>NC_081320.1:46773989-47389823 GCF_026419965.1 Kogia breviceps
TGATGAAAAGGAAAATAAAATCTCAAGTCAGTCCTTACCTTCATGGTCAACCTCATCTCTCCTCTCATTTGCGTAAGGCATGGAGCAGGACTGACTTCAGCTGGAAATAGCATCAAGATGATTCTAGACCACAACATAGGACCCAAACAGTTGGAGGATTTAGCCAAATCCTAATATGTTTACCCCCTTCTGACAAAGAGAAATGTTTATGTTTATGTCTGAGGCTGTGGTATGATGTGGACCTCAAGAGTTCTGACACTTTAAAACACCATGCAAAGTTAGAAGCCCATTCATCCCTTATTCATTTGCTGGTGAATATATTTGGGTTTTCACTTCACACCAGTAAATGCAGGAAGAGGTGCCATCTTAACATTGTGTCTTTATCTGTGCATTCCATGTAAACAGAAGTTGTCTCTCTGGCAGTCTAGTGGCTGTATATAAAGCCCCTGTTTACTTAATCTGAATGTCCGTTTCTTTTCTGCATGGTCTGCAAACTAAATGCAGTGAAAAAATGTGTCAGAATTAGAACTGTGTGAGTCTGAAAAAGACATTTGGGTCATTGAGTCACTAAAAGCACCCTCTGTTTACATGTTTCCGCCGTTTCTGTCTACAACTGTAGCTGTGTTACAGCTCAGAACACTAATCTCTTTTTATTTGTATTTTACTTTATTTTATTTTGTATTAAAGGCGCTTTTAAGCCGTGTCTTCCAAATGTGTCTGAGGTTTCATAACTGTCTTAATAGTGTATACACATTATAGTGACGGCAGTGAATTTCCTTCAATCTAGATTTTGTTAACAGTGACTACAAGAATAGTTTGTAGGACAATTAAAATGTGTTAATCTGTGTATGAAAACTTGATCCAGTTAAAAATTGGTTTCCCATCCACTTATATTTTGCCAAAGTTTCCTACGTCATGGAGCTGGGGTTTTCCTGAGAGGGGCATAAAGGGGGTTGTGAGGAGAAGAGGGCTGGAGAGAGCTTGGAAGTTCAGTTAGGCTAGATTTTAGGCCTCGGGGCTGATGTCCTCTTAACATAGCCCACGTTCTGCTGCGGCAGAAAATGATGCACTGCAGGGTTGGCAATGGGGCTTGAGCAAGCTCACTTTTCACGCTCAACAAAGCCTAACGTCATTTCCCTATACAATCTGAGTTATGTGTGTGCTTTTAATAAACTGATCTTCACAAAAAATAGATTTGTTCTGCTTAAACTGGCATCCAGAGGGCTTGGGGGAAAAAAATGTCTTTAACACCTCCTGGGGATTGGAAGGGAACTTCACACGCCAGCTTCACGTGGGGAACGTGGGATGACAATTTGACAGGAAAGGGGTGGATCCCGTCTCAGGCCCTGGAAAGAGACTTGACCCTGAGCAGGGTGGCGTGAGTCTCGAGGCCTGAGCTTCCCGCCCAGCAGGGGGTAGCCAAGCTCCGGCAACTGGGAAGGAATTCCACTCACAGGACCCTTCCATCAGTCAGCAGCGCAGCCTGGGGAGTCTAGAAGCTGGCGCTACTTGCCTGGGCTTCGGTTATTTACTCCAAAAGGGGCCTCTTACCCAAGGCCTTCGCCCCAGAGCTTGGACCTCGGCGACAGGTTCTGGCAAACAGGATCCCAGTAAAGGGGTGAGAGGGTGCCTTGAGCTGCCTGAAGCTTGGGATGAATATTGGTGGATGGGGAGGCAGGTTTGACTTTTCCTTCTGACTCTTTCTCCTTCGCTCCCAGAGGGTAGAAGCCCAGAGCTCCCTGAGGAAGGAATGAGAGAGACCAAGAAGTCAGGTCAGTGTGTGTGTGTGTGTGTGTGTGTGTGTATGTGAGTGTGTGAATACATGGGTTGGGGGTGGGGTATGTGTGGGGTATGTGTGTGTATGTGAGTGTATGTGAATGTGTGAATACATGGGTTGGGGGTGGGGTATGTGTGTGGTATGTGAGTCTGTGAGTGTGTGAATACATGGGTTGGGGGTGGTGTATGTGTGTGGTATGTGTGTGTATGTGAGTGTATGTGAATGTATGAATACATGGGTTTTGGGTGGGGTATGTGTGTGGTATGTGAGTGTGAGTATGTGTATGTGAGTGTGTGTATGTGAGCGTGTGAGTGTGTGAATACATGGGTTGGAGGTGGGGTATGTGGGGTGTGTGTATGTGAGTGTGTGAATACATATGCTGGGTGTGTCTGTGTGTGTGTGTATGTGGTGTGGAGGGAGCCTATGGACAGAATCCCCATAACCTCCCCTGAGAAAACCTGAGGTCCAGAGGGCAAGGCCAGGGGTGGCTGGTGAAGAGGCGTGGCCTGGGTGGGTGAGAGTCAGTGATAAACTGCTGGGCAGCTGGGGAGAAAGACTCGCCAAGCTGGACTTGCCCGTAGGGAGGAGGAGGGAGGCGGGAGGGTGACAAGGTCACTACAGAAAAAATATTTTGAAGGAAGCCCGTGTTCCTCACTGTCTGCCATAGAAGGAGCTGCAGCCTGTAGTACTGCTGGCTCCAAGTGAGAACATTCCAGCCCCGGGTCTCCCCAGCCCGCTTTACCTTGTTGCTTCCCGCTCAGGCCATTTTCGGTTGATGCTGCTTTTGTTTGTTCTGTTTTCTCCCAGTGCAATGAACCCTTACATTATGGGCTTCTGTTGTAGTTCTAACCTCTAATACACAACCATTACATCTTAGCTCGTCTTCTAAATTAGTCTAAAATCCTATTATAAACGCCCCTCTCCTTCAAGAGCACACAACTTGCCACATTACTGAAATGCTGGGCTGCTCTTTTGTTTTCCTAAATTAATAATAACTACATTTTCCGTCTGCTCTTAGCATGGGAGTCTTTTACATCACCACACAGCTTTCCAAAATGCATATTATGATTCTTTTTGCATCTTTGTTGGGTTACAGAAGAGCTAAGGATGATTTTCCAAATATTCATAAAAGATCTGTCAGTTGGTTTTTAGTACCTAAGCATTTGAAACTCTGCAATCCTTAAAAGAGAAAGCATTTTCAAATTCATCAGTTAAAATTGCACCATTGCTCTGTTTCGTGACAGTGAAATACAAGTCCACCACTTTAAAGGTTTTAAGAGGTTAGAATGGATTTTGTTTGTTAACATTTTTATGGATTGAAAACCCTTAGTCCTACTAAGGTTTCAAAAGCACAAGTGATTTTTTCAATCCAACACACATTGTGAGTTTCTAGAATCTACGGGAGGGAAGTGACTATCTTAAAGACAGATTCAACTTCTGTTTATTATAGAATGTTTCAGTAAAAGTGAGCATGCCAAGAACATTTTCAGGAAAACATTACCGAGAGTATCCTCAATTACTTTTTCTCATGGAGGGGCAATTGTGATTTCTAATAGAAAATTGTTCTTAAGGAAAATATGGTAAATTCAAATCTGATATTACAAGAAGAAATCTGACTTGTTTTATTGTTTATAATCACAGGCATGTAATTGAACTATAATTGCTTTTTTTTAATTTGCAAATTCTTACTTTTAGTCTTGGGAAGAAAGTACATTTGACATACCTAAGACATCTGATTATATAATAACAAAATATGCTTGATGTACAATTATTAAAAATATGTGTGTGGCTAGGCAACCACTATACACTTTTCACTTCACAAGCTTGAGCAACGTTCAGTGGAGGTTTTCAAGGTAAAGTCTGTACTTGTGAATCCTTTCTTATGCTCAGTCTTTAGCTGCTTAGGATAAAAAAATTATAAAGTCTTGGGGAGATTAGAAAAGTTCTAAAGTGCATGTTAAATTTCAATCGAACATTTAAATAATAACATCTCTAGTTAGATAGTTGGTATATTTGTTGTGCCCTGAAGTTAAATCTTTATCCCCTTAAATATTAAATACATGAAAGGCTGGTTACTCTTCTTTAATAAATTGACTCTAGTTAGGCGTTTTCAGAGGCCAAGGTGAAAGCCAAGGGAGAATTCAACAGGGTGCAACTGATGGGGCACCACTTGGAATTTATAGGCTAAGTAAGATGAACCAGAAGGACATGGTAATCACTAAATAACATCATCAAATACAGAATATAGGAACCTGATTGCTGTCATGAGCAAAACGCGGGGAAACTGGAGATCAGGGAAAAGAAAATCATAAACTTATGTAAAAAACACAAACATTATAGTTTTGTAGTCATATTAATTATATATTATGTATACAATAATTATACATATGCAAATATTTATTATATATTGTATGTTTTTTAAATTGTCTTGAACAAATAGATGCCATAATCTTAATTATGATGGAAGCATCATACTGTCACTTAACATTTTAACAGTACTAGTGAAGTTTCTTTCCTTCCTTCCTTCCTTCTTTTCTTCCTTCCTTCCTGTTTTTCTATCTTTTAGAATTTTCCAGTAAAAATAAAACACAGACAAGTTTACTTTTCCCTTAGACTTCTAAATTCTGAATATTATCTTCTAGTTTCAGTGTAGCCTAAACACCATCTACTCGTTTTATTGGACAGAATCTAGCACAACTCACAATTTCTTTAAAGCTTATATATTTTAAGCATTGACATTATCTATTTTTTGCATAGAAATATATGTACTGAAGCATTCTACTAATATGTTCTTTAAGTCTCTCTGAAATTTTCTTTCATTCCTAATTTTTAATGAGTTTTAAACCATCTGGACAAAGAAGATTCAATTCAAACAATTCAAGCATCTGGGTAGCCCTTGTAAAAATGATTTTTTAAATATCAAGAGTGCATTTCCTAGCATGTATGACTACTGAGTAGCAAACTTAAAAATAAACATTTAAACTTATTATTTTGTATGCATCGTAGGTTTTCATTTTTTAATTTTAAATTAAGATATTGGGGACTTGTTGTCAGGTTAATATATGGACTATGCAGTATCTAAGCTCTTTAAAATAATCTGTTATTTATACTTACTAAACAAATCAAAAGTGACTGTAATTTGTGACATTAAAAAATAGTATCTAGAAGATAAACCATATTTTCCTAATTTATAAGCCACCTCTAGAAGGTCTTTGAGGTTTTGTGTCAATTTGGAGATAGACCAGGCCTTGGGCTGCAGGAGCACCATTTGGGGTGATGTAGCAGTAAATTACTCTGCAGGACCCCAGGGGCCCAGAAGGGTTAATGCAGCTTCCAGCAAAACGGAACACCTGGCCAGTAACTCAGGCAGCAGGACGGCCTGATTGAATCTGTCACAAGCATGTCTCAATCGTGATTTTTAAAGAGCGCAATGCAACAGTGCAGCTGAACTTTTCCCCTTCCTTCCCATCCTCTGTTTCTAGGGGACTGAGCATTGGTGTCCCTCCCTGCAGTGTTGCAGCACTGGGAGATTATGATGGTCTTAAAAGTGAAAGCCTATAATCTAAAGTCATAATTCCACCTTTAAAATGGAGATTGAAATACAGTAATATAAAATACATAAGGCATCAAGATGTAGCAGACGTCTCCTATCATTAGATTTCTCTGTTTACAAGGAGGACGGTAAATATGAAGTGTATTTTCCATGAGATTGTGTAGCTTCTCCATGCAAAACTGAACAAGTGTTTTCCGCTAGACCCAAATTTCTTTTAATGCCTACTAAATGAAATTTCCTGGCCCTAAAATAAGATCAAATACAATAAAATTTAAAAGCCCAGAAAAGAAGCCTCCAATTTTCTAAGATGTCAAATATTTCTTAGAAAACAGTATCTTGAAAAGTTGGATGTAAATGAACATACAAATTTTATTTCCCTATGCCAATAGTTTACCAAAATATATAAAATGCTAAGTGTAGAAGGGAGGCCAATGACTTCGGAAACAAAGGAACTCAAGACATTCAGCAAACCCAAAATATCTTCTCCCCTGCCTTTTATAATCATGTTTATGTCTTTATTTCTATAACACTTCAAAGCTTTTTCAGGATGCTGTGTACTGATTTGAAAACACCAGTTTTGAATACTAAATAACACTGAAATGAAAAATTTTCTGTGAATCAATTTTTCAGCCACATGAGAAAAAAATACTATATAGAAAATGACTCTGCTTTCATAGGGAAGGAAATGTCATGGGCCTCTGAATTGGGGGGAAAAGAAAATCTTTGCAGTGGTACCTATTCAAAATTACACTCAGAATAAGCATCTTTTCTTTTTTCCCTTGAAATAAAGTTCAAGGTAACATTTAAATGAATAATTATTTACCATTTTGTTACATGCTGGCATGTATGGCAGGAATCATCTATTAGTACAAATGCTTTTTCTGCTTAGAATGGTTCATTAGTTTCTTTGTAGGCTGCACTGGTTTTAAGATTCAAATTCAAAATCTCCTCTGATTTTGCTGTTCCATTTCTGGCAGCTGGCCAGCGGCAAATATGCATAATATTTCACTGTTAGACCTTGCAAACATTATATCCTGCTGTGCTAAAGAAAACATTGTGTTTCTTACCACATGAAAATAATCCATCACTTTTCAATCAGCACACACACAAAAAGCTCTACCTGTTTTTTCCATCAGACTCAAGCAAAATTAATGGCCCCAATGTGAAAGGTGGACCCTCCATACATGATCCATTAAAGTACAAACTAATCAAAATATATCTAGCATCTGATTTGCTAAGCAAGATGGAACAAAAGAGGTGTGATGAAAAAATAGATCCTTCTAAGACCCATATAAACTTGTTCTATCACTACTAACCTTATTTATTTTAAATGTGGGAAGACAGAAATATAAGATCATGAAGTGGATCTGTTGAATTCAATCAATTTAAATAGATACCTGTATTTATCTGGAAAAAATGGCTATAGGCACCTACTGTGGAATGGACTGTGTTTTGAAAACGAAAGAATGACAAATTATAAGTACTCCCCAAGTTGGTAACTAGACAACATAATATATTAAAGTTTTCTTTGAGAGTAAAAATATCAGGGCTCGTGCCTTTAAAAATAATTTCGTGGGCTTCCCTGGTGGCGCAGTTGTTGAGAGTCCACCTGCCGATGCAGGGGACACGGGTTCGTGCCCCGGTCCGCGAAGATCCCACCTGCCGCGGAGCGGCTGGGCCCGTGAGACATGGCTGCTGAGCCTGTGCGTCCGGAGCCTGTGCTCCGCAACGGGAGAGGCCACAACAGTGAGAGGCCCATGTATCGCTAAAAAAATAAATAAAAATAATTTCGTGCCTTTAGCAATGCTGATGTTACAGCTAGTTTTGAGTGAGACATGAGGACTTTTCTTTCTAAGGCCATATGACTTTTGCTACAATATTCTAATCAGCAAGAGAGCAGCCATCTCAAAGGAGTGTTAATTAAAAAACAATCGATTTTTCAACTTTTTAATGGTTCCACTGGAATTTCTTGGATTTCTTTGCTACCACTGGGTTTTTGTTATATTTTTTTTTTCAATCTTTCTCTCTTTCATTGTCACTCTCTTTTGGTATGACCTTGTCTTATAGTTTAACGTATTAATAAAAGTATATTAAGAAAAATGCAATATAATGCTAATACTAAGAAAGTACCCATACTGGTAAATACTTTTACACATAAAGTATTTTCTTTTTTGTATTCTTCTTATAACTTTGCATTTAAAATACCACTGATGGGGAGGGAGAAAGAAATTTTCCTCTACCCTTCTAGGTTCTTCTGGCTGGTCCAAGAATTAAATTGACATGAGACCAGCTAACAGGAGAAAATCAAACAAAAGTTTAATAACATGTATATATATAGAAAATACACAGGAAAACTGAGTAACTTGCCAAAATGTCTGAAGCCCTCACCTTAAATGCCATCTTCAGCTAAAGACAAAAGAGGATGTTGGGGATAGTGGTTTGGGACTTCAAAGGAGAGGAAGGCAATTCACATGGAGACAGAAAAGCAAATGTTTGGTAAACAAATGTTTGCTTGGCTATACAGAGACAGGGGGACACAGAGTGGACTCTAATCTCTAGACTGTCGAGTTTCCTCCACCACACTTAGCCCATATTCTCTGAAGATATCTCTGGTGATAGCTCAATTCTGGGAACAGGCTCTTTATCAAATTCTATAGGCAGCTAAGGGAGAAGTAAAAAGAAAAAAAAAAGACTTCCTGAGTCTTCCATTTCTTGAAAGTAATCAGCCTAAATTAATCCACGTGCCAAAGAGATACATTTTGGGGTGACAAATTTTGTCAACATAAAATCCTGCCTTCTGCAATCCAGAAGCTGAGTTGGTAGATTGCTTTATGTCTCATTGAGTCTGTTCTTACTCCTGACAACAGGTAGTTCAGTTAACTCTTTTCAGGAGGCAGTGATGCAGGTGGGCTCACAAAGTTAAGTTTATATGGTACAAGCAATCAGGTATTTGATAGGAGGTATTTCTATGGAGGTAAAGGAAAACAAAGGTTAATGGTTGGAGTAAACTAGAAACCCAGTGTCTGAGTCCTGAGGGCTGCCAGTCAAGAATATTTCTGGGTGTCAGGTTCAAAGCATTTTCAGATGGACTGAGGGCAAGTAGTGACAATCTGATGAATTTTCCTGGTCTGTAGTTTGAATATCTCTGATGATGTCATCAAGCGATCAGGTAACCTTTCTGAGTGCCTCACACAGCAACAGGCATGAGGATTCTGTAAACATGAGCTATTGTAGTGATGTCTCAAGTTTATAACAAGTTGTTCAGCTTCCATTTGAAGGGCTTCAGGAAAAGAGCAGCTTTAGTTCCATATGATCCCAACTCAAAAGTGGGAGAAAAACTAGAAATGTTAGTTTGGAGAGTTGTAGCCAAATATTTGAAGAAACCCATAAGAATTCAGGATCCAGTCCAGTTTACAGGTAGAAAAAAAAAAAAACTTCAAAGACAATTAACAGAACTAAAATCTAATATCCACAACTGTGTATAATAGTTTCTATTGAAACATAATTTTTCTCTCTAAAATCATCCTCATTTTTATCAAAAATAACCAAAATAAGCCTAACTTGTTCACAAAATAAGTCTAGTTTCAATAAAATTAGTTTGATTATTTACATAAGTCCAGCAAGAATAGAGGTTGACTATATAGGCTTTTTAAAGTCTGCTTTGCTAGAACTTTTCATAAGGAATCTCCAGATTGAATTTTTAAATGCCTCTTGAGACCAAGACGCCAAGCCAAAAAAGTGCCATCAGACTTGCTTATGATATCTATAAATTTGGGTGAACACCTCTCTTCTTGAGGGTCCCAAAATATCCTGAGGTTCCTGAACCTGCCAGGAAGTGGCCTTCCTTACTCACCTGTAAGGCTGCTGGAAATCCTGTAAGCAAGGCACCAGTCTGTTTTTCCAAGGGGCTTCATGGCTCCATAAAGTCAGTCTTAGATCGTTACATCTACCTGGTCATATCTGATTTGATACACCTTCTCAAATATGATATTCTAATCAAAGCCTTGGTAATATAACTGATATTTCCAATTATGTCCTGTTACAAGGAGAACAGATTCTTAGTGAACTATTGTAAAATTATATTGCCATGAAAATAAGAATACTCTCTAAGGGTTTCCAAATTCTGGAGTGATTAGGTAGGGAGAAAATGGTAAATTGTTCAATACTCATACAAAGATATAACTTAAGAAATTGCTGTAAATCATAATTAGCTTAAGATAAAAGCTTTCCTTATACCTGGAAAGAAAAAATTAAAAAGCCAGTGATATTACAGACAAAAAGTCATAAGAATTATAATTATATTCATCAGTTCATTCATTTTGATGTAATTAATTCCTGTTGATCTTGATCTTTTGTTAGCAGTTTTATGAAGCCATCAGGTTTTCCATTAGAGTTCTGTAATTTCTTATTCAGTTCAGTGGTATGATCTGCAAGTTAGCAGAAACTTTTATTTGTCAGAAAGTCCTTTATATGAATGTTTTTGAAGATGAAGCATTTTTGTAAAAAATCTGATTCATTATAGTGAAATTGACAAAGAAATTTCGTTATTTCTGTGACACATAAAATTTTAAGATAACCTGAATTATGACTAGTAACATTTACCAGGAAACATCAGATTTTTAGGAATTTTATATAAATTTTAGAACACATATTAATAACATTCATCCATGCAATATAATCTAAGGCTTATCACCACTTACTTCACAATGCTTCCCATATAAATTAACATACCAAATAAGCCTAATTAGTTTAATGTATCTCTTTGAGATGTTTTATGGGCCCTCTGAAAAAATCTCAAAGTTAACTAGAAGGACTTCGTTTAGAATTTCATTTGGGGCAGTTTGTCAGATATCAAATGGTATAAAAAATTCTTGATCAGGATGAGGCCTTCAAGATGGCATAGGACTAAGACGTGGAGATCACCTTCCTCCCCACAAATACATCAAAACTACATCTACAAGTGGAACAACTCCTACAGAACACCTACTGAACGCTGGCAGAAGACCTCAGAATTCCCAAAAGGGTCTTGGTGCTCTGACCAGGTGTCAAGCCTGAGCCTCTGAGATGGGAGAGCCAAGTTCAGGACATTGGTCCACCAGAGACCTCCCAGCCCCATGTAAAATCAAATGACAAAAGCATTGCAGAGATCTCCATGTTAACGCTAAAACCAAGCTCCACTCAATGACCAGCAAGATAGAGTGCTGGACACCCTATGCCAAATAACTAGCAAGACAGGAACACAACCCCATGCATTAGCAGAGAGGCTGCCTAAAATCATAATAAGTTTACAGGCACCCCAAAATACACTACCGGATGTGGTCCTGCCCACCAGAAAGACAAGATCCAGCCTCATCCACTAGAACACAGACACCAGTCCCCTCTACTAGGAAGCCTAAACAACCCACTGAACCAACCTTACCCACTGGGAGCAGACACAAAAACAACAGGAACTACAAACCTGCAGCCTGAGAAAAGGAGACCCCAAACACAGTAAGTTAAGCAAAATGAGAAGACAGATAAATACACAGCAGATGAAGGAGCAAGGTAAAAACCCACCATGACAAACAAATGAAGAGGAAATAGGCAGTCCACCTGAAAAAGAATTCAGAGTTATGAGAGTAAAGATGATCCAAAATCTTGGAAATAGACTGGAGAAAATACAAGAAATGATTAACAAGGACCTCAAAGAACTAAAGAGAAACAAACCATGATGAACAACACAATAAATGAAATTAAAACTTCTCTAGAAGGAAACAATAGTGGAATAACTGAGGCAGAAGAACGGATAAGTGGCCTGGAAGATAAAATAGTGGAAATAACTACTGCAGAGCAGAATAAAGAAAAAATAATGAAAAGAATTAAGGACAATCTCAGAGACCTCTGGGACAACATTAAACACACCAACATTCGAATTATAGGGGTCCCTGAAGAAGGAGAGAGAAAGAAACGGACTGAGAAAATATTTGAAGAGTTTATAGTTTAAAACTTCCCTAATATGGGTAAGGAAATTGTCAATCAAGTCCAGGAAGAGCAGAGAGTCCATATAGGATAAATCCAAGTAGAAACACACCAAGACACATATTAATCAAATGATCAAAAATTAAACACAAAGAAAAATATTAAAAGCAATAAGGGAAAAGCAACAAATAATATACAAGGGAATCCCCATAAGGTTAACAAATGATCTTTCAGCAGAAACTCTGCAAGCCAGAAAGGAGTAGCAGGACATATTTAAAGCGATGAAAGGGAAAAACCTACAACCAAGATTACTCTACCCAGCAAGCATCTCATTCAGATTCGAAGGAGAAATTAAAACCTTTACAGACAAGCAAAAGCTAAGAGAATTCAGCACTACCAACCAACCTTACAACAGTGCTAAAGGAACTTTTCTAGGCAAGAAACACAGAGAAGGAAAAGACCTACAATAACAAACACAAAACAATTAAGAAAATGGTGGAACGTATATATCGATAACTACCTTAAATGTAAATGGAGTAAATGCTCCAACCAAAAGACATAGACTGGCTGAACGGATACAATAACAAGACCTGTATATATGCTGTCTACAAGATACCCACTGCAGATCTAAGGACACATACAGAATGAAAGTGAGGGGATGGAAAAAGATATTCCATGCAAATGGAAATCAGAAGAAAGCTGGAGTAGCAATTCTCATATAAAACAAAATAAACTTTAAATCAAAGACTATTACAAGAGACAAAGGAGGACACTACATAATGATCAAGGGATCAATAAAAGAAGAAGTTATAACAATTGTAAATATTTATGCACCCAACAGAGGAGCACCTGAATACATAAGGCAAATACTAGCAGCCATAAAAGGGGAAATTGACAGTAACACAATAATAGTAGGGGACTTTAACACCCCACTTTCACCAATGGACAGATCATCAAAAATGAAGGTAAATAAGGAAAAACCAACTTTAAATGATACATTAAACAAGATAGACTTAATGGATATTTATATGACATTGCATCCAAAACCAACAGAATACACTTTCTTCTCAAGTGCTCGTGGAACATTCTCCAGGATACATCATATCTTGGGTAACAGATCAAGCCTTGGTAAATTTAAGAAAATTGAAATCGTATCAAGTATCATTTCTGACCACAATGCTATGAGACTAGATATCAATTACAGGAAAAAAAATCTGTAAAAAATACAAACATATGGAGGCTAAACAATACACTACTAAATAACCAAGAGATCACTGAAGACATCAAAGAGGAAATCAAAAAATACTTAGAAACAAATGACAATGAAAACACAATTACCCAAAACCTATGGGATGCAGCAGAAGCAGTTCTAAGAAGGAAGTTTATAGCAATACAATCCTTCCTCAAGAAAAAAGAAACACCTCAAATAAACAACCTAAACTTACACCTAAAGCACTTAGAGAAAGAAGAAAAAAGAAACCCAAAGTTAGCAGAAGGAAAGAAATCATAAAGATCAGATCAGAAATAAATGAAAAGAAACGAAGGAAATGATAGCAAAGATCAATAAAACTAATAGCTGGTTCTTTGAGAAGTTAAACAAAATTGATAAACCATTAGTCAGACTCATCAAGAAAAAAAGGGAGAAGACTTAAGTCAATAGAATTAGAAATAAAAAAGGAGAAGTAACAAATGACACTGCAGAAATACAAAGAATCATGAGAGATTACTACAAGCAACTATATGCCAATAAAATGGACAACCTAGAAGAAATGAACAAATTCTTAGAAAAGCACAACCTTCCGAGACTGAACCAGGAAAATATAGAAAATATAAACAGACCAATCACAAGCACTGAAATTGAAACTGTGAGTAAAAATCTTCCAACAAACAAAAGCCCAGGACCAGATGGCTTCAAAGCCGAATTTTATCAAACATTTAGAGAAGAGCTAACACCTATCCTTCTCAAACTCTTCCAAAATATACCAGAGGAAGGATCACTCCCAAACTCATTCTATGAGGCCACAATCACCCTGATACCAAAACCAGACAAAGATACCACAAAGAAAGTAAACTAGAGACCAATATCACTGATGAACATAGATATAAAAATTCCTCCACAAAATACTAGTAAACAGAATCCAACAGCACATTAAAGGGATCATACACCATGATCAAGTGGGGTTTATCCCAGGAATGCAAGGATTCTTCAATATACGCAAAGCAATCAATGTCATAAACCATAGTAACAAATTGAAGGATAAAAACCATATGATCATCTCAATAGATGCAGAAAAAGCTTTTGAAAAAATTCAACATCCATATATGATAAAAACCCTCCAGAAAGTAAGCATAGAGGGAACTTGCTTCAACATAATAAAGGCCATATATGACAGACCCACAGCCAACATCGTTCTCAATGGTAAAAAACTGAAACTATTTCCACTAAGATCAGGAACAAGACAAGGTTGTCCACTCTCACCACTATTATTCAACATAGTTTTGGAATTTTTAGCCACAGCAAACAGAGAAGAAAAAGGAATCCAAATTGGAAAAGAAGAACTAAAACTGTCACTGTTTGCAGATGACATGATACTATACATAGAGAATCCTAATGATGCTACCAGAAAACACTAGATCTAATCAATGAATTTGGCAAAGTAGAAAGATACAAAATTAATACACAGCAATCACTTGCATTCCTAAACAATAATGATGAAAAATCTGAAAGAGAAATTAAGGAAACACTCCCATTTACCACTGCAACAAAAAGAATAAAATACCTAGGAATAGACCTACCTAAGGAGACAAAAGACCTGTATGCAGAAAACTATAAGACACTGATGAAAGAAATTAAAGGTGATACAAACAGATGGAGAGATATACCATGTTCTTGGATTGGAAGAATCAACATTGTGAAAATGACTATACTACCCAAAGCAATGTACAGATTCAGTGCAATCCCAATCAAATTACCAATGGCATTTTTCACAGAACTAGAACAAAAATTTTCACAATTCGTATGGAAACTGAAAAGACCCCCAAAGAGCCAAAGCAATCTTGAGAAAGAAAACCAGAGCTGGAGGAATCAGGCTCCCTGACTTTAGACTCCACTACAAAGCCACAGTAATCAAGAGAGTAGGTTACTGGCACAAAAACAAAAGTATAGATCAATGGAACAGGATAGAAAGCCCAGAGATAAACCCATGCACATATGGTCAACTAACCTATGACAAAGGAGGCAAGGATGTACAATGGAGAAAAGACAGCATCTTCAATTAGTGGTGAAAGGAAAACTGGACAGCTACATGTAAAAGAATGAAATTAGACACTCCCTAACACCATACACAAAAATAAACTCAAAATGGATTAAAGGCCTAAATGTAAGGCCACACACTATCAAACTCTTACAGGAAAACATAGGCAGAACATTCTATGACATAAATCACAGCAAGATCCTTTTTGAGCCACCTCCTAGAGAAATGGAAATAAAGACAAAAATAAACAAATGGGACCTAATGAAACTTAAAAGCTTTTACACAGCAAAGGACACCATAAACAAGACAAAAAGACAACCCTCAGAATGAGAGAAAATATTTGCAAATGAAGCAACTGACAAAAGATTAACTCCAAAATTTATAAGCAGCTCATGCAGCTCAATAACAAAAATCAAACAACCCAATCCAAAAATGGGCAGAAACCCTAAATAGACATTTCTCCAAAGCAGATATACAGATTGCCAACAAACAAATGAAAGAATGCTCAACATCACTAATCATTAGAGAAATGCAAATCAAAACTACAATGACACCAGTCAGAATGGCCATCATAAAAAATCTACAAAAAATAAATGCTGGAGAGGGTGTGGAGAAAAGGGAACCCTCTAGCACTGTTGGTGGAAATGTAAATTGTTACAGCCACTATGTAGAACAGTATGGAGGTTCCTTAAAAAACTAAAAATAGAACTACCACATGACCCAGCAATCCCACTACTGGGCATATACCCTGAGAAAACCATAATTCAAAAAGAGTCATGTACCACAATGTTCATTGCAGCACTATTTACAATAGCGAGGACATGGAAGCAACCTAAGTGTCCATCAACAGATGAATGGATAAAGAAGATGTGACACATATATACAATGGAGTATTACTCAGCCATAAAAAGGAATGAAATTGAGTTATTTGTAGTGAGGTGGATGGACCTAGAGTCTGTCATACAGAGTGAAGTAAGTCAGAAAGAGAAAAACAAATACCATATGCTAACACATATATATGGAATCAAAAAAAAATAAAAGAAAAAAATGGTTCTGAAGAACCTGGGACAGGACAGGAATAAAGATGCAGACATAGATAATAGACTTGAAGAAATGGGGAGGGGGAAGGGTAAGCTGGGACGAAGTGAGTGAGTGGCATGTACATATATACACTACCAATGTGAAAGAGATAGCTAGTGGGAAGCAGCCACATAGCACAGGGAGATCAGCTTGGTGATTTGTGACCCCCTAGAGGGGTGGGATAAGGAGGGTGGGAGGGAGATGCAAGAGGGAGGAAACATGGGGATATACGTATATATATATATATATATATATATATATATATATATATACACACATATATAGCTGATTCACTTTGTTATACAGCAGAAAGTAACATCATTGTAAAGCAATTATTCTCCAATAAGGATGTAAAAAAATAAAAAATTAGAAAACAAAAACAAAAACCACTTGATGAAATAGGACCACAGATCACTGCAAAACAATGTTTAGTTATCCACTTAACCAGTGACAAGAAAAGATTTCAAAGGCAAATACAAAAAGTTAACAGCAGAATACTTATAATTTGTTACAAAAAAACAGATCAATAGTCCAAGAAAAGTTTATTATCTTAACAGAGAGAAAAAATCAAATTCTAGGTTTACACTAGCTTACTTTGGGTATTAAATTTCATTTACTCAATTAAATTCAATCTAATCTTAGTCAGTTGTGACCATGGCTCCTTTTCCACAAACTTTCTATAACTTCCTTTTTTTAGTATTCAGATTTTGTTCTATGTTTAACCTCTCTTTTGGACAAAATTACTTTCTTTTCCCTTAACAATATGCCTTTCCTTTCCTTATCCTGTTTTAAAAAGTTTTATTCCATACAAAGATGTTTTCCTTATTAATCTAGTAGTTTTAATTACATATATTAATTAGAATTCTTAACCCTTATAAACCTTAATTTCTAGTGAAAAGTAAGAAGTAAGCAATAGTAAACTATTTGTTATACCACTATTTTTGATTGGCAAACTTATATACATTTCATAATTTCTACACACATGTATTTCCTTATAGCATAATTTTAAAATGTGGTACAGGATTTGTTTATTAATAGGCCCAAACATCTTTAGTTTTTCTATAATAAGAAAAAAGCAGGTAACCTTAGACTTGTTTAGCAATTAATGATCCAGTATTTTATCTTATTTGAAAATGATATAGACATTCAATGAATTTCCATCATTTAAATTAGCAAAACTCTAAAGTTTCAAGTTATCAAAAGATTTTGGAAGATATTTTTAAGCCTTATCCCACTCGCATCTATTTAAATCACTAGTTCCCAACAACTGTTTTGATTACCCATGAAAACTTCATGGGATATGAGACAAAGTCAGCCATCATCCCAAGCTATTTTTCTTGCTGACCAATTTTGTAGCAGAGATAACATGAACTTTTCTGACTTTTGGTAAACCTAAGTAGAGGACAAATTTTATATTTCATGCTGATAACTCTAAAGACTCACCTATTTTAATGAAACCAACAGCTTTAAATTTACTAAAGATTAATCCTAGATCACATGAACTTGAAAAATATTATGGTTAGGTTCTACTATATAGTTGAGAATTTTTTTATAAGTACTTGTTCATTTTAGCCAATTAAACATAACTCTTTATATAAATTAATTTTTGCAATACCATATAAAAGTAGAAAAATACCATATCTATAGTATACACAGAGACATACAGATGGACACAATCAGAGATCTCATAGCTTTCTTTTTAAAATTTTAGTCGTGAATCAGGTATAACAATACAAATCTCACTGACTTATAAATAACAGTTGGTATAAGTTAAGTTTATTTGCTTAGGTGGGTAAAGTCTTTTCACTATTCATGGAGAAGACTTTTAAGATCTACATTTGCCTTAGACAAGTAATATTTAAGGAGACTGTTAATTAGATTTTGGATGAGGAAGCCTTTCCAGCAGTTTATATTTTTAAAAGGCCACTTGCCATCTTTTGTTTTCTTTCCTTTGGTTTCAGGCTTTAACAGTTGAATTAAATGGGCTCAGTTTCAGGTGACTGTGGGCTGTGTTTACATATCTGATTTTGTAGAGATTTGCAAGCCAAAGACAATTGCTTCTGTTAGCCCTTGAATATTGGCTTCCAGCTTTTACCTTACACTGTGTGGTCTCAGGCAACCATATTTGCTCCCTTTAGCATGTTCAATTAACATTGCCTGCAGGGTGAATTTACATGCCCTGTTTTACAGTACCAGGTAAGGGGAAAGGTCCCCAGTGAGATACAGTGTCCATCCCAACAGTGCATTCAGTAAAAGAGATGTAACCACTTTACATAAAACCTGTTCACCAATTTTTCTACAAACTTTCACCTCAGTTCCATCAACTCTTAAACCTCTAACCATAGTCTCCACTAGGATCCCATCAACAAGACTTGGTCTTAGTATTTCTCCAAAGAAGACATATAGATGGCCAACAGGCACATGAAAAGATGCTCAATATCGCTAATCATTAGAGAAATGCAAATCAAAACTACAATGAGGTACCACCTCTCACCAGTCAGAATGGCCATTATAAAAAGTCTACAAATAATAAGAACTGAAGAGGGTCTAGAAAAAAGGGAGCCTCTTGCACAGTTGGAGTGAGGCTCGTTTTTCTAATAAGCTCCAGAGTATGGCACATGACATGATCCATGTGTGAGACCTTTATAGTATGATAGAAGTTGGAAACTTGAGTTTGGAGATAAGTGACACGATTTACATGGTTGTCCATAAAAGGTGATTTTATGGAAAAATTAATCAGATTCCTTGCTTTGCCCAGTGTATCTCCTCACTGGCCTGACCCAATTTCTCAAATTTGCTTCCCATTACAGCTATTTAAGGTGTAATTAATAAGGTTCAATATAGGATTCAAGAAGTCCTTCTCTTTCTTGGTTTAGAATATAATATTTGGGCACCATCTATGATAAGGATTGGAAAACTACTATAGGCATGCCAAATTTGTCTGGTAGCTCTTCTAAAAAATTTATTTATTTAATTAATTAAGTTTTGGCTGTGTTGGGTCTTCATTGCTGCGCTAGGGCTTTCTTTAGTTGAGGTGAGCAGGGGCTACTCTTCATTGCGGTGTGCGGGCTTCTCATTGTGGTGGCTTCTCTTGCTGCGGAGCACGGGCTCTAGGTGTGCGGGCTTCAGTAGTTGTGGCTTATGGGCTCCAGAGCACAGGCTCAGTAGTTGTGGAGCACGTGCTTATTTGCTCCGCAGCATGTAGGATCTTCTCGGACCAGGGCTCAAACCCGTGTCCCCTACATTGGCAGGTGGATTCTTAACGACTGCACCACTAGGGAAGCCCTCTGATGCCTTTTTTTTTTTTTTTTATAAATAAAGTATCATTGAACACTGCCATGTCCATTTATTTGTATGTTGTCAATGCCTGCTTTCCTGCTACAATGGCAGAATTGAGTAGTTGTCATAGAGACCACAAAGTCTAAAATACTTACTATTTGGAACTTTAGGAAAAAATTTGATGACTCTTGACCCATGACAATCCACAACCTTCCAGTCTTTGTTTTCTGCAATGCGCCTAGACATATTGTCATAATTAGATGTAGTAAAAGAAAAGGATGAAAGTCTTTTATTAATTCTGAGATTTTCCACAGAAATCTGTTTCTCTTTCCTTCTGTAACTTGATGTACCTCATTCTCTCTGCTGCTATGTTGTTTACTCATACATTTGTTTTGTTCTTCTGTCCAACATACAGTTTTTTACATAGACGTAATTAGCTCCCAAGGAGTTATAGAGATGATCAGAGGAAAGAACCATCATTTTATATTTGATCACAAGAAAGTCTGCATGGAGAAGTTGAGATTTAAGTTTGTTAATAAAAAAAAAAAAAGTAGACATTTAATTGCAAAGAAGCAAAGAGAGTCAGAGGGAATGAATAAAGAGATTGAAGTTAAAACACTCAAAACGTACTCAGTAAGTATAAACTAGATTGGAGTGTTCATACAGACCAAGGGAAAATAGGACTAGACTTCAAAGGACCTTGAGGACTGGTCTAAGAATTTGACAAAGTTCTTCAATCCTTGCTGCTTCAGTGCAATCTCCAAACCAGCATCAGCATGCTCTGGAACCTTGTTAGAAATGCAGATTTTCTGCCCCATTGACAAAAGTCCCTGGGTCCCTTGGCTCAACCCCTCACCAGAGACCCAAGAAACCTTACGGAATGAGTAAAATGTCTATGGGATGGAGAGAAGTTTTTGGGACTCCTTGATGTGAGAATTCCATGAGCTGTGGTACCAAAACCCATTGGTGGAACCCTGACATGGGCTACAATTAGATTGAGAAAACATAAAAGTACAAGGGTTGGGGCTTCCCTGGTGGCACAGTGGTTGAGAGTCTGCCTGTTGATGCAGGGGACACAGGTTCATGACCCGGTCTGGGAGGATCCCACATACCGCGGAGTGGCTAGGTTCGTGAGCGATGGCCGCTGAGCCTGCGTGTCCAGAGCCTGTGCTCCGCAACAGGAGAGGCCACAACAGTGAGAGGCCCTTGTACCGCAAAAAAAAAAAAAAAAAAAGTACAAGGGTTAATAGGACTGTAACTTTTGGAAAGTTTGAGAGGATGTTATGTGAAGAGGTTATGTCAGTGTTGCCTCTGTGGTTTATGAGAATGGATGTTATGTCTGGCCAGGAATGCTTCCCCTACCCAGTATTGTAAGACCAAGTCTTTTTTTTTTTAGGTTTAAAAAAAAATTATTTTATTTATTTAATTTTTAAATTGAAGTATAATTGATTTACAATGTTGTGTTAGTTTCAGGAGTACAGCAAAGTGATCAAGTTATATATATGTCAATAAAATGATATGATGACTATTTTATAATCTTAGCAGATGTTGGGAAGGTTCCTCTTGTGCAAATCATTGAGCATGTTTGGGAGAAGCTTTTGATAAGTCACTTGAGTGCAGAAGATTGCAAAGGAAGCTCAAATAACAACGTGGGGATTAAAATGCTTTCTAAGAATGGGGAGACATATTAACTGCGTGACCTTTTGTTTTTGTCTGTGAGTATACAGGTTTGGGGTGGAAGTGAGTTGCTCTGTAAAACAAAGGTGACAGGAGCCAGCATTGTTTGAAAGAAAAGTAGAAACAAAAAACCCGCAGTTGCAGTAAGGGACACAGTGCCTTGAAGGAAGGCAAGTGTCACATGATCTGGGGAGTTGTGATATAAAGTACTTTGTCTGACTCCCTGCAATATCATCAGCTGTCTCCACTGCTTACTCTGATTTCTTTTTCTTATTGGGTTTTATTTAGGAGTAGGGAGTGGAGTGGGAGGAGAACCAGAGGGATGTCAAAAGGTGAGTCTGTGTTGATGTGGTAGACAAAATGGCAAGGGAATGAGAGGTCACCTGACTTCAAGGTTATATCAATATCTGGAGAGTAGATTAGGGCTTCCTCAACACTTCTGTTATCAATTTTTCACATTTAATTTTCTAGTCCTGTCCTTTTAAGACAGGGTTTTCAAATTCCTCTATGCATTAAAATCACTAGTCTCTGGCACTACTCTCAGATATTCTTATTTAGTTGGTCTGGAGGGAGAACCAGACATCAAAAAGTTTTTCAAGATTCCATGTGAACCTGAAATACGCAACGGAGATTGAGAACTAAAGTAGAGAATATAAATGTATCCAAATAATTCATGTAGTGTGACAAAGCATATACAGGTAAGATTTCTTTTTCTTCTCTCTCTTAACATTTCCTTCCTTCCCTCCCTCCCTCCCTCCTTCCTTCTCTCTCTTTTTCTCTCTTTCTCTTTCTTTCTTTTTTCTTTCTTTCTTTCTGTCTGTCTTTCTCTTTATCTCTCCTTCCCTCTTTATTTCATCACTGAGATAATTTTAAACTATTGTTCTGATAGTTTTTATTATGTAAGCACTCAATACCTGTGTTGAATTCCTAATAAAGAGAGAATAACATTAAAATAATCAATCAGTACAGACAGATGCATCTAAATTATTATAATCTACATAGTTCCTGATTTTTAAAGAGCATCCATGGATAATATAAATTTAGTAGTAATATATTATAAATATATGTGCATCTGATTTGACAGTTATATGAATACATATCAGTGAAAGTAAACTATGTGAAGAAGAGATCCATTGGTAATAAAGAATTCATTAATGGATTGGCTCACTGAAATCAATCTATGATTAATTGACTTTGTTCTGCTAAGGCATTGGGAAAGGAATGATAGGTAAGGCATTAAAGTTGGATTCTCCAGAAAAATCTCTCTTCATAGGCTCTTCTCAAATTGGAGAAAAAAAATTAGAAAAATAATCTAAGTCCTTAATTTAGCATGAAATTACTGGCTAGTTATTCAAAAGAACCAAAACAGTTAAAAGTTTACCACAAGCATATTTATACAGCTATATTTCTATTACTATGGTTGTTTATTAAAGACAAGTATTCTCAGTAAACTTAATCGTGTCTATATGTACATAAGGGCATTGGTTATTTTGAGCCCATCTCTTTACATAAGAATAAGCCTTTAATAGAAAAAAAATTGAATCTCATCTGAGATTAATACATTATGTTGGGACTATTTCAGAGAAAAATCCATTCCAATCAGTAGTCCCATTAGCACAGACATTATGCTCAAAAATTTTCAGCTGATTTGTTTATTTATTTAATTTATCAAAGCTTTATTAAGGTATAATCTATATTCAACAATCTGTATATATTTAAAGTCTGCAATTTGATAAGTTTCCATATGTATACACCCCTGAAGCCATCACCTCATTCAAGATAATGTATACATGTATCACCTCTGAAAGTTTCCTCATGCCCCTTTGTTATCTGTTTTGCCTCCTACTCCTCTGCAGCAACGGCTGTATGTTATAGTTTTGTCTGGCTTCTTTCACTGAGCATAATTATTTTGAGATTCGTCTTCATTGCTGCATGTATCAATAGTATATTCTTCCCTCTTGCTGAGAAGTATTCCACTGTAGGAGGAATGCACAACAATTTGTTTATTTGTTTCCCACTTGAGGGGCATTTCGGTTTCCAAGTTTTGGCTATTGCAAAGAACCTTCTACGAATATTTTTTATATGCCTTTGTATGAACACATGCTTCCATTTGTCAGGTTAATGCCTCTGAGTAGAACGCTGGATGTGTAGTAGTTGCATGTTTAACTTTTGAAAAACGCACAGACTGTTTTCCAAAGAGGTACCATTTTACATCTTTAAAATGTAATATACATTACGGTACATTGCATGAGAATTTCAGTTCCTTCACATCTTCAACAACACTTCATATGGTCAGTATTTCTCATGTCCCCCACTCTAATGAGTGTGTAGTTATATTTCAGTGGAACTTCAGGTAAATTATCTTAAAGATTTCCTTGCTAGGGAAATGGGAAGGTAACCACATACATTTAGTTTTCTTTTGCTTTCTGCCCTGTGCTAGCTATTTCAAATGGAGCATCTATTTTAAAATCTTTCTCTCTGCCCTACCATGGTCAAAAAAGTTCATTCACCTTTCCCCTTTGACTCTTGGAGACAATTGTGTGCCCTTAAAGCAGTTACAACAAGAATTAGAAGTGCCCTGGAGGCAAGGTAAAATTTGGCCTATGTAATCAATCATATCTGCTTCACTGACCTGTAATGACTCTGTGTACTAGAAACATCTTCAGAGTCACAGACTTGTTTCCATGAAGTCCTTAACATTCGGGGGGATAGAAAGCAGTTTCTACATTTAGCTCCTAGCTGGCTCAGTCATATCTGCTTTTCTCTTCTTGGGCATATAGTGAATTGTACTGGTGTGCAGTTATGACAGCATATCAAAATATAAGGATAAGTAGATCAGAAGATCACCTAACCTGTTTTTGTAAATACTATCATTAATAATTCAAGCTAAGGAAAGGGATCACTTGCGTAATATCCAATGTCACAACAGCCATTTACAAATAGTGAATAGTGGCAGCTGCCCTGGATTTCATCAAGATTTATTCCCCCTAAATCAAGTAAATAAATGACTTGGATATAGATATATGACCTTGAGGAACAATTTCCAAGAGACACAAAAGAAAACAATTTACTAGTGTCAGCATTAGGAAAAGTAGCTATAATGTTGTAAAGACTCACCCAATAATAATAGTGGCCAATAAAGCTATTACTAATCCCAAGCACATGCAGCTTTATAGGGGAAGTCAATTTATAATCCAGTTTTCTGGTTTCTGTTTTCATTGAAGTTCAGATAGGAACTTAAGGTTTTATTTAGCTACTGAGGAGCTGCGATTAAGCCTTTAAGATACGTGAGTTTCTTTGTGCACGTTTCTGATAAGTCATTCCAGACTATTCTCATACTACATAAAGGAGAAATGGGGAAAGTCTCTGGCCACCCTTCACACTTCAGAACATTATTCCTGAATTAGATGTGATATAGTGCACATCATGCCCTCTCAGAGACTAATCTAAGTGTCTCATTTTGACCAAGATGATGGCTGTGGTGAGAGTGGTGATGCCGTTGATGATGAGGATGAAGTTAATGATGATGTTGGTAACAATAATCCTACTAATGATAACGGCGGCTAGCACTTTCAGAGAACTTACTCTGAACCAGCACGCAGCTAAGTGCTTTGCATGCATTGTCTCATTTAATCTTTGCAAGGCCCTGCCAAGTTCGTACTATTATTATCACCCTTTTACAAAGAAGTTAGTGAAATAAATTACATGGACCGTATACCACCCCATAAGCTCTCTCCGTTCTAGTCTTGTCTTTTTGTTACTACAAAAAAATGGGGGCTTCCCTGGTGGCGCAGTGACTGAGAGTCCGCCTACAGATGCGTCTTTAATACTACTACCAAAAGTTGCTTATGTTTGTTCTATGGGGCATTTGAAAGAAGGTATTTATGCTAAAATAAGCTTAGGAAATTTGGGATTAAAAGCACTTAAGCAGGGCTTCCCTGGTGGCGCAGTGGTTGAGAGTCTGCCTGCCGATGCAGGGGACGTGGGTTCGTGCCCCGGTCCGGGAAGATCCCACATGCCGCAGAGCGGCTGGGCCCGTGAGCCATGGCCGCTGAGCCTGCGCGTCCGGAGCCTGTGCTCCGCAGCGGGAGAGGCCACAACAGTGAGAGGCCTGCGTACCGCCAAAAAACAAACAAACAAACAAAAAATGGGACTTTGCTCTTATAGCTGTTATTAGCAGAAAAACTGGAGGACAGACAACAAACCGTTTGGTTGGAGGAAGAGCTTGATAATGTTCAACCTGGGTAACAATCAGTTAATGGATATAGATATCAGGAATAAGGGAGAAAGCTCCTCAAGCAGCAGATCATTATGCAGCAGCTCAGCGTGTTTATTAATCATTGTGCACAATTAAAATGCCATTTCATTCCTCTAATTAAAACAAGTAGTTCCCTGAGGCTAGCACCTGAACTAATGAAGCCTGGTTGCCTCAGGATCTCACTCAGAGAAGGGAATTAAACAGTGGAGGAGCAGTATGTTTACCAAGTTGCCCAGACAACGTCAAACTGTATATGACATCATGAGGAAGCGGACCAGTTGAGATGGGGATTTTAAAGAGCTAGAGATGCTTCTGTTTCTGAGCAAGGGCTGGGTTTAAATTTTGAAATGATTCTAGCTTTTGAATTCATCAGATCCTATCTTTTGTCATCTTGTATATGTGACAATTAAGTCTGAATTACCTTCCTTCTTGGTATGTGGAATGGGAGTCTTGATGATCAGAGGAAAGCGTTCCAGGGGTTGTATGTTGCCATCTAGGTATCTGGGGGACTGCAGGGATTTCTGAAATTGGTTGATTCTGCAAATCAAAGGGAATATAGACAGATTGTGGAATCACACTCTAAAACCCTGGAAAGATGAATGGGCCAGAAGAAGGAAAACCTAAGATTCAGTCCAAGCATTGTCACCTCAACTAAATGACCCTGAACAAGGCACTAGTTTCTTTATTGCAAAACGACAGGACTCGGACAGGTGATTATCAAAGATTCTTCTAGCTCTAAAATTCTATGGCTTTGGAAGAATTTGTGATTAACAAAGAATCTCAAATGGTTTTCATCGTGTCTAATGCCCTTACAAATTTGGCTGAATCAAGCCTTGCTTATTCTTCTCTTCTAATTTCTGTTTAATTTACTACATATCTTTTGTGTCTGGTATCTTGCATAGAGCAATTGTTCAATTAAGTATCTGTAGAAGACACAAATCAGGTTAAATCCACAGATCTCAGGAACTTAGTGGTTTCAGTGCTCTGCTCCTAAATATTTGGTACCACAAAGAGCCGCCTTACATAGGGTTCTGCATGACTCATCTGGGGAATGGCAAATCTGAGGATTATGAGAGTTGCTTCCATTCCAGCCAATCTGCCAATTCAGTTTCCTACAATTCTGTGCTTGAAAGTTATGGTCCATGTTGCCTTTATTTGCAGTAGGCAAAAAGTCAGGGTTCATGCTTCTTCTGCTTTATCTGTTATCCTCTTGGTCCTTACAGTTTCCTGGTGTCCCAGAAAAATATCCATGCCTAGAAGTTTGAAGAACGTAAAAGTATTTGTTCTTTTACTTTTTTATGGGTCACAGAGTTCTGTGAGACCCTGATAGATCTTATGGAGCCCCTCACCAGAAAAATGCAAAAACAATTTTGCAAACAATTATAGTATAAGTCCACTGACTTCCTAAAATGTATCCATGGAACTTATATTAAAAATCCTATTGTAAACAGTCACATAGGAATTTTCAATAGTTCAATAGGAGCCCTGTGTCTAACTAACCACCTCTCTTGATTCCCTCCAGAAACTGAATTAAGATAGCCATCTAACATATGAGTTGGTATTTTTTTGGTAGAGAGAGAACCAGTAATGCCAATGCTTGCCAATGGTGAGTTGTCTTTTACAGTGTGACTGGCAGGCCCCAGAGTAAGATATCATGATTTCAGTTATTACCTCTTCTACTTTCTTTACTTGTAACCAGGCAGCTGGCATCAATGTCTTTATTTTAAACAAAATAAATAGACAACAACGAGGTGGTAGTAGCCATACTAGTAGAAAACAAGTCAATTATCGAAAAATGTTAGGGCCTTAATTTTCTCATACTATGTATCCTGTTCTTAGGGCCTGGAGGAAATTGGTAGCTGGAAATTATAAACTCTGATGTTATGATCTAAGAATCTAAGAGTTTAATTTTTCTGATTTGGGGCAATTATTCATATGTTGACCCTAAATTTTTCTTTCAAAACAAACTTAGTCTCTCTTGTACGTCATAGTAGGAAATATAATTTTGGTCAATAAGATATCTAGAAACTAGCAGAAATCAGCCAATAAGTCAAATTAAGTGGCACGATAATTGGGTTTCCTAAACATTTTTGAGTATTAAAACAAGTTAATCAACCATAAAACACAAACTCATCAGAACCCAAGGTCTTATTCAATTAACTTCTGGCCTCAAATACTTAAGTTTTTTTTTTTTTTTTCTTTCTCTCAAACCATTATGTCATATTTCTCCAAGACAGAAAGGATTTCTGGGGTGGGAAATTCCAAAGATGGAATGAGAGCCAATTCTTTTAAAGTATATCATTTTACCCATAATTATTACTTTTGGTAAAAATGAAAATGAAAGTTTTCTTCTTGCCCAGAAGGGAGATAAAATCTTGAACTTACAAGTCCAAGCAGAGGGACTTGTATAGATTTTTGTTTGAAGGACCCTTCTATTCTTGTATGATATTTACTCAAAACATTGGATAAACTAGAAACTTGGGCAAAATAACTATTAATATAATACCACCAACACGTGGTTTTGTGCCTAGATGCTTTGTTTTAAATTGATTTACAACTTTTTAACATCTATTCTTGATAGTAAGGTCACAGATTCAGTCAAACTAGGCAAGTGTAAACCTTTACTGGGTCCCAAATCATAGCTGCAGCTTTAACTTTTCTGAATGTGAGGCTTTGAAAGGAAGCTTGAGGCCGTATGCTGCCAAACTATTGTGGTAGAGTTAAAAGAGCAGAACCGCTTCATTTTCTGTTCAGACAAAACAGGTTAATATTCCATATGTCACATATTTATCTATGTGATGCTAAGTTGTTTAATCTATGTGATTTATAGTTTCTAACTGTATTTGAGAGGAAAACATTTTTTTCATAAGTTTTATGGTAGGCACACCCACAGAAAATCAGTCCTTCCACCATTCCCTGGATCATCACTACGTTTGGGTAGTGTCACTATAACTTCAAGGGTAGTAGGAAAGCTGCAAATGGAGTAAGAAATAATCAGAGATCAGGAAAGACAGTGGCTCAAAATTTTGGTCGGTTACCTGAGGGTAAAGATGTAAATAACTGGCTTTCAGATGTGCGAATGGACCACTGATCAAGAACACAAGTAGTTCAGTCTATAGTCAGGATTGGCGAAGGGAAATCCAGGGGGCTGAATACAGTGAGTGAAGTATCAGAGCATCATCTGGCCAACCAGGGGAGAGATAAAGGAATCAAGTTTTCATTCATTTCTTTGCTCAAAACTATATACTGAGAACTTGCAGTTTCTGGTACTGGGGTAGCTCATTGTCTAGTTGGGGAGACAGACAACATACACACAATAATTATAATACAGTATAATAAGTGCTAGTGATATTAACACAGTCCTTTGAGAATAAAGAAGTAGAGCAATTAACATTGGAGGAGTTGAGAAATCTTGGTTCACTAAATGTTTGTGGAATGAGGAAGGAATATTTGATGTGGGTACTAAAAGATGAGTAGAAGTTCATCAAGGTGAAGATGCAGGATAAGAACATTCTGGTCTGAGGGAAATAGAATGGATCTATCCTGAAATCATGAAGGTCTGATATACAAAGAGGATAATAAAAATTCAATGGAGTCAAGGAGGTTGCATAGGGAAGGAAATGTGCTCAGTTTGGGGAATCTTCAGATGCTGATTCTACTTTTATTGTGTAAGCAAATGGAGAGCTATCAGAGATTTACTAAAGTGTTGAATGACATGACAATTTTGGATTTTAAGGGAAATAATTCTAACAGCAGTTTGAGGATGGACTTAGACTGAGAGTAGTCAAGTCACAAAAATATCAGGAAGTTCATTGATTTAACAAATACTTTAATAATTGTTAAGGGGTGGAGACTAGTCATATTAAGCATGTACATCTCTACCTTGAATTTTATAGCATTTCCAGTTTACAGAATATTCTTATGTCCAGTATTTCATTTATGCTCTAAAGAGCTCTTGTGAGGTAGGTATTATTCGTAGTATTATTCACACTTTATAGAAGAAGAAAGTGAAACTTTGAGAAGATGAAAGATTTACCCATCTTCCAGTTACTAAGTGAATGTTAGGTTTAAATCAGGTATTCGATCTTCAAGGTTAATGTTTTTTTCCAACCATGCAGATGCTCAGTAGTCAACTGCAGTTTCAGCTGAGCATGGACATTATATTGTTGCAAAAATAGCAGCAATAATTAACCTTCCTGAATCAACACACTTGGGTAGTTCCCTCTCACCTTAACTCGGGACTTAGCTATTTGCCTTCCTTTGGCCAATGGGACAATACAAACATTACCAAACTGGAGACTTGAAAAGTATGTGTGCAACGGGACTTTCTATCTCTTGCTGCTCTTTGGAACCCTGAACCTGCCACGTGGAGAAGCCTTGGCTTCCCTTCTGTGTAAGAGACATGTGTCCCAATCATCCCTGCTGCCCTAGCTGACTTCAAGGCAACCACAACACGTAAGAGTAAGGCCACTGTATGTTATCCAGCCTCAGCTGAGCCAACCCAGCCCAGAAGAACCACCAGGTGACTCACAGACTTGGTTTATTGTTATAAGGAGTTAAATTTTGGAGCTTTTATGCAACAAGTGCTAATCAATAGTCTAGTATAGGGTATTTCTGTAAATACTCTTTGATACTTATAGATATTTTGGCAAAGCAACAAAACAGTATAGCTTTTTGTATCAATTACAGCAATGATTTTCATACTTTATCATATGAGAGTTACCTAGACAACTTGTTAAAAAACTCAGACTTGGGATCACTGCAGATCTATTAAATTAGTATTTCTGTTGCAAAAGCATAGGAGTTTGCATTTTTAACAAGCTACCCTGTGATTCTTACATTCAGTAAAATTTAAAATAAACTAGCATATTATTTCCTTTATGTTCTCAAATACTCTCACATAAGTGTCTTTTAATTGTTTGACAAGTTACAAGAAATTAACTTTTAAACTGCTATAAAGTAACAGGAATCTCTGAAATTTTTTTTTTTTTTTACTTTTTTTTTACATAGTGTCATTCTCTAGAGTGTCTACGGATTTATTGTATAAGAAGAAACCAAGCACTTAAATAGTATATATAGTGACTGAACATCAAATGTTACTAAAAAGCAGTAACATGTGTAAGTTCAATATTTACTTTCATACTAAGGTTAAGTTACCAGTAGAAAAGAGGAAAGAAAAGGGGAAAAAATGAAGAGGGAAATGGTAGGTATGAATGCTCTGCAAGAGAAGGGGAAAGTTAATCATTGAGGTGTATATAGTTTCCCAAAGTAGAGGGCAGACAGAGAGAAATGGAGGGGAGAAGGGTCAACAAGAAAAATAGGATAGGATGTGTTAAGACTTGACCCCCATATAATTTAAGATGAACACCCACTGTAGCCATTCTCAAGTTTCTTCTGTGAGTTTATACAGTATCATAGAGACAGCAAGATTCATGAAACATAAAAAAAACAATGCCTGCTAAAGTACTGGTGTCTCCTAACCAAAGGAAAGGGGAGCTAAGAGCCAACTCCCAGTGACTGAGAGGATCCAGTAACACTATGAGCTCAATTAAGAGAAAATCAACCAGCTCATTATTATACACAAGGACATTCATTCTTCTGAGCGAGGAGAATGATTCTGAATTGAATAGGAAAGCACAGACCACTAATCAGGATATCTCAGGTTTGACCTATTCAAGTATATTCCAAATTATCCAATTAGCTGGATGGCCAATAAGTTCCGTGTAGCAGTTATATTGGCACTGATGATACCACAATCAGTTGTCTTAATCAAGCCTTTGAAAATAAAAATGATGGGCTGAATATACTCATAACTAGGACTGAGAAATCAAAGCCACCAGGTCACTGTTGTTGGGTCACTCAGCATTCTGTTCTGGCAACTCCTCTCAGAAGACTGTGTGAATTTTATTCGGTTTGGATTACCACCCACCCACCTATCCTCAAGCTATACACCTATTTCCTAATCTTCCAGCCTCCCTTGAAGGGGCACCATTGCTACTTGGGTGACCCTTATAGCCCTTTTCCTGGTCCTGAATCCACTGGACTTCTTGAGCCATATCTTAGTAGCCTAGATTCGTATCTTACCTGTATGTTACCTGCCAGCCTATACCTAAACTGCAGAGGTTGGAAAATGAGGGCCTCTCCTCACCCCAGGCTTTTCTGATGGTGACAGGGTACCTCATATTTGTTGGACGCAATACTTGTTTGAGGGCAGGGAAGGTTAATCGTAGCTCCAGAATACGTCCCTGCCACATAGTATATATTTACAAATGCGTGATGAATAAGTCAGTAAATAAATGGGAAAAAATTAAATCAGTCATAACACTGCTCCAACAGAGGTAGGGCATAGCATTTAAAATAAGTCTGACCACAGGAACCTGTCAGTCTTACTCATTTTCTGCAGAACCTCCTACGATGTCTCAAACAGCATTTATCTTCAAGAATAATAATTTGAATGAATGAATATCAGTGGTGCTTTTTTTTCCCTTTCTGGTGGAAATCATGTAAATGGTCTGAGTTCCAGATATGGGTTAAGGCCAGGGTTGAGATAAAGGAACAGCCACAAACAATTCAGCCTTCACTGGAACTTGGAGTCAGAGATTGTAAAATTATAAACCCCCTGTAAATCAAAGTAGTCTTGGGGAAATCAATGGCCTTTCTACTGCAAAAGGAATGGGGGATGGAATCAGTCTGGTCAAGAGGTTAACAAACAGGGGCACTACAATGGCCAACTGGGTCACCCAATTAAGATAACAGTAATTGCCACAACAAAGAGCAACACTGTAGAAACAAATTGTTGAACAATTAGCTGTGGGGATGTTGAGGAAAGATCCAAAGAGTTTACATTTAGGCTGTTCTTTTTAAACATTATTGGTGAATATGGATGCAAAAGTTCAAGAAATGCTTCCTGTGCTGGTTTGGGTTCCTCTGAGATAAGCATTCAAGTATGAGTGGTTTCTTTGGAAGGTGGTCCTAGGAAACCTGGTAGGACAGTGGGGAAGTGAGTCAGAGAAGGGAAGGAAGCTAGTAAAAGTGATGCATCAAGTCAGTTACCCAACAGCAACTGAAGGTCAGCCTCCTGAAAAATTGGTGGACGATAGAGTACATTCCTCAGAGTCATTCCAACTAAAGTGTCGAGAAGCTGGGACATTTTTCACCAACTCCATGCCTTTGGTTAAAGGCCTGCTTTTAGGGACATTAATTCTTCCCCTGTCCTGCAGGTAGGTCAAGCATGCTTCCTGGGCAGAAAAGATCCCTGAACAGATGATCATGTCATCTGCTATGGCCTCTGATTACAATGCAATCAAACTAAAGTCAATTCAGCATGAGCATAACTTGATTATGTTTTTGCCTTTGTAACTGCTTCCCTTTCCCCCTCCTCTAACTAGGGCTCTATAATAACAAAGCATAGTTTAAAAGAAGGCATTGTCCCGTTTTGTTCTTGCTCAACTAAGACCTGAAGAGGAGTTGGATGACTTCCACAGAGTGGGGTGGTTGGATTTCACACACCGGGCCAACTGGCAAAGTATCCTTGAGGCAACACCTTCACTGATGCCCCCTCCATCTTCCTTCGTCCCATCACCTGTACAGAAGAACAGACACCCGAGATTTCAATTCTCTAGACCCTTGGGTCCTTGGTTTATTCTCTTTGGAGTCTTCTGCCATTTCTGAAACTTCTTCTATATCCTGGACTCTAATCTCTGCCCAATTTGCTGGAAGCAATGTCATTACATTGTGAACAACTTAAGTTGCAAAGTCTGATTTCTTAGTATCACTTTGCATTCTTTCTTGCCTCTAGCATTGCACCTGGGACATAAAACATGCATAAAAATATTGTTGGGTGGTTGGATAGATAAATGATGAATGAGTGAAGAAGTAAGTGAATGATTGATCATTGTCCCCTATAATATTCTGTTGACTAGCATTGGGTGTCAGTTTGCATCACCATCTTGGTCCTTGTTCATTTTTTCAAGTAATTCAACTTTTCCCCAAATAAGGTGACTTGTCTTTCCAAAGACGTTCTAAGGTGTTGCCATTCAGGAAGCTGGTGTTGGCAGAACTATGTCTTGAACCCCAACTTCCACCCTTCTCCTTTCCACATCTCACCCTCCCAGCTCTTCATTTGTTCATTTGCTTTCCCTGCCCCTTTGGTACACAGGTCCTTTCAGAGAGGCAGGCACTCATTCACAATAAGCTTTAGTAAACTATGATGATAACCACTTTAGGAATATTTTCATTTAAAAACATGATGCCAGGATTTACTTAAAATATTCTATTGCCAAGTTCTCAAATAAGTAGGACATCTACTTTAGAGCTAGACCCCTGGCTATGCCCTAATTCTGCTGTATCATCACCTCCCTCTCTCCTCCACTGGCAAAGATGGGACACAGGGATATTGCTTTCTTGCCCTATCAACTGAGAGTAAATTATATTTTTCAATAACTATTACCTATCTTATTCCCACATTTCCTAACAAGAAAACTTAACAAGGACCTAGTTTGGAGATTTCAACTCTCAAGTTAAAATTTTGAGCAAAAAATAATGTATTAATGAAATCTGCACATTTAAATTGAAAAGCAAATTCCAGTGAAAGCTGAGAAATGATACAAAGGAATATTAAGAAGTAAGATATTGGATCAGGAAAAAGAATAAAAGTTAGATGAAAATAAAATAAAAGTTAGAAGATATATATACATATATATGTGTGTGTATATACATGTATATTATATATAGAGAGAGTTTATCTTCTAAAACCACTGTAAACAAAACAAATATATTATTTTAGAAGAAAATCTAGAAGGCAGTGTACGGAGCAATATTGGAAAAGATTTTACAAGAGCATGGAGCAGGAATTGCCTTTAAGGGGCACATGGCATAGGATGGCCACATAGAGCAATAAAACATCCATTTGGTAGGAAACTTGGGAAATCTATTTTTTCCCTGTCCCAACCCTTCCAGTCTCACCTCTTTGTCCTTCATACACACACACACACACACACACACACACACACACACACACACATGGAAATGTGCATTTCCTGCAGGGAAAGAACAATTTTTTTAAGGGTTGAGCATTTTTTGATCAACTTGTATTTTTACCAGTTACTGCTACTGCTGGAAAAAAAATGTTTTTTACGTTTACACTAGCTATAGTATTTAGAAGTAAAGTCTAGGGAATTTGATTCAAGATAGAACAAGTCAAAATTAAATTTCTCAAATGAACTAACAATGCTACCAAACATACTACATTTTCTTGAATCTTCCCCTTTCTATATAAGCCAGTCTTCAGTCTTTCTCAAACTTTTTCATCTCAAGACCACTTACACCCTTAAAATTACAGAGAACCCTGAGGATCTTTGATTTATGTGGGCTATAGCTATCAATATTTACCATATTAGAAATAAAAACTGAGAAAATTTTAAAATTTATGTTATTTTACTTAAAATAGCAATAAACGGTATATCACATAACATATTTTATGAAAAGTAATTACATTTCCCAAATGAAATAATTAATGGCATTGTTTCACACTTTTACAAATCTCTTCGATATTTGGCTTAATAGAAGACCACTGAATTCTCTTATCGGCTTCAATAGTCAGTCTGATGAATATGTTGTCTTTGTTGAAATATATGAAGAAAATCCAGCCTTGCACGGATATGTAGCTGGAAGAGAAAGGATGATGCAGAGCCTCTGAAAGAGGCTTAAGGAACCCAGGACTGGGGTCTTGATTTCAAACTTTGAGAGTCCTACTCTAGGTCAAAGATTAATTATATCACTCAGAGTCTATATGTGCCGAGATGAACACTCTTAGTTAATAAATAAATCCATACTTTATCTCCAATTTGCATGGGATAAACCTTTGATAACATGGAAAGATATGAGTGCTTGGGATATGCAGTGAGTTACTAAGAACACTAGCAGATAGATGTAACATATACAATTTAACAAAGACACAATTGCATGAGGTCAGACCAGAGAGACTTTTCAAAAATCAGCTACAACTAGAAAAAGCTCTTGGGTTTACCAGCTTGTTTGCATATATTTTACAGAGTCACTTGCATCATTATCAATAGAAGTGCAAGCAAACCATTTCCAATGCTGAATGCTTCATTTTAGTTAATGCCATTATGGAGGCTACAAAACCTGAAGGTCACCCAAGTATAATCTCTGGGATGTAAACCACCAAAACTTGAAGACTGAGTTGTGTCACTGAAAGAAGTCCAAAAGCACACAATAACACTATTCTGTAGAATTATAAGCTCAAAGAAACACTTTAAAATTGTTCCAAGTCAGACCGTTGGGTCATCTTTCAGACTGAATTGGCCAATAAGTTTGGCAAATATTTTTACTGCTCTGATAAGTAGTTTTAATGACTTGACCAAATAGTTGTTTTGGCATTCACTATAATATTACCAAAGTATTCAACATGAAATCCTGATTATGTAACTACTTTTCTTCCTCAGATTTCTTCTAAAGACTTCACTTGTGCTGTGGTCCAAAAATCACATAGAGAGATTTTTTTTTTAACGCAGAATCTCAGTGCCCACCTCAGGCTACTGAACTAGAATTTGGGGGGAAGTCGGTTCTGGAAATACATATTTTAATTTTCTCCCCAAGTGAGTCTTCTGGTATTTAACTTACACATGAAACTCTAATCTTTGTAGGATTAAGTACAACATTCTTCATGATCAGTCTCTAAACTTCCTAGCTTAATTTAATATTGCTCAACTCATAAACTATCCACACCAACTACTTATAATTCCCCAGATGTGCCCAATTTTCTTTTATCTCTTTGCCTTTGGCCCAGATGCTTCCTTAGCAATGTCTTCACCTGCAGTCTTGTGTATATTTGGCCAGCTCGTATTCCTCTTTGAAAAATCAGGTCAATATCACTATGAAGATGTATAACTGATTCACTTTGTTGTAAAGGAGAAACTAACACACTATTGTAAAACAGTTATACTCAAATAAAGATGTTAAAAAATATATATATCACTATGAAGTCTTCCCTGACTTACCCAAGGAATGAGGCTTCCTCTTTTTGTGCATTGCACCTCAACTCAGCCTTATATGATTTATCCCATTGTAGAATAAGTGTCCATTTTCTTAACTACATCTCTGTTGAAATGTTAGCTCTTCAGCAGCATAAGCTATCATTTTTTCACCCACAGATCCCAAACACTTGGCCCAGTGGCTAGAACTCTGTTCATGCTAAATAAAGTTGTTTGAAAATGAACACAGTACTTCCTAGAAAATATAATGATAAAGTGAAAATTCTGAGAGCATGCTTTCAATTTTTTAAAAAATTTTCTTTAGTTGTAGAGGCAGAAAGTTAAAAACACAAGGAGAGAGAAAGAGAGAGAGAGAGAGAGAGAGAGAGAGAGGTCATTGTATACAAAATCAGTAATATAAACCAGCTTTATGCAGCTAACACTGGAAAAATGGGGGAGTGCCCCACAACTTTGAGGCAGAGAGCCTCATTAATATGCAATGGAATAAACAATAGATTCCAAATTTAACTCAAAACAGTAATAAATCAAAGCAATAAGGTGAAAAATGATGGTATCAGCAACAGCAGTGGCTATTAGCATGTGTACCTGCTGTGAGACAAAGCAACACAGGGAGATGCTTGGGAAAAAATTCTGATGTTAGACCAAAAGCAAAGACGTAATTTTGAAATGGGTGAGAGATGAAGCGTAGGTTCTGGATATTTTAACATTTTTGCAAGCTCAGGATGGAAAACTGAACTGCCCAGGAAGACAAATGAACTCCAGGTAGTATTTTTAAAGGTAAGTTGGTCAGTACCTTCTGAGGATTTCTAATGGAATGGGTTAACTGTTTGACTGCTGCTCTTGGTTTTGTTGACATCTGGTGATTCAGGAGAGTTAAGGTAATAGAATTACCCCTGGAGATTCTTTTGACAAAAGAGTTAATAAAATGTAGATTGTGGTTCTAATAAATATTGCAACATTAAATTATTGGCTATTTGTTACCAGTAAGGTTTGGCTTTAAATAACATGGTGAAATATTTGTAAAATATTCAATTTTCCAGTACCCCACACACACTAAAATCAGTTCAAACTCATCTTCCAGCAAAAAAAAAAAAAAAGAACAAGCTTAATAATGGCAAAGCCTCTTAAATAACACAGGTAAACATATTTGAAGCTCACATTGGGTTGGTGGAAGCTTTTTCTGAATTCTGGCAAAAAAAAAAAAAAAGTTTAGCATATAGCCAGGAATAACAATAGCTAACATTTATTAAGGATTTACTGTGTGCCAAGTTCAGTAGTATTCTTATGATCCCCAGATGAATAACTGAATGAAAGTGAAAGCATTGAAAAGGCAGCAGCATGTCCCAAATCCAAGAGTTATGAGAAAATAAAGCATGTTAATTTGAGAAATGAGTCTGATCTACTTTCAAATAACTTAGAAACATGATTTCCCCATAAATGCCATTTCTTTGGCTGTTACTTCCATATAAGAGTCAGGCTGGGCACTAAGGAAAACAGTATGGAGATTCCTCAAAAAACTAAAAACAGAGTTTGCCATATGATCCAGCAGTCCCACTCCTGGGCATATATCTGGAGAAAACGATAATTTAAAAAGATACTTGCATCCCTATGTTCACAACAACACTATTTATAATAGCCAAGACATGGAAACAACCTAAATGTACATTGACAGATGAATGGATAAAGATGTTGTACATACATACAATGGAGTATTGCTCAGCCATAAAAAAAGAATGAAATAATGTCATTTGCAGAAACATGGATGGACCTAGAGACCATCATACTAAGTGAAGTCAGACTGAGAAAGACAAATACCATATGATATCACTTATATGTGGAATCTAATAAAATGAATTTATCTATGAAACAGAAACAGATTCACAGACATAGAGAACAGACTAGTGGTTGCCAAGGAGGGGGGGTGGGTGGGAGTGGGAAGGATTGGGAGCTTGATATTAGCAGATCCAAATTATTATATAAAGGATAAACAATAAGCTCCTACTGTATAGCACAGGGAACTGTATTCAGTACCCTGTGACAAACCATAATGGAAAAGAATATGAAAAATAATGTATATATTATATATAACTGAATCACTTTGCTGTATAGCAGAAATTAACACAACCTTGTAAATCAACTATACTTCAATAAGATAAATTTTTTTAAAAAGAGTCAGGCTGGGGCTTATGTCTAATTTCTACAGCATCGCTTCCTTTCACCAGCTGTTCACTAGTCCCTAGTGATGCCTTTTGTCCATCCTGAACAGATAGGTTCAAAACCTACTGAGATAGATTACTTTCTTTCAGTTCTTCACTTCTGCCGTCTGGCTGCTAATCTGATCTTCGCCTCACCTCCTTGCCCCTCACTGCCGCTGCTTTGATCCTGGAGCCCTTTCACCCTGGCCACTTTGCAAGAACCACAATAACAACAATAACACAACAGATTGGCTAGAATGCGTGGTTCAGTTCCAGGCAGTTTTCAAAGAACAAAACATAAACAAATAGGTAATGAACTGAGTCTCTTCGTGGTGATTAAACTTAGCCGTCAGGGATTTCCTACATGTGAACCACAGTGCTAGAAAATAAAGTACAGGAGTGGAACATAAATATCAAAAAAATTACTTAATGAATACTGTGAAGAAGCTGAGACATCAGCCGAATCAGGAGAAAGCATTGCTGATTGCAAATCATTAGACTGCTACTCAGCTGAGCAAATTATTATATAAGCCATAACTCACAGTGGGGAGTTGCTGCAGCGCCCAACTCCTGCATTTACACCCCGAAGGGGCTGAGGTTTCAGAGGTGAAGTATTGCCTGGCAAAGGTCCACCTATGGTTAAGCAATGCACGTACACGTGTGTGTGCATGTATATGTATATTTGTGTGTATACTTATAAATATTATGCTTACCCCTTAGTAAAAGAACATTTACATGGCTCATTGAAAGCAAAGTTGAATATTGTTACTTAAACAGCACTATTCAAATTGCTCATAGCAGATTTCTGCTTTCATTGATGATATTCAATTTTAAAAGTAAGAGCTCAGAGCCTTAAGTATACACTTAGGGAATCTAGCACTCACTCAGTAAGAAAATTGCTAACCTAAATAAATCAATGAGAGGAGAAGAATCTCCCTTTTATTTAAAATTTGAAAGTTCTGTTTCTATTTGCGATTCACCCCATGTTATGACCCCTATCAGGGGTTCAACTCTTTGCAGGGAATGGGTGTGTTCTCTGCTACAACCAAATAGTGAGTAGATGTGAAAGGGACCCAGGGACTCAGGAATGCACATCTCTTGTCTGGATCTGCAGCTCACAAGTATGTATGATGTGGGGCGTAGAGCTTGTGCTGCCCTTGGACCTCATTCCCCAGGCGTATATGATGGTGCTGTTAGGACCAAAGGGAGATGTGTGTAAGATGAGAGAGGAGTTACCAGTGGACTGAATATATCAAGGCACACAGGATGGCATTTAATTAAAACAAAACAAAAAAATCTCAAAAAGCAATTCTACATTCCTCTTTGGAAAGAGGGTTCCACAAAGCCAACTGCCATGTATATTAGATCCTACCAGGGAGAAGGAAGACAGGCTCCCCATACCTTTTGGAACTGAACATAGGAGAGGTTTAAACAGGGACTTGGTAGAAGCTGACGAGACATATTTGGAGGTCTAACAGAGCCGATCTTTTTACACATTTTTTGCCAGATGAAGGACATCAGAGCAGATGCTTCAGTGTCAGTCACTTACAGGACACGTGCTTGGGAGAAAATAATGGCTGGCAGATGCTGGCTGGAGCTATTAATTGACAACAGTCTACACTGATCGAGTGTTCACTATATGCTAGGCACTGTGATTGATGATTTATAAGGAACATCTCATTTAACCTATTTACTTTTTAATTGAAGTATAGTTGATTTACAATGTTGTGTTAATTTCTGCTATACAGCAAAATGATTCAGTTATACATGTATATACATTCCTTTTTATATTCTTTTCCATTATGGTTTATCACAGGATACTGAATATAGTTCCCTGTGCTATAGTGTAGGACCTTGTTGTTTTTCCATTCTTCATTTAATCTATATAACAACACTGTGAAGTAGTTTCCATTATTATTTTTATTTTTAGGAAGGAAAATTAATCCAGCAAATTGCTAGAGCTGGGGTTCCCACATAAGCAGTTTGATAGTACAGCTGACCCCCATAAGCAAAAAACTTCCCTGCCTCCTGGGTTAGTGTGTGGCTATGATCTTTTGGGGGGTAGAATGATACTATCCCTTGTTAGTCTATGGCATGATCTTTCAGGCTTCCCCTACTATCTACTTTATGCTTATAGTCACAGTATTATTATCTCCTACTTATGCCCTGGTGTCTCCCACCCATTGTTATTATTATTATTATTATTTGCGGTACGCGGGCCTCTCACCGTTGTGGCCTCTCCCATTGCAGAGCACAGGCTCCGGACGCACAGGCTCAGCGGCCATGGCTCACGGGCCCAGCCGCTCCGCGGCATGTGGGATCTTCCCGGACCGGGGCACGAACCCGCGTCCCCTGCATCGGCAGGCGGACTCTCAACCACTGCGCCACCAGGGAAGCCCCATTGTTATTATTTTTACTGATTTCACAGCACTAGCTGCACGAGGGGGGAATATGTGGGCACTCAGTTGCCTCTGGCCAAGGGACTTAGTAGATTGGGGTATAATGACAAAATGCTCTGGGAAGATCATTCAGAAGAGAAAAAGCTATGGAATTGTGTAAAAAGATTTGCTGCCTAGGAAACAAGAGACAAGGGGATGGACAAAAGCCAGGGATTTGTTCTCAGATAAGCAGAGCAGATAGGCAGCCTGTTGAAAGGGGGGAGCAGTAAGTTCCCATTATAGTTTCAAAAAGTGTTAGATCTGTCTGATAAGCCTTGTGCCACATATTACTTTAATCATCATCACATCATCTATTATTGAAATCCAATAAGTATTAGTCTCTCCTCTTCCCTTGAGATAGGGTAATACACTCTTTTAAGCCAATTTGAATCATATATATATATATATGTATATATATATGTATATATATACATATATATATACATATATATATACACTACATTTCCACTGAAAGAGAGACAGTAATACAACATATTCAAAGTCACTCCGTATATCAACGTAACTTACATTCAGACAGAAAAAAAAAAAAAAAAAAAAAAAAACCACTGTGAAAGCAACATTCTTTAAGGGATTCTGGGGACTTTACAGAGTTGGAACTGCTTGTCCCCAGCTCCTCTACACTGGGTCCCAGAGTTTCCCAATGGATCGAATTCCACTAGCTGACAGAGGAAGCTGGCTGATAACCCAGCTTGGATTGACTCCCTTCGTTTTCTCAATTCCCCACTCCTTGACTGGGTTTCCTGTGATCATTTCCAAAATAAACTACTTACATTCAAATTCTTGTTCTGGGGTCTGCTTCTGGGATACCAATCTGAAAGAACATCAGAAACACGTACCTGAAGTATGTTGATATGTAAGTGGATAATGAAAGCATGGATGTCAAGGAGATCACCTATGGAAAGAATAGGAAGGAAGAAGAGAAGAAAGTAAAGAATCTCTCTTGAAGAGCACCGACATTTAAGGGTCAGGAAGAAGATACATCAGCAGAAGGAGGAGGAAAAACCAGGGGAAGGGTTTCAAGGGAAGATTTTTTTAAGACCAAAAGAGACTTTTGAAATTGCTTAAATGTTGATGGAAAGAATGTGGTAGAAGAGTTTGAAATGCAGGTAAGTGAAAGGATGAATATAGTCAGTCACTAGGGTCAGTTTCCCAAGGGAGTAAGATAAAATTGGATCCAGATCTCAAGTAGAGTGATAAAGTCTGTAATGGACTTGGTGGGTTTGGTCATGGAAAACAGAGGAAATTTCTATCCGATGTTTTGGATAATTGCGTATTTGGGAACAACAAGATAATAAATTGACTTTCCCTCCTAGTTTTCTCTGGACATGTTACAAAATAAAGATCATTGGCTTGGGCTTCCCTGGGGGCGCAGTGGTTGAGGGTCTGCCTGCTAATGCAGGGGACACGTGTTCGTGCCCTGGTCCGGGAGGATCCCACGTGCCGCGGAGCGGCTGGGCCCGTGAGCCATGGCCACTGAGCCTGCGCGTCCGCAGCCTGCGCTACGCAACATTGAGAGGCCCGCATACCGGAAAAAAAAAAAAAAAAATATATATATATATATCATTAGCTTGACCAAAACTCAGAACAAAATGAATTTCGTTCTTTTCCTGCTAGACTACTCTGTCATTTAAAAGAACCAATTAGATGAGCATGGAATTTGAGGAGAAGGTTTGTTTTATTTAATATTAAACTCCCTTTCTCTGTTCATCAAATTGAATTGGAATAAGGGTCTCTAATTACGGATTCCCAAATAAGGAAATTGTTTAGTCATTCTAATAGGTTTCATGTCCTATGTGGGTATAGAAAATTTCAGATGAATCTTATTGAATTATATTATTTTAAAATATTTACCTAAAGCCTAAAATATTTTGATTGGAACTTTTTTTTTGGTCCAACTAAAAATGACATCTGATCTATATGATTGTAATGGATGTTCTTGCAACCCTAATAGAACTCTTGATCTCTGGTCACTATTGAAACTAAAATTACCATGAATATACAATGATTATTTACCTCTTAGTTCCAGATTTTTCTTAAATATCCAAATCTTTCTGTTAATGTTACATTCCTTTCTATTACACAGACTCAATCTATGTTGAGCAGGATAATTCTAGAGCTACTTAAACTCTGGTCCATTAGCCATGGTCTATTAGCATCCACATCATGGTGCTAGGGGTTAATATGATCCTGGCTGGGGGATTAGATTAAAAATTAAATTTTTAAATGTAGTATGAAACACTAAAAATTGTTAGAAGCATTAAAAATATAAATTCCTGTATATGGGTTAGAAGACTATGGCCTTTACTTTGATCCTTGGGCCTGCTAGGCAGTAGCAAAATATATGCAAGGAGAAGAAAGTGTGATCTTGGTCTCTGTCTCTAACATACTTGTGATTAACTCCAGATAGCCTCTCCATAATAAAAGGATGGGCCTTAGTTATTCTAGTATAAGCACTGCAATATTATAAAGATTGAAGATCTATCAATACAATCAAATGTATAAAAGGAAACTATTTGAAGTGGCTTGAAATTTCACATAGAAATCTATTTATTATTTCATCAACAGAGTTTAGTAAAATCAGATGGCAGAACATTGTAATAATTCAATTATTGAAACAAATGGATTTTGGAAAGGTTTTTTTCTCTCACGTGTCATGTGTATGTGTGTGTGTGTGTGTGTGTGTGAGAGAGAGAGAGAGAGAGAGATTGAGATTGAGAGATTGAGAAGATTATAAAAGCAAAAGGGAGGAGGTAGGTGGGGAGGAAATCTGAATTGTTTAAACTGTATAAAAATGCTAGAATAAAATGAACATTAAAAACTCCGGTTGAATTTAATCTTTTGTTCAACTCATTCGCCAAGAAAATCTGTCTTCAAATGGTTCATATTGCAGAATATGATGACACCAGTCACCTATCCTAGAGTCTACATTTGCTATAAAGACTATTGCAGCTTGATGATAGATGAGGAAATTTACTCCTATCGTCTGCATGGGAGTGAAGTGCCAATAATTTAAGACTTTCAGTGATACAGTACTAACTTTATATTCTAAGCAATCACAACCTGTATTTATCCACCTGCTGTTTTTATGGCTTAGAAATCACACTATCAGTTTGCGATGGTAATTTATTATATTTATATTATAGAAGAAGATTTTCAAATTATATAGACTTGCATTGAGTTAGGGAAGGAATTAAAATACTTTGCCCCACTCCTGTTGATTAATAAAAATAGTCCATTTGATAGATGGAGTGTTCTCAAGGAAATGCGACTCCTGGTCATTTTTAGAGTTTTCATTTGGGAACAAAATTTGTGGGAACATATTTAAGTTTTAGACGAGAGAAGCATGGAAATCAGTTTTTAGTAAGTAAAGAAGGGTAGTACCTACAACTCTTTGAAGGATTTTATCATGTGTAATATCTTCTCATTGGATTTTTCAAAATAATGTTTGCTAACTATCATTAAAATAATATTTCTCTTACTTTAGGCATTTGACAGTTATCTGTATAATTTCAACCAGTCTGTGTTACATATATACTATTATTTGCCTGATTTTTCTTCATATACACCCACTTTATAATTATTTATTGTAGAAGCCAATACTACTAGTGATATACCTCCTACACTTTGGAAAACACGACATTAAAACATAATTTGCAGCTAAATTCATTGGCACTGTTTTATCCCCATTTTGCCAGAATTTGATGAGACCTAAAAATGTTTTGCTTCTTTTTTTCTCAATATCTCATTGATGGTTGATTTCAACTGAATACTATTTGAAATTGTATTTGAATCATTCTACCATCAGTAATATGGATTCATCCATAGCTAAACTATATGTTGCTAATAAATTTCTCTCCATCTTCCTTTAATTTAAATAGTCTTTTATAATTTTGTTGAACTCTATGCCCAATTGCCAGATATACTTAAATGTCTGTGAAAATACATTTTTCTCTTTCAGTGATATTACTTACATAAAAAGAGTAGATGGCACACTTCACAGTTTTTTAAAAATACCTCCATGTAAGTGGGTATAAGGGTGTTCACTGTAAAATTATTTCAACTTTTCTGTATTTTTGAAAATTTTAATAATAAAAAAAAACATTGGGGGAAAAAAAAAACAACTTCTACTCCATGAGAACTGAAAACATGCACCTTTGAATTTGTTCTGTAGTGGTTAAAAGCAAGTGAAATATGCAGTAGCTAAATGACAATATTACCAAATTTTCTTGATATAGGTTGTGGGTCCTTAAAGTCTTGGTTTAAGGAAGATCACAAACACCTATGGATGGTTATAAATTCCATGAGGTACTGACAGTTATCCATAAGTGAATATATTTGGTTCATTTCCTCTATCAATAGCTGAAGGTAAGGAACTTCAAATATTAAATTTCCGTTTTTTCTTTTTTCTTTTGATATTTGTGCCGGATATTTATTATAGTGTTAGTCACATTAAACAAAAACTGAAGACAAATTTATTTATTTTATTTTTTGTAATTTTTAAAATTGTTATGTATTTCACAGTTGATAACATCATTTTATTTTATTTTATTTGAATTATACTTGATTTATGATATTATATTAGTTTCAGGTATATAGCATAGTGACTCAGTATTTTTATAGATTATACTCCATTAAAGGTTATTATAAAATAAAGGCTATAATCCCCTGCATTGTACAATATATTCTTGTTGGTTATCTATTTTATACATAGTAGATCATACCTCTTAATCCCATACTCCTATCTTGCTACTCCCCAGGTCCCTCTCCCACTGGTAACCAGTAATTTGTTTTCTGCATATGTGAGTCTGTTTCTGTTTCACTATATACATTTGTCTGTTTTATCTTTTAGATTCCACATATAAGCAATATCATACAGTATTTGTCTTATTCTAACATTTCACTAAGCATAATATTCTCTAGGTCCATCCACATTGCTGTAAATGGCAGAATTTCATTGTTTATGGCTGAGTAATATTCCATTGTTATATGATATATAGATATATATGTGTGTGTGTGTCTCTCTATATATAGATATATCACCATCATATATGTATGTATATATATACCACATATATTTATTGGGGTGGCCAAGAGGTTTGTTCAGTCCTTTCTGTAAGATGGCTCTAGTAGCATTTAGTTGTCTTTAACTTCATTGGAAACAATTTTGATAGATTGTATGTGACAGCTGTCATATCAGTGTGCCTTTTTTAAAAAGACATCAAAATTGGTGAAATTTTGTGTAGCTATTTTAATATTGAAGATGGAAGGAAAAAACAACATCTTTGGTATATTATGCTTTGTTATTTCAAGGAATGTAAAAATGCAACTGAAACGCAGGAAAAAGATTTGTGCAGTGTATGGAGAAGGTGCTGTGACTGATCAAACATGTCAAAAGTGGTTTATGAAGTTTTGTGCTGGAGATTTCTTGCTGGACAATGTTCCATGGTCAGGTAGACCAGTTGAAGTTGATAGCGATCAAATTGAGATATTAATTGAGAACAATCAACGTTATACCACACGGGAGATAGCCAACATACTCAGAATATCCAAATCAAGCGTTGAAAATCATTTGCACCAGCTTGGTTATGTTCATCACTTTGATGTTTGGGTTCCACATAAGTTAAGTGAAAAAAACCTTTTTGACTGTATTTCCACATGCTATTCTGAACTTAAACGTAATGAAAGCATTCCGTTTTTAAAACAAATTGTGACAGGCTATGAAAAGTGGATACTGTACAATAATGTGGAACAGAAGAGATCATGGGGCAAGAGAAATGAACCACCAACAACCACACCAAAGACCAGTCTTCATCCAAAGAAGGTGATGTTTTGTATACGGTGGGATTGGTAGGGAGTCCTCTATTATGAGCTCCTTCCGGAAAACCAAACAATTAATTCCAACAAGTACTGCTCCCAATTAGACCTGATTGCAGTACATGATGAAAAGCATCCAGAATTAGTCAACAGAAAACACATAATCTTCCATCAGGATAACACAAGACCTCATGTTTCTTTGTTGATCAGGCAAACTGTTACAGCTTGTCTGGGAAGTTCTGATTCATCCACTGTATTCACCAGACATGGCACCTTGGGATTTCCATTTATTTAGGTCTTTACAAAATTCTCTTAATGGAAAAAATTTCAATTCCCTGGAAGACTGTAAAAGGCACCTGGACCAGTTCTTTGCTCAAAAAGATAAAAAGTTTTGTGAAGGTGGAATTATGAAGTTGCCTGAAAAAAGGCAGAAGGTAGTGGAACAAAAGGGTGAATAAGTTGTTCAATAAAGTTCTTGATGAAAATGAAAGTTGTGTCTTTATTGTTACTTAAAAACCAAACGCACTTTTTGGCCAACCCAATATATATATATGTATATATATACCACATCTTCTTTATCCATTTGTCTGTTGATGGATACTTGGGTTGATTACACATCTTGGCTATTGTAAAGAGTGCTGCTATGAATGCTGAGGTACATGTATCTTTTCAAATTAATGTTTTGTTTTGTTTCAGATATATACTCAGGACTTGAAATGCTGGATCATATGGTAGTTGTATTTTTCGTTTTATGAGGAACCTCCATACTGTTTTTCCATAGTGGCTATATCAATTTACATTCCCACCAACAGTGTACTAGGGCTTCCTTTTTCTCCATTTGTGGTCTTTTTGATAATAGTCATTCTGATAGGTGTGAGGTGATATCTAATTGCGGTTTTGATTTGTGTTTCTTTGATGACTAGCTATGTTGAACATCTTTTCATATGCCTGATGACCATCTGTGTATGCTCTTTGGATAAATATCTATTCAGTTCTTCTGCACATTTAAAAAATCAGGTTGTTTTTTATTTGTATATTTTTTATATTGAGATGTATGAGTTGTTTATATAGTTTTGGATATTAACCCCTTTTCAGTCATATCATTTGCAAATATTTTCCCAGATTCAGTAGGTTGTCTTTTCATTTTGTCAATGGTTTCCTTTGCTATGAAAAAGCTTTTAAGTTTAATTAGGTCCCATTTGTTTATTTTTGCTTTTGTTTTCTTTGCCTCAGAAGATTGATCCAAAAAACCATAAATTGCTAAAATTTATGTCAAAGAGGGTGCTGCCTGTTTTATCCAAGGAGTTTTAGGGGTTTTGATCTTACATTCGGTCTTTTGAGTTTATTTTGTATATGGTGTGAGGAAATGTCCTAATGTCATTTTTTACATGTGGCTGTCCAGTTTTCCCAGCACCACTTATTGAAGAGATTGTCTTTTCTTCATTGTATATTTGTGCCTTCTTTGTCATAGATCAATTGGCCATAGGTGTGTAGATTTATTTCTGGGCTGTGCATTCTGTTCTGTTGATCTGTGTCTGATTTTGTGCCAGTATCATGCTGCTTTGATTACTGTAGCTTAGTAATACAGTCTGAAGACAGGGAGTGTGATACCTCCAGCTTTGTTCTTTTATTCTCAAGATTGCTTTGGGAATTTGGGGTCTTTTGTAGTTCCATATAAATTTTAGGAATTTTTCCTCTAGTTCTGTGAAAAACATCATGGGTATTTTGCTAGGGATTGCATTAAATCTGTAGATTGCTTTGCATAGTATGGCCATTTTAATGATACTAATTCCTCCAATCCAAGAGCTTGAAAGATATCTTTGGAAAGGGATATCCTTCCATTTCTTTGTATCATCTTCAATTTCGTTCATCAGTGTTTTACAGTTTTCAGAGTATAGGTCTTTTACCTCCTCAGTTAATTTTATTCCTTTTTTTTTTTTTTTTTTTTTTTCGGTACGTGGGCCTCTCACTGTTGTGGCCTCTCTCGCTGCGGAGCACAGGCTCTGGACGCGCAGGCTCAGTGGCCATGGCTCATGGGCCCAGCCGCTCAGCGGCATGTGGGATCTTCCCGGACTGGGACACAAACCCGTGTCCACTGCATCGGCAGGCGGACTCTCAACCACTGCGCCACCAGGGAAGCCCAATATTTTATTCTTTTTGATGCAATTTTCAATGGGATAGTTTTCTTGATTTCTCTTTCTGATAGTTCATTATTAGTGTATAGAAAAGCAACAGATTTCTGTATATTAATTTTGTATCCTGAAACTTTACTGAATTCATTTATTAGTTTGAATCATTTTCTGGTGGAGACTTTAGGGTTTCCTATATATAGTATCATGTCATCTGCAAATAGTGACAGCTTTACTTCTGCCGTTCTAATTTGCATGCCTTTTTTTTTTTTCTTGACTGATTGATGTGGCTAGGACTTCCAATACTGTGTTATTTAGAAGTGGCAAGAGTGAGCATCCTTGTCTTGCTCCTGATTTTAGAAGAAAAGCTTTTAGATTTTCACCATTGAGTATGATGTTAGATGTGGACTTGTCATAAATGGCTTTTATTATGTTGAGATATGTTCTCTCTATGCCCAACTTTGATGAGAGTTTTTATCATGAATGGATGTTGAGTTTTCTCAAATTCTTTTTCTGCATCAATTGAGATGATCACATCATTTTAATCCTTCCTTTTGTTAATGTGGTATATCACATTGATTAATGTGTGAATATTGAAATATCCTTGCATCCCCTGGAATAAATGCTACTTGATCATGGTGTATAATACTTTTTATATATTGATGGATTTAGTTTTCTAATGCTTTGTTGAGGACTTTATTCCCTATATATTCAACAAAGTATTGGTCTGTGATTTTCTTTTTCTTTCTTTTTTTTTTTTTTGGTGGTATTATCTTTCTCTGGTTTTGGTATCAGGATAATGTTGGCCTCATAGAATGAATTTAGGAGTGTTTCATCCTCTTCGATTTTTTGGAATAGTTTCAGAAGAATAGGTATTAGTTCTCCATTTATGTTTGGTAAATTCCTCTGTGAAGCCTATCAGGGGCTGTGTCTGATCCCAAGTTGCTGGAGCAGAAGCCCCGAGAGTCAGGGCAGAGCTGGCTCTGTTCCCTTTAAGTGTGTGTTTCACCCTCTCCCAGCACTGGGACCTTTTCCCCAGAGTAGGGGAGTGGTGAAACAAGGTGGGCCTATACAGGCTTTCAGCTCATGCTGGCTACCAACAGAGGTCCAAACTGTCTCCAATGTGCCGTCTATGCAGGTGCCCACAGTTGTTTCCCTTGCTCTGCTCAGAAGCAGTCTTAGGTGCAAGTCACCTTTCTCCCTCAGAGCCAATCAGTCCCCCAACCCTCCACTGCCCCTGCCTTGCTGTGGAGCCACACCACAGGGCAGGTAACGCCCACATGGCCTTTTGGAGTATATCAGACAGCTGTGATGGACCAGCTGCCGTCAGATTTCTGGGCTCCTTCTGATGCACTGCTTGAGTGAGCACCAACAATGGCCAGGTCTGCCCCACTCAGAGGCTGTCCTGGGACCTAGTCACCTCTGCATCCCATGGCTGAGCTTTCTCCCCAGTGGTGGCAGCCCTAAATCCAGTTCCACCCTGTGAGGTGGAGTGAGTGGGGCTGTAGCGTTCACTTGGCTCGGGCTGGGGCACACATCAAGGCAGTCACGGGAAACCCAGCAGCCGCCAAAGCAGACTTCCCTCTACCCTCTCCATACTGCCTGGGGGAAAGCCAGCATGTGTTCCTCATGAGCAGAGTCCAGGCTTCCCACAGCCCTCCTGTTTGTCCCAGCGGTCCTCCAACCAGCCAAGGGGATTCATCTCCCCTTTTTAGGACCCCCGGACTAGGGCACCCAGTCTCAAACTGCTCACTCCCTAGGATAGATCTCCACCTGTATTTTCCCTTTTCCTCTAAGTCCTCTCCCAGGGGCACAGGTCCAGACCTGACTGCTTCACTTCCCTTCCTACCTGATTACGTGTGTATCTTTCTCACAGCCTGGTTGTACAGGTGTCTTTCTGCCAGTTTCCTGTTAGTTTTCAGTGAGATTGCTCCACGTGTAAATGTATTTTTGATGTGTTCATTGGGGGAGCTGAGTTCTGCATCCTCTTACTCTGTCATCTTGATCAATTCTTTGCTGTCAAGGAGCCATATTTGAGCTAGCCTCCTGTATCCTGCTCAGCCACCTTGCAATAATCTTTCTTTTTTCTTTTTAAAATGTATGGTCTGCATTTTTGTTATAACAAAATTTTCCCGATTTTATTATTGGAAAGATACAAAAGGTGATATTCAGATATAGGAGAATATGGACTTGAACTAGTATATAAGCATTAGCAATTCATCCCTCTCTTTTCCTTCTGTCTCAATTTACTTGACATATCCTCACAAGGAAATATTTCAATCAGTTTATTACTTGATAAATTTTCACCGTAATTTCTAGTGGTAAAGGTTCATCCAAACTCATATACAACTGTATATGGGGAACATTTAAAAATCTTTGTGGTGATTTTTTTGGAGACATTTTTAGTATGATATGGAATATTCTAATGCATAACAAGCAGTTTCCTGAATACAGAATAATACATATGGCAGTTCTGTGGTGTGAAGAGTCCTCATTATCTTTCAACAAATAATAGTGAGTCATCAAATAAAAATTAATGATTTTAGTGAAGAATCATTGGAACTCACTGTTGTTAAAGAAAGACAGATGAATTGATTGATGCACATGGTAACATGCCCTGAAATATGACTACACTAGGGCTTTATTCTTCTTGACTGATATGCAAGCTGTAATAAAGCTTTACTGTTATTCAATATCAGCAATGGCATTAACAATACAATTTGAGTTGCTTGGTGGAGAACAAGCCAAAGCAAAGATAACTGAATATTGTTGTTTAATTTCAAGTTTTAAGACCTTAACTTCATTCAACTCGGTCACATCAAATTCCTAGATTCAGAAAAGCAACTGAACAAAGGAAAAGAAGCAGAATATGTGAAATATATTCACATGCATTTTTATGCTCACAACAGCTTTTCAGAAACTGAGCTCTCACTTAATTATTTGCAATAGGACAAGCACAGAACATTCTCTGACAAGTATTTTAAGTCTAGTACTAAAAAAGCCTATTTAGACAGGCAGGTCATGCAGCATCCTTTAAAATTTATTTCATGTTTTCTTCATTATAATGATTAATCACAATTGCTATGGTTAAACCAAACAAACAAAAAAAACAGCACCTGCTCTTCCTAATACCCAGTACCTTAAACCAGCATTGTGTAGTATATATAAGTAAAGATTGCAGATGTTTGCTGGGACAGCACATCCTTCCTCACTCCTGAAATTTCTAATCCTTGACTCCTGGTGTAAAATGATCCCCTGTCCACCTAGCACACGGATTGCACCATATCTTGAATTTTAAAGTTTCATGGAATTAGCTTAACCCACAAAGGTTCACTTCAGCTGACTCCTTGAGGATGGATGTTTTTAAGGAAGTATGGTCCTGGTCAACCCCAGAACACACTGAATTTGTCTGTACCTAAGCCATTTGTCTCCAGATTTTTTGTTTTTAATAGAGGAAGTCCAAATCATATAATCTATGGGTCACCTACCTGAAGGTATTGTATTTGTTTACCACAGTTATTTTTACTCCCAAACAGTATAGTTCAACATGCACAAATAACTTTTTTAATGTATACCTTCTTTTTAAAAATATTCTGTCCCATTATAGTTTATCACAGGATATTGAATATAGCTCCCTGGGCTATACAGTAAGACCTTGTTGTTTACCATTTGCTATATAATAATTTGCATCTGCTAATCCTAAACTCCCAATCCACCCCTCCCCCAACATGCACAAGTAACTTGGTACTCATTAAGTCAACTGAATTTTGAAGCAAATAAAAAGCAATATGGCTTATGATGTGCACTGATAAATGTCATTGATAACCCTTAAAATCCTTATGTCCATTTGAGGACAACATTACAACATATTCCAGAATTGTTTACAGCTTTTACAAATAACCAGGGAAGTTGGTTATCAACCAACAGCATTATAAAAGTGTAGATGGAAAATGAGGAAGTTTTGCAAGACTGAGAATAGTTACCATAGAATTCTAGACTCATAGAACTAAAAGGAATATAATAAAATAATAATAATGCCTGGCTCTTCATCTCTTTGTCCAATCCACAAACATTTATTAAGAGTCTACTGTACGCCAGATGTTGATGATAAAAAGATATGCTTAAGAGCACAGGGTTGAGGAGGAGAGATATGTACACAAGGACACAATAAAACAGGGAAATTGACAGGAGCTTTGCAGGCACAGAGAATACAAATCTGTTTGAGGGCTGGAAGTCACTCCTTCCTCTAAGGCCTATTTATTTCCTTCTCTTCCTCACATCTAAAGAGTACGTGTGATCTACTTAATTTTTATATGATTATAAATCGCTGATGAAGGCATTGGATAGGAGCTTGCTATTTATGGTAAAGAAAGACAAAAACTTCTCATTGTGTGATAATTCACATTAAAACATATGTATTTGACAATTTTTAGTAGGAAATTCTTGACCAGGAGTGTATTAAGGATAAAAGTACATGTACTCTCTCTAATTAACTAGATGATTGTTTTGAATTAGACTGGTGTCCTCAATTATGGCTGCACATTAGATTCATCTGCAGAACTTAAGAAAAAAGAAAAAACAGTGGTTCTCATCCCAGAGAGTCTGATTTAATTGGTTTGAGATGGACTGAGAGAATCATTATTTTTACATAGTTCTGCAGTTGATTTTGTTCTGCCAAGAGCTGAGAGACTTTGGTTTAGAGTAATAGCCTTTCTCAACCCATTCTCAACTCGATTTGAGTAAATCCTTACACTTTCCAGTACCACATTAGTGGGACACACTGCTTATTTACTAAGGTACTCAAGATACACAGCCTGAATTAACCACCTCTGCTGTTTCTGGTGCCTCAGAAGAGCTGGTATTCTCCCTGCTCTACTGTCTTTTCCTTGAACAGCCTGTCATAATTCTTCCAGTTTCTAGTGTACTTGCCTTATTCTTAGCAAGTTGCCTCATCTAGTTTTTAGATGCCTTTTGGTTGTGAACTGCCCGCAATTTCCTCCTCTTTTTTTTTTGAAAATAATGTGATTTTTATTATAAATAATGTGTTTTTATAGAAAATTTATAAAATATAAGCCACGAAATTAAGAACAAAGATTTTCCCCAGTACTATAAGAATAGGCAACACTACAGTGGCACATATTTTCTTTTTTCTGTGTTAATAGACATAGTAACTCTTTATTTATAAATTTAGAATCCTACTGTATCAAAATATCTTTTGTAATCAATTCTTCACCTAAAAAATCTTATCTTGAATTATTTCAATATTTCTAAATTATCTGGTAGATTGTAATTTTTAATAGTTGCTTGGCATTCCATTGACTATATAATAACATATTTTTAAACAGTCTCCTATGTGGGGCATTGAATAGGTGTCATTTTTTCTTTTTACTTGAAAGAGTCTACAGTTGGATTTTGGGTTTTGATGCCAGGTTCAAATCTTTGGAGATTTTAATCCATTCATGCCAATGTTAGTATTTTGCAATTTTAGTCTGCTTTTATGTCATTTCCTCTTTTCTCCCTCTTTTTAAGAAGCTGTCTTTCCTGATTTCCTTTTTCGTCTCCCTCATCATTTGGTCATCAGTGATGAGCTGATTTGGGCTGGGAGCAAACACCATTGGCAAGCTCCTTGCTCATTGCTGGATTATCCTTTGCCTCCAGCTCACCTTATTCCAGGAAATATTGAGAATATTCTTCTGTCTGAATTTCTTCCTCCCTTTTCGTAGGCCATATGCTCTATCCCGTGCAGGTCAGAACTGGATTTACTTCAGTGTGGTCTATATCTTGCAGAATTCTTGGAAGTTTCTGCTGTTTGTGTACCATATCCCTGGTTCTGACTGCTGATATAGGTTCTCCTATATCACATAAAGTGTCTATTATGTCAGTCATTAAAAGTAGTGCTATGTAGAGATTCCAGACTCAGACATAAATGAATACAAATCAAGTGTCCCTCGTTTATTCATTTTAGGTGTTCATGAAATAATTTAACTCTCTAAGTCTTAGTTTTCTTATTTATAATAGGTAATAGGACTTGTACTTAGCTCATAAAATTATTACAGGGATTAAACAAAATAGTGCTTGTGGTGTGTGTAACACACCACACTTTGTAACATGAAGAAGTGCTTAATAAATGTTAGTTTGTTGGTGAGGAGGATGATAATGATGAAGATGATGAAATGAGGATTTCAGTGAACACTTCAGGTTGCCATTGTGCCCAGAACCCGTTAGTGAGGAATGAGTAAAAAGTAACCTGATTCTTTTATTGAAAGCACATTGTTTTGAACGAGAATGAACACGTGTTAAATTACAAAATCAAATAATAAGTTATTGAAAGCAGATTTTTTAATTGTTTGTTTTAAAGTTGAATCACTCTGTACCTAAAAAGTTTTCTTTTTTATTTCTTAAATACAAGTATGTTTCTAATATTTATAATCCCCAAACTTATGCTACAGCTTAAACCACCTTATGGGCTGAGCTGTGTCCCCCCCAAGCTCAATTCACATATAGTCTGAACTCATACCACAAAATGTGACATATTTGGAGATAGGATCTTTAAAGAGGTGTAATTAAAGTTAAATGAGGTCGTCTGGGTGGGCCATAACCCAACGTGACTGGTGTCCTTACAAAAAAAGATTAAGACACAGACACATACAGAGAAAGCCCACATAAAGACACCAGAAGACAGCCATTTACAAGCTAAGGAGAGAGGGCTTGGTAGACTCCAACCGTACTAACACATTGATCTTGGCCTTCCAGCCTCCAGAACTAGAAAAAAAATAAATTTCTGTTGGTTAAGCCACCCAATCTGTGGTTCTTTGTTATGGCAGCCCTAGCAAGCTAATACAGATTTAATTTTTGCCCTCTATAGAGTTTAAAAATTTGTGGGCTAACCTGGCTTTTTAGAGCATATCATCATTATCATATTGCTTTTCAGCAAAATAGCCTTAGTTTATATGTTTCTCATAAATTCTATTTTTTAAGTATTTTGGCAAAAGCTAGAAAGATACAGAAAAGAGTTGCTTCAGTCTAGATGTTTATTGTCTTAAAAATAATATTTCTTGTTTAAGTCTTACTGAGTATCTTACTAAGATACTCTTATGCTGAAAAGTTGATCCCAAAGATTTTTGTCAGTTACCTTTCCTGGTTAGACCACAGAAGGATCTCTTAAAGTGACTAAAATATACATATCAATGGATTTTTTTTCCTTATAATCTCTTCTAAGAGCTCATTGTCTCTCTAAAATCTATAGAGATAGTGTATCTGAGAGCTCAATACAATTTACTTGTTTAAGTGAATGTATAGAAGAGATTCCATGAGCAGATGAAGCTGCAGCTGTGCAAGGCCAAAAGAGCCAAACAAGGATTATACCTGATTGTTTAGTGCTCTATAGTCTACAAAGCTGAATTTTTGTATTTTGTTGGAACTTATCTCAGTTAGCAGCCTCTGAAAGATAACTAGCTTTATTTACTTATTTACTCATCTCTTCACTTAGCAATGAAAAGGAGTCAAGGAAGCACTATCTCTCTTTTCTCATTAAAAGTGAGCTCTTTGAGATTAAAAAAAGTACACACTGCTATATTTAAAATTGATAACCAACAAGGACCTACTGTATAGCACAAGAAATGTGCTATACAGTACAATGTTACATAACAGCCTGGATGGGAGGGGAGTCTGGGGGAGAATGGATACATATACGGTTGTTCCCTTTGCTGTGCACCTGAAATTATCACAACATTTTTAATCGGCTGTACCCCAATATAAAATAAAAAGTTAAAGAAAAAAGGAATTAGGCCAATTAATAAACCTACAGTGGCCTCTACATGTTCAAATAAAATAAAATAAAATAAGTAATAATATACCCCAGTAACTATCCAGAATTCAGACCATGGAGGGTGTCCATTAGTGGGTTTTCTTTTTTTCTTTTTCTTTTCTGGTTGAGAGATTTGCCAAATGTGAGAGGCTATTGTCAAGAACTGAAAAAAGTGTGACCATTATAAGATAATGTCTCAGCTTATATATACTACCAAATGTAAAATAGCTAGTGGGAAGCAGCTGCATAGCACAGGGAGATCAGCTCAGTGCTTTGTGACCACCTAGAGGGGTGGGAGAGGGAGGATGGGAAGGAGATGCAAGAGGGAGGAGATATGGGGATATATGTATATGTATAGCTGATTCACTTTGTTATACAGCAGAAACAAACACACCATTGTAAAGCAATTATACTCCTATAAAGATGTTAAAAAAATAAAAATAAAATAAAAGGGATGATTAGTTAAAACAAATAAATAAATAAAAAATAAGAGAATGTCTTGGGAATCTCCTGGTGGTATGGTGGTTAGGAGTTGGTGCTTTCACTGCTGAGGGCCCAGGTTCAATCCCTGGTTGGGGAACTGAGATCCCACAAGCCACACAGCATGGCCAAAAATAAATAAATAAATAAGATAATGTCTCTCTTCATCTGACTAATTGTTAATAAAGTTTCTGAAAATGGGGTTGAGTATTCCTGAGACTTTCATGCTTAGCAGTTTCCTCCTTAGAATCAGTAAATAGATGTAAACTTCCGATTAACTTAAATGTTTCCTATTTTACAGTGTTTTCCAAGGAAGGTGTTTTAGAAGTATAGAATAATTAGATAACTAGATGCTTTCTCAAGAGCCAATTATGTCTATTTTCCAAAGTTTTAGGAAATATAACCAGATCATCATCTTGGATGAATTCTTATCTATAAGTTTTAAAAGAACTTCATAAACAGTGATTCTACAACCATCCATAAATAAGTTTTTGTTTCATGTCTGTACTTGAATTATGGGAGGAATTGGGAAACATTACATTGCTAGAGTCTTAAAAATGTTAGAAAAAGAAATCCATCTAGGGGGTGTCTGCCCCCTAGGTTTTTTCTTTTTTTTTCCCTCTACATGTGTGAATGTAGCATTAAAAAAATTTTATTTTATAGTGGATTATAGTTGATTTACAATGTTGTGTTAGTTTCAGGTGTACAGCAAATTGTACACCTGAACTGTGTGTATAGGTATACATATACACATATCTATTATTTTTCAGATTATTTTCCCATATAGGTCATTACAGATTATTGAGTAGATTTCCCTGTGCTACACAGTAGATCCTTGTTGATTATCTATTTTTATATATAGTAGTGTATATATGTTAATTCCAACCTTCTAATTTATCTCCCACCCACCATAGTGTTTCTATTCAAGAGATCTCATTCCCTGAGTATGGTATATGGTATTTTATATTTTCTTCCTCTTGTCTCCCAGTTGCACGATAATTATTCTTAATTTGTTTTATTGCATCACAACATGTCTGAGTAAAAATTAATATCCCAGTTTTAACTGTTTCTTATCAATACCTTACATCCTTCTGCATCAATTTTACTCTTACTACGGGAGGCTCTGCAGTTGGGTATGTACTTCTACCTTATCAAAATTTAACATACTGGCCCACTTCTTTATCATATTTGAAGCTTACTGTGTTCTGGGGTGTTCTCACCGCCATGTTCACTAGATGCCTTTCCTTTAGTGTAAATTAAGTCACTGAAATCAGTTATAGTCATTTCCTGGCAGAGAGAGGCAATTAAACTGTGTGGGTCCAAAGCTGGTAATGACTTCACAATTATAAAGCAACCACAGACCATGGTTTCCATATAAATGATCACAGTAGACCAACATGGCTTTTCATGTAAAAGCCTGTACCCAAAAATGTACAGCAAAACTCTTGTAGCTGACTGCATCATTTTAGCTTATGTCTCTTGACATTGGAATCCTCCTTGTTAAATTCACGAGCAAGGTTCCTCTTCATTGGAGCACTAGAGAATATTTTAATTCTAACCACATATTGATTCATCTAATTTCATACTTGAATAGTCATAATTTATCAAATTTATAGAGTTTTAGATATTCAGTTTGTGTTATTTACTTGTTTTTGTGGTTGAATTATTTTCCTCTTTTTGAATGGAATTTCTAACTAAAATCTCAGTTCATATGTCCTGACACTGCCACAGGACACTCTGTGTTCAATAGCTTTCGGTGGTTTTGATTTAATCAAGAGAAAGATGAGAGTGGGTGTCCATTTCTTTCAACTCTCTCAGTTCTTTTGCCATCCATCTTAGTCCACGTGTGGTTACTCAGGACACTGCATTAATGATAGCTGTCAAAATAATATTCTGTGTGTTACAGGTCAAGAAAAATATGTAAAAGACTTCAGGGTGAACTGATGATAAAGTAATTAATTCATTTAGTCATTTAAATGCTAGACTAGCCTGGCCTTGGTGGGATCAAGAGTTAGTGGGAGCAAGAAGAATAAATGAGGACATCTCCAACTAGTTTACTCTTGCTAAAAGGAAGAAAAAAAGATGATAATAGCATTACCCAACAAGCACACTAGAGGCAATTTTCATAATTATAGTGCTGACCCAGCAGCGTACACAGAGTGGTCTTGCTATTGGCATGAAAGCTTTTACTTTCTAATGTTAACCCTTCTTGGTACTGTATGTCTTAATTAAGATAATTCCTGGAAGTGCTGCCAATGTCAGCAGTTTTCTGTTTCTGTTGGTGTTTATAAGCCATTTGTGAAAGAACTGAGCTGGGGTCCTGGCACAGAGTCCAAAGTGAGTTACTCTAAGTAACTTTTTTGAATGAATCTAAGAGAAAAGCTCACAACATTCTGTTTTCTTAGATTAGTTAGTTAATAGCACAGTACACAAATGCCTGAGAGAGAGATGAATTTTGTCTTGGTCTTGTAAAATCTTCTGGGACAGCCAAAACCATGCCACGTGACCCATACAAAAATACATTATTTGATTTTAAATATAAAATTGGCATTCATAGTCTTGCAGTTCAATTGTTGGGTAAAATGAATTACAATACATTCTTATTTATAGTGTATAAAAGAACTAGAGCAATTGTAGTAAATTATGCAAGGAAGAATCATTGAAATCTCATTTTACCATCTGAAAAACACTGGGTTGATGTAAGTATTAACACATTCTTTAAATGCATTTCTTTATCACTGCAGGGCTCCAGGAAGGAAACTTTGACATTCCTCCTAGAATCACTGTAGTTAATTCATGGGTACTTGAAGAATTGCTTTTGAGAAGAGACCTGTGATGTGTAATGTCTTTCCAAAGTATGTTTTTCTGATTTCTCTACATGGAAATGTGAAATTTGGCCTCTGAGAGAACTCGTGGTTCATGTAAATAGTAGGCACATCAGGAATCAAACAAAAGAGACACCTGAATACTGTTTGACAAATTTGAGTTCCTGAGTGTTCTAGAGTGGGGAGGTATGCATTAACTACTCTATGGACCATAGCCAAGTCCTCATGTTACTTGACTTTGGTTAGAAAGAGGGATACAATTTTTCCACGGGTTGATTTAGAGAGACTAGACCTATTCCGTTTTATAAATTTTTTAAAAATAAATTTATTTATTTTTTATTTACTTATTTTTGGCTGTGTTGGGTCTTCATTGCTGTGCATGGGCTTTCTCTAGTTATGGCTAGCGGGGCTACTCTTGATTGCGGTGCATGGCCTTCTCATTTTGGTGGCTTCTCTTGCTGCGGAGCACGGGCTCTAGGCACGCGGGCTTCCGTAGTTGTGGCTGTAGGGCTCTAGAGCACAGGCTCAGTAGTTGTAGCACACGGGCTTAGTTGCTCGTGGCATGTGGGATCTTCCTGGAGCAGGGATCGACCCCGTGTTCCCTGCATTGGTAGGCAGATTCTTAACCACTGAGCCACCAGGGAAGTCCCTATACATTTTTACTATGGTTTTTTAGATCTCTATTATCTTATAGTGATGATATTACACTACATTGAGTGCAAGCCTATTTTCAAACACTTATTCAGTTTATCAGTTTTTTTCAAACTTAACATGACAAATATATCAGCAATTCTTTTTTTTTACAGTCTATGTTATGAGAATATGAGATAATGCAAAAATAAATCAATTATTCTGTTGAAATGAATTTCTAGGCCAAATTGGAGCTACTTCTGCTTATGGATGGCAGGTTGGCAAACTGAACGTTAGATAACTTATATGTCCCTGTAAATGCTCTTCTGGACCAGAAATGCAAAATATCCAATCAGCCTATCTCCAAATGCCAAGCCAACTCTGGGCTCTATACTTATTTCATTGTCCCTTCTCACCCCAAGCACGGTTGACTAGGTGGCCCCAGCCAATCAGTTATTTTGTTTCTCTACCTTATTCTTTATTCTTTATCCTAGAAAAACTTCCTGACTTCTGCACCTTTTTTCAATTCTCAGGAGAGTGTCCACTTCATGAAGTGTTAAATAAAGTTTGTTTGTATCACCTAAATTGTCTTCCTTAATAATTTAAAATAATTCTTTTAGTTGTTTTATGTACAGAAAATGCCTATTATAAAACAATGGTTTTCAGCTTCATAAAAATGATTTGCCTTAGGTAATTTTTTCCATGGGGCACTAAGACTCAAGTATTGTCCTACGAGTCTCCCTTTGAGAATTCCTTCTTTCAAGAGATTACTTGATGCCTCTGACTCTCTAGTAACTTTTGCAAATGACATGAGAGCCATGGGAGATCTGCATTGACTCGTAATTGTATAAGGTTCCCAGAAGCCAGGAATGGCTACAGATTTTGGTAATTGAAAATAATGAAAACTTTCCCCTTAGTGTAAATATTCTCACTTTAAAAAAAAAAAAACTAATAAATGAATTATAACAATAAAAGAATAATTTCTTTATAGTTTTTAAGACTATGATGTTTGTACATATTCTAGAAAAATCTTGATAGTGTAGACGTTTACATTACATAGGAGGGAAAAAATCAATAGTACATTTATTTTTTTTGAAACCCAAATAAAATAAATAGCATGGTTGTTAACCACACTCAGCCATAACTTTTGAAAATCAGTCAGTAGTAAGACGTGCTTCTATCTGCATTTTTTTTTCCATTTCTTATTGATGTGGGAAGTATTACAGTATCTTATAGCATCAGAATTTCAAAGGGGAAAAAAATCTACATTTCTCTTAGTAGAGGTGAGAAGGAGAAGCCTAAGCAGATGTGATTATAATGATCATTTTAAAAATGAATACTATAATAATGGGTTAAGTACAAAACAAGGTCAAATGTCTCCAAAGATGATAATCCAAATTAATTTAGGGCCTCTGTGGACTATTTGAAGAGTAGCAAAAATAAAATCTTATTTCCATTTCATAAGACATAGGGTGATTTAAATCACGTGGACAGAGTATTTCAGTGAAATGTAACGATCTCAGGGGGATGAAATTTTAGTGGAATGGGATGGAATGTGAGAAAGGGTCAAATGTAAGAATGAGGGAATAGGAAATGACTTAGAAACATTTAAAAAATGTAGCTAGTAATGAATTTGTAGTTAGTAGCAAAAGTCATCTTTCTCTTCTTCAATTATTTATTCTTCTATTCATTTATTCAGTTAGAATTTACAGAAATTCTATTCTATTTCTAAGTTTTGTATTTTGGAAAAAAAATGCTTCATGTTTATAATTAACAGAACCCCAAATGTCTCTAAAATGTTTATTTAGGTAGAAAAGAAGAAAGAATGGTTTTAGCAATAAAAAATATGGAGAAACAGTTCATAGTTAATCAATGTATTAAATATATGTTCTTTTTTAAATTTTTTTTATTTTTATTTTTTATTTTTTTGCGGTACGCGGGCCTCTCACTGTTGTGGCCTCTCCCGTTGCGGAGCACAGGCTCCGGACGCGCAGGCTCAGCGGCCATGGCTCACGGGCCCAGCCGCTCCGCGGCACGTGGGATCCTCCCAGACCGGGGCACGAACCCGCGTCCCCTGCATTAGCAGGCGGACTCCCAACCACTGCGCCACCAGGGAAGCCCTAAATATATGTTCTTGAGCAAGTAATAACCTCTCTGGATCTAAGTTTCTTCCTCTGTAAAAATGAAGTAGAAGTAGATGAAATTTACTATCCATTTAAGCTGCATTTGTCAACTATGAGAGGAGCTGGACTTGATGGTAGGCTGGCCCCCTTTCTGAAAGTTGCAAATTCTCCATTTTGCTGGCCAAATTATATCTCAACATGTTTATTGCTCTGTGAAGCTGTAAGAATAGCTATAGTCTCAAACCTTAGAACAACCTCTAGAAATCTTAATAGAAACTACACCTTGAGCGAAGTCTTCCTCTACCAAATTGTAGCTTGCCAAATTGATGAATTTGACTCATTCTGACTCAGCTAAGGGACCCAAGATCTCAAGCCTGTTTTTTCTTCCATCCAGAGGGTGACTGGGAAACACTGGGAGTTTCTGTCTACATGTGTGATGGGAGAGGACAGCAGACACCTTATTTTCTGGCTTCAGGTTGAAGGACAGAGAATCATGAATAAGTGACCCTGAGGACAAATACGCACTCTGATTTGGGGATGCTGGAAAAGGTTGCAAAATATGTGGACTGTGACTGTGTTGCAAGTGACCTGGTTAAGGATAGTTTATATGTGAGAAACACCAGACCTGTCGAGGGACCCTGGATTTTCTGAATGAAAATATGAGTTACTATGAAATGTTACTGTTTTGTACCAGAATGTTGGGTCCAATAGACAAAATCATAAAGTCTTTTGGAGCCCCAAACAGACAAAATTCTCTTTAAAGAATTCAATTTGGGGCTATGAATAAAAAGTAGTGAAAATCTCTTCTCTCTGATTATATGCCCAGATTCCTATAGTCCTTCCCAGTGATTATGCTTTTATCTTCATCTTTTAGTTGCTAAATTCCTTTACATCCTCCCTCCCTCCTCATACTTCCATTCTGCCCCCTTGACACGGAGCTAAGGACTTGACCTGGTTTCTCCCACTCCCAGACTTTCTTGCCTGTCCCCAAATGTGATCTATTGCAGTTTTGGACTCATAGAGACAAAAACAGGACTAGAAGGGTTGACAGAAATGATATTTTCCAGAAACTGGAAAAGGAAACTAATTTGGCAAGGGTCTCAAAGCTAGTTTATTGGCAAAATGATAACTAGAACTCAGATCTCATTTCTATTGCACTCATAGCTACTCTTACTCTGCCTCTCTGACATCTGGCAACTTCCAGAAAGTTGCATGATTCCCCATATCCTGGGTTAGCTTTGTAGGGTTACTATAACGAAGTACTGCAGACTGTGTAGTTAAAACAACAGAAAAGTTTTCTCTTATCTCACAGTTCTGGAGGCTGGAACTGTGAAACTTGGACAATCAAGTTGTTTGTTAGCAATCCATGCTCCTTCTGAAGCCCACAGGAAGTATTCTTCCTTGACTCTTCCTAGCTTTTGGTGGCAGTTGGCCATTCTTGTTGTTCCTCGTCTTGTAGCTACATCACTCCAATCTCTGCCTCTGCTGTCATATGACCTTCTTCCCTTTGTATCAGTCTTCACATCACCATTCCTCTTCTCATAAAGACAACAATCATATTAGATCAAAAGCCCATCCTACTCCAGTATCTCCTTCTCTTAACTACTTACATCTGCAATGACTTTATTTCCAAATAAGTTCACATTTGGAGGTACTGGGGGAGATTCATCATCTTTTCCTCCAGGGGGTGGGTACACAGCTCAACTCATACCAAACCCCCTAGCATGTAGGTTGAGACCTACAGAGGTCCAGAAGGGCAATGGAGAGGCCCAGAAAGCGAATTCTTCTGAGTGTCTCTCATTTGCTTCCCTTGGTTCCATTTGACATTCAACTTGTGTTCTGTTAACAAGCACTGGCAGGAACTTTTGTAACCAAGAAAATGGATAGATGCTCATCTCTATTTCTCTCTTATTCTCTCATTGCAAAGCAGTTTATAGTCTCTGTTTGGAGAAACCAAGGCAGTCTTTGCCCACTGCTTCCTATCTTCCCGTCACAGAAGGCAAGCCTCACTTCCTCAGCCTGGTCCACAGTCATTACCCGACGACCAGGCAGAGAACATCACAATGGCTAATGGAAACTTTCTCCTCAGCATAAACTGTGCAGTTCTCTAATTTGTTTAGCTAAACTGCATTAGTCATACTGAAAGTTTTATTATCAGAGTCAAATACAGGAAGCTGGAGTGGACAAGCTGTATTTTTAAAAAGTTAAAGCATTTAAAAAAATAAGCTTGGCATATTGATTAGTTAATTTTCTAAACAAGAGGCTCGTTCCTTTTAATCCTCAGCATTACTGTAAATTCTATTTCCGCCTTTTAGATCATACTGTTCAAAATGGGATTTAGGAAAAAAAAAACCCTCCACCAACAACACACATGTATTTCATGTTAGGTTTTGCTCTAAAGTATTATTGAATTGGGTGGAAGAGGTACGGCTCTGGGTTTCTACCATTGTAAATTTAGGAGAACAAACTGTGATTCTTCGCTTGAGTTGAAACTAACACTTTATGTCCATAAATGTGATGTTTTCCCAGTGGTCTAAGGCAAGCAATTTGGGGCAATTATTCTGTCATTTCTATAGTGGTCACTTCATTTGACCTGGTTTTAAAAAATTTCTCCCAGCCTTTGGTAGGAGTGGGCCCTTAAGTACATCTTTCCTTCCCCTTACTAATTGTCCTTGTTGTTTGTTTATAACAGATAAAGAACACATATCCTTTGTTAAGGACTCAATCAATGCTACTAGATAAGTCCTAGTATTACCATGTCAGATATATTACTAGTGGACTAGATCCTATTAGGTGAGTGAGTTTTTCATCACAGCACACAATGTTTTATAGGGACTATTTTTCAGATCTTGTGGATACACATTATACAAAGCCCTTCCAGTATGTTATCATATTGTGAGCCCACATGAAATCTTCCCTTCCAAATGAGCCTGACTGATTGCAGCCTTCATTTCATCAGATTCACTATGACTGTTTTCAATGCCTAGCATGGAGCTCATGTCATAGTCTAAATAATCTGTTCATAACAGTGAAGACAACTGTTCATAACAGTGAAGACAACTGTTCATAACAGTGAAGACAACTGTTTATTCGTCTACATTTTTAAAAAAACAGAATTTTTTTATTCTTGGTCTTGAATTAAGTCACTCCTACAATAAAGGTTTTCCTAGACCCCCATGTTGATTCAAACTGCTTATATAAACAGAGCAGAGGAAAAGTCTATGATTTGAAAATTCTCAGATAAATCATCTTACAGGTAAATGTTTTAGGTTCAGTGGATTTAGTAGATGCCAAACAGAAAGAAATTCACTTGAAAGAAAATGGTGAAAAAGTTTATGTATTTTCTTCCAAAAGTTTAACTAAAGTAATTAGATTAGGAAACCAATAACTTTATGTTTGCTTCTGGAGTTTATTTGGGATAAGCAATTTATTTAGTAGATTCTGCATTGCCAAGTTAATTTTTTTATGACATTTGCAAATGGATCAGACAGTGTAACATTTCCTCTTTTTCCTTGCAAAAAGAGAAAAAAGCAGCACCAAAAATAGGTGTCTTAGGCATATCTCTCTCATAATTCAAGCTACCCAATGCAGTGTTTGAAGCCAATCTAAATGGCTTTAACCATCTCTACCACCTCCCTCCCACACTGGAAATATGCCTCCCTGTAAGATGTCTTCATGATGAATGAGCTAATGTTTATAAAGTACTTTAGAGATCCGTGGGCAAGACACTATCTAATTACAAAGTATAGTTCTCTTTATTAAATGGAAGCTATTTTCCCCCTGTGTTTTTCATTATCCATACCATTTCCATGCCTTACCCTCCTGATGGTTTCCATTGCAAAGTGGAATCAGTTTCTTAAAAAAAATGGGGGAGGGGGAGCTCAATAATTTTAAGTCACAGTGCATTACACATACCCAGAAAAACCTAGATCACTTCCAAATTCAAGGACTAATAAAAATTGGAAGCACTCCAGTAATTTTAAATTGATTTGCACATTGAAGAGTGATTTAAAATCACTGAAGTGATTCAATATTTTTTTATATATGCACTTCAATTTAGAAGTGAGTCAGACAGACAGCACATAGTGTAGAATAGAAGTCCAAGACATCGAGTTAATGTTTAAAAAGTTAGGAATTCGACTAAAACATAACTGGAGGGACCAAGATCAAACAATCACTAGAGTCAATTGAGCCATTAAGCTGAAGGACCAAGGTGAATGTCTGGACGCATTTTCCAAGGCCTGTCTTCACCTGGTCCATGGCCATCTCTTCTTCTTCTTAACTGATGATATTTATAATCTTTGTTGCTAATTTATAAATGTACTACATATGCCTTTTAACATTTCTCAGATGTGTTTTTCAGTATTGTTTATTATTTTTGTTTGGTCATTTAATTTTTACCTGAGTGACAATTTAAGTAGAAATATAATGTGAGAAATATAATTGTACAGATGCAATCATCATACATAATTTAAATTTTCTACAGTCACATTAAAAAAAGAAAACTAAACTTAATTTTAATAAAATATTTCATTTAAGCTAATAGCTCCAAAATACTGTCATTTCAATATGTAATTAATATACAAAATTATTGAGATATTTTACTTTTTTTTTTTTTTTTTTTTGGTCTTTGAAATCTGGTGTGTATTTTACACTTACAGTATGTCTCAAATTGGAGTGGCTCTCCTTCAAATGTTCAATAGCCTCATGTTGCTAGTGGCTACCATATTGGACAGTGAAGCTATAGTCTTGAAGGTCTGAACTGTGTTTTCTACTTTGAAACTTCAGTTATGCTTCCAGTTTGCATTTTTCATTGCATTTACCATCTCACTTTACTTTGTGCTATTGTAGTCAACAGTGCAGGTTTATTAGCATAAAGAGAAAACCAAGTAAAGCAAGACCAAACAATCCAGTGATTCTTCTTCAGGCCACATGCAATTTGACAGCATGTATTCTACCTGAGCTGCATATAGCATTGAAACAGAAAGCTGACATATGGAATTTGCTGAAGGCCTAGGGCTAAATTTCAGCATCTATGCATTTATGCATAAAATTCAAATATGGCCAAGGAAAAGGCTCTCTATTAACCATGACAGAAAGAAGAAAAAGAAAACACAAGAATAGCTTTCAGTGGTGAAACTGAGCAAGAGTTTATTAACAGCTACCAAAGAAGGAGCATCATTTTTCCAGTAAAGGCTCTGGCCAGTAATTGTTTACTATCTCTAGTCTCTGCTGGAAAAGACATTCCATGCTCAAGGGACAGATTTTTCAGAGCCTCCAGGGCAGCACATGAGGATATGAGTATAGGTAAAAAAGATGGCACCACACAGTGGATGCATTGTCGGGAAAGCAAATGATTTTACATGACTCAGAGCAAAGAAAGGATGTAAAAGGCCACAAATGACAGTTTGATGGATAGAGATGGATGGCCAAAGAGAAACCTCACTTAAAATTCTTCCTTTGAACATTCCTCCACTGAGGAATTTCATAGAACTACAGTGTAGTTTTTTTCCTTTTAAATTTTTATTTGCTTTATTCTGAAAGTAATGTATGTTCTTTATAACAATGTTGAAAGTATGAAAAAGAAAAAAGAACAATAAAAGATGACCTCTCTTCCCACCAGCCAGAGGAAATCATCATTAACATTTTGACTTATTTCCTTCTAGTCTTTCTTTTTATAGACTTTATATAATTGAGATATTATTGTGCTTTCTTCATTTTACATTTTAATGTGAACATTTTCTTTTATAATTGAAAATTTCTTAGACCACAATTGACTTTGTCACTCTGGTAACACTTTTTCCATTATAAATGACGCTGTGATGAGCATTTTTCACCTAAATCTTTTTCTGCATTTCAAATTTTTTGTTTAAAGTAGATGGCAAAGAGAAATTACTGGGTCAAAAATATAAACTTTTGTAAGGGTTTTGAAATTATATTGCTATGTTCTCTTCAAAAAAGTTTAAATTTTCCTTCTGAGAGCTATTTCCTACCATGTTTGGCACACAATATAAAACCAGATCACTTGACACCTTTATTTCTAGTTTTGTTCCAAAATCATTGTTTTAATTCTCCGTTTGTAGTTTTGTTGATAATATTCCATAAGTTGTTGTTAATAACTTGGTGAAATATCCTCACCCAGCAGCAACTTGTCTTTAGCACCTACTCAAGCTATTTGTGAACAGACGGTATAGAGAGAAGAAGTTTTAGAGATATTTGCTTCCATTAAAAGTATTACTGCTTTAATTTTAGCAGATAGATTAGTAGGAAATGATTTTGGGGAAAGATTTCCTTTCCATGTATTCTAAGAGTGCATCATTTGGTAAACCTCACTCTTGTTGCCTGGTGAACTAATACCTTTTGAAATTTGTAATAGCCTACATTTATTGAGAATTTACTATATGCCAAATATTTTATATTTTGGGTTTTGTCATTTCATCCTCAAAATAACTCTATAAGGAAGACACCAATATCAGTCCCTTTATACCATAAAGGGTCTTTATCCTAAGATTGTCACTAACTTAAATTACAATGCTATTAAATAGCAGAGTCAAGATTCAAACCCAGAATCTAGAGAGTCTATTTTGAGAAGCATCGCCTGTTCTTAAATACTACCACTATCCAGCCTCAAATTTATGGAGAAATTTCCCAGTTTGTCCTATAACTTCTGTTTTCTTTGCACCTGCAACTCTTCATTGCACATATCTGTTTACTAGTTGGCTGTAAGCTCCTTGAGGGCAGGTTGGTGCCCTGTTCATTGTCGTATGTCTACCATTTAACACAGTGCCAGGCACTTCATAGGTACTCAGGAAACATTTATTGGCTACATAGTGTGAATCAAAACGCTTAGAAGTGAAACATAACATGATAATTTGTGACGTTATTCTTTTATAAATTCTTAAAATTGAAGTACAGTCAATTTACAATGTTGTGTTAGTTTCAAGTGTATAGCAAAGTGATTCATTTATACATATATATATTCTTTTTCAGATTATTTTCCATTATACATTATTACAAGATACTGAGTATAGTCCCCTGTGCTATACAGTAGGTCCTTGCTGTTTACCTATTTTATATATAGTAGTATGTATGTGTGAATCCCAAAATCCTAATTTATGTCTCCCCCCACCTCCTGCTATCCCCTCTGGTAACCATAATTTTGTTTTCTACTCTTTTAAACGTTTTCCAGAGTAGATGGTCTTGTTCTTATGAGTGCAATTTAAAATAATCACCCAAAAAGAGGAACTGAATTGTTTAGTAATGTGAGAACTTTTGGCTACTAAAATGACATTTAGGGTACTCTGGGTTATATTTGGCCTGTAACACAGAGCAAAAATTTATCCAACACTCTTTCAAAGATTCCCTAACTGTTGTAAACTAAAAGCCTATTTTTTAAAAACAAGTCTAAATTGGTGTGTAATAACTTAGTTAGAAGTCATGTGAAGTTTCATGGTTTCAATAGTTCTACTTTGATTTTCTTTCAAAGTGCAGCTCAGTGGGTGTGAATCCACACAAACCAAAACAGAAAGAAGGGGGTTTGCACAGAATCTTCGGAAACTGAGATGCATGGTACTCACAGCTTTATTCAGCAACTCAAGGGGGACAGTATGTCCAGCATTGCAATCTATCACATTAACAAAAATGACGACTCCTCAGGGAGTTGGAATAAAATGTTTAAAAACAAAATAGTGAGGAAACCGTTTAATGACTCTTGTGCGTGTTTATGACTTCTGTGTTTACAACTTCTGTGTGTTTTTTTTTTTTAACAAGGATGGATGTGTTCTTTGTAAAGAAAAGAAGTTGTGTAAAACCCCATATGCTCAGGTTAAGACCCAAGGATGAGAAAAATGTCTTCCTCACAGAATATTCTTACATTTAAAAAAATGATTTTGAGTACAATGACTGAGAAACAAGTTTCCACTTGTCTAGATAATGCAGTTTTGGATGGAATGATACATCCTTAGCAGAGTGTCTATTTCACTCTTGTTATTTGTTTAATATTTTTTAAAGGGTCACTTCGGAGGTTTTGTATACATTGTCTTTGATTTTATGTCTGTTTCAGGGACAATAAAATTTGCCCTATTATTTACACTTAGTAGGTTTCATTTATACATGCAACCTGGCTACACCCAAGTAAAGAAACATTTATTAGGGCTTCCCTGGTGGCGCAGTGGTTGGGACTCCGCCTGCCGGTGCAGGGGACGCAGGTTCGTGCCCTGGTCCGGGAAGATCCCACATGCCGCGGAGCGGCTGGGCCCGTGAGCCATGGCCACTGAGCCTGCGCGTCCGGAGCCTGTGCTCCGCAACGGGAGAGGCCACAGCAGTGAGAGGCCCGCGTACCACCAAAAAAAAAAAAAAGAGAAAAAGAAACATTTATTGAATTAGGGATACCCCTAATTAAGTGTTAGGGTTAGGAACTTTGTATGTATGTATTATAGAAGCACATTTTGTATACATATATGTATATTCTTTATATATGTTTTTGCATATATGTTATGTATATGTATGCCTGTATCTCTATCTCTATATCTTTAGTGTACTTAAAAGCATACTTATGAAAATTTTCTGAATCATCTCCATGTAGAACTTCCCCCATCTTCTGTCATAACCCCACTGCATCCTATACCTCCGGTTTTCAGAAGTATACTGATACTATCTTCAAAGTATACTTAGACAAAGAATAAATTTTTTTCTCATACCATTTTTCATGGACTGTTGATATGTTGGCAATAAGAGAAATCAGCTTTTGCAGAAATATGAAGTATTTTTCCAATCATTCATCATAGGAATGCTCCACAATGACGTAATTTGAATGCTTGGGGTAGCTTAATGAGGTGTCTGTGCAGAGATGGGGAATGTATGGGGTCAGTCCTAGATAAAAGGTGAATGGCCAGCAGATACAATTTGTGCATAAGTAGCAACATTCAGAAAAAAAAAGTGACAACTGATATCGCAAGTTCACGAAACGGCACCAAGAAGATGTTCTAAAAATTGTAGTTCAATGACAAATTGAAACTGACAGACAAAATCTTGGTCGAATATCAGGGAACTGGCTTCAGATACCCCATGACATTTTTTCTTAAAGACTTTCTGTTGTTATTACACTGTTTTTATCCAGGTTTCACTACTTTGATTGGTTTGAATGTACACACATGTTACAATTGGGTCTCAGGGTAAAATCTCTCCAAATATACTGTGAATTTAAGGTCTAGCTTGGCACTGTGAGAAGTCTAGTTTAATTCAACTCAAGGTAGTATGGGGTCAGGAACCTGGTTTTTAATGGAGAGCAGGATCCCACCCTGATGCAGGGTGTGTGCTGTAGGTGAGGTGGGGATAGGACACTAGGAGAGCAAAATCCAAGATGGAAAACCATGGATGGTAACAACAGTGGAGCAAATGATTTCTAGGTATCATTGTTCTTCTGGGATAGACAAATGAACCAGAGAGAATTCCATCAGACCTGGTATTCCACCTGAAGAGCTATTGCTTATAGATGGTAAATATTTCACCAGAATTCATCTGCTGAAGTAGAGTCAGGAAGGTAAACTGGATCTTCAAGCAATGCTAGACCAGATCTAAAGTTTCTTGAAGTGCCCCCAGGGCATCTATAGCAAGGGGTGCCTTGGGGCGGGAAGGAGAAGAACCCAGAGGAAGTGCTCTGCATCCTTCATCCCTTCTTCAACTAGAGTAACTCCACATAATATTGCACTTGAATAAAAGGCTTTACCATTAAAAGTACTCTAAGGACTTCTGCTTTATATACCTATTTATGTGGACATGGAAGCAGTGCCACATCCCTTACTGATAATAAAACCCGTCATTGCTGATTACTGCTTTGAGACGTCACAGGTCTTTTGTAGAAGAATTGTATGCTGGTTAATAAGAAAGATCAGCATCTTCTGTGGTTGTCAGGCAGAACTGTCCCTGTGCAACACAAATCTTGTTGGACCCTGATATCACCTTTGTGAGCAACTGTGACTCAGTCAAGGTTAAAATGAAATGCCAGTGCAGGTTGTTAAAAGAGGCAGTAGTCACTGAGGATTGCAGTTGTTAAGGGGGTACAGGTATTGAAAAGCATGCAGTGAAACCGAACTATAATCCAAGCACGTTGCGTGGTGCTGCGCTTTCATATTCCAGGAAGGTTTAACCATTTTATAACGTTGAACTAAGTAGAAGACATCTGGATTTCTATAGCACAGTGATGTGCTCTAGGATATTGACTTAGCCCAAACTCAAATTCCTCAAACTGCTTACATTTGAAAGTTTTGGTTCTGCTTCCCTGAATGAATTGGTAGTTTGAGGCTGGGTTAAAAAAAATAGGCCCAGATATTATATAGGAATATTTTCTTCACTCAGAAATAAAGAAAACTCTATTCTAGTACTTCTGGAAGAGAATGGGATACTGGCATCACAGGATACTAATATTACATCTGTTATATCAACTTATACTCACGTAGTACGTTTGTGGGTCTTGAGTCATCCAGTGGATACCTAGTCCTTGAGTGTTGGACCATCAACTTAATGTGAAACTGTGCTTCTAAGAGGCTAATCAGACTAATTGGGTCAGAGTTGTTTGTTGCCACGCCCCAGCAGCATAAGTTCGCCTTGAATAGGGTGATGGGTGCCATGGTAGAGTGGTCAAAAAAAGCCCAAATCATTGGACCACGTCTTGGTTTCGATTTTAGAAGGCGGATCATTTTATACATTACTGCTAAGTATATAGTGAAAAGCATGGAAACGTATTCTCTATTGCTGATGGGTAATTTTAGTGTTCATAATTCTATTTTCCAAAATGTTTTGCAGTGACTTTGGATTACCTCTGTGATCAGAAGCATAATAAAACCGTAAAAGTGTTAAGCTCTCCTCTTGGCTCAGGGTTTAAACAGAACCCGGCTCTCTTCTGAGTGATACAAGAATACAAGGACCCTCCATTGGCAACTTACTGAATGAGAAAACTGAATGAGAAGTTTTGGACAATTCTCATAAAACTTCTCTAGTTACCCCCGGAAAACCAGGAAAGACGTAGATCAGTTGTTACTATGAACTTATCCTCCTGAGTCAGGAGCTGTATCTATTTGCTCCAGTCCAGATTATTGGCAAAAAGGAGCAATTTTTTTGTAAGCAGATCAAAAACATAGTGAGCTAGCTGGGAAGGGGAAGATTTTGGTAGTCAGAAATATGGTGGCATGCTTAGTCAGCACCACATAATTCAGTAATAATGTTAGGGACACTGTCAATAATCTCTCACCAGCAGTAAACAGATGCATTTTGTGATCTGAAAAAAAAACAGAGCTAGACAGAAAATGGGAAGTGAGTACTGAACCTACTGAAATCTACTGCAAAGAAAGCATTGAGGTCAATGAGAGGACTGTGTATTCATGGTAATCATCAAAAAATCTACAAACCATAAATGCTGGAGAGGGTGTGGAGAAAAGGGAAACCTCTTGCCTTGTTGGTGGGAATGTACATTGATACAGCCACTATGGAGAAAAGTATGGAGGTTCCTTAAAAACTAAAAATAGAACTACCATATGACCCAGCAATCCCACTACTGGGCATATACCTTGAGAAAACCATAATTCAAAAAGACACATGCACCCCAAAGTTCATTGCAGCACTATTTACAATAGTGAGGACATGGAAGCAACCTAAGTGTCCATCGACAGATGAATGGATAAAGAAGATGTGGTACATATATACAATGAAATATTAGTCGTCGATAAAAAGGAACGATAAAAAAGGTCATTTGTAGAGATGTGGATGGACCTAGAGTCTGTCATACAGAGTGAAGTAAGTCAGAAAGAGAAAAACAAATATTGTATATTAACTCATATATGTAGAATTTAGAAAAATGGTACAGATGAACCCATGTGCAGGGCAGGAATAGAGATGCAGGCGTAGAGAATGGATGGGTGGACACAGAAGAGAAAGGGAAGGGTGGGATGAAGTGGGAGACTAGGATTGACATAAATACACTATCATGTGTGAAATAGACAGCTAGTGGGAACCTGCTGTATAGCACAGAGAGCTCAGCTAGGTGTTCTGTGGTGACCTAGATGGGTGGGAAGGGGGAGGGGTGGGAGGGAGGTCAAAGACAGAAGGGATATATCTATACATATAGCTGATTCACTTTGTTGTACAGCAGAAACTAACATAACATTGTAAAGGAATTATATTCCAATTAAAAAAAGAAGATGGAAACATGGGTTCTTTACAGAAACATCTCAGCAAATTCTGCCACGTTACTTTCTGCTTCCATGAGCTTATAATTATTCAATTTCTCTCAGGCACAGAAAACTTTAGTCCCATGACACTGCTTTTGTCCCCAAACACGCCTTAACTTCAGACACCTATAATCATACATGTCCCAGGATCACCAAATTAAGGGATTTTGATGCAGTCACAGTGAATACAGCCATGTTCAAATATGCCCTATCATGTACGTTTATAAATACTGTTGTATATTTCTTGTCACTCTCAAAGTCCCAAAGGCTTTTATGATATCTTTTCTTCCTTTATATCATATTACAAAAGAATTGCCTTTCAAATACTATCATAATTATTGACTTCCCTAATGGCTACTTTAATTGAAATCATTTGGGATTTCCCAATGGTATTCATTCAAGTGCCATATAAAAAAATGACCTATTAGCAGTTGTAGAATGCTACCCATTATTAACAAGGGGAATTCCCCTTTCATCCATCTTCTATCCTAAGGATTATATCATTTCAACAGGAACAAATCTGTTTCCCATCAGGATTCCATCAATTAACACTTGGGCTTACCTACTACACACTGTATTAATACACACCTCATGCCAGGGTTCTTATTAATTCAGAGAGTTTGTTTGTGAGCTTGGTTATTATTCACAATAAGAAGGTTAATTATTCTTAGAATAGGAGATTGTTAATGAGCCCTAAAATTCTTGTCTAAATCCCTTACTTCACAGATAACCTGATGAATGAATCCTAAGTGTGATGTTATAAAAACATTCTTTCTTTGGTAGGGAGGATTTAGAGCTAATTTCCTTAAAATACCATTAGCTAGAAGTTTACTAACAAGGATAATAATTAACTTCTTTTGTATTCAATTTATATGGGGAAGCAATACTTAATAATTCATTCATTCTCTCAACATACTTATCAAAAAGCTTTTTTTAATGTAAAGTACTGTTCTAGATCCTAAGATTAGGACAATTTTTATAAAGAAATAATTTCAATATATGTCCTAGTATTTGGTACACATCTATTTATATTCTCTCTCACTAATTGAGGATATTAAGATGATTTATATTTAGAAAGAATTTCAGTGACAATATTGAAACAGAAAGTGATTACTCTGAATTAAAAACAGCAATACCAAAAATAACCAGAATTCCTGATGACCAAAGTGTTCCATCTTGGATTGTGATTTTACTTTATTTGGCACCATAAGACCTAAAATTATCTGTGGACTAATTGCAAGCCTTACAGTAGCTAAGTAAAATGAAAGAGATGACACTGGAGTTGGTAGATACTGAAGTAAGCTACTCAAACCTCCAGAGATATCGGAATTGTTATAATATAAAATACATTACTCATTATTCAATTCAGGGATCTTCTACTTCATCAAGTTCTTCAGTGCTAGAATGTCTTCATATGCACAATTCCTACTGCTCAATATATTGCTAAAATAAGCCTTTCTAGAGCTTAGGTGAGGTTTTAAACTTCATAACATAAGTGAACAAAGTGTCTTTTAGACATTTACTGTGTGATATGTTATTTAGGATCCTATTCAACAATTCAGAAATTTCTTTTACTTTTGAGTATGTGTTCAGCTGAATTGGCCACTCAATCACAAGGGGTTTATAAACAATGTATATTTGTCACCACCACTCTCTATACAATACATAATTTGCAAAGTTGAACCAAGTTGACCAATGTCTTCAAAATAGAGCATACGTGCTCCTAAATATTTACATCTACTAAGTCATCTATTACTCAAAGATCTTAAAGTTTCAGACATGTTTACCAGACAGAAAATAATAAAAAACTTGAACTCTAAATTTTCCAAGATTTATCAGCATAAACTCACTTTGTGACACTATTTCAATTTAATTTTCTGAATGTAATATGTATTAGTTTTACCCACTTGAGACTGGAACAATATTCCTTGATCCATTGTGAGTATATTTTTTAAAACAGTAATAGATAAAAGTCTTACCGAATAAGAAAGAGAAGCTTTAAACTTATATTAGTTTATTGTACTGTTATTTTGTGTTTACCTCTCATTAACTCTTGCTATTCCTATGGCTGCTGATTATTCTTATCAAGTAGCATAGACTTATGCTTAAGTTTCTGGCAGTGTTAACAATGAGGGAAGGATTTACTTACCTCCAAATGATCATTTGTAGCACGTTGCGCAAAACATTACATTCATGTTAATAATATATATGCCCAAGCTTTTCACATTTCCTGTAGCTCTAATATTGATTCTAACTTTATGCAGGGGATGGGGAGAATGATAGAATAATTTTTTAAAATATAAAATATGGGTCTTCCTAAAGACCTTCTTAGAAGAAATAAGCAAACATTACACAAGCCCGTATACAATATTCCTTTGCAAACTGGGTCAGGAAATGTGTGTTTCATTTCAAAAAGGAACACTTAAATTTGGAGAGAAGGATGAATATGCAAAAATTAACACAAAGCTTCTTTCAAAATGTTTTGATTATGTGCCAGAAGAGAACAGTATTCGAAGTTTCAATTGAACAAAAGGGAGTAAGAAAATGTACTTTTTACATCAAATGCCAAATTTAAAAGCACATTTTAGGCAAAGCAACCAATTCAAATCAAAAGAGTTTGCTTGGAAAAAGTGGTGGCAGCCTGAATCTGTGGCTCTCTACACATCCTCCCTCCAAAATGAGTAAGATCAACAGGAGTACAAATCAGACAACACAGGATCCATACTTTCAGCATTATTACTAGGAAACCGAGAATATTATAAACTTTACATAAAATAGACAAAGTGTGTGAACCTTAGAAATATGGCAGTGAAGAGAAAGAATAAAGTAGGAGAAAAAGACCCTGATGACAAGACAGAGAGAGAACCTTAAGATATGACAAACGTTCCCTTTCTCCCTAACCAACAAAAACATCTATTTAAAAATTGCATTTTTTCATACTGACAGAAGAGGGAGCTTTTGAATAAGGGCCCCTGTCCAACTACCTAGAAATAGGAACCAACTTTATACAAAACTATGTTAAGATGAAAAACAAAAACTAAGAATTGGGATATTTCAGAAGATGAAAATTTCACCTTCTGAAATCATGAAGCAAGAGAGACCTACTGTAACACAATACTCCCAACTTAATTAAATATTCTCAAACATGCAGTTGGAGATATATATGTAAATAATATATGGGAAAGAAATTAAATAAACAAAATAATCTTAGCATCATAAAAATGAAGAATAAATTACAAGGTAATCAAGGGAGAAGAGATTCAAATAAAAATAATGTAATAGACATTGAAGAATAGCAGAAAAGTTATGAAGAGAATGAAAATAACATAAAGAAGTAAAAAGGGTCATAGAAAAAGTGCTTGAAATGGAAGACATAAAAAGAAAAAAGTAACATCTGTATAATTGAATCCTGGAGAAAGAAAAACAAAACAATGGCACACAAATAATTAAACTATAATCTCCCCAATATTTCCAGAAATAAGAAAGCAGACATGCATATTAAAAGGACACACCATGCATTTTGGAAAACCTATCTGATGTGATCAACTCTAAGACATATCCTGGTAAAACTGCTAGAATCTAAAGACAGAAAAAAATATCTTCAGGGTCTTCAGGACAAAGAAAAAAATATTTAAAACTTTAAACAGTTAGGCTGATTTCAGATTTCTCAAGAGTAGCATACAAACATCACAGCAACGGAGCAGCATCTAAGACATTCAAATAAAGAAAATCCATATCAAGAATTTTATATACTGGTAAGCTGTCTTTCAAGTACCAAGTATTATAGAAAAAAAAGTTTTAAATATGTAAGAATTGAGGTAATAATTTACCCATAAACTCTTCCTAAAGAATCTGCTGGAGTTAGATCTTTATCTGACCAAGAAAAGACTGGGCAAGCTTAGGTAAAAGGACAAATGGTGATTATTTAATATACACAATTGTAGATGCAACCATAAAATACGAGTGGGAACATCTGTGGAATAATAGCATGTAAATGTTATATGCTCTAAAAAATAGAAAGAATGCAAATTTAAAATGTGAAGAAAGGTGAGAGCGAAAGAGGAAAGTAGAATAAGGTCATTAATTCTCCTTTATGGAAAATAAGTGGAGTCAGAGGAAACAATTTAAAACTGAAAAACTATTTAGAAAAGGGTTAAGATGGGGGGTAAAAGGTACAAATACAAAAGTAACTAATAGAAGAAAATTAAGTCCTTTCTTTTTTTTTTTTTTTTTTTTTTTTTTTTTTTTTTTTTTTTTTGGTGTACGCAGGCCTCTCACTGCTGTGGCCTCTCCCATTGCGGAGCACAGGCTCCGGACGCGCAGGCTCAGCGGCCACGGCTCACGGGCCCAGCCGCTCCGCGGCACGTGAGATCCTCCCGGACCGGGGCACGAACCCGTGTCCCCTGCATCGGCAGGCGGACTCTCAACCACTGCGCCACCAGGGAAGCCCTAAGTCCTTTCTTAATGACAAAATAAATAAAAAGGAAAAGAAGAATAGAAAAAAGTAATAACACACAGAGAAAAAAACCTACAATAAATATAACAATATGCACAGTAATTATGACACAAAATAGTATGACAAAGTTTAAATAAAACATAAAAGTCATATAAAGACAGAGAATGGGCTGTATTAGCCCACTAAAAGGAAAAGACATACAAATTGGTTCATAAGGCAAAACCTAACTCTATGCTGACACAAACCTAAATAGAATGATTCAAAAAGGAGGGGAAAAAAAGCAAAAAAGTATAACAAGCAAAGGAAACAAGAAGAAAGCAGGGTTTGTAATCCTGACATCAGATAAAGAGAATCAGGCCAAAAAACATGAAGCATGACATCTTTGTAGTCCAAAAAGCTGTAATTCATAATGTAGATTTAACACTTATGAGTATCTCTGAATCAAACAAAAATAGAAACATTGATAATAGAATATCCTGACACACCATCCCTATTGTAAAACAGGTCAACTGGATTAAAAAATAAGTGAGAATATAACATAAATAAGCAAAGTAATCAATAATAAGATCTTACAGATTTGTATCAAACACTACACCCTGATAATGGAAAATGTACCCTGTTGTCAAGTGCACACAAAAATCAATCATAAAGCATAGGTAAGTGTCTTTATATAATTTAGGTTTAGGGGAAAGCTTTAGAACTATAATTCAAAAACCCATCAATAAAAGATTAAAAATAATTAAAACACTTGTATGCATTTGTCTAAAGACAAGTGACACATTCAGAAACAATACTGCAAGACATATCTTAGCTAAAGGGCTAATGTTTTACTATACAAAGAATGTTTTAACTTTTTTTTTTTTTGGCTGCACCTTGTGGCTTGTGGGATCTTAGTCCCCCAACCAGGGATTGAACCTGGGGCCATGACAGTGAAAACTCCTAGTCCTAACCACTGGACCACCAGGGAATTTCCCAAAGAATATTTTAAGAATGAAACATCCATTGACAGATGGATAAAGATGTGGTACATATATACAATGAAATAATACTCAGTCATAAAAAAAGAAATAATGTCATTTGCAGCAACATGGATGGACCTAGAGTTTATCATTCTAAGTGTAGTAAGTCAGAAAGTGAAAGACAAATATCATATGATTTCACTTACATGTGGAATCTAAAATATGACACAAACAAACTTATTTACAAAACAGAAATAGATTCACAGACATAGAAAACAAACTTATGGTTACCAAAGGGGAAAGGCGGGGGAGGATAAATTAGGAGTTTGGGATTAACAGATACACACTACTATATATAAAATAGATAACCAATAAGGATCTACTGTACAGCACAGGGAACAATACTTAATATTTTGTAATAACTATAGGGAAAAGAATCTGAAAAAGAATATATATATATATATATTCAGTTGTGTATATAACTGAATCACTTTGCAGTATACCTGAAACTAGCAAAATATTGTAAATCAATTACATTTCAATAAAAAGAAAGAATGAGGGAAAATTCAAGATGAGCAAAGCACCTAAACAATTTTTTTTAAAAGACATTAAAATGGCCCTCAAATCTATTAAAAGATGTTTAACTTCTTTCATAAAAGGAAAACACAAATTTAAAACTACACAGAATACTATTTTTACCTGGTTAGATAGGCACCAATTTTAAAGGTTGACAATATACTGTTGGAAAACAGGCTTTCTCATTCATCACTGGTGGCAATGCAAAATGGGACAACCCATTGAAAGGGGGATCTGACAGTATCTAACAAATTTACAAATGTCTTAGACCCTCAAATCCCAGTTTTAGGAATTTAGCCTGAAGATACTCTTCTAACAAGCACCAATCGTAATTATAAACTACTGACAATTCTAAATTGCCTAAGCAAAGAAGATTGATCGAATAAACTATGGTACATCCACACAGCAGAGTACAATACAACTCTAAAAAAGGATTAATACTATCTCTATGAACTGATAGAGGCTTACTTGAATATACATTGTTAAGGGAAGAAAAGCAAAGTGCAAAAGAGTTTCTATAGCATGCTACTCTTCATGTAAGAAAGGAGAAATAAGAAAACATACTTATTTTTGTCAAAAGAAACATAGGAAAGGATAAACCAGAAATTTATGGGACTGATTTTTTATGGGAGAAAGTAATTTTCTCTGAGTAGATTTTTTGTATAATTTTGACTTTTGGAATCAAGTAAATATTCTGCATATTCAAAAGAAATAAAATAAAATGAAACTAAGAGTAGGGGATAAATCCCTAAAACTGAATGCAAGGAGAAATTTTAAAATTCAACTTCTGGTTTTAAAAACAGCTACACTTAAGGGGGAAAGAACTAATGTAGGTAACTTTTGAATGTAGTACTTTGACTATACACCCTTAGTCTCAAAAAAAAAAAGGAAAAAAAAATTTTTTAACCCTGCAGACAAATCTTGAACTCTTGTAATACGAAAGTTTGCTGCAGAGGTACCTTAGCCAAGGAATCAAATTAACATCATTGATAAAGGGCACACAGCCATTATATCCCTCCTGATAGAATAATCTGGATGGAAACATTGCTTATGTAGTATTCCAGCTAAAAGTCACAAGAAGGAAACATCAGGAAAACCCCAATAATGAGATTTTCTGTAAAACAGTCAGCCTGTATTTTTAAAATATTTTTAATGTCAAAGGCATAAAAAACAGAAAAAGTCTGATGGACTATTCTAGATTAAAAGATATTAAAGAGATCCTGGATTGCATCCTGTGCTGGGAAAGACTGATATAAAGGACATTACTGGGACAATTCAAGATATTGAAATATAGACTGTATATTAGATAACAGCATTATATCAGTATGAAAATTTCTGGATTCAAAACTTGTTTTGAGGAAACAAACACTAACAGATGAGGGGTTAAAGGGCATGATGTATGCAGCTACTCCCATATAGTTCAGAAAAAAATAGGATATACTACAGAGAGAATGATAAAGCAATGCGGCAAAGTGTTAAACCTTGGAAAATCTGGATAAGAACATTCAGAAGTTCTTTATACTATTCTTAGAATTTTTCTGTGAGTTTGAAATTAATTTGAAGAAAAAGTTTAAAAAAACAGCAGCATAGAAAATAAACTGTGTGTGCATCCTTCACTCAGGCAATATTTTCTGTAGTATTGTTGCTGATAGTAAAGATTAATATTTGGATGGAGAGAACTATAAAGTTTTCAAAGTCATCCGAAAAATTGTTGCTTCTACTGTGATTTGGGTGTCTCAAAACAGTTCACCTAAACATGATCCTTTACCGTCCTCCCACCTTAATGTGAATAGTTCACTCATAGCTAATATCAAGGATTTCTTTTATAAATTTCCACACGCATAGCATTAAATTGTGAAACAATTTGATAGGTATTTTAAAAGATTATACATGTAGGTATCCCTCCAATTTTAGAAGTAAAATATACTTTCTTAGTAAACTTGGAAACACAGGGTTGTTGCTCAGTGGTTAAGGTAATGGGCTAAAAAACCTGAAAAAATGTAGAAAAGTATATATAATAGAAAGGAAAAATAATTGAGTAATGATTTCATGAAGAAGAGAGTTTAAAAATGTTTTGCACATTGTTTAAATGAAGGGTCACAGGCCTTTGCAAAAAAAGACATATAGGAAAGATCAGAGTAGATGAAATGTTGGTTTCTTAATGAAAATAAATCCACTGCATTCCAAAAATAGGAAATTTGCACTTGAATTCACTAAATTTTCCTTCCAGAAAGTGATCTCCCCTATAAAAAAATGAAAAAAACATTGCTGATATTCAGTTTCATTAGGTAGAGAAATCAATAACTACATAAAGCCTGAGTAGCTTGTTGGCACAAACTTGCGTGACCTTATTTTCACTTAAATGTATCAAGATTTGTTCTGGCATTTAAAAAGAAACACTTTTAAGTTGTCAACGAAAAAAATCTATACAAACAAGTGAATAATTGAATTATTCACTTTCTTATGCATATAATGGTAAAAGGGGGGAGCATAAAAGAGAGAGAGAATAGATGAGAATTTTCCAGGGAGCTGGTCAAAGCTGAAGAAGATGGCGACTGGGAAACAACACAGCACTGTGTCAAGATCTAAAAACGTGCCTCATCTTAAATCAAGCCTACGGCCAACTGCGGATTTAAGTGTAGAGGACAATCAGGTCACTTTCCCTTGAGCTCCTTTCCTGTCAGACCCTTTCCCTGGTGTTCACGCTTTTACTGCCATGGGGTGAATTGGAAAAGGGGCCAGGACTTCCCTGCCCAGGGCCTCCTAAGAAGTACATCTGTCATGGATCATGTTATAGAACAGAAATGTTTGGTTTTGATCCTATTCATTTCAACTGGCAGGCGGTTATTATTAGAATGAAAAATTAAGCCATTATGCTGTCGAAGCCTTGCTGGCTCTAAATAATTTATGGAGTTAATACAACAAAATTATCTTTTATAGCTGATAAAACAGCTGTATGTAGACGGCTGGCCTTTTCTTAAATAGGAAGAAACACAAAATGGCAGTCTTGTTGGGATGGACCACACCAAGACGGAGGTGTCAGTGATATTTGCTGGTTTGGCAACACATGAAAAGGTACACCATGAATGATGGCAGTCTATTCCGAGAGAGGGTTTTATTAGTCTTCCTGTAGGAAGGAACCAAAAACCATACCTTCATGCTTTCTAAAAATAAGCCCCTGCAGTGCTTAAAGTAGCATTGTTATTTATAGGCCTGCTATTTTTCTATTATTTAGTGAACGTTTCAATTCACATTTCTGCTACGCAAATATTCTTGTAGCAATTATAACTTTTCCGAAACCAAAGAATTGCAAGTACAGCTACTTCCTATTTATAAACCACTCCTCTAATATCTTTAGAAGCTGCTCATCTCTGGTAAAAGATTTGAGTCATAAAAAATGCAAAGCACAATAAGTACTGACGGGGTGCTTTTCATTCCAAGAGCTTTATAGTGATGACTTATTCAGGCCACCTCTGTAAAGGTCACATTGATGATGGTACACACCAGACCAGAGCAGTATTGCATCCTTTGGGGGAGGGTGGGCAGATCTCTGGGGCACGCTTGACTGAACCAGCACATTAACACCTGGGTATTTTTCAAACCAAATTCTTGCATCTTTTCTTACCACATGTAATAATACCCAAATGCCAACAAGAGCAATATTTTAACCTTAGCCTAAAGACTTCAGTTAAATGTGTCATAGAGTCTTTTAATATCTGTGTGTGTGTATTATACATGAATGCCTATTGTTTTATTATTTGTTGAATTTTTTGAGTTGTTTCTTTTCCAGTTTCCATTAAAATGATTTTATTGAAACACAGCTTTCCTTGGTTCTCAGAAACTTGCTTAGCTTTTTGGAGAGAGGACCTAACTTCTGTTTTGTCCAGATTGTGTATATGAATGGCTATTTTTGGCCTTTCCACTGAGGTTAGAATTAAAAGGGAAGTACATTGACACAATTACTAAGTCCTGATGCAAATCGAACTGGCCTACCCTTTCTTTCTTCTTAAAGATGTAATAGATTTAGCTAATTAAGAATAATAGTCTTAAAGTACAGGGCCATGAAGTAGGAGGGAGGGTCTTTACATGTATGCTTTTTTTTCCTTCAAAGATGAACTTACCACCAGAAAAGGAGCAAAGGTGCTAGTCCTAGAGGCAGTGGAAAGGCTTTTTTAATAATAAAAATAGATATCAGTTTTAGAATTTTCTTCTGTGCTATATACTTCATTCTTCATATTCCATACACATCACTTCATTTCAGTGTTTCATGCCCATGCACAGGTAAGGAAACTGAGGCACTCATTAAAAGTACTTGCAAAGGTCATGCGGATAATAAGTGATGGATTGAAATTCAGATCCAAGCAGCCTGGCTCCAGACACCTCATCCCTAAACACTATGAAACTGCGTCCCCAGGACCATGGAACCTGTTGAAAGGAGCCCTCACTTCGAGGTGGCCAGTTGGCAGGCCAAGGTCTTAGCCAGGGCAATGCACTGGTCTCTCATAAGAGGACTGGCTCTGTAAGCTCCACCTTTATTCCTTCCCTTGCCCCCTCTGCTTCTTCCATCAGTCTTGGGTCCGTGTTGCCCTGTGGCACTGCAGGAACATTTCTGCAGTGGCTCTTGTTCCAGTTGAAGCATGTCACTGTAGCAGCTTCTCTGCCTGGAGGTCCCCACTGATCCACAACTTTATTGGTTAATTTCACTGATGCATCATTTCACTCCCCATGGGCTTACAAACCTAGTAAATGTAAAAGTGCTAAGGTCAGTAAATGAATAAAGAAGTGATCATATCAAAAGCATTCTTCTGATCAGAAATTGTTTATTTTATGATTACACTTGATATGGTAAAGAGATCTGTGGAAGCCATTTTATATGTATGGTGTTTAAAAGATTTTAAGGCTGATTGATTTTTTAATCTTAATTAGAGATTTGAATTCTGGTTATGCCACTTTCTAGATGCATGACTTTAGGAAAATTATTTTAACTTTTCTAAGCCTCACTTGTATCATCTGTGAAAAGGGGATGATAAGAATTGCATGGAGTTGTTAAATCTGTTCTGATGTTAGGTAAAGATTAATTCTCTCCCCTCAGATAATCCTTAAACGAATACAGATGTTTAGGTAGAACATAACCAAGAGAAGGAAAATATTAAAAAATACTAAATTAAATTAAAAATATTAAATCTAGACTTAAATTCTTGGTGATTGTGTATTTTTTAAAAATTTTATTGACATATAGTTGATTTATGATGTTGTGTTAGTTTCAGGTATACAGTAAAGTGATTCAATTATATATATACATAGATATAGTGTATTATTTTTACATACAGGGTAAACATTAGGATTGCTGACAAGAGTAATGTTTAAAATTTGAGCTGAGCATTCCATCCAACAATTGATTTGTCTTATGAATTAAAAAGGATTTCTCCATTCAGTCTTGGAAGATATTATGGAATAAGCAGGAATTGGGAAGTCATTTAAATGTCTCTCTGGAACTTTTATTCAGGCTAGAAAATTCCAATTGAGTCTCAATCCTGGTTTTAAAAATATGAGTTTTAAAAAGCTGATATAACATCACCTATTAAAGGTAATTATGTTTACTTCCAGTGAGGCATGGTATGATTAAACTTAACATTTTTTTTCCAATGAGTGTTGATTGGGTATAAATGAGAACATGATGTCCCAGCAAATAATAACTTTACATTTAAAATGGGAACAGCATCTTCACACTGTATATAATGGTTAATGGTAACAAACAGTGGTGATCAATTACTCTACTTTTTAATAAAATATAGAAGCAGTTGAAATGCAAAGTGGCATTACTATACTTAACTAACATTCTCTGTGTTCCTAAAAGATACACTAAATCTATGGAAATAATATATAATCTAGAAAAAACACGGTTTCTGTTTTCAGGCAATTAATACATATACATACAGACACAGAGACTGCATATCTCCATGAATCGGAAATTAGGTCAGTCCCCACAGCAAAAAAAAAATTCAAGAACTTAGGTATATAAAAATAGGTTGGAAAAACTCCGAATTTAAACACTAAAGGACATATTGTACAAAATGGTTCTGTTTTCAAAGACAAAATCAACTCTCTGCATTCAGTATGAGAACCAATTTCATTTAAAAAGCCACACTTTGATTATTTATATCCTGTCAAGAGCTGGTATGAACAAACTTTGTACATGTCAACCTTATTTTGTATTTGTTAGGTACAAATATGTGTATATTCATAAGTATATATGTACACGTATGTGTGTATATATATATATCTGACTATACACATACACATATGGGCATGTGTAAGCAGAGCCACTGTTTTAGTCTATACATCCATACCATCCAGGGTAAACAATAATCCTTGCTAATACCAAGCATCAACAGAAAGTGACTTAAGAAGGGCGCTAACATGAAAAACGCTTGCTTTTACAGTAAAATTTTAACAACACAACTCTTTGGTCGCACTGTGGAAATATGTGGCTTTGTTTCCATGCAAACTGTACTGAGAGATTCCATCTGGTCAGCAACGCTCATGTGTATACTTTGGAAGTTTTGTTCAAGTTTCATAAATCTTGTCATATATCAGGTTATCCTCAGTACCAGCCAAAGTAAATAATCTACAGCCAGAAGAGTGAAAGATCATTTATGCCCTAATTACGGATCAACGTTCTTTCTCAGCCAATGCCACGGCTCTCCTTTCATTAATCAGGCTTTTGGTGACTAACATCAATTGATGTTAGAAGGAGTATTCTGCGAACAAGTTTCAGAACATAAACTCTTCTGGAATTACAATATTTAATTGTTTGAGTGACAGTCAAAATAACCCTTGTGCGGCTATTTCTTTTTAATAATTGCAATATTGAGAAATGAGGGAAACCTAAGAAACTTCTGAAAGAAATGTCAATCTCGGGATCTTGGGAATGCTCGTAAATCCTCTTGCCCCCGTTACCCCTAGCTAAACACGATTCAGCTTCATGCTCGAGTTTGATGGGTGCCCCACTTGCCATTTTCAACTATTAATCTCATTGTGCTTCTCTGTCTTGACACTAAACCACTCAAAACTTAACATTACTCAGACTCTAGAAACACAGATTCTTTGTGCTTTTGTGTGAGAGCTGCTTTTATCTAGATATTTCCTTTACAAGCCTGTAAAACTGAGATGGAATTATGATCTCCTATAGGATGGCTTTAGGCCTCTGATGTCTTCAGTGACTCCCGTAGGGTCCATCTACACACTGGTTTGGCATTTCAACTGCATCTCCTTCTTGTACCTGGGATGTGTTTAGTGGTACTCACATCCCAGGTTTTGCTTCTATGGCCGTTTCTTTCTCATTACCCTCATCCAGGAAATGTGTCCGAAGCCAGCACGTGTGTCCCTCTTTGGCTAGTTCCTGTTTCTTGAATTCCTGAGGAGAAGAGCTTGCTTGTTCCTCATGGCCTGTATCACCTTGTTTGAACAAAATTCACTTTAAGCGATACGATACTGAGAGTAAACAAGCCTGATGTAAACAGACTTGAGGTTTTATACAAATTCATTCATTCATTCAGCAAATATATATTGGGTCCGTACTACCACCTGCCAACATTAATGCAGTGGTGACTGAGACAGTGTGCTTGTTCTCCTGGAAATTATATTCCAGTGGGGAACGATAAGTAATAGACACATCTATACATAACATAGTTTCTGATATTGGTGAGTACCATGGAGAGAATAAAACAGAATGTGGTTATTGAGAGAAAGGGTTTGGGGAGCAACAGTTTAATATGAGGTAGAATGATTGGGGAAGACCACTCTGAGAATGTGACATTTGAATTGAGTGATAAGAAAGATCGAGGTGTATGAGGGTGTGGGGACGTTGTAACCAGAGGGAACAGCAAGTACAAAGGCCTGGCGTCAGGAAATTGGGGTATTAAAGAAAACGTTATAAAAGTCAGTGTGGATTTTGCACTGTAAACATAAACTCGTTGGATGGCAGCTTTGGCATTTCCACTAGTGGAGACCTTTGATGGGGAGCGTGTGGCCGCACCAGTGTTTTGAAGGCAACATCTAGACCCTGTGACATCTAGTTCTGATTCTCAGAGTGGCCAAGGTCCAGCTAGCCAGGTACTTAGCTATTGGCTTTCTCTGATTACTTCCCCTGCATGTCACCCAGGACCTGATCATCAAGAAAGCTAAAATCAAAACTGAGCTTCTCCCAGACGCAATGTACGAGTCAGAAGTCAATGGCTCATTTATCTCCTATAGCAAAAGACCAATATACGGTAGAAAGAAAGGAGCTGGTTTCCTGGTAGCAGTTTTTCTTCCAATCCTTTCCATGCCAACCATTCCCCCAGCTCTCTGCCTTCTAATAATTTGTCTTTTTGTCATAATTTGGTGCTTTCTTTCTCTGTCAATGCTGTTCTTTGTGCTTTTTAAAAATATTGTCTACTGGTATAAAATGATTGAATTAATAAAATAATAGAGTTATTTTCTATTGACGTTTCTAACACTCCTAGTTTGGGTCTCTAATTTGCGAACACAAGGACTATTCCTGTTGATCCAATCTTTGACTAAAATTGACAGAGAATTGTGCCTTTAAAAAAAATTAACATTGCATTATTCATCCTTTCATTAGGGCCGCCAGAGTTTCAGTCCCTGGGCTGCATGAAGAGGGATGAACCCACTGTGGTCCTTACCATCATGGCTCATGACATACAGGGGACAGACACACAGAAAGTGACTGCATGGTAGTGTAAAGAGGCATAGGTGAAATCTTAGGACAGCGAAAAGTCAAGTCATTAACCCTGGAGAAATGGCAAGGCAAGTTAGAGAGTAGAATTAGAGAGCAGTTAGAGTAGCTGACTAGCTTCCAGCCCCTCAGACACTTCTGGTTCTGGCTCACTACCAGCAGTTCATTATTAGATCCAACCTAACCTTGCAAGCTTATGGGAAGATGCCACATTCTTTGGTATTTCCATTAATTCCTTATCAGTCGCATAATTGATGCCCTTGCTTTCTTGAACCACTGAATGATCTATGGCTGCATTTACTCAATTATTATTTTCAACACAACTGATAACACTACTTTATAATTTCGTAGTCCTTCAACATGAAGCCTGGCTCCAGGTTATGACACAAATTGATGTCACAAGTTTTATTATCTTTGCTTTCTGACTAAGCCGTCAAGGACAGGTGAGGAAAGACTCCTAAAGATTTAGTTGATGTTTATGACGGGCAGCTGAAACATGAATGCTGGAAAATGAAAAGGCAATTACAGACAAGGTTTCTACAGGTCCGATGTGGAAAAGAAGCCAGAAATTTATTTAAATCCTTCTCACTCAATACCTGTTTTCACCTGAGGGGTTCATTTGAAGAATGAGAGAAGATTTCATCTGGTTAGTACAGATCTTCTTCGTAGTCTCTAAATATCACAGTGTTAATAATTTTGAACCAAGAAAATAAAAAGATGATGATATCAATACATTTAGGGCCTGTAATTTTGCCAACCCACAACAACAACAGAAAAAGCAGCTAAAAAAAGTCATTTGCAAAGCTTTTTGAAAAACATTTTATCGCATTCAGCATGTTAGTAGCTAGTATAAGTAGTGAATAACAAAATCCATTTCTGTGTTTAGATGCAGCCATGGAAAGTAAGCAACATCACAGAACATTTGTAGAAAAATAGTAAGCTAAAAGGTATGTATTTGTAGTGCATATATTTTCATCTAAGCATTTCACTTATGAAAACATATCCCTCGGCAGGGGAAGGTGGAAGTGTGTGGGACACATTTAGCTAGAAGAAGGTTTATGGAAGCAATATTAGTAACAGGAAAAAAATGAAAATCTAAGTGTCCAATAAGAAAGCATCAGTTAATAAATTTCACATAATGGAAAATTATGCAGATATTATAGCAATTTATTATGGAACTATATGCATGATATATTTTTAAATGGAAAAGAAACAGACTGAAATATAGGATGTACGGATTGAACCATATGAAATTCTTGTTTCTGTAGTTTAAGGTGATTGAATATAAGTAATCTGTTATCAAACTAAAATATGATCCCATTTTCGTAAATAATAAAAATAAAACTATTGAATATATGTGTATGCATGCACACAATTCTGAAAATATATTTGCCAAGGTTTACAATATTTACCATCAAGATAATAGGCTTAATAGGTTTATTATAATTATTAATTTTTATTATAATTATTATAATCTTTACTCTTTCATTTTCTTTCAGACCTTTCTTTAAAAGGAATAGTCTTTTACGAAGTGAGAGAGTGGCATCGACATATATACACTACCAAACGTAGGGTGGATAGCTAGTGGGAAGCAGCTGCATGGCACAGGGAGATCAGCTAGGTGGTTTGTGACCACCTAGAGGGGTGGGATAGGGAGGGTGGGAGGGAGGGAGACACAAGAGGGAAGAGATACGGGAACATGTGTATATGTATAACTGATTCACTTTGTTGTAAAGCAGAAACTAACACACCATTGTAATGCAATTATACTCCAATAAAGATGTTAAAAAAAAAAGGAATAGTCTTTTATAATAAGAAAAAAAACAACGAAATACACTCCAATTTGAAAAAATTTACAAAGGAGGAATTTGCTGCCACAAATTTGTATTCTTTTCATTCAGTGATAACTCTTTCTGCTATTATCTTTCATTCAGCCTTGATTCCTCTTCACTTTATGATAATAAAAGGACACATCCTTCATCCTAGTGAAGGTATTCTAAAAAATAGCCAGCAAAATGTGAGCAAAGAAGAAAGAATGAATGGTCTGAGGCCACTTAACTGACTTGTACCTTCAGTGAACCAAAATATTCTCTTCCCAAGCAATATCAAGAATTTGGTTAACACACAGACATACACAAAGCACCCACACATTGGTCAAGTGCATGTTTTGAGTTGTTTTTAGATAATTGCTAGTTGGCATAGTGTATAGAAGTGCTGGGTGTCTTCTAGGAACAACAAACTAAGGACAAAAAATAATCTATTTAGGGCTTCCCTGGTGGTGCAGTGGTTGAGAGTCCGCCTGCCGATGCAGGGGATACGGGTTCGTGCCCCGGTCCGGGAGGATCTCACGTGCCACGGAGCGTCTGGGACCGTGAGCCATGGCTGTTGAGCCTGCGCATCCAGAGCCTGTGCTCCGCAATGGGAGAGGCCACAACAGTGAGAGGTCCGCGTACCGCAAAAAAAAAGAAAAAAAAAATCTATTTATATTCCAAATTAGTGGGAAACTGGGTTCAGTTTCCACGTGCTATGGCATCCTTGCTCTCACCTTTTCTTCCACCTAGTTCTATGACTTGACTGCTTTTGGGCTTGGATATCTTGGAAGAAGCTCTGTGTAGCCCCATCCACATCCTCTATGGTTGTTGTGGAAATCCAGGCTGCAACTCAATCAACTCTTTTGATACCTACTATTATCTCCCTGAAGCCATTTGCTCTCTAAGAATACTATAGACATCAATTTACATTTAGCCCAATTCCTAGTATACTTACACCTACTGTTATGATCGCTGACAAATGTGAAATGACGATCACAATTATGGCCTCAAGAAAGTGCAAGATCTTCAATCATCGAGGAAAAATTAGATTATCTTCACTTGACTGTTTGTCCTACCAAAATAGTAGATTCATATTATAGAAAATTTGTTTAAAACATGAACCAAAATATTTTTTGTAATTCTGATGACAATTTCCTTTTGACCACATGGCTGATTGTTTGGGTACCATAAAAATTAGTCAACAGAACTCAATTATTTCACTGATTTCCACAAGAAACCCTTGCCCATCTAGTATTTCATAATTTGAGTCAACTTTATTGAAGATATTGATATAGTCACATTGTTCCAGGGTACCTATTTCTTTTCTCAAATTCCCACCTGACAGCTCTATTTTTCTCTGATTCTAGTAGTTATCAAACCTTTTTTTAAAGTGTAGTAATCACCTGTGAAGTTTGTCGAAAATGAAAATTGTAAGATTCATGTCTTGAGATGTTGGTCCAATAGGTCTGGGGTAAGTTGAATAACCTGCATTTTGATCAGGGACCCCAGAGATTTTGATGCCTTGTCAAACTGGGAAAAGAATGCTTACAGTCCTTCCTCTACCAAATGGCCTAATGACATTTTCTGCCATCTTTCACCCTGCCTCCAAGTGACCAACCTTTCTGGACACTTTAGGACACTAGATATCCCTCCATACCCCCCAATATTAATTCTTATTCCTTTTATTATGAAGGGCAAGTTCACAATCACCTTGGTTTTCTGAGAGTTTTCTTAGCCACTATCCCAAGAACTTTAAGGGGCAAATCCTTTCCAAGAGAGTGTTTCGGTTCCTTACATGAACTTAAAATCTCCCTTAATCAGAAAATTAACAGATATTCTACTTCAATGAGTAATGGATGTATTTGGATTTTTAACCTCAAAGGCTAATTTCAGTGAGGTTCACTAATATATGTGAATATATCCTTAGAAAACAAGATTTAGTTTCATCAGTTTTGTATTCAGTGTATTTTTTGTCAGTATTTAGTCCAAGACATAAACAGGTAATATCAGAAATCTAAACTCTCTGCTTAAGATTTTTTATGCATCTAGGAAATAATAGCTGTGGCAATTCCCTCTACCCCATACTGCTTAATGAAGAATTTGGCTTTATGAGTAAAAAAATGCAGAACATGGAGTCCACCTGCTTCCACCTCTCAGCCAGAGAACTTTCCCTCTATTAAAGTTGAACTACAGAGTTCTCTGTTTCCCAGGATTCAGAGATCACTGGCCCAGCTGTGATATGCAGTCTCAAAACACAAAACATCTGGAGAGAAGATATGAATAGTTCATCTTTCCTTATTTATATTTGAAAGCTGAGGCAATGTTTATGGAATAAAGAATTTGTTTAAATGAATGTCTGAACATTATGAATTCCTTGTCACACATTATCTGGCTTCACAATTGATGTAGTGAACCAGAACCTCTCTATACATACACTCATAGACATATGCATATACATAGGCATATAGCCATAGAGCTATATAGCCATGTATGTGTGTATATATCAAGAGAGAGATTGCTTTTCCTCTGTTATGTACTTAGGGAAATCTCTGAACACATTAAGGTCAGTGTATTCATTTTTCTCAAATCCAAGGGTAGACTGGAAGAATGGGATATGAGTACAACATGAAAGTAATATTTTTACAACATCATAGCTATTAAGAACCTCACATTTTTTGAGTGGAATGTACAATTTGAAATTAAAGTCTTAGAACTGAATAGTCTTCTTACAAGAAAAAATGTTCTCATAACTTTGTTACCCAAAATGCTTTTGACATTCTGTGTAAACAAATTTGGTGCCTTTAATTTAAAAAATTCTTTGGAGGAAAATTATTGTTCTCTAAACAAATTTCAAGCTTAACTTTTAAACTTATTGTGTATTCACATCTTCTTAAGTATCTAGAATATTTTAATTTTGATTGTGGTTGAGTGATACATACTTTTTAGACCAATAATTAGAATGTAACTATAAATAACTAGGCCTATCTGTTTAGACTTATATTAATTTATTGTCTAATTAGCTTAAGTAACAACAAATAACCTGTCAATAAATATTTATTAGACACAAAAAATGCTTTTGAAAGACAACTTACCATTTTTTGTTCAACTTAAAATCATAATTGCGAAGGAAACTTTGTGCAGAGCAGTTTGGGATACATATTGATGAAAATATAGAGAACTGTGTTATGTTACTGGAAAAACGGGGGCAAACAGCTTTGACCAAATTATTGTCTTGACCTTTCTCAATCTGATTTATCAAAATAACTGAATGCTCCTTGTAAACTGTATTCCTAGCCTCTGAATTAATCATGACTTGTTCAGAGATATAATCTGCAATCCTGACTGTGTCCTGACCGAAATTTGGACCATCAGAAGCCTCAGAGCTTCAGTGCATTTGGTTCCTGATAGTCTTTGATGTACTTTCCCTCCATGTAACGTTTGGGTGGTGGAGAGGTTCACTTATTAACCAGCTGTTGACTGACTTTGGGCCAGTGAAGTACCTAGATGCAAGGGTGATCTGCAGAGGACCAAATCCTCAGCTCTCAAAGCCATTCATCAGTGTCAATAGATTATTTCTTGAGAGTCGTATCAAATTTATTTGTATTTCTTTTCATCCGATTTAAAACGATAATTGAAATAGTCAAGATATGTATCTTAAAACTTTGATTTATTTTAAAAAATGCTAAACTCTCTATTCCTAAGCTTCATAAATATTTACTTCAGTATCTCATGTGACATCAAGAGATCCAGTAACCAGTTCCTTTTGTGACTCCTATTTGTGTATCTTTGTTCTCCTGTTTAAATTAACATATTTATGAGTATCTGTGTATATGCATGTGTGCACACGTTTGTGTCAGTTCACAGTGATTACTTTGATGAATGTTAATTTATATCAATTGAGGTGAAATAAAATGAGAAAAATCACATTTTGTTTTCCCATTTAAAGTTTTATATTTAGTACTAACTACTACATATGTTTGTGCATTAATTTATTCTAGGTTTCTGTGTTTTATTTGCCTGAGTGAACTTTGCTACCTTAGGGTTTAGAACAACATTGTAGGCATTAAACATTTTCATGTTATATAAAGAAATTAATTAGTCAAAAAAATGAAAGCTATGCCTTATAAGATTATTTGCATCTTACAAGTCTAATTTTGCTCAAGGACATTTAAGTTAGGGCAACAATTTGATTTGATTTGATTTATTAATGGCTCTATATCTATAAATAACAAAAGTTTGCCTTGACAACTAAAGTGCAAGGACTATTACAAATATTTTAACCTTACATATTCTTTGGCATTTAAGTGCCTTTAACATTATTAAGATACACAGTGTTTTTATACACATATCTCTACCTCAATTAATTATAACTTTTTAGAATTAGCCCTTAAAAATCTACATGAATAGGAACAAAGTCTTCTATCATTTTATAACTCTCACATTGTTTTAGGTAATGCCTTACACACAGTTGTTATTAAAAGAGTGTGTGTCGAACTTCTCCAGCCATGGCTGGAAAGATCAGTCAATAATTCAGAGATTATAGCAAGAGTTCGGTAGATGGTAAAATGCACAATGAAGATAAAAAATTCATTGCACAATAAAAATTTCTGCTTCCAGCAATGGTGGACTAGTTCATCTTAGACCAAAACTGCTTATGGCAATAAAAATGCTGGAAAAAAATACTAAAAAAATCTAGCTGAAGGCATCAGAATGATACCTAGGCAGGATAGACTTGCTAACATGCAGGAAAGAATGAATCTCTGAGTTTTATGGCAGGGAAGGAACCCTGATTTAAGACTCAAATTTCTGACTATGATAGAGTAACAGAGACTAGATTTATCTATCCACCTAAAACAATCAAAAACTATGAAAATATATAGTACAGCGATTTTCAAGACACTGGATACAGGCAAAAATATCAGTAATCCCTAAGTGATGAGAAACACACAAGGTGAACTCTACAAGTGCCCACCTTTTGCCTTGAGAGAATTTCCAGACAGGAAGGAGAAACAGGCAAATCCTGGTGGACTCCCTGAGTTGGGGAAATAGAGCTGAGAGTGTAGGGAGACTAAGGCAGCTAGATTTCAGAGAATAATGAAGAGAAGAAACCTGAATAGAGAGCCATAAATAAATAAAAATGCATCCCATGTTCTTGAATTGGAAGATTTAATATTGTTAAGATGTCAATAGTACCCCAAATGATCTACAGATTCAGTGCAATCTCTATCAAAATCCCAATGATGCTTTATGCAGAAATAGAAAATCCATCCTAAAATTCATATGGAATCTCAAGGAATAGCCAAAATAATCTTGAAAAAGAATATAAAACTGGAACTCACACTTTCTCATTTCAAAACTGACTACAAAGCTACAGCAATCAAAACAATGTGGTACTGACATAAAGATAGACATATAGAGCCACAGAATAGAACAGAGAGCCCAGAATTAAGTCCTTACAAATAAAAACCACAGTGAGATAACACTACACACCTAGTATAACTGCAAAAAAGAAAAGAAAATCATGCAATAACAAGTGCTGATGAAGTTGTAAAGCCAGGGGGAATTTCATACATAGCTGGTGGAAATATAATATGTATAGGGAAAATGTTCACTATGTACAAATGTACAGTATAAAGTGTACTATGGACAAATTTGGCAACTTTTGAAATGAAGTTAGACATACATTTATAATTTTACCCAGAATTTTCACTCACAGTTGATTACCTAGGAGAAAAAAATAACTTAGGTTCACAAAAATACCTGAATGTGAATGCTCAGCTGTAATTGCCAAGAAACTACTCAGATGTCGTTCAACTGGCGAATGGATAAAAGCACTGTGGTGCATCCAAACAACTGAATCCTAACTATTTAGCAATAAAATGGAACAAAATATTGATTCACACAACAGTGGATGAACCTCAAATTCACCTTGTTTAGTGAAAGAATTGAGGGCCAAAAAGTTACATATTAGTAATTTGATTTGTTTGGCATTCTGGAAAAGGCAAAACTATAGTGAAATTACAGAGCAGTGGTTGCTAAGAGTTAGATGTTGCATAAAAGTTTATTACAAAGGAGTAGCTGGAAAACATTTAGGGAATAATAAAACTGTTCTATATCATTATGGTGGTGGATAAAACTTTATGCAATTATCAAACCCATAGAACTATCACACTGTTTTCCAAATGATTGCACCATTTTATGTTCCTACCAGCAGTCTATGAAGTTTCTGATTTCTCCATATCCTGATCAACACTGGTTATTATCTGACTTCTTTATTATAGCCATCCTAATGAATATAAAGTTGTATCTCACTGTGGCTTTGATTTGTATTTTCTTGATAACTAATGATGTTGGAAATTTTTATATGCTTATTGCCAATTGTACATACATACAAGAGATATGTGTATGTGAGTGACTAATAATAAAACCCATTCTCTTCCCCATAAATATACTGTACCAACTTCCTATCATGATATTAAAGATCTAGTAAGAAAGAACTAAATATTTATTCTGATCATCACATTCTTCCAAAGCATTATTGGAAGACATTTCAAGATTAAAGGATATATAGGGGGAAAACTATATACAAAAGCTTCTAATCATACTGAAATCTTTATGAGAAAGCATAGGGAATGGAGAAAACAATATTGTCAACATTCAGAACTTGTTACATTAAGACACAAACTGGAAGATACAAACAAAATTCAACAATATGGAAACTATTTATATTACTGAAGACGCTTTATTCAAATGTTGATCAGTCCCCCTTGAAATACTATTTATTTACTTAGTTTATCAGTATATGTGAAGTGGCTGGGATCTCGATTTTTGTTGAAGTTTGAATAGAATTATTACACAGACAAAGGTTCACAGAAGTGTGCTTTATGTTGGCTAAAAGCTTATTTGCATATTATGCATTTTCTAAGAATGTCTCCTATTGAAAATAGATTCTTTCTCAAGGCAATATTTAGAAGTCCTATCTTCAGCTTTTAATAGAAAATCATTAAGCTACTCAAATAATTTAATATTTTCAGTCCTCCCATTTCAGACCAAAGGATGGGAGGAGAAACAAATAACACTGAGAAGCGTTATGATCAAATTCTTTTTTCCCCTCAACGTAAATAAAAATTCCAAGTCACACAGAGGGAAGTTCTGGTAGAGACAATCTAATATGCAAGTCACTCTTTTGACTGCCAAAAGGAACAACTAATTCTGAAAAATGAAGTTAGACTTTAAAAAGATTATTTATAACTAAATAAAGACTTAAAACATATACTAAGTGCCTTATGGGATCAATTTTTTTTTTTTAAAGGAAAAGCAGGTAGAAGATTTTTTTGAAGGTTACAAGTAAAGCAGTAGGATGTTTCCAGGAACCGCCATAACAAATGCTTAAAATCACTATTTGGAGTTAGAAGAAGCATACCCTAAAAAGTTCCACAATGCCTTATGGCTATCTTTGGGTTGGAAACTTTTATGTTTCTGAGTGTATATTGCAGGCAAAGAGTTAAGTCCAAGGTCCCTTTCAGCTTCCTCCAAAGTTCAAACAGGCTTACCTTGTGCTAGTATTAGCCTTTCATTATTCACAAATATCTCAATGGAAATTAATAGACAGAGACTTCCTGGTGGTCCAGGGGTTCGGACTCCATGCTTTCACTGCCAAGGGCTTGGGTTCAATCCCTGGCCAGGGAACTGAGATCCCACAAGCTGCGTGGCACATCCAAAAATTAAAATCGATAGACATCCAGCAAAATGAGGATAATGGAGATGTTTACTGCCAAATGATCTTTGGATAGCAAATAGCCAAGATTTCCCTAATTTGTTTTAAAACCTATCTGTTCTATATAACTTTTGGTAAAGGACCTAATGTACATCTAAAGTATAAACCAGCTGAAATAGTTCTCTTAAGGACAAATATAGAATTTCTTTCAAGAAGGAAAACAAACAAAACCTCTTTCAGTAAATAAATAAAAACATTTCTCTCAAAGTAATAAATACTTATTGTAGAAATATAGTAATTGAAACAGCATGGTACTGGCATAAAGATAGACAAATAGATCAGTGGAACAGAATAGAGAGCCTAGAAATAAATGCACCTATGGTCAATTAATTTACAGCAAATGAGGCAAGAATACACAGTGAAGAAAAGACAGTCCCTTCAATAAGTGGTGCTGGGAAATCTGGATGGCTACATGTAAAAACAAATGAGATTAGAACATTTCCTCATACCATATACAAAAATAAACTCAAAACGGTTTAAAGGCCTAAAATGTAAGACCTGAAACCATAAAATTCCTAGATGAGAACAAAGGCAGAAATCTCCTTGACATCAATATAGCTAGAATTTTTTTTTGGACCTGTTTCTTAAGGCAACAGAAGTAAAAGCAAAAATAAACAATGAGACCTAATTAAACTTAAAATGTTTTGCACAGCAAAGGAAACACTTGACCAAGGAAAAGACAACCTACTGAATGGGAATAACTATTTGCAAATGATAAGTGGTTAATATCCAAAATATATAACTAGCTCATACAACTCAATATCAAAAAACCAAATGACCCAATTAAAAAAGTGGGCAGAAGACCTGAATAAACATTTTTTCCAAAGAAGACATACAGATGGCCAATGGGCAAATGAAAAGATGCTCAACATCACTAATCATTAGAGAAATGCAAATCAAAACTGCAATCAGATATCACTTCACACCTGCTAGAATGGCTAACAGCAAAAAGGCCACAAATAACAAATGTTGACAAGGATGTGGAGAAAAGGGAACCCTAGTATACTAATGTAAATTGGTATAGGTACTATGGAAAACAATATGGAGGTTCCTCAAAAAACTAAAAGTAGAAATACCATATGAGGCAGCAATTTCACTCCTGGGTGTATATCAGGAAAAAATAAAAACACTAATTTGAAAAGATACATGCACCTCAATGTTCATAGCAGCATTATTTCTAAAAACTAAGATACGGAAGCAACCTAAATGTCCATCAGCAGATGAATGGATAAATAAGATGTGGTCATATATATATATACAATAGAATATTATTCACTCATAAAGAAAGAATGAAATTCTGGCATTTGTAGCAATGTAGATGGATCTAGAAAGTATCATGCTTAGTGAAATAAGTCAGAGAAAGACAAATACTGTATGCTGTCATTTATATGTGGAATCTAAAAAGTAAAACAAATGAAATTATATAACAAAACAGAAACAGACTCACAGATATAGAGAACAAACTCATGGTTACCAGTAGGGAGAGTGAACGAGGGAGGGGCACAATGGGGGTACAGAATTTAGATGTATAAATTACTGTATATAAAATAGATAAGCGAAAGGATATATTGTACAGCATAGGGAAAATAGCCATTGTTTTGCAACAACTTTAAATGGAGTATAATCTATAAAATTGTCAAATTACTATGTTGTAAACTTGAAATTAATACAATATTGTAAATCAACTATACTTCAATAAAGAAATAATAATTCTGAAGTTTTGGTAGAGATCAACATGATTTCCAAGTATACCGTGGAAGGGAGAGTGAAAGAAAATAAAGGAGAGTGAAAGAAAATAGATTGAACAGTGAAAGAGGGTGATTTGAATTAGTATGATAGTCTCTCAATGTAAAGTAATATGTTCTTTTCCAGAGACCAACTCCAAAGTTCTCTTATGGCTCCACAGATCAAAGATTCTATTCCAGTTTTCCTTCAGCAATTTCTGCTTTTGATACTCACACTTCTAGTAAGGCTGAGGCTAAAAGTGTTGGCCCTGGGTAGCTTCTTCTATTTCACTTTATGTCTCTATTTTTTTCTCTGTGTCTGTCTCTTTATGTTTCTTATCTCTCTCTGTTATATTATTGCTCACTTTTTTTCTTTACTTCATTGAAAGGTAAAGTCTTGCCCATTTTATACTAATAAGAACTAAACCATTCCTCCCAGCTCAGATGTTTGTGATGGCATACAGAATCCTATTTAGAAATACTTCCTTTCTTCTTTCCTCCTACTCTTTCTTCCCTCCCACCATCACTTCCTTCCTTCTTTCCTTCCTTTCTTCCTTCCTTTTTAATCAAAAACTTATAGACCCAAGAGAGATGGGAAGGTAGCATTATGGCAGCCAGAGCCCACATAAAAAGTGCACTCAGCAGATTCAGATGTTCGCTACATTCGGGGACTTGTACATATAAATAATTATGTTGAGGATACTAGGAGTCAGTGGTCTCACTATCAGAGATGACAGATACAAATACAGAAAGGGGGAAGTTAAAATAAACCCTGTAGTTTTGTATTGGTAATGAAGAGATTAGTATAAACTCTATATACTATGTATAATTTCTTAGTGCTGTCCACTAAGGGAGACTAAGGTAGTGGCAAACCAGTAGCAATAGCAACACTTATCACCCAACTATTTGTTTCTATTTACCATTCTCCGCTAGAGGAACTAGGACTCCTTGCAAAAATGGCTGCCTCCAGGGAAAAACAAGATGAACTGAAATAACTTTTGGGGCCAGAAAGTAAGGAAGGGCCTAAAAAAATGATAGAATCATGTCAGAAGAATGCAGATATTTTCTTGAAGGAATTCTCATTGGCTAAATCTGCGACAATTTTAGCATTACAATAAATTCTTATAGTAGTGGATAATAATAATTGTAACAAAATAGGATTCTGCAGGTTTACACTGATATAAATGAATAAATAGCTTCACCTTACAATAAAATGTCAACTGATAAATGAGATCAATATTATTATTTCAATTTTACATCTAAGGAAACTGAAGCAACCTGCGGCTTGGAGAGGTTAATCAACTTTCTCTTTGTCATAGAACTAGTATGTGTTATAGTCAGGCCTAAACTCAAATCTATCTGACTTAGACTCCAAGTTCTTAACCAGTACATTTAGTTTTCTATTTCTAATCTTATGACTTTCAAAGCAAGTCTAGACCTCTTGGCCCGATTGCTGGTTTTCTCTGAAGGTTTGGCAACAAGCCCAGTAGTTGTAACCATGTAATGGAGCTGTGGGTCCAGTAGCCATCATTATAAACTAAACCCACCTTTCATCTTTCCCCAAACACCCCTTTGTGTCCTACTCTTTACACAACCTTCCCCAACTTCTGACCCAAATGCTGTGACTGAACATTCATACCCATAACATTTTCCAGGTTTGGATTTTGCTTCTAGGAGTTGGAAGTACTGTTGATATAATTTCTTTTTTAAGAGCTCAACAAAACCTTTTTTTGAGAGAACTCAGTTAGCAGAGACCAAATTCATTCCCTACTCTCCCTTGGCTCCAAAAGAGTAGAAACAGCCAGCAACTCAGACGAGAGAACATATTTTATAACAGACCCTCAGCAAACTTTGTATAAGACACCAGATGCCAGCCAAAGACAACCTCTCCTCATGTCTCCCATGCTAGAACTTTCCTTTCTAATTACAGTAAAAGGTTTGCAGGCATACAGATGTTAAAAATAAAATTAGACTTGTTCAAAACAGGTTCACTCTTGAAATAGGGCAAATTAGATGTAGTCTGGGTTTTTGATACCATTTAACTGGCTGGCTAGCTAAGACTTGGTGCCTACACAGCACAATAGCACTGAGATTTAAGAAAAGGGTTTTTAGTTTGATCACATGATCCTTAAACCCACTAACTGACACACAGCCATATGCCATAACACAACTTGGCAATAGCCTGTATTTTCTGCTCTGAAATATTGAGATTCTAAGCCAAATACGTGAGAGAATTAGTCATGGACTTTGTTCCTCTTCGACTTCATAAGTTAAAGGTAAGTCTATGAATGTTAATAATCACAATTACAGGTCTTGGTGCACAACATTAATGATACAGTATCATATAGCCTAGCTTTATAACATTACAAGGTAGAGTTCTCAGCCAAAACCCACCACCACTGGATTAAGAACGTGTGGGGTGCTGAGCACTTAGGAATTTGCCAGTTTCCCCTTCCTCTATTCCTCTTTTCAACTACATAATAGATTCTTCTTTTTTAAAAAATTTTTATTGGGGTGTAGTTGATTTACAATGTTTTTTTGTTTCAGGTGTACAGCAAAGTGAATCTGTTATACATATACATAATATCCACTCTTTTTAAGATTCTTTTCCCATACAGATCATTACGAAGTATTGAGTAAGGTTCCCTGTGCAATACAGTAGGTCCTTATTAGTTATTTTATATATAGTAATGTGTATGTGTCAATCCCAATCTTAAAATTTATCCCTCCTTTGCCCTTACCCCCAGTAACCATAAGTTTATTTTCTACGTCTGTAACTCTATTTCTGTTTTGTAGATAAGTTCATTTGTAGTCACTTTTTAGATTCTACATATGTGATATCATATGATATCTGTCTTCCTATGTCCGACTTACTTCACTCCCATAATAGATAATTCTTAAAAGAAAAAAAATATTTACCATTCACAGTGTAAAACCAAAATAAATACAATGCAAGTAAAGTGTAAATCACAAATCAGAGTGAAGTAGGTCAGAAAGAGAAAAACAAATACGGTATGCTAACACATATATATGTAATCTAAAAAAAAAAAAGGTCATGAAGAACCTAGGTGCAGGACGGTAATAAAGACGCAGACATACTACAGAATGGACTTGAGGACACGGGGAGGGGATGGATAAGCTGGGACAAAGTGAGAGCGTGGCATAGACATATATACACTACCAAATGTAAAATAGCTAGCTAGTGGGAAGCAGCCACATTGCACAGGGAGATCAGCTCGGTGCTTTGTGACCACCTAGAAGGGTGGGATAGGGAGAGTGGGAGGGAGAGAGACGCAAGAGGGAAGAGATATGAGGATATATGTATATGTAGAGCTGATTCACTTTGTTATAAAGCAGAAACTAACACACCATTGTAAGGCAATTATACTCCAATAAAGATATTAAAAATAAAAATAAATAAAGCCCTATTCAGCTTTAAAAAAAAAAGACGTATTTCGTTTTAAACTGTACTGATTCTTATCTTTAAGGTTTTTCAAAAATGCATTTCAAAAGGTATCTCTTAAAGTATTAAAAAAATCAAATATAATTCTTCCACAGAAGATCTAAAATTAACATAAGTGATGTATACCTTCGAATGTAATGTTTGTTTATGGGTTAAATAGAAAACGTTGGTTTTTCACCTGAATCGGAATACTAGAAATATCTAACTCAGATAAGTGTGACTTGTAAGTTAAGGTGATATTCTTTTTTCACACCTGATGGGCAGGTGACCTAGATGATGATTTCTATCTCTTTTGTGTATTGTGACACGCGGGACCTAGAGCACGTGGGCTTCGGTAGTTGCGGAGAGAGGGCTCAATAGTTGTGGCTTGCGGGCTTAGTTGCTCCATGGCATGTGAGATCTTCCTGGACCAGGGATAGAACCCGTTCCCCCTGCATCGACAGGTGGATTCTTAACCGCTGTGCCACCAGGGAAGTCCATGTCTCTTAGATTTAACATTTATAAATTGAGAAGGCATCAAGATTTCAAGTTCCATATCATTTGTTATATTAGTAAATACACTAGCAATTACTCTTTTAGGAATTTATACTTAAATATACTTGAACACATGGTGTATGTATAAAGTTATTTATTTCAGCGTTATTTTTTAAGACATAAAGATGGGAGAAAACATGAGAGCCCATTAAAAAGGGACAGTCAAATAATGTACATTTATACACTGGAATTGTGTGCAGCCATCATAAAACAACTCAGGAAAAATTGAGGAAAAATTTTATGTTGAAATGATAAGATTTCCAAGGTATTCTGTTAAGTGAGAAATTAAGACACAGAAGAGTTTACATAGTCTGTCATCATTTGTAAAATATATATCAATTTTTGCTTTTATGTACACAAAATAGCTCTCTGGAAGAGTAAGCAAGAAATTAATAACAATGGTTTAGAGATGAAAGTTTGTTGGACCTTTATGGGGTGGGTAAGATTCATATATATTAAATTTTATGCCCTAAAAACAGAGAAAACACATTTTAGTTTCCTCTAATACCTATGAAAAAAGTGACTATGGGATAGCATTTAAGAATAGTAAAAATTAATGCATATAAACTATTTTTATGAAGCAAATATATCACATCAAAGCCTTAAAATGCATAAAAAGAACAGAACAGATCAATATGCCTATGAATATAAAAGTAAACCCTAAGTAATACATTATTAGAGGGAATCTAACAGTATGTGAAAAGAATACATATACCTGACCAAGTGGGGTTTATTGCAGTGGTGAAACAATACTGCTCTGTATTAATACATTAAAAGGGAAAAATGATAAGCATGTCTACAGGTGCTGACAAGGCATTTGAAAAAATTTTATATGAACTTATGACTGAAAAAATGAACCTGGAATAAGAAAAGAAATACACAAATATTTTAAATACAATAGGGAAAAGTAATACTTCCTAACAAAATGGGAATTGACACATATAAAATTTCAACTCTAAAGTCAATATATGCCTAATGGAAAAATACTAGATTCATTACCAGTAATATCCAGAACACCACCAAGAGGTCAATACCACCACTATTATTTGCCACTGGTTTTGAGGTACTAGCCATTGTAATGAGTAAGGAAACCAGAGGTAAAATTGTTCAAGTTGGAAAATAGAAGGTAAAATTATTATTATTATTATTTTTTTAAATTATTATTTTTGATGTTGTGATTGTACACATGGAAAATCCCAAAGACTTAATGATATATTGCAAACAATAAGATAATGTATAAATGTGGATGAGTACAAAACTAATATCCCTGGACTTCCCTAATGGTCCAGTGGTAAAGAATCCACTTTCCAATGCAGGGCACGCGGGTTCGATCCCTGGTCATGGAACTAAGATCCCACATGCCATGGGGCAACTAAGCCCATGCTCCACAACTACTGAGCCCAGGCGCCTCAACGAGAGAAAGAAAACCTGCACGCCACAACTGGAGAGAAGCTCACGTGCCGCATCTAAGATCCCACATGCCTCAACTAAGACCTGATGCAGCTAAAAATAAAAATAAATAAATAAAATATTTTTAAAATCTAATATCCCAAATCCAGGACCTAACTATGAAGGAAGAGCAACAAATTACAAGATATCATGGAAGAAAAGATCCCAATTACAATAGCAAAATAGTAACAATAAAAGATATAAGGAAAAAACTAGATAAGCAGAATCTGTGATATTATAATCTATAAAAGGAAAACATTAAAAATAACACTGAAAAGCAAAAGGAAGGCTTTAATAATTAGAAAAAATATATTTATTCAATAATTTATGTCAAGGCTACTGAAAAGCTATTTTAAAAAATTGGATCCCTAACTTATACCATATGCCAAAATAAATGCCAAGTGGATCAAATATTTTATCATAAAAAATTAACAAAGAGGTAATAAAAAGAAAGCATGGAAGGTTTAAAAACCTGATAAAAAATATCTAAAATATATATCACAGGCAATGTGATAAATTCTTATCTATATAAAGAGCTCCTATTATCAAATAAGGAAAAAACAAGCCAATAGAAAACTAGGCAAGCAGCATGATCAGATAATTGTTAACAAAGAAGAACCACATGTCTTTTAAAACATGTAAAGTTAACCCCACTCATTACAAGAGTAACATAAAACTTAAAGCATAAGATGCCATTTTTTTTCACCTAAAAGTTTGACAAGGATCTGAATGATTGATTGTACACAATATGAGTTTGGCAAAAGTGGCATTCTCATACAAGGCTGGTGGAAATATACATTTGCACAACCTCTGTAGAATACAATCTGTCAAAATCTATCGAAATTTAAAATGCTTATTTGCTTTGACCCTGTAATTTGACGTCTAAGAACTTATCTTGCAAATACATTGACATATATGCATATATTTTTAAGAATTATTGATGCTGCATTGTCATTAACAAAAATATAAAAATGAAAATGAAAATAAAACAACCAAAATCTCCATTAATAAAGAGTTATCAGTTAAGTAAATTATGGCAAATTCAAATGATATAAAACTATCCAAGTGTAAACAAGAATGAGTTAATTATATGCACTGAAATGGAAGGATTTCCTAGGTAGAGTATTAGGTGAAAAAAATAAGGTATAAAAATATTTATCATTTGGGTAAACAAATACATAATCTTATATGAAAGTGTATGAATGTATGTTGGCAGATATTGTATGAAAGATACATAAGAAACTGATATGAGTGCTAGTCACTAGGAAGAGGAACCAGGAAACTTACTTTTCATCATTTTGAGTTTTTAGAATTATGTACCATTTACATGTTTTACCACTCCATAAATATAAATCTTTTAAAAATTTATCAGTCAAGAGACAGAACAGTGAGTCAGTTGTGGCATGGTTGTCATGGAAGCAATCTGTTCATACCATTCTTACTTGAGCTGAGTTATTTTGTATTGGGGACATTAATGTTTACTCCAAGTATATTCAAAATATTACATTATCATCCAATATTGAAAGCAAAGATTATTGTAATAGCAAAACAAAAATAGGCATAAGACAGTTAAAACAATTAAAACCAGTAGAAATTGCTGAATCCTTTGAAATAGAACCTAGGATTTCCCAAGGTGGAGAGTTTGGTGTGGCTGATATAAATTTCACAAGGACCATTACTTAAGTACTCAACAACTGTCTGACAAAAGCTTCTGATTGATATTCAAGAAAAGCTATTTAACTTTTGCATAAACCAGAGTAGTTTTCAATGTGCTTTGAAATCACACTGCCTGAAAGGTGCTAAAGAGGTTAAGACTTCCACTGTCACCCAGGCATAACAAACACTAGTGATAGAAAGTGATAGTGAAGATGATGAGGAAGGTTTATACACCAATTTAAACCATGCTACTGAAGAATTAGTATGTAAATTTTTGGGGAAAAAAGTGCATGTTTTGTGAGTTTTTGTGGCCAGCTGGATACAGATCTTTGGACTCCTGCACACTCTCTAGTCTCCTGCACCTTTGGGGAAGAACCATAGTCTCTAATTCTCTCTTTAAGCATTTGTCTTGTGCATTTATTACATCATCTCTTGAATTCTTCTCTTCTTTCTTGCATTTTCTTATCAGTCCCTTAACCCAACCCATCCTCTGACCCATACCCACTGTTCCATATCACCTCAGAGATAGAGAATAGGCTTCCAAACCTTATTAAGTCAAGTTTTTAGAAAACCAGAGCACCTTATTCAACACTATGAATAAAATGAAAATGTTGATCAGTGGTCACTGTGTTACAGATACAGTCAGAGCAAGACTGGGACAACAAAGAGCAAAAATAGACTTGGAGAGGAAAAAAACTGTGAAATACATACACACACACACAAGAACACTCGGGGAAGGACTTCCTCTCAATCATGCCTCTTTAAATGATAATTATTCACCACCAAAAATAATTTACTATTGGTTATTAGTTTTTGTTTTAACTCTTTCAGAGGTCCTTCAACCCATTCTCACTTCCTAGCAAAACCCTCTAGGAAAAAGATGTGAACTCAAGTCAGATTTCCTTTATCCGATCACCACATGAATTTCTTCATTGTTCTATTACATCAAATAAGTCCTTGTTTCCAACAAGGTTGTTTCTGCACCCTTTGACCCCACAGTCTTCAAATTCCCTATAAAGATGGCTTCCTATTTAATTCTGCTTTAGCTTCCTAGCATGGCAAACCCTCATTTAGGTAAATAGCTTAATATAGAGGTGTCTCCTGTTACTATAAATTAAGAATCCTTCTCAATATCATGTAACATTTATCTCCACTAAGACCTAATGAGCATTAATTTCCTATTTGCAATGCCATACATTTGAGAAAAAAAACCTTTAAAAAATATTCCTGGGCTTCCCTGGTGGCGCAGTGGTTGAGAGTCCGCCTGCCAATGCTGGAGACACAGGTTCGTGCCCCGGTCCGGGAAGATCCTACATGCCGCGGAGCCGCTGGGCCCGTGAGCCATGGCCGCTGAGCCTGTGCGTCTGGAACCTGTGCTCTGCAACAGGAGAGGCCAAAATAGTGAGAGGCCCGCGTACCACACACACACACTCACACAAATTCCTAAGCCTGGGAGTTTCCTAATATCTCAATAATTGAGATGATATTTGAAAACCTAAAACATTTGTCTGCCACTGCTTTTATTTGAATTTGGGACCCCATCTTTTTATGGAGATGCTTCAAATGGCCCTTTGAAGGTAAACAGATGATATTATTAACTATTTCCCTTATGGAGTGGTTAAAGGCAGGGAAAGTGAGAACTAGAATCTCTCTCCAGAACTCCAGACTTGAATGTACACTGTCTACAAGATATTTTCACCTGGCTGCCCCCAAGGGTTCTGACTTCACAGGAATTCCTCAAAAACCAGTTCCTTCTCCTGACAGATTCCATTCAAGGACTGGCATCCATCTTGTAACTCCTCTGGTCTTTTTTAGCTCTTTCCTCTCTTTCCTAATAAATCCAGTAAATCATCAGTCTTGTTTGAAAAGTGGTACAATGCACACATCCACCCCTCACACACTTCCACCCTACCACATACACATCCCTCTGTCTCTTTCCAATGAGATATTCATAGTCAGCCCATCAGCTCTCAGCTTAATTAATGATTTAATTTCCCTCTCAGACTCCAGGTCGCCCCCTCCAAGTTATTCTCTACATTGCAGCAGTCATCTTTCTTTCTGAATACATGCTGGTAATAAAAATAAAGCAGTATGTTCTCTACATTTGAAATCTGATCACATAATCCCCCACTTAAAATCTCTAATACAATGCATTGTCTTCAAGAGCTGAGTGAAATTCCAGCAACTCTAAGGCTGTTCCTGAATAAGCCCCTGCTTATATCTCCAGCCTCATGTTTTATCCCTCTGAGTCCCAGCCACATCCAGCTACATTAAGTCCCTCTCAATAGTCCGGACATTCTCTCCTGCCTGTAACCCTTTGCACATGCAGATACTCCTGTTTAACTGTCTGTTACTCAACATTCAGGTCTCGGCTTGGATTTCATGTCTTCCAATGGCTTTTTCCAAACCCTCTCAGCCTGACATCTCTTTCAAGACTGGGTCAATGGGTCAAGGTCCCACCTATATGCTTCTGTAATCACCTATGTTTACCTGCGTCATATGAGGTATTACCTATATTACAAATTTCTTCTTTCTTACTCTGATTCACTCAGTAAATAATGAACAACTTGAACATAAAAAGTAGCCACAAACCCAGTGGAATTCATAGCTTATAGTAGGCATTCCAGAAGTATTTGTTGAATGATAAAGTGAATGAGTGAATGAATGAATCTCAATGCCATAGACTCTCAGGTTGAATCAATATCCTAAGACAAGTTCATATCCCAAGCAGAATGCTTGAATTTCCTGGGCTGTTAGAAACCCAGAAGAACAACAGTCTCCTCCTCACTTGATGACCACAATCTTGACAGGCACCTTATAAAGGAAAATATCTCTTCACTATGCCAGAGTGGTTGGTGGGCAGTAAAATTCAATGACTCCTAAGCCTTGTACTAGGATCTTCGCTCAGTATCTCTGGAAATGCAATGCCACAGGTCTGCATGTAATGAACAGAAGGCAATCAGTGAGTATCCCTGTCAAAAGGACTGTTTCCAGTAGAGACAAGAAATGACGAAGGGGCATTTCTCTCTTTCCTTCTTGCCTTTTTGCTTTCCTTCCTTTCCTCATAGAGTTAGTGTTCAAGCATATGTGTGTGCATGTACACACACATGCTTACAGATTACCTCTTGCACATTTGCACCCTCTGGTCACAGAGGAGTGAGGCAAGTACCCAAACAGGCCATGTTTCACGATATCTAAGGTGGGTTCTCAGTTGCATTAAATATTTATCAGCCAGCGTCTGTCCACTGAGTACTTAGGTATGTTTAATTTTTTTAGTGTTATTTTCTGTCTGGAATTAAAATAGTGGCTTTAGCCAAAGATAACAAAAGGACTTATACCATAGATGTATACAACAGAGCGTCCTGGAATCACCTATTCTCAACTCACCCCATTGACGCAAGGTTAGGAAGGTGCTCCAAGGCTCAGAAACGTTCTGAGCATCTGTCTGTTTCATTTTGCAACAGGAAAACGAAAAAGATAAGAAAGGAAGAGTTGGCAACTGTGGTATGAATCATTTGGTCTTAAAGGCTGATTCACCCCTAAAAAGAAAAGGAATTCAGCCTCAGGTCAATCTGACAGGGTGATGGGGGGAGGACATCAAGTTTATTGACACTGTTCATTGGCGGAAGGACTGGGACGGACTTAAGAGTGTGTCTAGCTCCTCATTTTCCTAGGGCAGCTGAGGCCCCTAAAATGGCACCAGTAATAGGATGATGTACTTTCAGTCAATGATGTGGGTGGTTTCCCTCTCCTCCCCCCAGCTATTAAAGCTGTATTCAGTGGGAGACACAGTAATTTGCTGAAAATCACTGTTTGCTAAGAAACTCTCACAAAACCCCAAGAGCCCATTATATTAACAGAAGTGACAAGAAAATAAATATTTTTGACAAGGGAGTGCTCCTATCCGGGGAAGATGGCTGCAATGTCGGTGATTATTCAGCAAATCAAACTTATTTAAACACACTGTCTCTAATACTTAATAAATGTTATAGTGTGGCTTTTTGTGACTAATAAAACTTGGTTTACATTCCACCCTGTGCCTTCTATGATTCGCCTCCCTGGGCTCACTTAAAGTGCATTAAGAGGCAGCAAGCAAGATGAGGGCGATTTGCTGCAAAACTTAAATAATTCATTTATGCACCACTGCTTTCAGACTGTGTTTTTACAAATGCTGTAATGAGACAAGCTGTGAAATGTTCTACATGGGGAAAAAGGCAGGAAAATCCCTGGAAGAAAACCCCCTTTCCATGCCTTATTCCTTTGAGGTGCAGGACAGAAACAAGGGAATCAACTCTTACAAAAATGTCTGTGCTATTTACCTACTTCTCATAAATAGAGCATCAACTAGTTATCATTTATACTTTTCCATTAACTAGAATTAAAGTCATACCATATTGGAGTCTTAATTCCTGAGTTAATTTGTAAAATTGATATGTCTAATTAAACTCCCAAAAGGATGTTTGGGGAGAAAGTCTTGATGAAAATTTTTTTTAAGTTTCTCTGAATAAATAACTGGGCAAAAATATCCAATAAACATTGTAATATTAAAAATGATATACACTTGAACTGTTAGATAATAAAGCATATGATAAAGCAATGATATTTAAAAGAGTATAGCCCTAATCACAGAATAAGTAGGCAACCAATGAAACAGTCTAAAAAGGAATAGGTGAAAGAGATAAAATAGTCTAGAAGCAAGTGAAGAATCAACACAATTCAATTTACAATAAATGTAGCACTGCACATCAGTGCGAAAAGAATATACATATATATATATATATATATATATATATATAATTCAACATTTCCTAGTTTCTTACTTGAAAAAGAAATTGTATTCAAAGAATTTATCAACTGACATTCCAAATAGAGTGATGACATTCATTACAAGTGCTATTGAAAAGATCTATAAAGTACTTATAAAAGATCTAGAAAAAATATAACTGAACATTATATAATTTTGGAGGAGGAAAGATCATTCTAAGGTATAACAAAGAGATAAGCTGCAAATAAAGAGACTACTATATTTTGTTACTGAGAAATATAAAAATGGACAACTGTACGTAAGAACACTATTAACAAAATTAAAAGACAAATTTCTAAAATATCTTAAAATGTATTGGAAAAGGGGTTAATGTCACTATTACATAGGTTTCTTACATATCAAAAAGAACTAATTTTTTTGAAAATGAGCAAAGAATATGTTTAGAGAAGACAGAATATGAGATATATAAAATAACAAAACACCCCTTGTTTGCTTTTGCTTGTCACAATAACAGAGATAAAACGTTCTGCTAATGGTGAGGGAATGGGGAAAATGTCATTCTCCTAAACCACTGATGAAAGTGTTAGTTGGTTCAATTGTTTTCTAGTGGGAATATTCTCCAGTGACTACATATCACAAAATGTTTTTAAAATACATCTTTTGAACCACAAATTTATCTTCTAGGAATTTATACCAGAAATCAACCAAAGAAACTTACAAAGATGTATGTATAAAGAAACTCATCACAAGGTTCTTTCGTAACGGTAAAAATTTGAGGAAAACAAAACTTTTTTCAAAGCAGGATGCTTATGTGTTTTGGGCTACTATGTAGCTAGTAATAATATTCATGTCAGGCAAACTAGTCTCTAAGGGAAAAGCATAACTAGAGATTAAAAAACAAAATAAAGAAACAGACTCACTACATCTAGATAATGTTGAAGTCACTATGAAGTGTCAGCAATGGAGATGGGAAAAAATAATAAGAAGGTAGGAAATGAACCAGGGAAATAGAGTCTAAGACCTGGGAGTAGAGACTTTATGAAAAGGGTAGTTGACAGCATCATATGCTAAAGAGGGGCCAAGATAATGAGGATGGGAAAGAATCCATTAGATTTTATATCTGCGGCATAATTGACAACTTTGATGAAATAATCTTAGGAGAGGGCTCAGGATAGAAGCCTGTGGGGACTCGAGGTGTAAGTCTAAATTAGGGAAACACTAGCTCTAGTTGCATTGGGACTGGGAGACGAATCAGGAGACTGTGGGAAAATACAGGCAATAAACAAAATCTGCACTAAGGCTGCGGCAGTGACAGTGGGAGAGCATAGATTGTCAAGTATTGAGGTGCATATCTGAGGTGGGAACAAAGGGATTCGTTAAGTGACTAGATTGTAGGGCTTAAGGCTGGAGGGAGCCAAGGAGAGAGACAAGCTGAATGTGTCTTTGAGGTGTCTATCTAGTTGAGAAAGGGGGGTAGATGATGCATTAAACAGAGTCTTGAATACATGAGGGAGAATGGTTTGGGGGGAAATGCAGTGAATTCCATTTTGGATATGGGATGTATGAGATGACTGATGTGTAATATTCTATTAGAAATATCTAGAAGGCACTTGGATTTACAGATCTTGCACTTATGAGAAAGATAGAGATGAAAATATAGATTTGTGATTTATCTACACACAGAAAGATAAATTCATATGACTAAAATAGTGTAGTAGCAGTATATAAGAAAATCCTTAGAGCTAAAACAGAGGAGAATACAGCAGAAAGGCTGAAAAATCCAGGCATGAAACATGATGGGTAAAGGAGCCAGGGAAGAAGATACAATGCAGAAAATAAAGAATCCAATTCCTTATGAAAGGGATGCTTCTGTTCTTACACACATAAAAGCCTGAAAATCTTCTGTCTTCTTTCAAACCAGGATGGAAATAGTTGCAAGGAAAGTGGAAAAATTCTGGCTGGAAAGGCCTCCTACAGATCCAAAGTCCATAGCTATAAATGAACCGCAAGATAGGGCCAGACATGCATTTTGTAAACAAGAAGAAACAGTTCTCAGACAAAAAACAAAAACAAAAAACTTGCATTTGGCTCTAAAATTAACATTCATGAGTTTGATAAATTAACTTTTTTTTTCTAGTCCAGTCTATCTGGCTTTCTCTGCTTTTGTATGTTCCCTCTGAGTAGAGCATTCCATTAAGTGTCTTCTATATCCCACTTCACCTATGCTACCTCTCTTGAGCCCTCAGGCCATCTCTCCTCTGCTCTTCATAAAAACAGATTGGAATGTGATTTTTTGGTTCTGCTCCTCTAATGGAAGAAACTGGCTTGGCTGAACTAGATACCAGATCCATTTTGATGGGCTTATATTCTTTTGCTTGGGCTGCCATAACAAAATACCATAGACCGGATGGCTTAATATCAGAAATTTATTTTCTCACTGTTCTGGGGGCTAGAAGTCGTGATCAAGGTCCAGCCAAGTTGGTTTCCGATGAGAACTCTCTTCCTGGCTTAAAGACAGCTGACTTCTAGCTGTGTCCTCACGTGGCTTTTCCTCTGTGGCACATGAAAGGAAGAGTTGGGGAGGGAGGAAGAGCTCTTTGGTGTCTCTTCTTAGAAGGACACAAATCTCATTAGATCAGGGCTCCACCCTTATGACCTCATCTAATTTACTTACCTCCTAAAAATCCTATCTCCAAATATTACATTGGGAGTTAGGGCTTCAATATATAAATCGGACGGGGGGTGGGGTGGGCACAATTCCATCCACACCAGGGGTTATTTTGCTGAGATAATTCAAAAGGCAGAATATTCCAGAGCCAAATGGCTGTGGGTTCTGAGTACCTGTTTAAGCTGTTAAAAGAGTTCTAGAGAATCTCATGAGAACTGAAGATTGCTGGTTGAGTTTTCTTTTCTTGATATTCAAGAGAGTTGGTCTCTGTAAACACTCTAAAATTGTAATACCTAAGTTTTTTTAGTTAATGTAAATAAATATTTATGATTTACTGATATAAGTAATTAACGTGTAAATTTATGTAAGGCTGACTGTCTCTCCATCATGGTGAGCTCTAAATAATAACATGGAACCATAATAAGGAATATTTACATGGAATGGATGCAAGAGAAACAGCTTAATCTATAAAATCTTGAAAATTGGGCATATCAGAGTGTGGAGGATTATTTCGGCAGGCTCTTGGAGTTTGTGGCTCATCTCCAGAGAAGATCCCAGAGAATCATATAATAACTCTCTGGACACCCTGTCATTGGGAAGGTGGAGGCCATTGGATTGTGGTGGGAGGTTCAATAGGAGAGCTGATATTGGCCACAGCCATAGCCCTGGCCTTGCTGCTTGAATGTTGTCCCAATCGCACCGTCTGGCATTAGTGATTAACCCCAAGAAGAAGGGAAAGGACACAAAAAGCTGAAAGGAGGAAACAATAAAAGGTACTTGCCTCTAAGAGTACTAAAGAGGCTGAAAGCACAGAGCATCCCTGTTTGCACTTCAACAGTAAAGATGAAACACCAGTGGGAAGAGGATTTTTCTCTTGCCTCCATGCAGCAGCTATAGGAAAATGTCCAGTGAGATTCTACCAGTGTTGCTGAAGTCATGAGAAAAATATGAATGTACCCATAGCCAGCAATGTCACGCAGTGGCAGAGGCCAGGGACAATGAGGGGCAGCAACTAGGGGAGGCCCACAGAGTCCCCGGGAAGACTCAAACGAGATCTCAGGGGTGCTTGGAGCCAAACAGAAGAATTAATATAGCTGAGCTCTTCATAGTTTCCCCAGTGGCCTGTATGCCTACAACAACTGCTAACATGGCAAAGAGTGTTCAATTTCCTTAAGGGGGCAAGGGCAAGGATGTAAGGAATTGCAGTTGCCTTGTGTCTGCGTAGCTGACTGCAATGTTGGTGCTATGGAGGGGCATAAGTCTCAAGAAGGCAGGCTACATCAGTTTAACTGTCCATCCACAGTGCCTAAAAAGTACACCACCCAACCACAGCAGGGAGATTAGGGAGCAACTCTTTGATGGCCTGTGCTAATCGACGGTGGCAAGGCTGTGACTCTTGAAGGCCGCAGAAAGAGAGAAGGGTGTGATCAGCAGCTGAGGCATGTAAAGGTCTTGCTATTCATATGAATGCAATCATCTAACACAATTCACTCCCCCTACACACACACACACACATACACACACACACACACACACACACGCAAAGTCGTGCCCTTCTTCTTTTAACTGCATCTTTCACCTACCCACTCACCCTCTGCCAACACGTATACAAACTGTGGTTGTAAACCATCTATGTTCTTCTAAGGTTGATTTTTACTTCAACCTTACTTCACTTGGAAATTGATATTAGGATGACGAGAAAGCCTCAAACATATGGAGAAGGGTCAAGGAAGGAGGAAGTTGGGTCACATGATGATGCACCCCAGTCCTAACACCTCATTCCCACCCTCTCTCACCACCAACAGAAGAATATACTTTTAGCAGATGAAACCTCAATGAAAACTTCCAAGTCAGGATTCAATTTGGTTTCCAGTGTGGGAAAATGAGTGAACTCTTGTGGGTTCTTCCTGAACATGAGGGGAAAAATACAATAGAAAATAAACATGTAGATGATCTCAGGGCACCCGTCTAAAAATGTCATGATTGGAGCCCAGCCTGAAAGCTGCATCAGCTGCTTTACCTCAACTTTTTGCCCTTTTCCCAACATGCACATATTTATAACCTGGGTTTCCCAAACAGATTACTCTGTGTTTCCGCCATCTGGTTTATGGATTTTTTTCTAAACATGCTACAGGCTGCCAAACGGTAAAGCTAGTAAGATTCTTGTTGGAGAGAAAGCAGCTCTGGCAGAGTGTTGTAAAATAACATCACATTAGCTACTTGGAAGCAGTAGCAGAGCTCCAGAGATTCGAGAACTCTGGAAGACTTTGAGAGGGTTTAATGAGGATGCTACCAGACCACTTATGTTTTGGGGCAGAATATTAAAATATTCTCTTCTATACGGATACGGAGAATCTTACCAAAGAGTAAAAGGTGAAATGTTGTTTTAATTTTGCCATCATTTTATGACTGTCTCCCCTGTAGAAAAATGTTGCGTTGGATGGACCTAGGGATGATCATACTAAGTGAAGTAAGTCAGACAGAGCAAAGACAAATATCATATGATATCACTTATATGTGAATCTAAAAAAAGGTACAAGTGAACTTATTTACAAAACAGAAACAGACTCAGACATAGAAAACAAACTTATGGTTACCAAAGGGGAAAGGTGGTAGGGGGAGGGATAAATTAGGAATATGAGATTAACAGATACACACCACTGTATATAAAATAATCAACAAGGGCCTACTGTAGAGCACAGGGAACTCTACTTGGTATTCTGTAATAACCTATATGGGAAAAGAATCTGAAAAAGAATATATACGTATATATTTATGTTTATATATACATCTGAATCACTTTGCTGTACACTTGAAACTGACACAACATGGTAAATCAACTATACTTCAATTAAAAAAATAAATTATTTTTAAAAAGAGAAGAAAAAGAAAAAATGGTGTGGCTTCATTTATGCAGAGACCCAGCTATTGCGTTTTTTGCTTCCATTTCTGCCATGAAATAGCATCCAGACAATGTTAAAACAGGCCTCCCTTGTTCAATGGAAGGTCCCATAAAGTTCATGTCACAGCAGCATTTTTGTTAAGTGAATCCTATTACACTGTTCAATTCCATTATAAATGTCAGAGCTTCAGTCTACGGGAAAGCAGCTGCCCTGAGTAGAATGAAATCACAGGTCAGAATGTGAAAAATATCCTCAAAACACTTATTTAAAGGAACAAATCATATCGGGTGGAAGATATTATCATTCAAGATATGTTTAAAAGTGTTCTGCACTCAAATAATAACATAAGAAATAAAAATACAAGGGTGAGAAATTCTGGCAGCTTTCTCATCTTCTTCAATCTGACTTCTACATTTCAACTAGTGTTAAGAAAGCAATTCCTAATGATCAGAACATTTGGCTAAGGATGTTTTATTTTGTTTTAATCCACTTTAATTACCTGAAAATCTCTGAATTGATATCCTAGGTTTTTTTTTTTTTTTTTTTTTTTTTTTTTTTTTTTTTTACAGGGAGTGGTGATGACGTGGAGTACACTTTTTCCAGACTTTTATGTTAATCTCTCTGAATATCTTTATCTGTATCCTTATACTAGCGCAACAAAGAGGACAGTGTAGGGCTTCCCAGGGCTTCCCTCGTGGCGCAGTGGTTGGGAATCCGCCTGCCGATGCAGGGGACACAGGTTCGTGCCCCAGTCCGGCAGGATCTCACATGACGCGGAGCGGCTGGGCCCGTGAGCCATGGCCGCTGAGCATGCGCGTCCGGAGCCTGTGCTCCGCAACGGGAGAGGCCACAGCAGTGAGAGGCCCGCGTACCGCAAAAAAAAAAAAAAAAAAAAAAAAAAAAAGACAGTGTAAAATACAAAATCCAAGTGTGCATTTCTTGTTCCCCTGGGGAGTTCTGCTCTAGTGTGTGCAGAAACAGGTGTTATTTAGCAAGTGGCTTTGACAAGGCAATGGTTGTTTGTAGATTTTGTGATTGTTTGGGACAACGTCAGAGTTGTTTCACTTAGCAGATAATATTTTTCTCATTTGGGGTTGTTAGCATATCAAGTGCTATGTTTTGAGTTTAGAAAAATTTTGAACACTGACTAGATAGACGTATTCATTCACTCATCCATTCATCCACTTATTTTTTTAAATATATATTTATTGGAGTATAATTGCTTATACTGTGTTAGTTTCTGTTGTACAACAAAGAGAATCAGCCATGTGCATACACATATGTCCCCATATACCTTCCCTCTTGAGCCTCCCTCCCATCCTCCCTAACCCACGTCTCTAGGTCATCGCAAAGCACCAAGCTGATCTCCCTGTGCTATGCTGCTGCTTCCCACTAGCTAACTATTTTACATTCAGTAGTGTATATATGTCGATGCTACTCTCATTTCACCCCAGCTTCCCCTTCCCACCTCGTGTCCTCAAGTCCATTCTCTATTTCTACAATCCTACTACTGGGCATATACCCTGAGAAAACCATAATTCAAAAAGAGTCATGTACCACAATGTTCATTGCAGCACTATTTACAATAGCCAGGACATGGAACCAACCTAAATGTCCATTGACAGATGAATGGATAAAGAAGATGTGACACATATATACAATGGAATATCACTTATTTCTTAATACAAGGTCAGATACAGGGTGACTTCCCTAAAGATGCCCATAGTGCCAGAAAAGACTGTGTCTCTAAAATGTTGAGCACAGTATGTACAACCTGTCATTTAATCACCATTCTTAAAAATATAGGAATTATTCTCCCCATTGTAGAAATGTGTAAACTGAGGTTCAGAAGGGGCATGTAATTTGCCCAAGGTTATACTAGTATTAAGTGACAGAGTCCAGATTTCAACCTGGGGTTCTTTGATGTAAAACCCCAATGCAACTTCCACTACAACACCCTGCTGTTTAAGAATGTTTAGCAGTTTAAGAATGAGATCATCATGGGTTTCCTTGGTGGCGCAGTGGTTGAGAGTCTGCCTGCCGATGCAAGGGACACGGGTTCATGCCCCGGTCCGGGAAGATCCCACATGCCACGGAGCGGCTGGGCCCGTGAGCCACGGCCGCTGAGCCTGCGCGTCCGGAGCCTGTGCTCTGCAACGGGCGAGGCCACAAAAGTGAGAGGCCCGCGTACCGCAAAAACAAAAAAACAAACAAAAGAAGAATGAGATCATCAAATTATAATGATGAAACGGGACTCCTAAGTTTTGCAACCATAACTGTATGCTGTTCCCAGAATGAGGATGTTTTAAATCAAGAATTCCTTAAGTTTAGAGGTCTAGGAGGCAACTGTTCTATAAAGGAGAGGGATAGCGGTACTATTTAAAATAAATGTCCAGCCCTTAGCAGCCTTTTGATAACATATTTACTGACAGTTGGAGATCCTCCTGACATTAGTTTTATGAGATAAAATCTACCATCCCCCCAGCTGCAGGAGCTGCAGGTCAAGTTCATGGAGGGAGAGTGCGTGCTCACGGATCTAGCCGACAAGGTCTTCAAGCTGCAAGTCGAGCTGGAACAATGTGATGGGTCTTCTCACGCAGTCAGACAGCAAGTCCAGCAAGCTCACCAAGGACTTCTCCGCTCTGGAGTCACAGCTGCAGGACACGCAGGAGCTCCTGCAGGAGAAGAACCCGGCAGAAGCTGAGTCTGATCACCAAGCTGAAGCAGGTGGAGGATGAGAAGAACTCCTTAAAGGAGCGGCTGGAGGAGGAGGAGGAGGAGAAGCAGCACCTCGAGAAGCAGATCGCCACCCTGCACGCCCAGTTCACCGACAAGAGGAAGAAGATATAGGATGGTGTGGGGTGCCTGGAGACAGCCAAGGAGGCCAAGAGGAAGCTCCAGAAGGACCTGGAGGGGCTGAGCCAGCGCTAGGCAGAGAAGGTGGCCGCCTACCACCAGGTGGAGAAGACCAAAACGCGGCTGCAGCAGGAGCTGGACGGCCTGCTCGTGGCCGAGGACGAGACCGTCTCCGACAAGTCGGCGGAGGAGCGCGAGCGGGCAGAGGCGGAGGCCCGGGAGAAGGAGAGCAAGGCGCTATCTCTGGCCCGGGCTCTGGAGGAGGCCGTGGGGCAGAAGGCGGGGCTGCAGCGGCTCAAGCAGTTCCGCACGGAGATGGAGGACCTCATGAGCTCCCAGGACAACGTCGGCAAGAGCGTCCACGAGCTGGAGGAGTCCAAGCGGGCCCTGGAGCAGCAGGGGGAGGAGATGAGGACCCAGCTCAAGGAGCTGGAGGACTAGCTGCGGGCCGCCGAGGATGCCAAGCTGCGGCTGGAGGTGAACCTGTAGGCCATGAAGGCCCAGTTCAAGCGGGACCTGCAGGGCTGCGACGAGAAGAGTGGAGGGGAAGCAGCAGCTGGTCAGACAGGTGCAGGAGATGGAAGCCGAGCTGGAGGATGAGAGGAAGCAGCGTGCCATGGCCGTGGCTCTTGGAAGAGGCTGGGAGATGGACCTGAAGGACCGGGAGGCCCACATCGACTCGGCCAACAAGAACCAGGACAAAGGGCTTCCCTGGTGGCGCAGTGGTTGAGAGTCCGCCTGCCAATGCAAGGGACACGGGTTCGAGCCCTGGTCTAGGAAGATCCCACATGCCGCGGAGCAACTGGGCCCGTGAGCCACAACTACTGAGCCTGCGTGTCTGGAGCCTGTGCTCCAGACAAGAGAGGCCGCAACAGTGAGAGGCCCGTGCACCGCGATGAAGAGTGGCCTCCGCTCACCGCAACTAGAGAAAGCCCGCGCACAGAAACGAAGACCCAACACAGCAAAAGTAAATAAAATAAATTTAAAGACAGAAATCTATAAAATAATAATAAAACTGAACCGGGACAAAGCCATGCAACGAACCGGGATGAAGCTGCAGGCCCAGACGCCTGCGGGAGCTGGAGGACACTGGCGCCTCCCGCGAGAGATCCTGGCGCAGGCCAAGGACAACGAGGAGAAGCTGAAGAGCATGGAGGCCGAGGTGATCCAGCTGCAGGAGGAGCTTGGCAGCTGCCGAGCGTGCCAAGCGCCAGGCCCAGCAGGAGCGGGACGAGCTAACTGACCAGAGGGCCAACAACAGCGGGAAAGGTGCCCTGGCGCTGGAGGAGAAGCGGCGCATGGAAGCCGGCATCGCGCAGCTGGTGGAGGAGCTGGCGGAGGAGCAGGGCAGCACGGAGCTGGTGAACGACAGCCTGAAGAAGGCGAACCTGCGGATCGACCAGATCAGCGCCCATCTGAATGCGAACGCGCGGCAGCAGCTGCAGCGCCAGAACAAGGAGCTCCAGGTCCAGCTGCAGGAGATGGAGGGCACTGTCAAGTCCAAATGCAAGGCCTCCATCGCCGCCCTCGAGGCCACGATCTCACGGCTGGAGGAGCAGCTGGACAACGAGACCAGGGAGTGCCAGGCGGACAAGGCGCCCACTCGCCTGAAGCAGCTCAAGCAGCGGCTGCAGGAGGCCCAGCAGGCTAATGCCTCGCGCCGGAAACTGCGGCGCGAGCTGGAGGACGCCACGTAGACCCTGGACGCCGTGAACCCAGCTCGCTCAACAATGAGCTCAGGCGTGGGGACCTGCCGTTTGTTGTGCCGGCGACCGCTAGGACGAGGAGGTGGACGGCAGAGCCGATGGGGCTGAGGCCAAAGCGGCCGAATACACACCTCTTCTCCTGCTGCCCGAGACGGACGACAACGACGACTCCGCCTCCCCTTCCCAGCCTCCGCAGCATCCCTTTCTCCCTCCGGGGACTGCTGTGACTGTGACCCCACCTCGTGCCCCCAGGCCAGGGGACCTCAGGCCTCACCTCCCCGCCCATCCCCCCAGGCCTCCTCGAAGGGCTTTCCGGCTTCCTCTGCTGCGGCCCCTCCTGCTCCCCTCCCACCCCCGCCCCCAATCTGATACCAAAGAGTCAGAGTCCTGGGCCCTGGCCCAGGAGCAGAGTCCCCGGCAGGGTCGCCCCCCAGTCCCTTGCCACAAAGCACAGGATGGTGAGGTGAGGAGGGCAGGCCTCCGGGGATGGGCAAGAGAGTTTCCTACGAGTCTAGTTTCCTTCAGACTAAGGAGTTTTCCAACCCCGGCGCCCCGGAAGAGTTGTCACCTTCCAGCGCCTCCGCCACCCTCTCCCTTCTTTGCTGTTGGCAATCACACGCGGTGGCCTCACACCCTCTATCCCAGCGGCCCTCCACTCCCGTGGGCTCTGGGGGGTCCGGCATGAGCAGGTCAAGTGGTCCACCTCTGTGCGGGGCACAGGATGCTGGCTGGGGAGGGAGGGGCGTTCCTCCCCACCCCTGCCGGGGGGCGGCGCCACTGTCACCTTCCTCATTCTGAAACGTCTCAAGTGCAGTGATGACCCCTTTCCCTCCTTTGCCGAGGGCAGCCCACCTCTGCTGCAACGGGACTGTCTTCTCAGCCTGTTGGGCTGAGAAGACAGGGCCTAGGGGCCAAGATGGAGAGGCCAACACAGGCCTCTCCCAGCACCCTCGGGGACCAAATATATTTAATGGTTAAGGGACTTGTCCCGAGTCTGACAGCCAGAGCAGTGGAAAGGGACCTACTCCAGGACTGGGGCCCGAGGGTAGTTGCTGTGCACCGTTGACAGATCAGTATAATTCAAGACTTGACCATCTACACAGATATTTTTAAAAGAAAAAAAAAGTTGTATTTTCTCCCTCTAACTGTAATAAATGGTAAAATTGCAAGTCTTTATCACTGCCTTTCCTTTGTAACCATGTCTAGAAGAGAGTAGCTTGTCCTACACTACACTGGTGGCTGAATTTCCCTGTATTCCTAATTGTTTTGTATATGCTGCATTTAGACTTACTTATGGCAAAGAGGGTTTGTTTTTTTTTTTTTTTTAAGGAAACAAACTCTTAAGGAATCATGAAGATATATAAAAGCTACATATGCCTAAAAAGCTCTGAATTCAGGTCCCAGTTGCTGCCACAAAGGAGTGAACAGAACTCCCACCACGCCCTTTTTTATATAATGAAAGTGCCTTAGCGTGGTTGCAGCTGTCACCACTACAGTGAGCTTGTGTACAGATGTTTTCCACTGAGCATCACAATAAAGAGAACCTTGTGCTATGAAAAAAAAAAAAAATCTACCATCCTGGGATCTATCATGTTGCTGTCATCTGCACAAATCTGGAGAGGAAGAGGAAGATGGGAGGGAGGTGACCAGGCTAAAATCTCCTTGGGGACAGTCTCAGATTGCAGGAGAGGTAGGGGGTGGGAATGAAACATTTCAAGGGGTCCTCTTGCTTCTCCTTTTTTCGCTTGGGACCAATTTTAGCCCCCAGGTTTTAGAGGAGAGAGAAGAGAGAAATTTAGCAGGGAGAGGGAAAGAGAAGGAAGGAGTATAGGTGAAAAACAGGGTAGGGAAACTCGCAAGAAAGGTTACCTATGCACTCAGAAATACCAAAATGAAATAAAGCCCTCAAAAATGTCAGGAATATGATTTCATATTTTTTCAATGAATTTCAAAATCCTGGATGGGGGAAATTTCCTCCTTAATATGAGTACATAAAGAACGGAGGCTCTCCAGTGGGTCACTTGAAGTGGCCTCTGTGGTCACTGAAATCAACACAGCATTCAAATATAGTTTTATGGTGTACTGACATCAACGCTTAAAAATATATATATATTTAAAAACCTTGCATTGAAATATCAATATATTTGACATATAACATTGAATAAATTTAAGATATACAACATGTTAGTTTGATACATTTATATATTACAATATGATTGTCATTGTAGGGATAACTAGCTTCTCCATCACGTTAGGTAATGATCCTTCATTTTTAGTGGTTGGAATAATGAAGCTCTAGTCTCTTAGCAAGTTTGATGTTTGTAATACAATATTGTTGTCTGTGTTCGCAATACTGTGCTTTAGATCTCTAGGGCTTATTTACCACTGGTTGTAAGTTACTACCCTTAAACAACATCTCTATTATTCCCCACCCTCCATCCCCTGGTAGCCACCATTTTACCCTCTGTTTTCACAAGTTTGGCTTTTTTAAGTTCTACATATACATGATATCATGCAATACTTGTCTATCTCTGTCTGACTGACATCAACTCTTTTAGTTTAAAAAACTTTGGTTGAATCCTCAGGGGGCTCCCTTAGAGGGTACCTCAAGTCTCTGATTGGGTCTGTGGTCTCTAACGTACTTAAAGGGACCCAGGTAAGTTGCTTTATTTTGGAAATCCATCCCACCTTCTCACTCATTCTCAGACATGGAAACTAATTTAAACTCTGTTCCACTGCAGAAAGGCAAAGTGAGCTAAACAGAGGATTTGTGAGACCTTTCATAAGCCAACTTAGTAAACATTCAGCAAACTATGAGAGAGTGGATTTCCAGAAATATTGCACCTGCATCTCTTATGATGATGAGCATTGCTGAAGGTGAATGAATTGATTAGTTCATTTTAGGATGGGGGTGAGGGAGCATTCAGAGGTAAGCTGTGGAGACAGTTACTGGTTTGCACATGAGGCTTATGAGAGGAGGACGCTGACGGCTAGTGAGGAGATGAGAAGACCGAAGGTCAATTTATTATTTCCTGTAAATGATGGGTGATCATCATGAAGATACTGTTTTTCTGTTTCAGTTCAATTAAAGCAGTCTTCAGTATTATCTCAATCACTTTCTTCTCTGTCCTTTCCTCTCTTCTTAATCATTTTTTCCAGTTTTATTGAGATATAATTGACATACTGCACTGTACAAGTTCAAGGTGTACAGCATAATGATTCGACTTACATATATTGTGACATGATTGCCACAATAAGCGTAGTTAACATGCATCATCTTTCATAGATACAAAAAAAAAATAGAAAAAAAAATTCTCGTGCTGAGTGATGAGTACTCTTAGGATTTATTCTCTTAACAACTGTTGTATATATCATACTGCAGTGTTAACTATGGTCATCAGGTTCTACATTACATCCCAATACCTAATTATCTTATAACTGGAATTTTGTACCATTTGACTACCTTCTTATGAGTCTTAACTTTGTGCCAAAATGAATACTGAATTCAGAGGAGCCCTAGGAGGGAACCGGTAGGCACTGAGAAGCAAGATGTAGGATAACTCTGGGAAAAGTTTCTGTAGAGCAAATGACATTTATCACTGAGACAGGGAGAGCCACCATTCACCAAAATGCACATTCTTCTCTTCTTTCTAAGCACATAGCCACAGCCATGTTCTCCGTCCTCCCTTGCAGCTAGGTTCACCATGGGACAGAGTCCTAGGCAATGCCATGTGAGGGGAAGTGATAGAAACCACTTTCAGACAGAGTTTGTTTGTTTGTTTTGTTTTGTTTTGTTTTTTTGCGGTACGCGGGCCTCTCACTGCGGTGGCCTCTCCCGTTGCGGAGCACGGTCTCCGGACGCACAGGCTCAGCGGCCATGGCTCACGGGCCCAGCCGCTCCGCGGCATGTGGGATCTTCCCGGACCGGGGCACGAACCCATGTGCCCTGCATTGGCTGGCAGACTCTCAACCACTGCGCCACCAGGGAAGCCCCCAGGCAGAGTTTGTTGAAATCTTCTGCACATGCTTCTCCAAGCTCTTCTGGAAGACTAGGATGAAATAGACCACAGACGCTTCAGAGAACTTGGGTTGAAAATGTTAGCACCTCAATCCGCCTTGGTTATTGAACCACCAAGTGGTTCCACGGTTGGAGGAACATCACCGTCATGAACAAAGAACATCTGCCTTGTCTGTTATGTGAGCAAGAAAGAATCTTCTAGTGTATCTCAGTTGTTCTACACTTCAGGTTCTGTTTGTTTCAGCAGCTGTTTCCCTGCTGGTCACTAAACACAATTTCATAGGAGAATATATGTGTAATTGACTTTTATAATTTAAAAACAAACAAACTGTTAAAAACCACTCTACAGGTGTCTAACATTTCTTTCCTGTGTCTGGACTTGTTGACAGGAGGCCTTGCAAAGGGGAGCGGGATGGGCGCTCACAGTTTTCCAGGTTCCCATAACACCACAATTCCAAGATCCCATGACAGTTGGGGGCCAGAGCATGAATTGTTTAGAATTCTAAAATAGATCTGGAAATTTTATGTTTTTCCTGTTGGGGAAATTCTCTTGATTTATGATCACCATGTTTATATGTCCTAAATCATACTGAAGTGTATTACATTTTTTTTTTTTTTAATTTTGGTTGAGCAGGGTACTGGTCATCCAAATGAATGACTATTCACGAGTGGCATAAATTCCGAGAGGCATTTACAGTGGGTGTGCATTATTTGAATAGCAGAGGCAGACTGATGGTCTCTGGATCCCATGTGAGCATCCGGCAGTGCAGCAACAGCTCAGCAGGATCGCTCTCCAACCATAAACTTGAGTTGTTATGATTGTTGGTAACAGTTGTACTTTAAAGCATGAAGAAGGGTTGTTTTAAAACTATGATCCATGTTGTTCCCTGATCACTATTTTTAAAGGCCTTGATGCTTCTATGATGTCATGGTTAGAGCCAATGATACCCGTGTAACTGATGGAAACGCTTCAATGCCACATTAATATCTATCTGCATGACCATCAAGAGTAAATTCATTTATTATTTGAATATCTTAGCTGTCACGTGGCTGAAAATAACCGTTTTACTATTCTTTTTGAAAAATGTGATTCCAAGGTTGCTGTTATATTGTTTTCACACAAACGAGAAGCCCTCTACCCTCAATCATTTATCGATTTTACTCTACTCTCAGGACAGTGTTATGTACCAGAAATGTGGGGAAGAAAGAAGAGATGTGCAACATAGGTTCTACAGTCTTAGGAGGGACACACTTAACATAAGAAACATTTGCAAACAGGGGTAGAATTTCATATTAGATTTGCTCAAGAGGACCTTGAGCATGGATTTGAATCATGTCCCTGGTATCTTCTAGCTGTATAACACTGAACAAATTATTTAATCCATAGGGGCTCAGTTTTTCCATCTGCAAGACGGTTATGCTACTGCCTTCAAACACTGTAGGTCAGATGAAGGAGTAGAGCATCTCATATGGTCCTAACACCAGTCCTGGGAGAACAAGAAAATAGCTCACTCTTATCAGCCAATTCATCCAGCAGTACATGAGGGGGTCTTCACAGACAAGGGAAGGCTTAAAAAGCAGAAAATTATTAAGGAAGACTCAAAAGAAGCAAGAAATAAGGACTCTAAACCTACAAGTGTAGGTGAGGGCCAACCAGGTCTAAGTAAGCAGGATTAAGAAAACAGAAGTGTGGCGATTTGAACATGATTCTGTACTATGTTCTGCATCTGCTGGAGCATCTTATATATGTGTTATGTCTCACCTCTGGCTTAGGAGGACACTCGTAAATCGGCCACTGATGGCCAGTTCTTGTGAATTGAGTTACACTTTTAAGATCACTAGATTTCACAAAACACTTCCTGTCACTCGATTGACTTATTTGTTTGTTGTATACCATCTCCCCCTCCCCGGGACTGTAAGCTCCAAGAGAACAGGAACATATTGTTTTACCACTGATAATTTTTTTCACTGATAAATCCTTAGTCCTGAGACCTGGAAAAGAATAGGCACTTGATATACATTTTAAATAAATGACTGAATTAAATAAATACCTGGGTATCCATTATGGGCAAATCACAGTGTTTTGGCCTGAGGCACCTACAAAAGATGCTTAAGGCAGGTCCCTGCCATCAAGAGATGGGCTCTGTTGGGTCAAAGCCAATTATGCAGTGTTTTTGCTTGCAACTGACTTAGGGATGGACTGAATTAAGGCAATATTGGCCAGTAAAACAAATGAATTTGTCTTCCAGAAGTTTTGAGGGAAAAAATTCTGGACTTTTGAGAGAAATACAAGTCCCTCTCTCTCTGTCTCTCTCTCATCTGTCTCTCTCTCTGTCTCTCTCTCTCTCTTCCCCCCTCCATTCCCTTCCCCACCTTAGCCCTTGATGACCACAGTCATCTTGAGATAACAAGACAAGATGAGCAGCATAGGAAGCAAAGTAGAGCTGAATGAGTGGAGAGAAATGAAGGTGGTAGGCCTGTCACTTGATACTCCACCCAATTTTGGACTCTCAGTTCTGTGAGTCCTTGAGCAACCTTATTGCATAAGCCACCGGGAACTGGCTTTTGTTACTTCAGCCAAAGCATCACAACTGATACCACCCGTTACAATTTCTTCCAGAGAATTGAGTAAAAAATATATGTGGTCAACAAGAACCTGCCAAGTAGTCTCACAAATAATCTTTCAAAATACTCCATGCCAAGAAGCATCATCTAAGGCTTCCTCAGATACAGGAAGACAGTAAGAAAGCCCAGTTTGATGGAATTAAGACTAGAACCTAAATCTTGCTGCTTTTGCTAAGAGAAAAAAAAAAAAAGAACTATTGTACAGAAAAGGGAGTAGGAGTGTCTTTTATCCTTTGAGACTCTTAGTAACTGATGTGCTCATGGTAGTACCATATTTTCATCTAGACCCACTTATCAGTTTTGTTTTTAAGAGGTGCTGTAATGGGTAGTGAAATAGGCTGACCTGGTCAGTCAACATCATCTTGGTTTTCCTGGACTGTTGGCCATTCTGCAGCTCTGTCCACTCACAGGTAGAAAAGAGCGCAGCAAAGAGATGAGATACAAATGGATCACTTCCAGTTCTAGTTGTTATCGTGGCTAAAAGGTGTGAGAGAGAAATTTAAAACTATTGACCACTGGGAAATATTTCAAATTTAAATAATTTATATACTCCTCCCATCCCCCATATTCAGTCCAGCACTCTCTAGACCATTCCCTGTTTATTTTCTCCATAGCATTTATTGTCTCAACAGACTACATATTGTAGTTATGTAGTTATATATGTAGTTGTTATTGTTCATATCCTCCTACTAAATTGTAGGCTCCACAAAGGCAGGGATTGCTGTTATCTAGTTCACTGCTAATTGCCAGCATCTATGAGAGTACCTGCTACATAATAACTAACTAATCAATATTCGTTGAAAGAATGAATGGATTTTTCATTTGCACAAGTATAAAACAACTGACATATTTTACAAACTTAGTTCGAAATTAAAAATGCAAGCTTGAAAAGACTTTCTCTGGTGTCTTCTTTTAGCTAACAAACAATTTTTAAACATGAAGTGACTTCTTTTAAAACTCAGATCCACTCAAAACATATTTAACTCAGGGAAGAGTATGTTAAGGAAAATGCAGACTCACTCCATCAGGGAGCAAGGAGAGAATGTGAAGACTTTTAGAGTGCTGACTTGCTTTACATATCTGAAAATTACAAAGATATATTATTTTCCTATGTACTTTTAACTAGAGATGAACGATCCTCTATTGAGACTAGGATTACATATATATTAATTTTGAAAGTGCTGCAGTAAAAAAAGTCAGTGTTTTCAAACTTTTCCCTGGAAGAAATATGAGACAGAAATATCCCAACTCTTAGGGTAATGCATGGTAATTTTTGCTCCTCTTCGCCAGGTGGTTCTCTCTTTGCTTGGCAAGGTTGCACTGCTTTCCCTGGGCTGCAGCAACTTCCTTGGTTTCTCACCTCTCTGTTACCCTTGCTTCTGCCTCCTCCCTCCCCTATTCTTTGAGAAGACATTGTGGTCCAGTGATCTGCAAAACGTTAACAAGGGCTGAACAAGTGTGGAATCCATATGACCCCTTGGGTCCATTTGTTCCCCTAGAGTTAAATATACAGTTTCTTTCAACAAGTATCATCCACTTCTTGTTCGAGGAGGAGATGCTTGTGAGTAAAACTCACTTCTGCATGGCTCACCATCAAAGATGGGCTTGTTAAATAGGTCGTCAGAGGACTTCCAGCTCTTGGTTGCTGGCGTACCATATTTCCTAAACAGAAGCAGGTAGTCACCCAGGGCATTTATTCACTGAAGGTCAGGCTTTTGTATTATAAAACTTCTAGCAGATGTGATAAGCAGTAAATTGCAGATCTATCACTTTTTTTTTTCACCCCAGAAAGTGCGGGTTATGAAATCAGCAGAATCCTGCCTCTCTGTGATTTATAACCCACCTTTGACCACGTCTTATCAGGTTCCCACAAGCCCCTTTCTGAGGCAGCTTGTGTCTGAATGACAATAGACAAACCAGCACCATTATGCACCCAAATCTCTCTCTGCATTCTAGACACCAAGATTACATCTGGAGTATTGATTTATTGCTGCTTTCCCCCCACCTCACCCCAGGGACCAGTTTGTTCAGCCTGAACAAGATCTACTATTATTAAACAGAGTCAACAACTCTATGTGAACTTGGGAAAGAAATTATCATTGGCTCTCACCTTTCTAGCAACCCGGGCATATAAGGAAAAGCTTGCATTTATTTATTTATTTTTTCTTATAAATGTATTTATTTTGTTTATTTTTATTTTTGGCTGTGTTGGGTTTTCTTTGCTGCGTGCCGACTTTCTCTGGTTGCGGTGAGCAGGGGTTACTCTTCGTTGCAGTGTGCGGGCTTCTCGTTGCGGTAGCTTCTCTTGTTGCAGAGCACTGGCTCTAGATGCTCCGGCTTCATTAGTTGTGGCTCACGGGCTCTAGAGCGCAGGCTCAGTAGTTGTGGCGCACGGGCTTAGTTGCACCGCGGCATGTGGGATCCTCCTAGATCAGCGCTCAAAACCGTGTCCCCTGCATTGGCAGATGGATTCTTAACCACTGTGTCACCAGGGAAGCCCAAAAGCTTTCATTTAAATATTTAGACTGCTTGCCTCTGCTTTTCTCTTTTTTTAAGTATGCAAAATAAAATAAAACAGACCTTGGGAAGAAGGGAATATTTGTCCTTTCTCAGACGTTGAAACACAATGTGCTTTCTTTTATGAACTGCCCTGAAATGATTACAAATCCCTGCTTTGGTGTGTACTTCCGAAACACCTACTGTATCTGTAGCAATGAGGTTTTATGACAGCTTTAACATTTTCTGCAAAATATATATGTTCTACCAGTAGATCATTTGGGGGAGCGATATAAATTTTACAGCACATCACAGTTTTATATCACTTACAAACGCCTGATGTAGGATTCACATTAAGCGAGTCCCACATCCACACAGTTTTCTATTCTTCAGGGTATTTATGTTTGCCAGGCAAAAGGGCCTTTCAACGCTTTTCTCTTTACAAATGATCATTCCTACTCCCTCATCACCTCTCAGTTTAACATCATTGGATCTGACTATTTGTCTATGGGAAATTCACCCCCATTCTCATCAGTTTACATAGCAGACAATCTCTGCATTACCTCTGCTCTCTAACTCCCACAGAGGGGGTGGGTGGCCGCTCTGGGGTTTCTAGAATCTCTGAAGACCTGAGTAAGCTAAATGAAAACCAAAGAAGAAAATCTTTTTTATAGGGCTCTTACTTTCTGAACCCCCAGTTGTTTCCTATGGTCTGACATATGCTAGAGAACTTAAAAGTTGCCGCGGAACAGCATACTTTCAACCATAACTGCCTTAAGAGGTCTGGGCCCATTATTGCTAAATCTGTGGGGAAATTCTGGGGCCACGATCCCAAGGATTTAGACACATTGAAATTAGGAAAGAAGAGAATCAAATTCTGGTTCAAAGTTGTAGCCAGTCCTTTTGTTGCAGATCTTACCAGAATGCCATTTTTGGAAAATTTTCTGCCACCTTTGTTCATTGGGTCAGAAGCTGGTTGTCTTATTAAATTTCTCATTTATATGAGGCCCATTCTTGGTGCTTGAATACCTGGAAGTTTCTCATGTAGGTATTTCATCATAATGGATGAAGAGAAGTATTTGTGTTTAGAGGCATAGTGGGCATATAAAGTTTGTCTGTTTCCCTGGGGAATTATATCCCACCCCCCTCCCAATTTCCACACCCACTCCAAAAAAAAAAAAATCCTGCTCAGTTCACTTGGTTTGAGTAGGAGTGAACTTAGAGCTTCAACTCAAGGTGGTAGATTTCCAGGCCCAGCCAATTGGAAAGATTCTCTTTGTGTCTATGGGATCATTAGCTACATAAATGATACAGGCTCAGGGCTACCAGAGGTCATCATGGAGCCACACGGAGAAAACCTGTCTGAGACTGAAACGAAGCAGATGCAAACAGAGCCCAGAGTTGGAGACAAAGTTCGAAGACCTCAACTGCTCTGCCTACAGCCTCCTTCACCTCTTGGACTATTCATTTAGGTCAGTCAGTAAATTCCCCCCTTTCAACTTAAACCAATGCAAAGGAAGGGTAAACAACAACACATAAGGAGTCCATCCAGATAAACCACATTATACTTTGGGTACTTCATGGTCTATGTTTTTCACACAACAAACAAGGTCATTTGTCTTTTTATGTCCTGTACTATGGTCATTCATAATTTATGACATTGTTTGGAACAAGAAGTTGAAAAGTATAGGGTTCTATTAAAGCAAAGGGTCACTCCATCCTGGTGCCACTTCTATTATAGTTGGCCCAAGGGACCAGTCTGGACAAGGAGGACAGACCAGAGGTAACTGGACTTAATCCCCAAGCAATAGGGAGCCAAAATAAGTGTTCGAGCAAAGGAGTGACAATTACAGATTTGCTTTCCAAGAAGCTAAAACTGGCAGCTGTGTAAAAAGGGAAGACAGTGGGGAGAGATTTGTAGAAAGCAGAGCTTTTAAGCCAAGCAGAGAGTAGCTGAGGCAGTGCCAGCAAAAGGGGAAAAGAGAGAGTGAGTTTGGGGCAAGTTTCTGAGGCTGATGGGCAGGACTCAGTGATTGAATACATGGGTGTAGGAATGGAGGTGTCAGAAGTCTAGTAAAGAGACAGGTAGATAGTGATGATGTTACTGATCTTAAGGAGGAAAAGAAGCATTATTGAACAGGTAGAAAGAAGAAGAGGTGTTAGTTTTCCATGGTAATTTCAGCTTTGGTTGGAGTTTTACTGCCTTCAGGATAATCAGATGAGTTTGGAAGTGTAGAGTGATATTAAGGCTGAAAACATCAGTGGTAGGAGATTTCTACATCTGATGGCAGTAGAGTCATGAAAATGAATACATTTATTCATAGAAAACAAACACATGGAGCTAAGGGAGAGAGAAAACCAGGCCCACAGGGGCCACCACCATTCAGGGGCAGATTCAGTCTAAGGAGCCAGGGAAGGAGACTGAGCAAAAGCCATCAGACGTGAGGCAGGAGAGACAGGTCCTCAGGGCTTAATGTGGAGGACATTTTCACAGAGAAGAGTAGTATACATTTGCTTAATTTACAAAAGTCATGGACATCCCTGGACTTCTCAATTTACTTACAAATGAGGTGAAAACATCATTTACTGGAGAACTCAGATGGGAAATGGCATGGCCATAGCACTGGCTTTTGTTGAGAGGAAATGTCCCTTCCCAGTGATAATGGTAAAGGTGAGAGTTTATTCAGCATCAGCCGAAGAAATCTTATGTCTTTCCAATTTTAGAATGTTCTTTTTCCTTCCCATGCAAATGTGATTCACCCTCTGGATCATGCTGTATTTCTGATCGCCCAATACCTCTTTTTTCCCCTCGTATACATATATATGTCTTTTCTGAACAACTAATATGACTGTATATTAATGCTGACACTCTACTCTTTACATGCCAGGCACTGTTCCAAGCACATTACACAATTATTATACATATTATTATATTATTGATTATTATATATTAATTATATAATATATAATAATTATATGTTTATTAATTTACTTAATCAACCCCCAAAGTCTGTGACATAGATACTATTAGAGCACTGAGATACTGAGATGTTAAGTAACTTTTCCAAGTTCCTACAACTCGAAAGTGCCAGAGCCAGGATTTGAACCTGGGCTATATGGCTTTATTATACATGAATCACATATCTGTGTTCTGTCTTGTGGATGTGCATGTGTGTATGTCTTTGTGTTTTGTTGTTGTTTGGTTGTGTTATTTAGTGACTTTCCAAATAGCTTGCAAACCTTTTGATGGCAGTGCCAAGATCTTATGGTTATTTGAATTTTTCTTGGAATTTAGTAATAATAGCTCATGCTTACTAAGCACTTACTAGGTTCCCAGCTCTTGCTAAGTATGTTTACTGTTGATCTTTGAACAACGAGGGGGTTGGGGGGTCCGACCCTTTGCATTGTTGAAAATACTAGTATAACTTATACTGGGCCCTCTGTGTATACCTGGTTCCTTGGCATCCAAGGTTCTGCCACATCCATGGAATCAACCAAACACAGGTCATGTATGACTGTAGTATTTACTATTGAAAAAAAAAATCCACAAATAATTGGACCCTTGCAGTTCACCTGTGTTGTTTGTTCAAGCATCCACTGTATTTCATTTATTCAGTCAACTCAATGACATGGATGAGGTTATTATTATTTTTAAATTTACAGATGGGGGAAGCTTGAGGAGATTAAATAACTTGCTTAAGGTCACACAGTAGGTATGGCAGCTAGGGTTTCAACGCACATGAACACTAACCTCTAGATGATATTCGTTCACATACGCTTGCTTATATGTGTAAGCTCAATAAATAGAGGACTTACTGATTGTCTGTAATCATGCATGAGACTGCAGGGGTGGAAATTCACTGTCTTCATGCAGTCCTGCTTGCTGGTCATGTCCTATTTCCTGTCTATTTTCCACCTGATGGAGAACCTCTAAGCAGGGCTATTGTCAGGTGCAAAATTATATGGGGTTCTCAATTACGCAAACAAATCAGAGCTCAGGAGTGTTCAGTTTAACTAATAAAGTTTGAAGATTTAAAAATAAAGGAACAGTAAGTGAAATTTTCAATTTCAGCATGTCAGAGCATACAAGGTAAAGGAAATTGGCTTCAAGGAGTCATTTGAATAATGGGACAGTTCAAATAAAGGCTGTTCAGATTACAGAGTTTGCACTGTACTTAATCTACCATACAGAGAGCAGCCCTCCAGAGCATTTGCTTCGGCACTAGGCAACTCTCAAGATTCAACTCAGCCATGCTCCCCTCTCCAGCTCGTCATCAGCCCTTGGAAAGTCTTGGATTTTTAAAAAATCACTTTTCAGTGAGGAAATTCCTTGAGCTGTTATTATTATTTTTGTAACATGTTAAATTGTACAATAGCCAAAAATAAATTCCTTCCAGCTGATCTCTGTCTCTAGGTTGGGACCATATTGTCACCTTCTTTCAACAGCAGTCCTAGGAACGGTAACAGCAGAACTAATGGAAAGTTTGGCTTCCTAGTCCTCGCTCAAAGCCTTAGTATCCCATTGGGTATTTTGCCTGGAGCACAGTCCAGACATTTTACCTGACCCAGGTCTGTCAAGGGAGGTTCATCAGGAGGAGAGAGGGGAAAGAAGTGCTCTGGCTTTCCTGCTGAGGAAACGTAGGATTTGATTTATTCCTGTCCTGTGAATGCCCCACCTCCAGGGAATGTCATATACCACGCTCAGGGCAGCAGAAGAGGGAGTTTGATCCATCCTCACTTGAAGAACCATGTTGATTATTCAGACACTCTTCTAGTAGAAGATCATTTGTCAGGATGACATGTCTGATTGTCCTGTGAATGCTCCAACTGCAGGATCTGAATAGTCCCCCCATCAACCATCACCCAAATCAAATGGAATGGCTGAAACCTAGGAGAAGAAGAACAAACCCTGAAAAAAAGGGAAGGGAGAAAGGAAAAAAGCTCTAGGAGGAGCCAAAGAGACGGAGGATGGTAGGTGAGCAGGGAAGGTCCAAAGAAAAGGGAATTGTTCTTTGCTCATCCCAGCAATATTGGCTATTTGGGGCTTCCTAGGTCATAGGACCAACCCACATACACTGTGGAGCAGAAAGGGGCAGCTGAAGTGGACCTATTTTCATTCCTTCATCTCTACCCTGCTTATTGTAGATTCTATGGCTTAGAAGACATGAAGAAGGAAAGGGAAGGGAAGGGAAGGGAAGGGAAGGGAAGGGAAGGGAAGGGAAGGGAAGGAATGGGAAGGGAAGGGGAGGGGAGGGGAGGGGAGGGGAGGGGAGGGGAGGGGAGGAGAGAGGAGGGAAGGGAAGGGAAGGGAAAGGAAAGAATGATTTGACCCTGGAGTTTGCTCTGCACAAAGATACAATGCATTTTTCTTTCCCCTTTCATTTAGAGAGATTATTCAACATTTGTTCTACGATAGTCAAAGCCTTTAAAGAAAAAAAGTAATTAAAAAGCTTCTCCTGATCGTTTGCATTACTAGAGGTGGGATTTTGAGCAGAGACTGCTCTTGAATTTAGGAAACATGTCGATAGCCCTTTTAGTTAGGAAGGACTGTGCAGGAGTACAAACTGGAGAATTGTCTCTGAAGATCACAGGAGAAAGAGGGTGGGGCACTTTGGTCTTGAAGAAGTGTGAAAAGATGGATAGAAAGTTGAGCAGCCTCACCTGGGCAATGTGTCAGCCAGCTGGTTCCTAAGAGAAACGTCCAGCCATGGAAAAAGAGTCGATTAACTTCAGGAATAGTGATGTTTATCGTTGCCCCACGTGCCACAAAACAAGCTCCCTTTGTTATCCTCATCCCCTTATTGACAATGTGTTTCCTACAATGGACCGTGTTAGTGACAGTGAGAGGAGTTAGTGGGTATGATGTGCTCACTACTGGGATGGGACAAGAAAGAGAATTGTGGCTTCCACACATCACACCTGCTTTGAGGTTAGCAAGGTGCCAGCAGCATCACTTTGAGGGAAAGCAGTAGTCCTGCATTTCCAGGGGGTACCCAGCAGTCAGATTCACTGAAACCCAAGGTAACCTGGCTGGGACCATTGGGAGGCGGTGAGAACAGAGTGAGAGGACCTGTGTGAACTGACTCTATGAGGAGAGGCAAGATAAACTCCCCTTTCCCTAAACATAAAGGCAGATGGAAAGATGGAATAGGGGAGCAGTAGGCTAGATCCTGCTAATATGTGGCTTTGGAAGCAGATGGCAGATAATTGAGTTATAATTCATCCAATAAGTGTTTATTGAGCACCTGTTACATGACAGGCACTGTGCCAGGTGCTGGGATATAAAATCTAATTACACAGACAGTATCCTCAAGAAGTGTACATCTAGAAAAAAGACATGCACATGGGTTGACAGTTACCCAACAGTGAGATGAATAGGATGATAACTAGAACACTGATAACAGCCATCACTTCTCTGCTGTTTACTCTGCACCTGGCACTGAGCCAAGCGCTTTTTATGTTCTACAATGTTTACCCTTCCCAAGGACTCAATGTGGAAAATCTTAGTAGACCCATCTTACTGATGAGGACATTGAGACTTAGATAATCTTTTTTCCATCCAAGTTCATAATGCTTATATATTTCCTAATTAGGGTGTGAAACCTCAGGTCTAATCCCAGAGCTTGTCCTCTTCATAGGGAACTGTCTGGGAGGTGGCAGAGGCACCAGTCAGTCCTTAAGGCTTTACAGCAAGAGTTGAGATAATATTGGATTTGATATTAACATATGAGTAATAGCTTCATAAAAGATGTCGGGGGTGGGAGTGGTGGAAGTGAGGGTATGCAAGTTGCAAAAGCAGGAGAGCCATGTGCTGCTTCATGAAGATGTGGAGCGCCATACTATGCTGACAGCACTTAGGCTTGGTTAGAGTATAAGGATGAAGGTGGGTGTGGGGTGGGAGAGGAAGAGGGGAACCATGGTACATGGACCTAGACAGGTCAGTGGGTTCTAATCGTGGAGGGCATGGTATGCTAAGCCAAGGAGTGTGAAATATAAAGGTTTGAAATCCATGGACATGTCTTAAGGAGTAGGATGATCTCATCCACTTTTGAAGTCAGGGGTCACATGTGGATGGGAGTGTGTGGGGAGACAGAGTGAGGGAGTCTAGTTCGGAAGGTCATGATCCTATTGGTTTGACCCACTTCTTCACACCCAAGAAATGAGATAGAAGGCAATTTAAGAGAAAGTAAGAAGATAGACCAAGAGGACAATTATAGGAAGTGATTCACGGAGAGCCCCACAATCTGTATGTGCCTTCATGCCTTCCTTTACTACTTCCAAGACCAGACAACCAAGGTCCTAGGAAATTATAAAGTTGTGTATCATCCTTGAAGCACACCCTGTGATCTGGCTTACCTCCTAGCATATCTTCTCCTAGTTGTTCCAACAAACCCAATCTGGATGCCAGAGAAGGAAAATGGACCCAGGCAGTTGCAGTGCAGAAATTAAAGCTCATGCTCTGGAGTCAAACTTCCTGCCTTTAAAAAAGTTGAAGTACAGTTGCTGTACAATATTATATAAGTTATAGGTATATAATACAGTGATTCACAATTTTTAAAGGTTATACTCCATTTATAGTTATTTTAAAATATTTGCTATATTCCTTGCATTATACAATATATCCTTGTAGCTTAATTTATACTTGATAGTTTGTACCTCTTAATCCCTTATGCCTATACTGCCTCTTCTTCCCTCCCCACTGGTAACTACTAGTTTTCTCTTTATATCTGTGAGTCTGCTTCTTTTTTGTTATAATCACTACCTTGCTGTAGTTTTTTAGATTACACATAAACTTCTTGCATTTAAATCCAATCTCTATTTCTCACTATCTGTGTGTTCCTGGACAGTTTTTTTAACCCCCTGTACTTCAGTTTTCTTACCTATAAAATGGAGTTTTAATAATAATAAAAATAGCACCCACTTCATAAGATGGGTGAGAATTTTATGAAATAGTACATACAAAGCACATAGACTACTGCCTGATGGAAGGAAAATGTTAGCAATTATTTTCCAGATAACCACAGGCCTGATTTCTGGGGGTTCTCCTTTTCTTGCCAAGCAGGAAAGTGGCTGTCTGAGTCCAAATCCACGGCCTTTTGGTTTGAGGAAACATTTTCCAAGAGTTCTTCAGGCCCTCCAGCTCTTTTGTGGGGTCCTCTGTATCCTTCCTGTAGAACAGGAAGCTGTCCCTCAGCCCCAGTAGGCCCCAGTGTGCTCACAATTCAGGATGACTTCTCACTCCCGATGAATCCCAGGCTCCTGGACAAATTTCACAGAGCCTCCTTTTTCCATGAAGCTTAACAGTCAGGCTAAATACAAGCCCATTCTGATTTTTTTTAAAGGGAAGGCAGATGGAAGCCTGTATTCTAGATGTGTCTTGGGCCATGAGAAGTTGTTTTGTGGGCCAGGAAATTCCTGTTGGCTTTCTATGCTACTAAACATAGTCAGAGAGGACCTCTACTCTGAAGCATCCTAGTTTGTGATCTCCTAACTTACTCAGCAGCTCAGGGTTTGCCCTTATCCACTATTCAGAAAGTCCTGAATGGAATGGGTCAAACAAAAAGATGGGTTTGAAACCTTAGATGGGGAACTTTGTACAGCCACAGAGTCTCCAGGCTAAGGCAGGGAATGTAGAGATTTGGAATTGGAATCCCTGAGTATGATTTAAGGGATGCTTGGAGTCCATCAGGCCTACTGTGTCTCTGCACCAATTACCAGTCTTCTCAGGGATATGTCCAGTCCGAAGCTATTGCAAGGACATCCTCATCCTTGAGGGTCTAGGTCTACCCCAAACCTCCTCCAACTCAATTTTACATACCTGAGATCTCCAACACTACTATGAGCTCTTATTTCACTAGAAGATTTTTATTTTTTATTTTTGACAGTACGCGGGCCTCTCACTGCTGTTGCCTCTCCCGTTGCGGAGCACAGGCTCCGGACGCGCAGGCTCAGCAGCCATGGCTCATGGGCCCAGCCTCTCCGCAGCATGTGGGATCTTCCCGGACCGGGGCACGAACCCGTGTCCCCTGCATCTGCAGGCGGACTCTCAATCACTGCGCCACCAGGGAAGCCCTCACTAGAAGATTTGGACACAGGCAACTCAGCTCTCTACCCATTTCCCTAAGATTTAGGCTTCTATCCAAAATCATTGACATGATTTCTCATTTACAAATAGTTAATGATACTTGAATTAACAAAAGTCACTGATCTACAGAAGCCAACTCAGCTGAGAAGATAAGCTTCACTCTACAGCCAGGAGTAGCTGAGTCAAAATTAGAAGCTAAGCCCACATGCACTTGAGCATGCACTTGAAATGCTATCACTTCCATTATCTCTGCTTCTACCTTATATATACTTTAGGCAGCAGAACCAGAGGGGAGAAGCTCTGAAACACGTTGGCAGAGGTCACGCCAACAGAGACATCTCTGCCCAAATTGTTAGCGCCAACACACAACAGCCAGAGCTAAGCCGAACTTGGATAAGCAGCAGACAGATGCCTGTTCTCAGCAATGTCTGACTAAGTTCCAGAACTCCCAGCGGATATTCATTGTTCCAAAGTGACTCTATTTCCCAGTAGGAGAGACCAGCACCCCATTGTAATACCCCAGCTGCCCAGTGCAGTCCATTCAAGTCTCAGAGTGTTCATCAGATTCATCATTTGCCCTGAATTTCACCAGTCACTTTTTTTTTTTTTTTTTTTTTTTTTTTTTTTTTTTTTTTTGCGGTACTCGGGCCTCTCACTGCTGTGGCCTCTCCCGTTGCGGAGCACAGGCTCCGGACGCGCAGGCTCAGCGGCCATGGCTCACGGGCCCAGCCGTTCCGCGCACGTGGGATCTTCCCGGAACGGGGCACGAAACCGTGTCCCCTGCATCGGCAGGCAGACTCTCAACCACTTCACTACCAGGGAAGCCCCACCAGTCACTTTTAACGTCTGCCTCCAGAACACGAATTAGCCTAGAAGCCCTAAAGATTACTGCTTATAACTATCTCTAACTTCAGTGACACCGTCACCTCTCATAGTCACAGCCCCATTCATGTGGGAAGGACACCTTATTAGTGGTTCTTCTTATGCTTGGTGTTGCTGTTCCATCTCTTCAACTGCCATCACTTTGCTTATTAACAAGTTTATCTCTAAGGTTCCCCAGCACTAGACCTCTAACTACAGTTCTGTGTCATATTCCAGCTCTGAAAAATACTTTCAAATTCTGCATGGCCATATTTACCCCTGTACTGCCTGCCACGCCCAGGAAAAGTGCTATAGGAATGAGCACATCAATATGCCTTAGACAAGAACTTCCATTTCTGAATACCGGAGAGTCAGAACCTGTCCATCCATACAGACGTGGCAGACTTCCTATACAGATTGCTATAATCTATTCAAAGGACTCTGTTTCACAGCTCTCCCTCTATCTTCATTGTTTCTCTGAAATCCCAAGTCCACTGCCATTTCAGCATGTGGACCATAATTAGTAAAACCATAAACGTCTCAAGAGGACCTACTAGATAGTATTCATTATGCAAAAGAAGAGCCCAAACATATGACAGCTAACCTGAGACACTTTGAAATGACATCCAGGGGAGTACATTTCTATACATCACCAACCTCTACTGAGAACCAAAACATGGACCCCAAAATAAGCAAACAACCCCAAAAGACAGAATTCATCTGTAGCTGCCAGTCTGTAACCCCTAATTTAACCGAACTGCTTCATTTTACAAATTAGCATAAAAAGTTATGGAACTTCCCTAAAGTATTCTAAATGATAATTAACACATTGACTTTTTTCTCCAGCTCTATTGAGGTATAACTGACAAATAAAAATTGTATATATTCAAGGTATATAATGTAATGTTTGATATACATAAACATTGTGAAATGCTTATGACAACCAAGCTAATTGACAGATCTACCACCTCATAAGTCATCATTCTTTTTAGTGAGAAGTTAAGACCTACTCTCTTAGCAAATTTCAAGAGTACCTACAGTACTAACTACAGTCACCAGGCTGTACATTAGATCTCCAGAACTTATTCGTCCTGCATACCTAAAACTTTGTACCCTTTGACCAACATTTGTCCCACCCCTAAGGCCCTGGTAACCAACATTCTACTCCCTGCTTCTATGAGTTTGATTTCTTTTAGATTCTACACATAAGTGAGATCATGCAGTATTTGTCTTTCTTTGTCTGGCTTATTTCACTTAGCTTAATGTGTTCCAGATTCATTCATGTTATTGCAAATGACAGGATTTCCTTCTTCTTTAAGGCTAAAGAATATTCCTCTGTGTGTGTGTGTGTGTATGTGTGTGTGTGTGTGTGTGTCTCACATTTCTTTATACATCTATCTGCTGATGGATACCTAGATTGTTTCCATATCTTTGCTATTGTGACTAATGCTGAAACAAACATGGAAATGCAGATATCTTTTCAAGATACTTATTTTATTTCTTTTGTACCTATACTCAGAAGTGGGAAGCACATTGACTCTTAAAGTTATTTAAAAGCAGCCTATGAAATCTATAAAGTGTACAACTTAAAAATGACTACAGCAACTTATCATCATCATCATCATCATCATTACTGTTATTTGCTATTGTTTTTATTATTGCTATAGTAGTTATTCTTTCAACCAATATGCTTTGAGGACCCAGGTTCTAGAAGGGCATCTCCCTTCGTCTTGAGAAACTTAATGGCCTAATTGGAAAGACATGACACAGCAAACTCTCCAGAATCCACTGTGATTGGAATTTAATAAGAAACTATGAAAAATTCTGCATTCATATAGGGGAATCAGAGGAAGGATTATATGATCTGTCCCTAGATGGTCACTAGATAGTTAAGGACATTCCAGGAAGAGACAATAACGGAAACAAAGATACAGAGACTGGAAAGAGGAAGGTATATGTTAGTTAGGGCATCGAACTAAGCTGTCGTAATAGAGACAGAAATATAGTGACTCAAACAAGATAGCAGTGTATTTATTTCTCTGTCCAGATGTAGGTGGGCAGTCTGGAGCCAGTAGACAGCTCTGCTCCATGAAGTCAGCTGAGTTTCAGGTTCCTTCCTTCTTTCTTTGCCATTTGCCAACAGTCGCCAGCACGAGGGTCATGTCCCAGCCCACAGGAAAGGAGGAAGAGAAATGGAACATACTCATTTCCTCTTTGCAGGACATGACCTGAAGTTGTACACATCGCTTCCACTCGCATCTCATTGGCTGAACTTAAGAGCATTGAATTACAAGGAAGCCCGGGAAGTGTAGTTTCTAAGAGGGCCATGACAGCCAGCTGTAACTCAAGGGATTTTATTATGAAAAGGAGGGAGGGAAGCGTGGATAATGAGGGAAAATTCCTAACATCTACTGCAGTGTTTGAGAAACCTTATGTAACTCTTGCCTGAATATGGAGGATTAGCGGGAAACGAAGTTTTCCGTGATATCTGGTTTCATGAAAACACAGTACATAATCAAAGCAGAGGGAGCAGAATATGCAAAAAAATAGAGATGTGCCCTTAAAAATGATACAACCTATTAGTATTATTGTTAGGTCAGTACTGTATGAACTTTTGATACAATGGCTTCATTGGCATAGAGAGATTGCCGACTCTCTGCTCTTGTTTTATGTCCTATCAAAGTAATTCCTCATAAAAGAGATCAGATTGGAAGATTTATATAAATTTCTGTGAAGTAAAGGGAAGCACCACCTCAGTCAAGAAGAAACAAGGGATGCGTTTTTGAATGTGCTTCATTATGTGTATTGGTCATTAATAGAAAACAAGACATCTTGTTAATTACAGTAGGCAAATTCTGTGTTTTATTTCAGTCATTGATTGACCCAATTATGAAGTTTTAGGAGAGAAATTCTTAAGCAGGAGAGGGTGGTAAGGAGGATGATAGGTGAAACGTGTAATGGGTGTGCTATGTAATTTTCTGTTTTCCTGCAGCACACATAGATCTTACACTTATACCATATTACACTGAGATTTAAGCTAATTATTTAAATCCAACTAGAAAATCCAACTTCTTTCAAAGAACCACAATTACCTCTACAAAAGCAAATCATCACTTTGGAGGTCTCCAGATTTCTCATATTTGACAAGAGTGTAACCTCTGGAGTTTCTTTAGCAATTGGATGGTACATCCTGTGAAAGAGGCCACAGCTAAGAAAATCAGATTGATGTTGATGGTGGGATCACTGCAGGGACATCACAGTGAGAGTAACAACCCTCTTGGTGTCTGAAGACTTTTTCTGGACATCGAAGTGCTCAGGAATAATGTGTGAACTTTCCTACCTTCCTCCCTCCTGTTAAGTTAGGACCTACTGGAACTTTAGTTAGCAGGTGACAGTTGGGAAGTACTAGTGACAGATTTTTAGCTTCCTATCCACAAGACCAGCTGCTCCATGGTGACCCCACTTTGGCAAGCTCCACTGGCAGCTGGTGAAATGTATTGCTCTTGGCAAGTACCTACCAGCTGTTCCCACCTGTGGTTATATGCAGGATCTGTCAATTATGCTTATTAGATCTGTAAATCCGAGGGATAATCCAACCTGTTACAAAGAGCCTCATTCATGGTATATGGGTATCAAATTTAGTGAATCTCTTTTTAGTGTGTGGTTATTTCACACATGGCTTTTGAATCTCATTCTCTTATACCCTCACAACTACACAGTCTTTGATTGAGAAATGGATTAATTGGGAAGTCATTCTGCTGTAGGATAACAAATTCTTAAGACATCAGAGCTCAATCCACCACTGAGAATATACCTTTGCTCCTACCATTAATTTAAGAACCCATTACTTTTATTCCCTCACTTCTTATCTTCTCCTTCTGCATGGCAGTTTAAGCCGTATAATTTGCCATCTGAAAGAGTTACGTAAGCACAAAGCATGAAATACTCTGAGAAGTCACCGTATTAATTAGACTCACATCATAGAATCATAAAAATTAGAAGTGTAGAGGGTCTGCAGCAGGAGGTCATTTTTGCCTGTCTTCCTCCTCTGTGTCTTCTGCCCAAATAGGATGATTTCCAATTGTATTTACTAGTTCTTTGTCCACTTAAGCAGGAAAGAGATTAAATATGGCACATTCTCAGTGGTCTATCCAGTGTTATCACAAAAGATCCCAAAGTAATTGACACTACCTCCCTTAAACCTGTGTGCTGAATCCTCACTCAGTGGCTTTTCCTTTATAAATACAAGGACCCGTCCCGGCTGACATGCTTGTATTATTGGACAGACTCTAATCTCAGCATTATACAGGCCCACATTTTTCCTCCGCCAAACACTATTTGCAGTTCTGTCCCAGATGTAACAACCTAATCAAAACAGAATTTCATAGAGCACCACACAGACGATTATAGGGGACTGTTCCTAGCAACAGGTATCTGTATGTTTACTGCCTTCTTTTATGAAACTTGATACAATGCAATTGGCAGATTACACATTGATTACCGGGACTTGACTCATAAGAAATGAATTGTAAATAAGATTTAGTAGCAGCCAAAAACATTTTCAAGTCCTCATAATGCCAGCTTTCTCAACTATAACATCAGGGACATCAAATTAACACTGCACATTTCTACCTTTTCTACATGGTCCTTCTTGCGGACCCCTATTGTCAACTGAATTGCATCCATGACAATGAATGCTGCCATGTTCAATGACCTATAGGAACAAGAATCCCTTTCAGAGCACTCTGCCACAGAAATGGTCAAAAGCCAAAGGAATCCATTAGAAATAGAGAAGTTTTGAGCTGAAAGAGTTTTTGGAAACCACCTACTTAGAAAACATGCATTCGAAACATGCTCTCTAATTATAAAAACAATGTTACCTGAAGGTAAAAAAAAAAACCAAATAACCCCCCCAAAATGGACTGCCTAAATTTCAATCCTTGGTCTGTGACCCATTAGTGCTATGAAAGCACATAAGTATCTTGATTCTTCTGAGCCTCATGACCCTCAAAAATTGTCAGATTGGCGTTTGCAAAACCTACCTTCAACCTCTACCTTTTAGATGGATTTTTAAATAAGGAAGTTAAATATTGTAACCAAAATCACTTTTTAAATAATAAAAATCCTTATAATGTAAGGTATTATTAACATTCCTACCAGGATCAGCACCCAATTCAACTTCTTCATTTTATAAATGCAGAAACTGAGGCTCAAAGACACTAGAAAATTCCTCCAAGGCACTAGATGGTATGCACCAAGGCTAAGCCAATAACCAAAGTCTGTCCTCACCTACTGGGTACACTTCCTTTTATGTAACACAGAAGATTCACAAAATTCCAATTTGCTTGAAGGTAAGTGCAAGGCAAAAGTGTGATAGACTCTTTCAAGAAAAATTCCAACCTTGCTCACACACCCAGCTGCCCCTTCCATGTTAGCACTTCTATAATATATTATACTTGTAAACTGAGATATGAAAATTAGTTAATTGAATCTTTGTAGCAGATGGTGGAAGTTTATGAATTGCATCAATTAATGAATAAATAAAAATAAACTGTTGCTCTCATCAGTGTCCCTAAAAAAATATGTAAATAGTATACATTCATTTTCCTAGTTCACAGATGGAGATTTTGAGGCCCATAGAGGTTCCATTTGCTCCTGGGCAGGTGGATAATAGACAGATACTCAGTCTAAAAAAAAAAAATTCAGACAGGCTATCATTAACTTATTTTTTTTTTCCTTTCTATCCAGATCAAAACTTAGTAGAGGCTGTTTACAGTCTTTTCTTCCTGTCTCCTTATCACCATTTTGTAATCCAACCTGACCTTGGCCTAGGACAACTAATTACACAAGCTGTGAGCAGCCTGGATATCAGTCAAGCCTTGTCCTTTTCCTTCTGAAAGGTCTCACACCCAGAGGACCAGAGAAAAGAGAGATTGGAGGCCTTGGAACAAGCACCCGAGAGGAACAATGTAATCTTCCATCGTGTAAAGCTTTAGTAATGTTTGAGATGCTCCTGTTTCTAGTAGACAGTCTATGTATCAGGAAAGGAGGGAAACCATTGAGTTGGTCAATGGCTTGGTGTTTCCAACAATCCTAACATCTGGGGGTCTTTGCTTCTGTCCAAGAGTAGCCTCTGCAATCCCCCCATGGCCACACCAGTCCCATAGGCCACCTTGGTGGTACTGATGCAGTGTCAGAACTTCCAAAACATTTTGTGAGGCAGCATCATGCTACGCAACATTTCACTGTAGGTTAGGACCACATTAAAATGTCATTTCAGGCAATTAATATTTTATTTATAAACATTTATAAGTATTTATTATAAAGGACTAATAGCAGCTCATGAGAAAACAAATCTATTACATCTGTATTAAAACATCATCAGATGCTTAATTATAGGAATATTTAGACAAACCATTAAAAATTTATGCCGACTTTCCTGAGAAGTCTGGGACCATCTCCTTTAGACTTCCCCATTTAACTGAGAGAGCAAATTTGATAGGATGCCACAAAAACAAGGGAAAGAAATCCATCTTCAGTTCCCCTTTCTAGTAGCAGGCACAGCTTCTGCCTTCATGCTAAAGAAGTCAAAAGACATCTTTCCTTTTAAGAAAAATATTTTCTAAAAAATTTTCAGAAAAGATGGACTCATTATGAACAAATGTCCCAGGCATACTTGGAAGCAAAATATGTCACGCCTTTAAACGTATCTGATTAACCATCTTCTGCTGTTTTAATCAGTTCCCAAACATGCAATCGGCAGTCCTATTTTTCAACCAGAAAGAAAAATGGTTATTGTCAACATTGATCTGTTGTAGAACACATCACCTTACCCTACTAACTTCTGAAAATATAATTAAAACATTCTATTTTGAAACCAGTGACTCACCAAAGTATATAAGGATCTAGGTGTACATTTTGCTTTTTTATGGCTCTTAAGTTTAGGCTGAAAAGAGAGTAAATGAGACTGAATCTCCTTAATTGGCCGTAACTGATTTATTTCTGTTGAAATGCATTGCCATTTCCATATAGCACATATTTCTGCCTCAGTTACTACACTATTTGATTGGACCTTAACTTCTTGTATTTGCATTATAGCTATTGTGCAAACACCCTATAAGACTTGCATACTTTGGGAGATTTAAAAGTACAATGACCGATTTGATAGGAAAGTTGCAGTTTCTCCATGTTATTTCCAGAAATTGCTCTTTGGAACATTGTGCTATTGTCACAACATGCCTCTCAGTTATGCTTACTTTAGTTGCTCTTGGATTTTGGTATGAGACAGGTTTACTCCAATATATTACCAAGTGGTTTGAAATAGCATCATAATTCATAAAGGTCATCTTGTGAATTTTAAGACCATCCAAGCCCTTTATCTACTTTTAATGACTGGAAATATATTTTTGAAAACTGACATTATCATTTGTAGTGGAGAATATCATATAACATAAAAAATATGGACTGGCTATTTTGCATAATCAAATCAAGATCGAGATGGGCAAGCACTGTAGAGTAGAAATGAGAAATCTGGAAAAACATGCTGGATGGCCATATCTGATGGGCACAGCTTTGAAATAAAATCCTAATAACATAAGGAAATCATTTTAAAGACTTTCAGAAAAACGCAGACATACTAGAACAGCTAGTTCTTTGCTTGGTATTTTTTCCCCAAAGCCACAGTAAACAATCTTGAGTGCACTTAAAATGTTGACAACATTGTTTTGAAATATTTGCCATAAGGTCGTATGCCATAGTGAATTGTCCACTGGAAGTGCACAATATGATGTTGTTAAAAAGCACAACTTCTACATGCCTAATTCCAATTAACCACTTGTAACCTGGTTACAAATACAGATTTGAGTCACTTGTCCAGTTTTCTCTCTTTCTTCTGCAAGCAAAGTCATGATCCAGGGTTACTGTGTTTTACCCCAGTAACAGAAAATGCTATAATTCTCAAAGCAATGAGACCTATCAACCTATTCCAAAAACATCTAGCTGTCATTCTATGAAGAGTGTGACGTTTTGTTTATTTGTTTGGAGTCTGCTCTTTTATTCCAGAAGCAGTGGCTGTTTTTGGAATTCAACTTTTGATTCTCCCTTTAATCACACCCAGAATGCAATGCTTGTAAACTGTCCCATCGTGTCACCGCTCCTCTATTTATTACATCTTATGCTTTAAATATCACCTCTGACAAACAAAAGAAAAGCAAATGTTCCTAAATTTCCTGAAGGGCTGAAATATCAAGCCCGGATTATTATTGTTTATGTCTCAGCTTTAGCAGCTCCAGTGTCTCCATGGTCTGCTGTGTGCCGAGCTGGCAGTGATGGATGGCCATTACGGCAGCTTATTGGAAATGGCTTGATTTATAACCTGTTCTCCTGCCTCAGTCTAATGGCTTCATTTCTTTCCTCCAGTGCGTGATGCCACAGCCAAGGTCATTGCGCCAATGGCCTTTTGTTGTTCTCCTGCTGATGACCGGGGTGCCTAGGAGTCAGCATGGGAAAGGGTGAAGGGGGGTAGGCAACAGGAAGAGGGGCAACCATGGGGGTGTGGAAGCTCCAACCTTTATATTTTAATTTTTTTTTTCATCGCAGTCCCTGATAACTGCGGTAGAACAGTAGATTAAATGCTGTCTTCTATTTGCTTCCCGTACTTGCCAGACAAGGAGCTGCTTTATGATCCTCAGTGGGGAAGTCTATTACTCACCTCTACTTTAAATGACCAACATCAAATATATACAGCTCCCATTAAAGCTGAGATCAATAAAAATGCCATTAAGATAGTAAAAGTTGCTGATATTAGTGAAGCCCCCAAACAAAATATTTGATTTTCTTTCAGGTTGTTAGTGAGATGGAATAGGAACATATAAGTGAAAGGAGAACTAGCCATGCCTATGGTCAATAATTTATCTCAGAGATTCATTCAGCCTCTCACCCAATATTTCCCTGCTGTCTATTGATTCCTCATCATTATTTGTCATAAGCTGTCCTAACTCAAGGAGAAAATATGCCCTGCTGGTCCGAGGGGAGTCATACCTGGAGAAATAGAAAGGAATTTCATTAAAAGCAAGAAAGAAAGGCTGTGGCTTTGAGAAACTCCAATAGCAAGTTGCCTAGACTTTTGTTAGAGTCTTAAAGCAAGTCGTAAGAAGTTCAGCAACATTGCACAAGATACTGTGAACACTGCCCTGGAGTTGTTCTGACTGGGGTTCAAGGAAGCTCAAAGGCCTTCCCTGTGTATGAGTCCAGCTTCCAAACATTGTGTATTCCTGTGAGTGTGTGTATACTTTTCCTTTCATATTTTCCCTTTCCCTAGAATCTTCCAAGTTGATTTCCCCAGATGGGCTCTCATGGATAGCAGAGACTAGTCAATGGTTAAAGAGACACAATTAGTAAAGTATACAGGATTATGTCTATGTCATTAAGTCAAACTAAAAGCCAAAGGTAAAGGCATGACTTTGGAAATAGGATTAATTTTTTAAAGTATGACTATTTGCTTAAGGGCAATTTTTAATAAGTGGTCTATATTTTATTTTCATGAGATACGTGTTTGTGATGTGGCATTCAATGGTAATCTTTGAAACTGGTTTTGAACAATGGCTTGAAATATCAGAGAATTTTTTTAAGTTCAATCTACTTGGAGTGGGCTAATTCCCCTCAGAAAATGATCTTATTTAAATGTTCTCAAATCTTAAGTCAGTTTAGTCTGGAGCATAAATCCATAGCATTTTAACACTGAAAAGGACCTACAGGAATACCTACTCTCATTCCTTTGTTTCATAATAATAAGAATGCCACTGTTATTACTGCTAATTAATATTAATCTAAAGCTTACTCTGTTCCAGGCATTGCACTAAGCCACTTACATCCTCACCACATCTTTATGAAGTGAGCAATATTCCCATTTCATAGAAGGAGACAGAGATCAGATAGCTTGCCCAAGATCACATATCTCACAGTGGTGGAGTCAAGATTCACACCCAACTCTGTTAGATTTTGCAACTAATCATAAATGGAACATTTAAAATCAACTAGAAGCAACTGACTAACTCACCTAACTCAATAATAGAATGCCCTAAATTGAAGAATATCAAAAAGACACTTTGGAGGTAATTTTGAGAATATTTTTATTGAGAGATTCAGTAAAGAGGACTTTGCTCTGGCCTATTCTTAAAAATGAAAAACAGAGAGTCACATATTGACAGTTCTAGAATTATCTTTCTTCTTTTTCTTGTAAATTAAAGAAAAATATCAGTACCCATAACCCCAAATGTCAGAGACTATAGTATGCCGAGGGGTATGAAGTGTTATTATAGAGATGAAAATTATAATTTACTTGGATATTTGCTAATGTCCACATTTGACTTTGTTACATTAGTTAATAAATGAGAAATTATAAATGATGTCTAGTCCTTTCGATTATTTGACTTGCAACCCATAATGCTATATCTTATTTATTTTATGGCTTCAAACATAAGGTTTGAATAAACCTCTGAAAGCTTCCCTTTAAGTTCTTGAGCAAAACTTACTTCTGAAGAAAAAGTAAACATGGGCTTGTTTGAATTTATATCATCAAGAAATGGGGTTATCTTGGGGGAAAGATGGGGGAAGGCTCATATATACATTCTAAGTAAATGAATGAGTTGTTATTTATTGACTAACCAGTTATTAGAGGGGATATTTACCTAAATTTAGCAAGTAACAGACGTTAGTGATCTCTCAATTTAGTCATATTGTTTATGTGACTCTACAGAGTAGTTAACAAACAATTATCAAGCCACCACTCTGGGCCAAAGGGACTGATGGTCCATGTGAGGAAAGCTACATGTCTAGACCTCATTTAATACAACATTTAATTCCTGGCATAAGTCTATGTCCACCATGGTAGTGTATAGGTAGGAAGATCTGTTGGGAGATGCATGTCATTTAGTTTCTAAACAAAGATTATAGAAGAAAGGGAGATCAAACGAAGGAGAAAGAACAAGGAGGAAGTGATGAAGGAAAAAAAAACAAAAGCAAAGAAGGGAAGGAAGGGAGGGATAGAGGGAAAGAAAGAGGGAGGAAGGAGGGAAGGAGGGACAAGGAAGGGAGAGAGGGACAGAGGAAGGAAGGATAATGTTGATGCATGGCACTTCCAACTGGCCTTTATATTATTCTTGTGGTGCCTCTTCCTCCACTGTTGTAAGAGCACCCTTTGTACCTATAATTCCTCTCCCTTGGTCTCAGCTATAATCACCAAACACTTGGTCTGGGCAGTGGCTATTGTTCCCACCATGATTTCTGGATGGTGCATCATTGAAGGAGTTATTTCCCCTACAGTTGGGGAAGGTCATCCACTGACTGCTCTCCATCGGCCACTCTCTTCCAACACTGCCTCTGTTGAATGTGGGAGCCAATGGGTCAAGGCACATCCCTTCCCAGGGGAGCCCTCATTCAATGGCTATGGAGGAACAGGGCAGGCAGTACAATAAAAGGCAGGCTCTGGATCCCAAGTTCATCCTGACCCGCACTAAATTTCCTGTACCATCTTCATTATCACAGAGTCCACTTCCAAGGAACAACTCTCCATTCCCTCCTTTCCCCAGCCCCTGGCAACCACCATTATACTTTCTGTCTCTGTGAATTGGACTATGCTAAGTACCTCATATAAGTGGAATCATACAGTATGTATCTTTATGTAGCTGACTTATTTCACTTAGTATAATATTCTCAAAGTGCATTATGCCATAGCATGAGACAATATTCCTTCCTTTTTAAGGCTGAATAATATTCTATTTTGTGTATATACCACATTTTGATTATACATTCATCAATCAATTAATATTTAAGTGATTTCTACCTCTTGGCTATTGTAGATAATGCTGCTCTGAACTTGGTTATGCAAATATCTCTTCCAAACCCTGCTTCCAAGTCTTTTGTATACACCCAGAGGTGGGATTACTGGATCACATGGTTGTTCTTTTTTCAGGGTTTAAGGAACAGCCATACTGTTTTCCGTAGTACTTACACTATTGTACAATTCCATCAACAGTGCACAAGGGTTCTAATTTCCCCACATCTTCATCAACTCTTGTTATTTTCTGTTTTGTTTGTTTGTTTGTTTGTTTAATAGTAGCCATCCTGGTAAGAGTAAGGTGGTATCTCGTTGTAGTTTTAATTTGCATTTCTATAATAATTAGTGATGATGATCATTTTTTCATATGCTTGTTGGCTACCTATATATCTATCTCTATCATCTGTCTATCTATCTATCTATCTATCTTCTTTGGAGAATGTCTACTGTAAGCCTTTGCTCAGTTTTAATCAGATTATTTGTTATTTTGTTGTTGAGTAGTAGTAGGAATTCTTTATATGCTCTAGATATTAACCTTTATCAGACATGATTTGCAACTATTTCCTCCCACTCCATGGGTTGTCTTTTCACTTTGTTGATAGTATACATTGATACACATAAGTTTTTTTTTTAAGTTTGATTTAGCCTCTTTGTCTAATTTTGCCTTTGTTGCTTGCACTTTCAAAGTTATTGTCACACCCAATGCCGTGAAGCTTTTCTCCTATGTTTTCTTCTAGGAGTTTTATAGTTCTGGGTCTTACATTTAGGTCTTTAATCCATTCTGAGTTAATATTTTGTATATGGTGTAAGGTAGGGATCCAACTTTATTTTTTTCTGTGTAAATATGTAGTTTTCCCAACACCATTTGCTGAAAGGATTGTCCTTTCATGCTAACATGACTGAATGACCCTTATTCCCTATCTCACACCATTCGGCCCTCTCCTGCCTAGAAAAAATTTATTTTTCTCTTCCACTGAAGCCTGTCTCCTAGATTGCATTTGTCTGGATTGTCAGCCTTCTCTATGTTTGATAATTAATTCTCTAGAATTAAAGAAATTCCTTCAAGGGCACTTTGAAGTTTCTTTGTATGAAAAGAGGACAGGCAGGTGACCCATCATTAGTGGATGGGTGAGAAATTTTCAATAAAACTTGTGCAAGACATGTCACATTTTTTTTCTTTCCTTTAAATTACTGAAGATCTGAATTACTGTTCCACCTTGCAAGGAGTGCTGGCAAATTCAAACTCAGAATTATGTGGGATGGGAGGACTCTGCTTCTCCTGAATCTTGGAAGCTAATATAAAGCCCAGAAAATGAGGGAAAGACTGCTTTGTTTTCAGCCAGATAATCCTCTCTGTCCAAGAGCAGGAGGGACTTGAAGGCAAAAGCTTCTGCTGATCTCATGTTAAACTTGTCCATGGACTATCGATTGGTTTTCAACATGAATAATAGTAATTGATATTTATGGAGGGCTCACTATGCACTAGGCATTTTTCTAAGTATCTTACATAAATGCACTCATTTAATCCTCACATGCACTCTGTGAGATTATTTCATTATTATTTCTATTTTACAGATCAGTAAACTGAGGTACAGAAAACTGGGTAGAACAAGGCCCATTGGATCCACAATGGTGAGCTGGGATTTTAACCAAGATGTACTGGCTTCAGAGTCTGGGCTGTTCATCACAGCACTTCCTTTCCTACATCACTACACTTCACTTCCTCCCAAAGAAGAACAGAGACCACGCTGCCTTCAGGTAGCACAGCTGGAGGATAAGGCACAGGTCTCACTTCACACAGGCAGCATCTGCTTCTCAACCTGGACAAGATGGGGGCAGGATCTTCTCCATCTTGTACTCCTGATACAAATGGCTCCCCATTTCTCCTGAGTAATAGCTACAAGCAGTTCAGGCTTGGTAAAAACCTAAAGATGGTAAGGGAGTTTTCTTAAAGCAACTTCTGCTCTCTGCCACCAACACAAATCCCACCCCCCTCTCCCTGGCCCCTATCAGTGGAGCAGAAAGACCTGCTACCTACTTGGAATAGGAGCTGAGAAGAATATCCAGGGCCAGGACTCCAACTAACAGCCCCATGCATTTTCTGTCCAGCTTATTATAAATCCTTTTCACCAAAAGCCTTTGCTGACATCCTGGAGGACCTAGGACTGGTCTCTTCTGTTTGTTTATTCATAAAAGGCAACATATATTTCTCCACCGTCAGAGATGCCTCCCTGAAGAATTACACTGAAGGGATAGCACTGGAGATTTCCCACGATTGGTAAATCACGAACAGGAGGAACAGTCGTGGCTGGACCAGATGAGAGTGGAGATCCCAGTCCAACGGTGGGAGGCTGGACCCTGCCATGTGTCACCAGGACACTGGTCATCAGAGTACAGTTCTGCATTTGCTCAGCCTACCTCATGCTTTTGTGAAATACAGGGACATGTGGACCCAAGGTAGGTTTCAGGGAGACCCCAAACACCGTCCTGGAGTCAAGAGATGAATGTCTGGATGGTTGAACAATAGGGCTGTCAAGGCCAAAACAAACATGGTCTCTGTTTTCCTTGTTTCTTTCCTCACATCCCATCTCCATTAATCACCACACATTCATCAAACTGGTTAGAAATACAAGCAGAAAATTGAAACCAAATTCTTAACCTGAAAGAGTTAACACAACATGTATTAAATAAGCATAAATATGTTTCAAACAAAAGTCACTGGTCAGGGTTAGTTGACTGTGGGTATTTCAACAGAATTATTTAGCCTTTCTATTGAGGCTATCTCTTTATACCCTGGATAAGAAGAATTTTAAAAACAAATGCCAGGCATGGATATGGGATCTGGAGGGTTTCAGTAAGCCTCCCCTTGACAGTTTATCAGTGACAATGACATATCTCACCAGTTTATGGTAAAGACAAACTTTATGAGGTAACGCACACATTTAATGAATGAGTCTATAATGAAAAAAACATTGGCAATGGTAGGTTGGTGGGAAAATGGGTTTGAAATAACAAGTACAAACCACTCACTGAGCTGGGATTATGAGAATTAGATAGAGCATGTTTTTGGAGCAAAAATGCAATACCACTGATGCGATTACCCAGAAAAATAAAGCTAAACGAAAGTCTGTTTTGAGAGGCACAGGATAACAGAGAGCCAGAAATCCATCCAATCAAATTCACCAAGTCCTGAGCAAAAAGCCTGTAGGTGACTGCTGTCATTATGGACTCAGTACCTGAGTGTACTTTTCCCCTTTACCTAGAGCTCCACACAGTTGAGAGGTCAAGATGGTACTTGATACACTTTCTAAAGACAGAACTCCTTGCCGTTTTACTGGTTGTGATTAGTGAGTTTCAGCTACTAGTTGTATGTACTTTTTGGTCGACAAATGAAAGAAAAGCCCTGTGGAAGAATCATGTGTTCAGGATCTCCAGGCACTTGGCAAATATCAGTTCCTTGATCCTTACAGCACCTGTAGCATAAAAAAGCACTTGAGACCTTAGGAAGTGAGCCATCAAGCATTAAACAGGGCCTGCAAATAGGTGGTTAAAAATGTTCTCTGGGTGTGACAAAGTTAAGCTTCCCTCAAATCTCAGGTAGAAACAACTCTAAAGAGTTTTTCACAATCCCTACCCTCTCTGAAGGAGACACTGATGCGTGTGAACTGATGTTAAGTCTTCCAGTGATCTTGGCTCCAGAAATGCAAAATCTTCTACCGGCCAATGGGCAGCCAAAGACTGTGAAACTGCCAGAAGTATTTTGGACAACTTGGTAGGACTACAGATGTTAAAAGAGATGATCGCTCTGTGACATACAGAGGGGTGGTTGAGAGCTCAGACTCTACAGACAAGATTTAAACCCCAAGTTTTATCCTTGATAGCTGTCTGAATTTGGGCAAATACTCAATCCCTTTAAGCCTCAGTTTCCTCATATACAAAAAAAGGTTAGCAAGTGTGCCTCCCTCCTAGGGCAGTGGTTCTCAACTGAGGCCATTTTGTCCTCCAAGGGACATTAGGCAAGGTCTGGAGACAATTTTGGTTGTCACACCTGGGGTGGGTATTGGGAGATGTTACTGGAATCTTGTGGGTAGAGACCAGCAATGCTGCTAAACATCCTACAGTGCACAGGACAGCCTCACAACAAAAGACTATTAGGACAAAAGCAGTCAATAGTGCTAAAGCTGAAAAAGTCTGCCCCTGAGTTATTTTGAAAATTCAATACAATACTCCATGTAGAGGGTGTGGAGAAAAGGGAACTTTCCTACATTGTTGGTGGGAATGTAAATTGATGCAGCCACTATGGAAAACCATATGGAGGTTCCTCAAAAAACTAAACATAGAGTTTCCATATGATCCAGCGATCTGACTCCTGGGCACATATCCAGACAAAACTCTAATTCGAAAAGATACAGGCACCCCTATGTTCATAGCAGCACTAGTCACATTAACCAAGACATGGAAACGACCTAAAATGTCCATCGACAGATGAATGGATAAAGAAAATGTGGTATCTATACACAATGGAATATTACTCAGCCATAAAAAAGAATAACATAATGCCATTTGCAGCAACATGGATGGACCTAGAGATGATGACACTAAATGAAGTAAGTCAGACAGAGAAAAACAAATATCATATGATATCACTTATATGTGGAATCTAAAATATGACACAAATGAACTTATCTGTGAAAATAATTCACAGACATCGAGAACAGACTTGTGGTTGCCAAGGGGAAGGGGTCGATTGGGAGTTTGGGATTAGCAGTTGCAAACTGTTATATATAGAATGGATGGACAACAAGGTCCTACTGTATAGCACAGGGAACTATATTCAATATCCTGTGATAAACCATAATGGAAAAGAATATGAAAAAGAATGTGTATGTGTGTGTATATATATAAATATATATCTTTCTGAATCACTTTGCTGTACAGCAGAAATTAGCACAATGTTGTAAATCAACTATACTTGAATAAAATAAATTTTAAAAAAATACAGTACTCCATGTAGAAGCTCTTAAAAGAGGACCAATATCACAGTATCATAGTAAGTCTTCTATTATTATTATAAGTTTCCTTTCATTAGACATTACACAGTCTACTTCTAGGTGAGTCAATTAACTGTAATAGATACATATACAATTTGTTAACAAACTTAAATAATTTGCACTCTAAAGGCATTGTTTGTCATGCATACACTAATGTCAGGACGTTGCTCTAGGAGCGAAAGGCTGCTCTGTCTGTGACAGGCCTACCATGGGCAGAGCTGGGGATATTGAGCTGAATTCCAAGGCTCCCTCCAGACTAGAGCTGATCTGAGAAACCAGTGCTGATGGAAGCAGCAGGGCTTTAAGCTATCTGTTCTGTCCTCTGGGTGCTTGACGGGGAAGAGAGAGTGCCTCTCTCTCTAGACCTCAGCTTAACTGGCCTATTTCATGGCTGGACAAACACAGGCTCCTTAGCCACTTTTCTATCCTTGACTGAGCTGTAAGTGTCCACAGTGTGACATAAAGCAAAGCTGGACTGCTCCTGCAAGGGCAGTGTGTGAGAAGAACATGGCCTCCCAGACAGCGGGGCGGAGGTCCCCTATAAGACCAATGATGGAGCAGCAGGTCTCCTGAGGCCCAAAGGGTGTTGATGTTGATGGAGCATTTCTATGGATCTGTTGCCTCTCAGACTTCATTCCAACCCCTGCTCCCACACACTCTTCCCAGCCAGGGGTGAGGCCTAAAATTCTCTGAAGACTAAAGGCCCAAAGACTGAAGGTGTCTGAAGAGTGTTGCTGTCATGGGGTGCATTTCTGTGGTGCCACGGCCTTCCGGTTGTCCTGCTTCATCCTTAGTGAGAATTAAAGTCCAGTACATCTTCTCAGGTCCAGAGAGTGCTGTTCTCATGGGGTGCATTTCTATGGCGACGCTGCCTTCCATGGGTCCCTCCAGTCTATCACGAGGTTTATAGTACAGCAAGCCTCAGGCTCAGAAAGCTCTGACCTTGAGGGCTACACTTCTGTGGGTTCTGCCTCCAAATCATTATTCCAAATCTTCGTCAGGGCCTAAAGTCAAGCACCAAATCATCTCAGGCTCAGAGAGTGCTGATATTGAAGAGGAGATTACTCAGAAGCTACTGCCTAGAAGGTGCCCTTCCAGTCTGTATGGAGCCCTAAAGGCAAGCAAGAAGTCTCCTCAGGTTTGGAGAGTGCTTCCGGGGTAGGGGAGCCATTGTAAGGAGTAGCTGCCTCCCAGACCCCTTTCCCAGGCCTTGAGGAGGCCTGAATACCACCAAGACATCTCCTCAATGTCAGAGATCTCTGCCAAAGAGCAGAAGAGTTCTGAAGAGCAGCTGCCTCGCACAGGCCCTCTCCCGGCTTCAAGAAACCCTCAAGGTCAGAAACAGGTCTCTTCTGCTTGAAGCCAACATTGGGCTCACCCGTTGCTGGCTAATAATTGTGATTCTTATGGGTTAAATATTCCTCAGGATATAGTCTGTGGACCATCAGAATCACATGTACATTTTTAAAAAAACAAACAAATTTCTGTTCCCCACTCAAGACCTACTGAATCAAACTCCTAGTGAGGGATGGAACCTAGGAATCTGAATTATTAGCAAGTTCTCCTAAGTGATTCTGATGTTCTGCAAAATTTGAGAGTTACTGATATATGCCTTAAATGTTAGCTCAAAATATATTAGTTTTATATTGTTATTCCATGTATTATATTACCTTGTCAAATTGAGAACTTTTTAAAGTGCTGCTCAGTATAAGATACAGTCTTTGAAAACATTAAAAAATTCTAAATCGATGAACTTATTATTATTATTATATTTTCCCAAAAAGAAGACAATCACCTTGAGGTCAGTTTCTCTACATACTGTTGTTGCCTATAAGACCTAGCAGATATAGGGGTGGGGCTAAATTAGGAATTTGGGATTAAGAGATACACATTACTATATATAAAATAAACAGGGCTTCCCTAGTGGCGCAGTGGTTGAGAGTCTGCCTGCCGATGCAGGGGACACAGGTTTGTGTCCCGGTCCGGGAAGATCCCACATGCCACGGAGCGGCTGGGCCCGTGAGCCATGGCTGCTGAGCCTGCGCGTCCAGAGCCTGTGCTCCGCAACGGGGGAGGCCACAACAGTGAGAGGCCCACGTACCGCAAAAAATAATAATAATAAATAAATAAATAATAAAAATAAACAACAAAGATCTACTGTACAGCTCAGGGAACTCTATTCAATATTTTGTAATAACCTAAGTGGGAAAAGAATCTGAAAAAGAAGACATATCTGAATCACTTCGGGGTATACCTGAAACATTGTAAATCAACTATACTTCAATAAAAAATAAATTTAAAAAAGGAAATAAAAGAAACAGTAATAGAAATTGAAAATAAAAAGACCTACCAGTACCAGATAGCTGAGCACAAATTCAACAAACATTAGTTTATTAAAAATAAAAAGTGTGTATACACATGCACATGTGATGTGGAAAAAACACACTAGAAAGATGCTCGTATAGTAATTTCATGCAGGTGTCCAAGGAACCTAGATCTCCACATGCCTCTGAAAAGTAGCATGAAGGGGCAAGACGTGGTTTTCCTTTGCAGTTTTCCAGGAGAAAATACCTTTTCAGAAAGTCTTATTAGGGAGGGCTACCTAAGGAGACCTTGCCCAAAAAACAAATTTAGGACTCACAGTTGAGGAAATCAAGAGTTTGAGGTGACAGGAGTCCTCTTCCCTGAAATTCTACCCCAAATATGTTGAGGGTGTGTGTGTAGTTTTGTAGGGATCAAAGAACACCGAACACCATTCAATCCATCTCTTCTGTGGAGTGTGGTGTTTTGTCTCCCTGAGGATGCTTTTGGTTGCAGGCAGTAGACCAAGAGTTTTTACATAGAAAAAGGACTTATTATTTCACAAAATAAGAAATGTAGAGTGAGGACAGTTACAGGAGATTCAGTAGCTCAACTATCCCCAAGGATGCAGGTGTGTTCTCCCTGTCCACTCCACGTTATTCTGTTCCAGACGCAGTGCTGATGGATTGGAGAGGCAGGTGGAAGAGAGGGTTCATTATCCCTCCCCACCTGAGGAAGATACAGATTGGAACCTCTCACTGGCTTGACCAGTGGGAGGGTAGCAAAGAGAGACAAGCCTCCTACCAGTCTATCCCAATCTCCTAAGAGCTTCTGGAACTCTTAAGTCAAGCCAGGTGGAGCCCCAGAGCCACAGAGAGTTTGGCCCAAGTGTTTCTCTGGAAGGCTCTTCCCTTCTCCCACCCCATCACTACCTGAGCCTTTAGACTCCGCTGCCCCATAACTCACCTTCTCAGGGACTGCTGGGGGAAGTGAGGCAGGCCAGGGGGTGAGATGCAGGAGCGAGATATGCCTTAAGAGATGGCTTTTCCCAACACCCAGCTCCCCATCCGGCAGCTCTGCCCTGTCCCATGACTCTGTGTAGTGCCACCCCAGCTCATCACACCTCATTAAGGAAAAAGAATACAATAAAACCAAGCCTCTGGGGAAAAAGAAGTCACCGGGGAGTTCTCCCTTCCTGCATAAGTGCCTGCAGTCATCCCAAGAAATTACGCATGCAGAGGAGAAAAGCATTTTCCCCACGTACACAGTGCTATTAGCAAGAAAAATCTTTTCCAGCAACTTCTCTGCATACTTCCCTTCAAATCCCATTGGCCAGGAAGGGGACATATATTGATGCCTAAACCAATCACATGATAACAGTTCATTGCAGGAGACCATTTCCCTGCACACACATGTGGCTAGGTAGGGGCACCCCTAAAACTGGGGTCTTCTAGCAAGGAAGAAATAAGGCAATGGGAATGGCAATTGGGTAAGTGACTAAGAGTGCCTACCATATTGGCCTTAAAATGTCCTAAGTCTAAAATATTGAATTTAAACACTGAATTTGATACTTGAAGCAGAGTCACAGACACCCTCTCTTTAAAACTTAGCAGCACAGTCACTAAGTAAATGGGAGAAAATTACTCAACTCTCTGGGCCTTGTGTTCTTATCTATACAAAGATAACAAAGACAAGGTACAGGACACCCAGTGAAATATGAGTTTCTGTTAAACCATGTCCTAAATATTACATGCGACTTATACTACAGAATTATTTGTTGTTTATCTGAAATTCAAATTTCACTAGGTGTCCTGTATTTTTGTTAAATCTGGCTATCCTAGATGGATGGATTGTGGCTGGAGGGTGGGTAGGTAGACGGATGGGGCGGATGAGATGGGTGGGTGTAGTGATAGAACTCTTTGGGACAATTTTTCAATGGTCAAGGGCTGTGTGCCTCTGTGTATATGGGTGAGTGGGTGTGTGTGTGTGTGTGTGAATATGCGTGTATTTTCCTCAGAAATAGACCAGCAAGGGAAGGCATATGATGAGAATTTGAAGAGCTAGTCCAGCCCAGAGAACAGAATATCTGCTGCCAGGGAGGTGAGAATGTGAACATTTGCACTATGATTATACCAGTGACTCACTGTGTGACCTTTGATAAATCACACAACCTCTCTGTTATGCAGGGTTTCACATTAATGTAGATGAGATAATAATATCAGCTTTATTTCCGCCTCACATGAGATCAAGGTCACTTGAGCATTACTTATAAATTCCAGAATTGAAACAGAGGCAAGGGATGGGTACTTTTGTACATTACAAAGGGGAATCAGAAAGCCCGGGTAGGCTTGGGATTCTTTTCTAATTTCTTTGGGAAGCACTCACTAAATAATGATTCGAACTTAATATAGGATGCACTGATTACAACCCACACTTTGTTTCCAAGCCTTAATTCACATACCTGAATATTTCCCTCGTTAGCTGCGGGCATCACCCTCTCACTGAATCAGCAGAATTTAGCAAATTCAGACATCAGCTGTTTCCTTCCTGTGTTTGACGGGAAACCTATTGCAACCCAGTGATTCCCCAGGGTTCATTTTTTCACAAGTGCCAGAGCAGCACCACACCAGTGGGATCCGTGCTGGGCGCATGTGCCCATAAAAACTGGTTTCTGGGCTTCCCTGGTGGCGCAGTGGTTGAGAATCCGCCTGCCGATGCAGGAAACACGGGTTCGTGCCCTGGTCCGGGAAGATCCCACATGCCGCGGAGCAACTAAGCCCGTGAGCCATGGCCGCTAGGCCTGTGCGTCCGGAGCCTGTGCTCCGCAACGGGAGAGGCCACAACAGTGAGAGGCCCGCATACCGAAAAAAAAAAAAAAAAAAACTGGTTTCTTTTTGTGGTCACATTTATGTTGAATCGGCAAGTGAATGGGGCTCTCATTATCTTTGGAGGTAGAAGTCCATTACATTTCACTGGGCCTGCGTTATTTTGCTAATAAAACTAATACAGCCCAAGAAACAAGAACGGTGGAGGGTGGTAGGGTTAGTGCTTTCAGTGATATTCCCAGAGGCCTCCGAATCATCCTCCTATAAGCGACCAAATGGCCAGAATCCAAGGCAAGCATGGGGTTGGAGTACAAAAACAGAGGAGAACCACCAGAGAGGGCAAAAGTAGAGAAGACTCTGGCCAGGGGGTGAAAGCAGGTAGGAGAATGTGTGAACCTAGTGACCCAGATTGAAAACAGGGCATCCCACGTCACCCTTAAGGCAGGCAGCTTTACGGTGAGTGTCACGAAAATCATGATATAATCATGCCTTCTCAGTCATTTGCAAAGGACTTTTACATACAGTAGCTCAGTTCATCCTTACTGAATCGGTGAGAAAACTGAAGCTCATAAAGGTAAAATAACTTCCTCTAATGCATATCAGAGGCAGTATTCGAAATCAGGGCTACTGAACACAGGACCGGGACTTTTTCCACCAGCCCCAGCAGTATTTTACAAATGGTGTAAATTAATACCTGCCAAAACGTGACCTTCATCCTCTTATCTACAGCTGTTGAAGTTCCCACCATTGGCATCCCTTTCGGGGTTAAAGAGAGAAGGAAACAAACTCCATATTGTGTAACCCAGGTTAGGCAGTGACAGGGAAACAAAATAGGGACCAATTTTTTCTGGATCTTTCATCCTGGTTGTCACCTTGGAAAGCCACATTACCGTCACAGAAAATGTGATTTATTGGCATTCATTCATTTGTTCATGCACTCATTCATTCAAAAAGTGTAAATTAAATTTCTATTTGCCAAACACTGTACAAGCTACTGTGTGTTCAGTGGTGAATAAAAGAGAGATGGTACTTGCTCTTGTGGGACTAAAAACATGGCGAAAGGGACAGACATTAAAGAAGGAGACCTAAGCATCTAGGCCTAAGCATCTCATTACTGATTGTGAAAAGTGCCGCGAGTGATAAAGATAGGGTGTTTTACAAACAAAATACAGAGGGGGCTTCTCCAATTTGAGCAGGCCACTCCAAAGTGATAGGTGACCTGATGAACTTCAACTTTGCCCTGTTCCCAGGTGAACTTCAACTTTGCCCTGTTCCCAGGTGTGCAATTCCAGGTGCTCACGGTGAGACTGACGCCTCCATTGGTAGTTTATTCCCCTACTTTGAATCCTCTGTCCACCACTAACCCCACTCAAGGTGCCTAATGCCACCTCCATATCTGCGTTATGGTAAATGGCCTTCAGTTCCACATGGAAACGGAGGAAAAACACAGGCTGCCAACTAGGTGTGCCAAAAATATTTTCCCAAGCGCCAGATGGAGACTGTGCCCTAAACTGGAAAGTTTCTGGCCACCTGTGAAGGCTGTTCTCTGGTGTCAATCCGACTTTCTCCCACCAACTCTTTGGGGCTGAGGAAATGCCTCATCAGTGCTGGGTGGGATCATTAGAAGTAACTGATTAACAGCTCGGCTATCGAAGTTCTGGAGTTTGTTTTTCTGCAACCTGAAAGAGTGCTTGCTTTATGATTTTTTAATTAGAGTGTAAATATTGCAGGCCCATAAACCTCTTGATTGATTGCTGACAGGTGTGAAAGTTTGCATTTGATGGAAAAGGCCCGGAGTCTTCTGTTATCTCCAGCTTCTGTTTTCTCAGGCTCCCCTGGCAGCTGGCTGGGTTGACACACAGGGCAGCACCCAGCAAAACTGCCAGATGGAGGTCTTATCTTCTGAATTCCCCAATATCGCCTTGGGAGCTTCTTCCTCCATATCACATCGCCCCTCATCTTCTTTCAAAATTCACAGTGGGACCTCGGCCTGGTGAAGAAATCCCCACAATGTCTCCACTGTTTGAGTCATGCCCCATTTTCTGATTTTCCTTCTGACCTTATCACACATTCTATGCCCCCCCCCTTTTTGAACTACCAAGAAACAGAAATTAATTTAAATACTTATTCATGGGTTCATTCAGTGAACAAATAGTAAGTGTAGCCGTGGCTACGGTACACACATTATTTCAGGTGCCCGAGAGATAGCACGGAACACACTAAAGTCCTTGCCATCACAAAATACCTTCTACAAGCGGGAGTAAAAAATACACACATGACAGAATAAGTTTAAAAGAGCATTTCAAACACTGATAAGTGTTATGGAGATGATAAAATTGGGACACATGGTCGAGAGTCATTGGGAAGATGCTTTGGCCAGAAGAGCAGGAGATTCAGTGATTTTTCTCCATCTTTCCAGCATGAGTCCCCCATTTCTGTTTGTCTTGGAAGATCTGTTGCATTCTTCTTGTTCTCACACCATATTGACTCCCCCTTCCATATGACCAAAAATGACCATCTTATCTCTCTTCTCACATTGATTCAGTAAAAGCAATCAATGAAGACCAGTCATCCTCACTGGGCCCCTACTCCTAAAAAGTATTTAGAATCTGACTGGTCCAGTTGGGGTCAGGGTTCCTCTTGGTGAAAATCATCCTTGAGCAATCGAGGCTGTGTCACATATGAGTGTGACCTAAGTCCCCATTGTTGTGGGTATAGGGGCATTTATTATAGAGAAGAGACAGAGCATGGCCTGGGAATATACCAACTAGTAATCTTGCTTACAGATAGTTGTTGTATTGCAGATCTATCCATTCCTACAGAGAGGCAATAATCCAGGAGAGAAGTGATGGAGTCCTCAACTGAAGAGGGAGAGTACATGAAATAAAGAAACAGTGGGGTTTTTAGAACCAACATGTTCTGATATGCTGAACTAAATAATACAACTATCTTTGCAAGCATAGAATTTGAAACCTGAGCATCTAAAGAAAACTCCTGAAATAAAATCCCATGTCTATTTAATATACTCTGAAAGTCCTCCAGAGAAGGAAGCCATACTGCTTTTCAAAATATTTTGAAGTTTAAGACGTCTCAGTTTCTATAATCATGAATTGCTTCATGTCTAAGGCAAATGCTCCAAAGTTAGGTGACAGCATTTACCTGCACCTGCAGTGTAATCATTCATAGTGCAACTTTCACTCAAATTACGGTCCCAGTTTGGACAATAAATGAAAAGTCATCTTACTCTTAGGGCAAGTTGGACAAAGGAAATTATGTCCATTATTATTGCAAACATCAAGAAACAAGATAGGACAACTTAAAAAACCGTCTGAGGTAAAAGTTTCTAGGTGACCTGGAATTTGAGATATTAAGTCACATGCAAGTTTCTAGGTGATGACGGTCACTCCTTATAGATTTTGAAGATATTACAAAACTCATTTGTACAGTGTTGGTGGTACAGTGGTGAGCATAACTGCCTTCAAAAATTCTTCTTATATTATTATGCTTCCTCTGATTCTTCTCTGTCAAGTAAGTGGCCCAATCTTGATGCTTAAGTTTCTATTCCCAAAGCAAAAAAGGGAAATAAGAATGCACCATGGCCTTTTGGTAAAATGACAGTTATTACTATCTTTGGCCAGAAGAAACATATTTTTGACAGCAAACCAAAGACTGAGCAGGGTATTATCAGCTTTTCAAACACTAAAGTGAAAAAATAAATGGGTAGAGGATTTGTGTGTCATTCAGCAGAGTTTTAGTGTCAGTCATGACAGTTCTTACTGGAAAAATGTTTAATACCCTCTACTTAATCAAAACTAAATTCCTCATAAATGACTGTTTGATAAAAGGAAAGAATTGTCTCTGAATAACTTATCCTACAATGTAGAATTGCTCCCCAATTCCAAAGAATGAAGTAAAGCTGATTGAGAATATTCTAAGTAAGTGTTAGGGTTTTGATAAACACAATGAAATCTCAAATACTGAATTGTTCAGCCAGGAACAACAATTGGATAAGTTGATCCCCACTGATTATTTTTTCCCAGAAGCCTGAAATGTGAATAAAATGTTCTGGCATTTCACTATCTCATCAATTTTTACATACTGGGGTTTTCAAGTTTCTCATATCCTTCTATCCTATTATCCTCCTTTATCTTCTTGGATTCTATTCTGGGAATTACTCATGCATAAAATTATGTGAGAAGCCTTCATCTCTAACGCCTTTTTCTAATTGTCAAATTTACAGTAAAAAGTTAATAACTATTGAGTATCGATTGATCCAAGTTTTCATAAAAGCTATGGCAATTTCTAGACAACAGGAGCAATCATAACATATTTTGCAGTAGACTGCCTTAATTAACAACTAGGTGCTTTCCAAATTTTTCAAGAAAAAAACGGAGCATATCTAATTCTGTTCATTTTGATAATGGAGGGCAGGATGTGTCTCATTGGAAATGCAAAGCTAGTCTTCAGTAGAAACAATTTCTTCATTCTCTTCATTGATTTAAGCTTTGTCTCCTCTTTTGAGTCACAGGCCACTCCTGAGGTTAGAGGTGATGGCATAGCTTAACGGTTAAGAGTGAATATAGCAAAAAAGAAGCAGACTCACAGATATCAAGAACAAACTAGTGGTTCCCAGTTGGAAGAGAGGATTGGGGAGGAGCAGTATAGGGGTAGAAGATTAAGAGGTACAAACTATTATGTATAAAATAAATAAGCTACAAGAATATATTGTACAACTTGGGGAATACAGCCAATATTTTATAATAACTGTAAATGAAACATAACCTTTAAGAATTGTGAATCACTATATTGTACACCTGTAATTTATATACTATGGTACTGCAACTATATTTCAATAAAAATAAATCAATAAATATAAATAAATAAATAGGAAAAAGTTTTTAAAAATACACGAGTTAGAGTTACAATGCCTAAGTTCTAAATCCTAAGCTTTGCCACTTGCTATTTGGGCCAATTTCAACAGGATTCTTAATATCTCTTAGTCTCAATTTTTAATTTGTAGTATAGAGTGTCTATTGTACCTATTCCAGTGAGTAAAATGCATATTAAGCATCAGCACAGAGTCTGGCATAGAGTAGAACCTTAATAAAATATCCTATTACATGAAAGAAAAAAATAACTAGAAGATAAACAAAGGGCCTAGATAAACAGCTCCTAAATAATCATAGACTAAGTATTTCTTCTCCAGCAGATCTTGGTATCTGCTGACATCCTCTCTTTAATTCGTGGTGCATTCTCCATCTACAAGCTTAAAATTCTCTATCTTTTTGGCACAGACTGAACATCAATCAACGAGGAGATTGTTAATTCATTCAGGCCAATGGAAAGCAATCATTATAAACAATTCAAAGGTCCCTTTGGACTTCCTCTGGGATGTGGATACAACCACTCCTTTATTATTTCCTAGATAAGGGCGACATCGACCCTGGTAACATATTAGGGTTGACCTGTAGTTAGAAGGAAATGTTTTCACAGTTACATTTCTGACCACTATATTCATATCAGAAAGCTTTTCAGACACAGTTCCTTATGGTTCACTTTACCATGTATCTGACAGACAGGACTGGTTCATGGCGCAATGGTTCATCAAGTTCTACACTCCAGAATTACATTCTAGAATGTGTTCTTTTGATTCATTCAAGGTGATTGCTAACTCAGTTATATACAAGTAAACTTGTGGACACACAGATCTTGATCTATTTACATTGACTTTCAGTCCGGCAAGCTCTTTCCAATGTGGTCCTGGCAGAGTACTGGTTTTTACAAGCATTTCTGGGTTCAAATCAGTTTTAGACTTAGAATTCTTCAAATTTTGCCCCAGTGACCAAGAATGCCTGTCACTCTCCAGAGCATAAATTCTTCTGTACATATAACAGCTACTGAAATCTAAGAGGAATTCATGCTTTTTAAAATTCATGGCATGACAGTGCTATGACATTGGTAGTTTTTGACAAATAACATTTTCCATCTAGCTTCTAAGAATACTTTCTTATTACAGTTGCTCTTCTCTACAAACCCATCAAATTCCTCCCTGAAAAGCCAGATCTCCTTGTTTCTCTTGGGCAAACGCTGTTTTATAGATAATGCAGGAAAGGCCTTAGTGATAACTGCTCTCCCCAAAACTGTGACGTGGTCAAATGTCTATTTGGGGTCTTTTTTTCACAAAGTCTATCAAAACTTCCTTTAAAAGTGTGGCTTTGTCCATTTTGCTTAGTTTGCAAGAGGTCTCTTTCCTAGAAAGACTTCCAAAGTTACTCTAGCCTTTGAAAACATGAATACTATCCTTCCCCTATCATTTTAGTTCTATTCAACAGAATCAAGACTTTGGAGAGAAACATGACTATGTCTAAGAAGATTAGTGCAAGATTCTCTCCATGAGTATCAGTTACACACTAGGATCATTGAGATAGTATGTAGAAGACACTATTTTCAACATGTCTTTATTTCAACATGTCTTTAAAGAAAGAGGAGTACTGTAAAGTGATCATGTATTTCTATTCCATTTTCCTGAAATCATTCATTAAAAAAAAGAGAGAAAACGTTAGATCAAGCCTCTCAGGATGTTCCAAGTGAAAAGAAAGTTCGTTTTTTTTGTTTTTATAATCTTTCTGCTGACTGCCAGAAGAGTCACTTGATAGGGTACAATTGTTACCAGTAATAAGAATGTGCATGAGAAACCTCATTTTTGGCACTACACTAAAGATGAAAGTAGAACAAGGGTCGGGGGGATCACCTTTGTCAGACAGAAGGTTAGATGTATTAAAATAAAATCTTAATGGAACCAAAGTGAAGACCTGTATCATGTCCAAGATTTCTGGTGGGAAATTTCAGCAGTAATGAGCAACTTTCCAAATGGGATAATTAATGAACAGTGCAATATTTCACAATAGAAACAATATACTTTTGATAGACCCAGAGAGACATGGGAATATCCTTCACACCAACTCAAAGTAGTCAAGGTTTATATTTGTTTGTTGCTTTAAATCCTTAATCTACTCCATCAACCTGGGAATATCCAGGGAAGGAAACGGTGCAGGGTCTGAGGAGTTAACTGAAGAAATGACTTTTCTCTTTGTTACTTAAGTACATATCATGAAAAACTGCCTAACTCAGCAGATTGTTTCTGTGTATTTCATTGAAATAAATCAAAACCACTTGCTTTTTCTACTTCTTTATTTCCTATTCACTAGACAAATCCTCCAAGTTTATTTTCAATCCCCCTGAATTGAATTTCCCCCTGTCAAGATTATCAACTTCATCCACGTGTCCAAAGACAGTGGTAGCATTCAAGTTCTCATCCTAGTCAACATCTCAGAGGTAGTCAACACATCTGATCATTTCTTCCTTCTGGAAACATGTGTCCTTTTGTCTTATCTGCCTCTACTTTCTCCTGGCTTCCATTTAATTTATCAAGTTGTTCCAATTCAAGCTCATCCTCCTCTGCCCTCTTCTATGTGTTCATTGCTCCAGGATCAATCTTGGCCTGAACTCCCCTTTATCTATACTAAGTCCCTATGCAAATTCACCCCACTCTGTGACTTAATCTATATGCTATTCATTCACCTTTAGCCCTGATCACTTCCTTGAGTTTCAGGTTCATATATCCAACTGCTCCTTAACCTCTCCAGTTGTATGTTAATAGGGATCTCATCTTTTACTTTTTCCAAACATGTCTATTCTTTCCCTCCTACTCACCTTTTAACATACACACTCACACCTTACCTCTCCAAATGTGCTTCTGTCCTCAGTCTTCTCCTACCTCAATCAAAAATGTACCATCCATTCAGTAGTTCAAACAAAAGCCTTAGGAGTCATTCAATTCTTATCATATTGTCCTCAATGACTTGGCCCACCGTGATCCTAATGCAAACCACCATCATGTCTTTTCTGATCCTGTAATGGCCTTGTTTTTAATCTTATTCTGCATGTAGCATCCAAAATGATCTGTTTTAATGTAACTCAAATAATGTTACCCTTCTGTTTAAAATCCTACCGTGCCTCTGATCACAAAGTAAAATCGAAAGTTCATTGTGGCCTATAGAGCTTTTCATGATCTAGCTGGTGTCTAACTCTCCTCACTTAACTCATACAATGTCCTATACCACTTATTCTACTATACCAAGCTTTTCCTTCAACACAGCGAACTTATTCCTATTTCAGGGCCTGTGCTCTTACACTTTCCTTTACCTCTTTGAATGACTGTGTCTTGTTCCTTTAGATCTCATTATGAGTGTTACTTTCTAAAGTAGTCAACCCCACTCCACCCCCTCTGTCACCATCAGAATAATGGTTACCTCTGGGAAGATGAGAACAGAGAGTGCCTAGAAAGGTGAATGAGAGAACTTTGAGGGTGATGAGCTTCTGTCACCATGTTTGTGCATTTGTCAAAACTCAGTGAAGATTTGTGTATTTCATTGTATGTAAATTTAATTTCAAAAGAAAAATGTAAACAAATATAAAACTCTAGTTAAAGCCATAAATGATGAAGTCTATAGGAGAAAATGTACTGATATCTGCACATCCTTTAGAAATATTTCAAAATTCAATGTACATTTATAAGTGGAAAAAATGTATAGGTGAAAAAATATGTGATAAAGCAAGTATAGTACAGTGTTAATGGTAAAATCTAGACGGTGGGTATATAGATGTTAACTCTAAAATTCACCTCTGCTATATGCTTGAAAATGTTATAATTAAACCGTGAAAAATTATTTTCTTAAAAAATTTAAAGATAAATCAACTAAAAATGATTGGATTTGATAAGATAGTTCAAAATGTGGCTGGATAAAACATAAATAAACAAACAAAAGCTTTCCTTTGTAAAAACTAAATGGAAACTTAAGACTATTCCCAATAGTAACAAAAGCTATAATATACATAGGAATACATTTGACAGTGTGTGAGAACAATATGAAGAAAATTATAATACTTTACTGAACTGTATATAACCTGACCTGACATCTCATACATCTCATTGTAAAATGAGAGATATTTATGATAGAATATAAATGTTACCCAGACTACTATAAATTCAATGCAATTTCAATGAAAAAATCTAGTGGAAACACTTATTAATATGAAAAATTGATTCCTAAATATATTTGGAAAAGCACATGGGTAGGAATAGTCAAAATTTGGAATAAAAATTAAAATGGGAGGGAGAACACTTTCGGATGTTAAAGTAAATCATAACATTTTAGTAATTAAAACAATGTTGATTAACCAAACAGATCAATGGTATGTCATAAAGATGTCATTTTAAATCAGGAGGCATAGGATTGAATAAAAAAGTGTTGGCACCATTACATATATATGGAATATTATAAGGGTTAATCTCTAAAATACATTCTGGATGGATTAAATTTCTAATAAACATAGTACAAAATAATAAACTTACAAGAAAAAAGGAGAATATTTTCTATTATTGTCATAGATTATGTCTTTCTTAAGAAAAAATGGATGATCATAAGCCATAAAAAATAAAACTGACAAGTTTGACCATGTACAAAGTAAAAATCTCTCTAAGTAAATAGACATTATAAAGAAAAAAACAAAGCACAGAGTGAGAAATTTATCTGTGACATAGACGTGTAACATAAATAGGGTATAAATAGATGAAGCAAAGGAATAGAGCTATTTATTGCATACGTAGCCAAGTTTTATCCCTAATATGTTAGGAGTGATTTATAAATGAATAATAAACAAGAATAGATGCTAAGTCTAATTAGAAAATCAGGAAAATACACATTAGGACAACAGACTATCTCTTTTATTACATTTAGTTTATAAAAATAAGGAAAATGAAATTTGAAAGAGATTTGATAACAATTTTTGTTAGGAAAATTGAGGAGGAAAACATTTTTTCATACATTGGTGGTAGGAGTATAAAAGAGTTCTGAAAGGATATTTTGTAAATCTATCAAATTTTAAAATTTTCTTTTAATCACGTGCTCCAAGTCTAGGCATACATCTTCTATACACAAGTACATAAAGATGAATGTGCAAGTATATTTATTGCAGCATATTTAATAATACCAAAAATTGGAGAAAACCTACATTTGCAATTATCAGTAATGGTTAAATAAATGATACATTCATAATATAAAATACTATATACAAATTAAAAGTTCTGACATGGAAAGAGATTCACTATTTATTGCTGAATGGAAAACAAATAAATTATAAAACAATATGAGTCTGATTATTTACAATTGTTTAAAAAATATGTACTTTTGGGCTTCCCTGGTGGCGCAGTGGTTGAGAATCCGCCTGCCGATGCAGGAGACACGGGTTCGTGCCCTGGTCCGGGAAGATCCCACATGCCGCGGAGCAACTAAGCCCGTGAGCCATGGCCGCTAGGCCTGCGCGTCCGGAGCCTGTGCTCCGCAATGGGAGAGGCCACAACAGTGAGAGGCCCACGTACTGAAAAAAAAAAAAAAAAAAAAAAATTATGTACTTTTTAAATGTGTAGCAAATGGCCCAGAAATATAAAAATTAAAATCTCAACTGTAGTTTCCTCTAGGAAATATATGTATTGGAGGAGTGTAAAGGGAGGGAATCCTTTCACTTTTTTATATTCCATTTTGGATTTTTATGTATTCCCCATCACAAACTCCCAACCCACAAACATTTTAAGAAACAGTGCACAATGTATTTCTTGAGAAAATTTTATTTTATAAAAAGGTATTACAATGAAAGCAAAGGAAAGAAAGGAATGGGAGCGGGAAAAACAAGGAATGAAAGAAGGAGGTTTTAAAAGAAAGATGGATGGGAAGAAGCAATCAGTGTACCGTGGAGAGGAGAAATAGTGGATGTTAGAAAGATTTGGAGAAGAAATGGTAAGGCAGCTGAGTAATGAGATGCGAGGACGGCCAAACCTTCCTAGCTAGTATGCTTGGACCCTGGAAAGAGGGCCTTACCCTGAACTCCACACTTAAGAAAACCAGCATATCACAAACACACACATATCAAGTATATTGAGGGACTCCTGGACATTCTGCCGCTGGGGATCTGATGTTCAGTACTGGCCCAGCATAACCCTAAACATCCACTGTCGCAACTACCATTGCTGAAGCCCCAGGGCGGGGAACACTTCTCCACATCGATTCCTTTGTCTTCAAAACAAAAAGCAGCTTGCATCTGAATGCCAGGAAGGTTTGTGGGCAATACTTGTTGCTGACCTCAGAGGAGATACTGCATCAGATGCAGGACTATTTGAGCAACTAAAGCATTTAGTGAAGAGAAGATAAGTTAATTAATTTGTCAAATCCTTCTTCTAAGACAGGATGAATGGCATATATTCTCACATAACAGTATATCATCTTCAAGCATCCATTTTCTTATTTTTCTTCATTTTCCAATTTCCAATTCTTTCAACTTAACAGTTTTAGAAAAAGAGTGCAGCATTTGGAACCTTTTGCACGTGATGGCTGAAGGAACACTTTTCAGCATTAAATAATTCACAATTTTCCTAAATATGTGTATGTGTGTGTATGTTCCTACATGTATCATGCATATTGAGATATAATACCAATTCCTTCTATTAGTGTGTAAATCTAGGTAATGGTTTAAAAAGTGATGAAAATTGCAATATGTGTTAATAATCTGTGTGAAGAAGCTAGGATAATTTATAATAACTTTTGATAATAACTTATCATAAGCAATCCATTTAAATGTTCAAACATGATATACAAAATTCTTATTTTATTTATAAACCTAAGTGTTGATGTAAGAATTTTATTGGCAACTTAAGATGCTATTGCCACAGGAGAGCAAAATTTCTAAAACTGAGATGAATAAAACACTGAAATTAATAAACTGAAATCAACTGAAATGAATAAAACTACAATAAATCACAAAAGGCTGTCAAATTTGGCATTAGTACATAAATTATGCAAAATTCTTGATTATAGGAACATAATCAGTGATTTTGCTGAAATGAAGGTAAAAATATATTTTATGAAAAATATTTAATAATTTATGAATTATGTCTTAGTATCATTGCTCATCCAATATCACTGTTGCATCGATAGAAGAGCTAGACATTAAACAATAATTGAGATAATAGTCTCTTCTATTTTGCCAACTTTCAATGATATAAAAACTTTAGCTTTACGTCTTTCTGTTTTGTGTTATAAATGAATATAGTCAAAGATGGAGCGGTTTAGAAGAAATATATCTTTTTTAACAGTGTGCTAACTTGATTCAGATCCTTTAACTATTTAGTCATAAACTATATGGTTCTCCATTTGTAGTCCTGCCCAGGCCCTGCAGATTTTAGGTGTGGATCTCTTGCTAGTTTCTTCACAGTTGAAGCCCTCCATCCAGCCTTCTTCCTTTCCTCTGCCACTGTACATTGCACACAACCAACTGAATCATTAATCTACTAATGCTACAACCACTGGGCTGGATGATTTACAATTCTACCTCCTATTACCGTATTAACTGCTGCAATGTATAGGCATGGCAAGATCGTGACATCAGGCAGATTAAGTCCTTTGAGAAAATAACTGAGCCTTCTTTTCTGGACTACAGATTTATTGGGGGAGAAGTTCAGCTCTTTTCCCCTTAGCTTCCCCAGAAAGACAAACAGCAATTTGTATTCTGGCTATCTGGGATTTTTCCCAAGGAAAAGTTAATAGGCTATTGTTTTTAAGGTCTAATATCACTTAGAAAAACTATTTTCTAAATGTGGCCTTGTTGCCCGTGTTCTTCTGCAATGTGATTGCTTTAACTACTGAATCTGGTGGAAATGACACTGTGCCATTTCCACACAAGAGACCTTAACTGGCCTGGCAGCCATTTCACTGGTTGGTCTCCTGTCTCTTGGAATACTCAGTCTTAGAACAAAGCCCCCATGCTGTGAGAAGCCCGAACCACGTGGAGAAGCCACATGTTGGCAGTCTGGTTGACAGCCCCAACTGAACTCCCAGCTGACAGCCAGTAGCAACTGCCAGCCATGGGGGTGAGTCATCTTGGACATATAGTTCAGCCCAGCTGAGCCCTCAGAGATAACAGCTTTGTCATCTTTTGAGGGCAACCACATGAAAGATACCAAGCAGGAATTGCTCATGTGCCCCGTCAACCCACAGCACCATGAAAGAAATGAACACATTGCATTTTTAAGTTTTGGAGTGGTTTAAACCATGCCAATAGATCATTGTATCACGAGGTTTTACCTGAGGATTGAAGTTAACCTGCAAGATGGGTTAATATTGAGCTCAATGGAAGGGAAGGCTTGAGCCTGTTTCAGTGGAACAATTCTGAGAGCAAACCATTGGAAGCAATATGTACACAGGAGGCCAAACTATGTTAGTCTCAGGAAGGTAATGAGATTTTTATCAGCACAATGATGGTAAGAGAAAGCTTAGGTGGGTGATGGCTGGAAATAGGTGTGGCTCAAGAGTTGACCAGGAGCACCTCAATTGCAGAATGAGCTTTTTGTTTCACTTGCTGAAGGCAGAGCCTGGGATAGTTGGGTCTGACCCCCTGATCCCTGTCTGCCCCACAATTTTGCCAAAGGCACAGTTTACCCAGGAGAGAAAGGCTGAAACCCACAATGGAAAAAAAGATTAAAAAGAATGAGTTCATCACATGGGCATGTACCTGAGGCTTGTCATTCAAGGATAATTAGACCTTGGTGAGGGGGAATGAAAGGCAGGATCCTTATCAGACTGCTGTGGTTTTCTCACTAGAATTTGGTTTAGGGAAGAAATGTGACCTCTTCAAACGAATATCAACCATGCTAGCATCTCTTTCAGGTTTGTAAATACCAAAACTAGGGGGAAAGACCTCAGGGTAGAAAAAATGCATAACATGTCATAGGGGATTATTTCCTTTTCATTTGTAAGAAGTCAGACATGATTAATATGTGCCTTAACCCAAAAGGAATAGTGTTAAGGAAGGGCTCTCCTAATTCTCCTGATCCTACCTGAGCTAAACAACTTTTCTGATGGACACTGATAAGGCCAAAATACATTACTCTGGAATGTGAACCATTTTTGCTCACATCTAAAAAGTGTATGAAATATGGTCTAAGAGGAAGAGCAGTATATCCTTTAAGATGATGACAAGGTTAGGTTTATGTTAGGGTCTCACGCTCTTGCCTGAGGGGAAGAAAGAAAAGAGGAAGATGATGTGGGAAATTTATCTGATTCCACTGAGGCCTTAACTAAAAATTCAATTCTTCAGATTTTCAATATGTGCTTACTTTTGTCCTCTGGATATTGGAGTGTGCTCAACACTAGATGAACATTCTTTGGTGTTTCATGAAATCTTGGTGACCTAGGATTAGTCCCAATCTCAATTCATTTGAAAGACTAGCATTGCACTTTATTGTGAAAATGTCCTCTTATTTCTATTATTCTCATGGCTATATTTTTTTTTTTTTTTTTTTTTTTTTTGCGGTACGCGGGCCTCTCACCGCTGTGGCCTCTCCCGCTGCGGAGCGCAGGCTCCGGACGCGCAGGCTCAGCGGCCACGGCTCACGGGCCCAGCCGCTCCGCGGCATGTGGGATCTTCCCGGACCGGGGCACGAACCTGCGTCCCCTGCATCGGCAGGCGGACTCTCAACAACTGCGCCACCAGGGAAGCCCAAAGATTTTTTTTTTTTTTTTTTTTTTTTTTTTGCGGTACACGGGCCTCATTGTTGTGGCCTCTCCTGTCGCGGAGCACAGGCTCCGGACGCGCAGGCTCAGCAGTCATGGCTCACAGGACCAGCCGCTCCGCGTCATGTAGGATCTTCCCGGACCGGGGCACGAACCCGTGTCCCCTTCATCGGCAGGCGGACTCCCAACCACTGCGCCACCAGGGAAGCCCTACATGGCTATATTTTTTATGGAGTAGAAAATTTAATTTTACCTTCCCCTCCCCATGTGCACACGTGCGCGCACACACACACACACACACACACACACACACACATACACGTCAACTCTGGTAGGGTTTGTGGGATATCCAAAGAATATGAAAGCAAAAATCTTTGAGAAGAAATATTCTACAGTATATGGATGTGAACAACAGTATGATACAGTAATAAAAATATTTTCAAAATCAAGTGTTAACCCTCTTTTCCCCTTGTCTTTGTGCAAACGTCCTATCATTCTTGGATAGTGATTAATTCTAGTTTTGTCTAATTGACAGCAGAGCTAGGTTGCAATAGCTTAAAACTGATCTATTGAGCCAAATGGTCAATAGGAAGAAGTCTCAGTCCTGGACTGAGCTATTTCTAGAAGAGTATTATTTATCTAAAGGCAATGAAAATTCATAAAGATATAAGAGTTATTTACTTATAAGCTATTTTATAATCTATTATACCACATTCTGTAGAACCAGACTGGAACACAACTGATGGTGTTTAAATCCCAGATGTTACTAGATATATAGTCTTGGGCAAGATATTTACTGATGTTCTCTGTGTCTCGGATTTTTCATCTGGAAACAGGGGATGAGAATGATAGTACCAACCACGGAGCTCTGTTATATGGATTAAAATGATGAATATATGTTTAGCATTTGGAGCTCCGTCTGGCATATAGCAAGTGTTATATGTTTGTTAAGTAAAAATTATACCTACCGTGTAGAATTAGATAAATAAACTCTTGAGTGCTAAGAATACTGCCTGGCATATAGTAAGTTCTACATGCATTCACCAATATTACCAAATTAGAAAACACTTCTTCCACTAGCCACTCATTTCATTGGTGGGAGAGGGAGGGGTACAAAAAAATGAATAGGATGGAAAGTTGACCTTTATTTTGCACGTACTATGTTCCGGGTGCCTCATTATGCAACAATATTTATATTGTCTCTGCCAGTTTTCTCTAGAACTAAATATGGTATAACTACAGTAATTTTACATAAGAGGAGATAAAACTCAAAAAGGTGAACCATAAGATGAACCATAAGAGCCAGAAGCAAGGGAGGCCTAGAGAACTCAGTTTTGTCAGACCCAAAATTCAAATTTCTTCTGCTAGATTTCACTGTCCTTCAGAGTTTGGGTTTTCAGGGAGCTAACAACTTAATACAGTAGATAAATACACACAAATAATTATCGGCCTATGTGATAGTGACAAATGTCTGAACAAAAATATAAGAAGTATAGTGAGCAGAGTGAATGGAGGGGCGTCTAATTGGAGAAGACAGAAGGAGGGCTTTAGAAAAAATAGGGCACTTATTCCCAACATTATTCTCACCAGTATTCCTCCAATAGCCATGCACTGACTACACAGCATGCTCAGCCCTGAGCATCAGATCCCACAAAGAGCAGGATGTAGCAGTAAATATGGTCGGAGTGAACTCTGAACCCGGGGGTAGTGGACAATGTAAGGGAAGAGACGAGGAGAAAAGCTGGAGGTCATTGTGGAAAATACCACCAACATACATCTCTGTCTTGGAATCCTTAGATATATATTTAAGTGAAGTAAGTCAGACAGAGAAAGACAAATATCATATGATATCACTCTTTGTGAAAGCTAAAAAAACGGCACAAAAGAAATTATCTGCAAAACAGAAATAAACTCACAGACATAGAAAACAAACTTATGGTTACCAAAGGGGATAGCAGGGGGGCAAGGGCGAGGAGAGATAAATTAGGAGTTTGGGATAAACATATATATACTACTATATATAAAATAGGTAAACAGCAAGGACCTACTGTTTAGTCCAGGGAACTATACTCAATGTCTTGTAATAACCTATAATGAAAAAGAATCTGAAAAAGAACATATATATGTATAACTGAATCACTTTACTGTATACTTGAAACTAACAAAACTAACACAACTGTAAATGAACGACGCTTCAATTTAAAAAAAGCCTTGGAGAATGGTGCTGAACACAAATTGCATGTGCTTTCTCAGACTCAACTGCCTGCTTCTCTACAAAGGTGTGACTTGCCTCCCGGCCCGCTATAGTCTCCATGACTTTGCTGGGCTCACCGAGCTGGCTGTAGTCTGAGCTGAATGCCCCGGATAGTGTGGCTTTTCACCCCTCATGCCAAGCCCCATCAGAGTTAGCCGTCCATGGGGGAAGCATTGACCAATGAAAAAAAGGAGCTGAGGGGAGCGAAGCAATTCAGTTCCCTTTCATATTGTCCTTCCACGGGCTATACTGAGCTGCAGTTTCTTCTGAGGGCCTGCCAGACATGCTGAGGAACCTGCTGTGTCTCATTTCAGTTCACTGGGAAGCAGATGTCAACTCCACTAGTCATAGCATTGCATTGCTTTGCCTCTGCCCTTGCCTTGTTTCTCTCTTTCCTCTCCTCCACTGTGGGCTTCTGCCTCTCAGATATAAAGAGCAAGCACTTTAATCTTTGCCTCAGACTCTGCTTTCTGGAGGACCAGGGCTAGGGGAAGAGCAATGTGTTTTCCTAGATATCTGTATACTCTTGTATCTTTCATTCTCTGGTACTTCTTAGCACACCCTCTGAAAATCCTGAAACGTTTTGTGAAGATGGTTTACTAAAATTCAACACTTTGGACCAAGCCAGAGTTGTCTGGAGTGTTCAAGTACCACTTGATTCAAAACACTGGTTAAAGATACAGAGTTCACAACTGAAGATGCTAATACCATTCTTGAGAAGGACCATAGTTAGCCCTCTGTTATTCGTTTTGTTAGTGCTTTTTGTAGTTACTTTTCGGGGAATACAAACAGATTCACAGATTTATTCACTCATTCACCAATAATTTGTTAAATTCCTAGCATGCACGAGAACTACACTAAGTATTGAGATAGAGGAGTGTGTGTGTGAGTGTGTGTGTGTGTGTGAGTGTCTGTGTGTGTAAGTATGTGTGTGCCCACACATGCATGCACATGCTTACTCATATACCAATCCTAGGGAGTTTATAATCAGACAAAAACTAAAAAGAAGACATCAATTCAAAATCTACATATAGACCATGTAAAATCAAATTGTTGTTCACAACCTTAGCCTTTATATTTGCTTAAAAGTGGCAAAAGCAGGTACCAGTGATACTGCAGTTGTAGTTCTACCATTACAACACCAACATCATCAACTAAAAAGGGAAAAACATTCGATCACTTAAATGGTAGTTAAAGCACATGACAGTAAGTTATGTGTTTAATTTCTAGCCTTCGTATTGGCTGATGGCAGTCTCCCGAAAAAAATTATCTTGTCCATTTCAGATTGCACTTTTCTTTCCCTCTGTGAGTCTCCCTCAGCCTTCATGGAAAGGCCTGGGCCCAATGAGAGGCAAAAGTAGCATTAAAACATGTCAATCAGGCCTCCCTGGTGGTGCAGTGGTTGAGAATCCGCCTGCCGATGCAGGGGACACGGGTTCGTGCCCCGGTCCGGGAGGATCCCACATGCCGCGGCGCGGCTGGGCCTGTGAGCCATGGCCGCTGAGCCTGCGCGTCTGGAGCCTGTGCTCCGCAATGGGAGAGGCCACAACAGTGAGAGGCCCGCGTACCACACAAAAAAACCCCAAAACAAAACATGTCAATCATCCAAGTAAAACAATAAAATATGAAATGGAATTAATTGAGGATATGTACCATTGTCCACACAGCGGTCCTCAGAGTATGTGAACTTTTCCTTAACAGGTGTGGTTAAAGAACTTGGGTCAGAAAACAAATCAACTATGTCACCAAGCATGCTGTTTGGTTTAGTTGACCTTTTTTCATGGTAAGACTTTCTGGAAGTGAGTAGCATTCTGATTTATATTCTGACACAAGCATCTTATTTCATCAATTATGGTGGCTTACCGAGTAGCACCAACTTAGCACATTAGTCAAGATTGTCTTTGTTACATTGCAGTAACAATCAACCCCCATATCTCGATGGCTTAACCTAACCCAGCCACGATTTCTCAATCATGCTACTACCATCCCAAGCAGGTTGATGGGGCTCAGCCCCAAACAGTCTAGTAGGGACGGGCTATTGGAGACTCTACTATGTTAGAGCTGAACTTTCTGAAATATATGGTCTCTTCATTTACCATGACAGGGGACACAACAGAAAACCTGTAAGGTCTTGACTACAGATGTGACACATGCAACTTCCATTTCCATTTCTTTGGCAAGAACTAGCTATGAGGGCCTACGTAAGATCAAAGAGGATGGGAAATGGAATTGTGGGGACAAACAGAATGGCTGGTGAGCATAGGATCTCTGCCATGTCCTCCATCCCAAATTATAGAGGCTGGAATTATAAATTCACGAGCCATAGCTTTCACTTCATACGTGTGAATGTGGCCCTAAACAGGATTAGAGAGGTGTGTAGGTTGCAGCAATTTCTAATTCTTTTCCTTCTTTTCAATCTCTAACTAGTCGTGTGGCATTCTCCATTCTTAAAAGCATTGCTGTAAATAGAAAAACTCATTATTGTGTTAAAATTTGAACTAACACAATCATGTCCATTGATACAACTGCATTCCCAAAGAGGAAAAAGCCTCCTCGACCTCATCGCTTGCTGAAGATCTTTCTGGACCTCAGCTAGCTCAAGGAAACCACTTGAGTCTCAGGAGGGCAGCTCCATTTTCAGTGGACTCCTCTCCTCTAATATAGTTTTGATAGGCTGAGCATCACTGGGCAAGCCACCTGACACCTCGGCCTTGTGCAGAATTTGCATTTCTAAAGATCACTCTGTAAGCTATGGTCCATTCGCCTTGGCAAATACTGTTTAAATATAGCATCCATAAATAAATGTTAAATAATTCATGAACATAATTTTGTAAATTCTGCTAAGCCACACCTCTCTGGGGGCATATTTATGAACATGCGTCAGCCTGGAATCAATGTGTCTGCCAAGCTCCTTGCCTCTGAGGCAGAATTCCCACATCTAGCCCAAAATGCTGCAAACAGCTCCGATTCCCCTTCAGTCGTCATCCATCATACTGTCACTTTAATTCAGATGCTGCTACTTGTTTTAATAACATACATCTTACACAAAGAATATTGCTAACACAAGAATCTTGGGGTAGATTTTTACAACCTCATAAAATGGTATTAACCCTCTGATCCCTGACGTTCTTTCCACGCAGCACAGACCTCTGGACGCTTCCCTGCCTCCTCTACTCCCTTCAATCTTCCTGATGCTTATCAATAACCTCCGTTCATGGTGGCTATATAGCACCAGGACCTGTCATCAATCACTGCAGTAAAAATATTATTCCTCCAGCATTGCCCTGAAGAATTATGGAAAGAATAAAAGTGTTATTGCAGGAATTATTTAGCAAACAATAGATGGATAAAATGTATTACGGTAAGTGTTAAATTATATCACCTCATTATGAAGAGCTGACTTCAGTTAGCAGGAAAGTGGCTCGCTGCCTTGGCTAAGTAGTTCAGGAGAACAATGGGGATGGCCACAAAAGATTTCAAAAGGCAACACCAGCCTATGAAGACTAGTATATATACTACTGAAGAGAAATTTGTTTGGGGGAACGATTTGGAGTAAACACCTCTTCTTGGACTGTTTTCAATATTAAGCTGAAATTTACAGAAGAGCAATGGGGGTTTATATTCAGTTGTTGAATATAGGTTGCTATTCTAGGAGAGAGATTCTTTAACAGAAAAGAAAATGGATGTGTGGTCTAACCACTCCCCAGCCATGCACCCCATCCTGTAGCTCCTACACAGTCCTCTAAGCAAGGGTGAGGGAGTCGTTTTCATTGGTGAAGGAAATCTACATCTTGCCACACTTATGTTTCTGTCAGTTGTAGAAAAGTGTACCATACCAATATCTGTAGCCTTTGCCAGTGCTGGAAAATAATGTTCCTGAAATGTCAGATTAAGCCAATTACTAAAATCAGGCTTGCATTTTAAATACTATTAAGGATACCTAAACAAGGTTGGAAACCATGTGTTGTTGTTGGTTTTTTTTTTTAACCAAGTAGTCTTTTATCAGTTAATGTAGATTTTTTTTTTCTTTTTCTTTTTCTTTTTTTTTTCTTTTTTAGGCATAATGTTACACTGGTCTCCTGGGATTCATTTGATCAACATGATTAAATTATTTCCTTACTCAGCTAGAAGGAAATTACTAGTTACCAGACATTATGTGTCTGTTAATTATGTGCAATAAGGCTTTCTCCTATCACACCAGCTCCTGCATTCATGTTCTGTGCATTTTAAAGGCATTATCATTAAAAAAATTTAAATATTGAAAAGGGATAGCTATAATTTTGTTTCATCTATTTAATAAATAAGTAATCTGTGAGATCAGTGGTACAAAGTGTCTCTTCGCTCTTTGTGTCAGCATAGACATTCTTAAGAAGAACATACTGAAAGATCCTTTTGATTTCTATATTCATAAAAGAATATTTCCCCATCAGCTTTCTAGGGCAATGGCCAGGTCCTCCATCACTGAATAGAATGAATATGAGCATTGCCCAAAAAGAAATCTACAATCGCGTGGCCCTTCAATGCAGAATCTGCTCACCTGGGGTGGGTGAGGGCTCCAAATTTACCCTCCCTCTTACAGCTCAATCTACAATCAAAGGTTTCAAAAGATTTTTTTTTTCAAAAGAAGAGACAACATATGGTAGCTGAGAGGTCTTATTTTGCCTCCTAATGAAATGATGTGCTTCTGTTTCATATTAAAGTGTTAATCGGTCTGAAATTAGGTCTCGCAAAAAGAATAGTGCTTTTAAAATGCTTAATATGATTCATTTTCCACAGTCAAAACCAGATGACTTTTATTTTTGTATCAAAAAGAGAAAATGGAAAGCCAGCTCTTCGTCCCCTGATGCCCCCCACTTCCCCCGTCTGCCCAGGCTCTGGACCCAGATCCAATAACCGGTTTATAGAACAGAAAGCTCTTTAGAGTCGGGACTTGCACCGAAGCCTAGAAGGTTTTGTTTGAGTTTGAGAATCTTCATAGGTTTATGAAATCTCAACAAATATTTCAAAGAAGGAAGTTTCACATTTGAAGTAGGTGATCCTATTAGGCGCTGAGAGACGGCGCCTTTGTTGTGGGCGCAGGCATCATTTTATGTGAGATAGAGCCGTGTCCCACTAATATGCCAAGACATCACTTTCATGCCAGAAACAGATAGGGCTGAACTTGTTTCATGCACTTTGGCTTTCATTGTTAATAATGAATGACGAAAGTTCAGAGGAGAGGAGCTAAGTGGATACTAGGCTTTAAAAGAATGAATTTTAACTAGCAACATGCCAAACTAGTCAGAAACCACTTAGATGGGCAGGAAAGACAGCACAAAGAAAGAACTCATCCTGGAGGTCTATCCACAGCCATTAGTTCCCGCGGAGCCCACAGGGAGATTGGTGAGTCTCCTTCCAGAAGATTCCAGCGGCTTCGGGAGTCACGTGACTCATGCGCCACCAAGGCCTGAGGGTTTGGAAGAGTAGGCGCAAAATAGGAAACTCTCATACAGATTTTGAAGGAGATGGAGATAGAAACAGGGACAAGAAAGTTAACTAATACAATTTTAAACCTCAATGAATACAAATATCGATTCAATATACTAGAGCCTCTTTTAAGTCAAACCAATACTTGAAACCCCAGAATTTTTTTTTAACAGCCTTCCTTTTATTAACCTCTTCCTTCCTACCTTTTCCTTCCTTCCTTCTTTCCATTCTTGTTCCTTCTCTCCTTTTTTCCTCCCTCATTCCCCTCCCCCTTGCCTCCTTTCTCTTCCGTCCTTCCTTCCTCTCTTTCTTTTTTCCTTTATTTTACCTTTTTTGGACTTTCTGGAGAAAGACCTCGATAACAAGGAAACACATTCTGAAGATCATGCATACAGTATTCATTTTTTCATTCAACCAACGTTCATTGAGTGCTTGTTTCATGCTGGACTAGTAGGCACCCGGGATAAAAGGGTGAGCAAAGGTCTTCCCTGGTGGTGCAGTGGTTGAGAGTCTGCCTGCCGATGCAGGGGACACGGGTTCTTGCCCCGGCCCGGGAAGATCCCACATGACGTGGAGAGGCTGGGCCCGTGAGCCATGGCCGCTGAACCTGCGCGTACGGAGCCTGCGCTCTGCAATGGGAGAGGCCACAGCAGTGAGCGGCCCGCGTACTGCCAAAAAAAAAAAAAAAAAAAAAAAAGAGTGGGCAAAACAAATGCAGCCCTTTTCTCATAGATCATAGAACTTAAGAATCTTAGAATCTACACTACTGGGTTCAATCACTTTTTTTTCACCTGTTATCTACGTCATCTACAATCACAGCTCAGGAGGTTGAGAACTGATCATGCGTTCCATGAGCTTGATCCTTAAAGTTTCTAGTACATTCCTTGGACTTGACGTCTAAAACAAGAAAACAGATACATTAGAAACTGACACTTTAGAAAAGATTCTCAATGATAAGGAGTAAAAGCATATGACTTGGAAGTTTAAATGAAGATTTGAATTATCCAGAATGTCAAATTCTCTGAGCAAGGCATTTGAGGTTTGCTTATCTATGGATAGAAGAAAAAAAAAAGCCCTGCACTAGTAATCAGGACAAGACAGCTCTAGCTTGTCACCACCCGTGTATTCTAAGTGACCTGGACCATGTCCTGTCTATGATCGATTGACTGATCCACCATAGTGGGTGTTTTGTTTTGTTTTGTTTTGTTTTTTAACTAATTTATTTATTATTTTTATTTTTGGTTGCATTGGGTCTTTGTTGCTGCACACAGGCTTTTCTCTGGTTGTGGCGAGCGGGGGCTACTGTTCGTTGCGGTGCGTGGGCTTCTCATTGGGTGGTTTCTCTTGTTGCAGAGCACGGGCTCTAGGTGCACAGGCTTCAGTAGTTGTGGTTTGGGGGCTCTAGAGCACAGGCTCAGTAGTTGTGGCTCATGGGCCTAGTTGCTCTGCGGCACGTGGGATCTTCCCGGGCCAGGGCTTGAACCTGTGTTCCCTGCATTGGCAAGCAGATTCTTAACCACTGTGCCACCAGGAAAGCCCCCATAGTGAGTGTTTTACCACCTGCTTTCTCTACTTTACTGGGTATAGAAATCAATACAAATGCTCTACGAAGAAAATTTATGACGCTAGATAGTCAAGAGCCCTGCAACTTTAAGTTCTGGGCCTTTAAAGTCAAATTTTAGAAAAGAACTCCTTGATCTTTGATCCCATGCAAATTAATACATTCTTAGTTTAGGAGAGGGCCCTAATTTGGGGCACTTTCATGAGATGCTAAAGCTGTTATTCTAGCATTCAAATCAAAGCATTCTTCTTGAGAGCAGATTTTCTGGGAGGGAAGATTCCACTTTAGTTGCCAGAATTTGCTTTTGAATATTCTCCCAGCCTCATCCAGTCCATGGTGGGTCAGCCTTACAAAGAGCCACACTCATGATTCTTAAAACTGTGGTATGAAACTGACTTAATCCTTCCATCACCTTAGAAAGTTAGGCTGGTACAGATGGACTGGGAACTGATTATTAACTTGGACTTGTTTTAAGGCTATAAAATGTGGATATAACCCAGTTTGGCTTTGTTCTCCTCTTAATTGAATCAACCAGTTACCTCAGTGCCACATCTGTAGATTTGCCCTATAAGCCTTGCCAATTGTGCCTTTTACTTGTAAACCCACTCTCCTTTGCATAGTTTGATGGCTGAATGTCTTTCTACATCTGAAGTTGGCCTTCCAGTTCAAGCTGCCAGAAGGCAGGATTAGGTGCACAAGAATGCTGCTTTGTGCAGAGTCATTCTGTCTGGTGCAGTTGGCCTCTCAGGTTGTCCCACCTCACATATCTTAACCAATCCTAGAAAGTCTTTTTCCCTGGCTCATGTATTTTCTGTCCTGTTTGGAATTTGGGATCTCGTGGTTCTCCCTCTCCTCTAGAGATTTATCTTGGACATTTAATTGGAAAGTCCCTTTGTTTCCCTTGTTTGGCACATAATCAGATCTCTGTTCCCTTTGAACCATTTCTCCCAATTTGGAACCTAATTATAGCCCTTGAATTTTTGCTTTACAATCTTGAAATATCAACCCTTCCCTTTAAAGAACGCTACTGGTAATCCTTTTTCTGTCCCTCTGCTTTTTGATATCTAGGATATTCCCTCAAGTTAACCCAGTCCTTAGTTGAAGATTCTATTTATTGATTTTTAAGAAACTAAGAAGCTCCCAGGTGAGTGAGGGGGAGGGGAAGAGACAGCCTCATGCACTCCTGGTGGGAGTATATATATATTGCGCAAACTTCCATGTGGGCAATATGCATTAAATCTGAAAACCACACAGGCCCTTTGCCCAAGTGATTTCATCTCTAGCATTATCCAAAGGAAATGTTTCTACAGTGTTCAGAGATGTATGACCTATACAAAATAACATTAGTTTATAATAGCAAAAATGTGAAATTTAGCTGTTTATCAGTAGATTAGTAAAATAAAATATTCTATGTTAATGTGACAGAATAGCAGGCAGCAATAATTATGTGTACATAGATGAGTATTTACTGACATTGAAATATATTGAATATATTAAATAAAAGATTGCAAAACCCTTCTTTGTGTTCATTTATTCAGTCTAGTATCTATCTAGTTATTGACATGGTATCTACCTATCCTTTTATCTATTTTGTTAGAGCAAATAATGGTTACTTATAGATGATCGAAGTATTTTATTTTCTTTTGTGTGCATACGATATACTTTCTGATTTTCTAAAATGAGTAGGCGTTGCTTTTGTAATTTTCAAAAGAAACAACAAAGGTTAAAGGAAAATGAGAAGACCCCTGGCTAGTGCAGGTCTGATGGGCACAGTGAGCAATCACACCAAATCTTGACTCACTCAGCAATGACAGTGGGTCTCACCCAGTTCCCATGATTATCCTTTCAGGCACCACGTACGCCATACACAATGTATACCAGTGTCTTATATGGAGGAGGTACTCCATTAATGGTTACTGAATTAAAATAAATGAAATTATTTCTCTAGTGCACTTGATATCTCTGTGCCATAGAAGTTCTAAGAATAAAGAATGCATCATTAGGGCTTCCCTGGTGGCGCAGTGGTTGAGAGTCCGCCTGCCGATGCAGGGGACACGGGTTCGTGCCCCGGTCTGGGAAGATCCCACAGGACGTGGAGCGGCTGGGCCCGTGAGCCATGGCCACTAAGCCTGTGCGTCCGGAGCCTGTGCTCCGCAACGGGAGAGGCCACAACAGTGAGAGGCCCACATACCCCCCAAAAAACAAAACAAAACAAAACAAAACAAAAAGAATGCATCATTAAATGAATGTTATATTAAATGAATGTATATATAGGTCATTAACACATACAGTAGATTGAATTATGGTTCCCAGTTCTCCACCACTCCCACATCTGTACTGCCTGCCGTATGAATGCACAGTTCCTCTTCTAGAGACAGAGTGCACGTCTCTACCCATTTGACCATATGTCTTTCCTATGGGATATTAGCAAACATCATTTACAATCATCTACAGCATAAGAGCTGAGGCTTGAAATGTTCTTGCATAGTTCAGTTTTCTCTCTTGATCTTCTGTCACCACCATGAGAAAATAATGTCTTGGCTAGTTTACTAGTCCAAGAAAGATGAGAAACACATGGAGAAGATTTGAACCCAATCTATGATTTGGAGCCAAGTCCAGCTGAGCACAAGCTAGATCAGTCAACAAACCACCTCCACCCCCTTGCCAGACCAACAGCAGATACATGAATGGGAATAAATGATTGTTGTTTTAATCTACTGAGTTTGGGGATGGTTTGTTACACACAATCAGTATGGAATTAGCTGCCCAATACAGTACACTTACTAGATGTTAAATTATATTATAGTAACAGTTAGGCTTGAGGTATTAATGGAGCTTGATACAAAGTGCACAATTCCGAGTATAGCAATGATCTCATCATTAGCTTGCAAGGGAAGTCAACAGTGATTATACATTTTGGGAAAATTGACAAGTCTAAAATTTAAGAGCAAAAAGGAAATGAGGAGCCTTCTGGAAGTCAATTTAGGCAAGGTGTCCCCCTCCCTCCCATTAAGTTTTAATCCTCAGAGGCCAAGATCAATTCTAAATAGAGTATGGTGTTTAAACATGCTCACCATTTAGTCCTACAGACTCATGTTTGGGTCATTGAGAAAGAAGGTAGAAGCAGTGCCTGGTGACAGATTGAGTGGAACACAGGGGAAGGTAATGACCAGTAATAACTCACCATGTTTATCTGGGAGCATATATGAGACACCCTCTAAGGTTTCCCCAAATTTTGAGACAGAGAGCACTGCAGAAGATGTGCTTTCATACAAATGGTGTCAAGACCCGGGATGAAATGTGGTTTATTATTGTTTTACATGACTCTATTTAAGATGACTCCATTTGTTCTCATGGCTGAGTGAGGCATCAGGAAACACAAGTTATATGGGTATTGTTTCACACCAACAAGTGGAGACAAAACCTCATCATGTTGCTGCCAAATAGGGTGTTCCACTTGAGTTTATAGCCAGTTCCAAACACACAAACAGGCATTCAGGAAGTTTTAAGCCAGTGAAATTCTCTTTTAATGATTTTTCAACCTTGCAATGAAAATTGCTGTTCACAGGATCATAGTGACTCAAAAAATGAGAAGTAGCCTAGGGTAGCCAGAGAGAGAAATCAAAGTATCACTAAAGGTGTTCCACATCTGAGAAACATCAAACTAAACATGGAAGAAAATAGCTGTCACTTTAGCCCATAAATTAAAAACAGATCTGCTCTTCTCTATTTTGAAACACTTCTTATAAAATAGTAGCAGTAGACTGATTTAACATGCTTTCGTGGTTTCTATTGAACTCCTACTTTCAGAAAAGCAAAATTCTGTTTGATTTTTGTATGATTTGAATGGGTCATGAGGATGTGGACACCACAAATTAAAATGCTACTTAAATTTTGACCAGTTGTTTTAATATATGTCAAACAATGTGCCTTCATTCTTATATAGTCTTTTTGACCTACCGTGTCTGCGTCTTAATCATTTTCTTGTTGGGTCAATATTGTTTGTATAACAGTAGGTTTATAATTTATGTTTTTTATTAAAAGGTGTCTGTGGAAAAGAGATTTACCGTGACTCTTCCAAAAATTATATTTTTAATCTGCTGTAGAAATTCATAGTACTTTCTACATATGGGACACCTTATTACAATGATCCAAACAGACCAAAGTCAACAAATAATCTTGTCTGTCTATTGTTAATTCTTAGAAGAACAAACATATGTTTTGAGCATCGTTACTGCTAAATTAGCACCAGCAATCAGGCATTCTAAAAGAATAAAATAAAAATACAGAGCACTATAGTATAATTACCATTTGCATTTAAATTGTGTGCTATACTTTCCTAGCACCATGTAGTAACAGTAAAGTCTAACACTTAACTGAGTGTTTGTCTGTGTCAGTAGATAAGAGGATTTTCTCAGTTAATCTTCACAATAGCCCCATGATATAGATACTATTATTGTCATATAATATTTAATATATGAAGAAATTGAGGCTTGGAGAGAGAAAATCTCTTGCCCCAAGTTTTAGAACTACTTAGCAGAAGCAAAGATTCATGCTTGGCAAAGATTCATGGGCTTTATCACCCATGTTCTATGGTATGCTTTTATTATTAATCAGGTAATGTTAGGCTTACATGTTAATTTTGACATCACAGAGTTCAATTCTATGACTAGCAGAGAAAATCCCATTCTTTTGAAGGAAATAACTCTTCAGGAAATACTTCATGAGTAGATTGTGAAGGGAGAAACAAAGGATTTATCTGAAACCAAATATATCATTTATATTTTTCACCAAAATAATGATCATGGATATGCATATTGGCACCCCAAGGATTACTCTTTCTTTTGTCATTTCACACAAAAACAACTCTAAGAGGCAAGTGCCATAGCTTATTGGTGTTTAAATTTCCAGAATAAGAAGTGCTTGATTGATATGAAAAATACATGGAATGAGGAGAGATACAAATTGCAGGTCACATGTCACAAAGCCTGAAATGCACATATTCATTCATTCATTCTATGGATATTCATTGAGCACCTCCAATGTGCATCGTTCTTGATATGAAGATACAGCAATGAACAAGTCAGACATAACTCTGCCCTCATGGCGTTTACATTCTAATTGGGAGACAGAAAAGCAAAGAAATGTTCAAGTTCTTATTTTACTAAATATTATGATGAAAAATAATGGAGGTGAAGAGATAGTGACAAAGGCAATAAGATTGTAGCTCTACTAGGTGAAAAAGTCTGCGATGTTAAACCCTCTGTTAGTTTACAGGTACAAGCAGAGCCGTGTAGTGTCTGTCTTGGTATTATCCTTATCCAAGGTGGTGTAGGTATTTTAGTTGATTGACAAATCACATTATTAACTGATTTCTCCCTGTGAATGAGTATGTATAACTACTAATAGAATTCACAAGTCTTGCTCACACAGAGCTTACTAACAAATTGGAAGAAATAAGATACACATATACTTAAGTAAAAGGAGGAGGAAAGAGCATGTTTATTGCACCCATCTTGAAAATGATGCTCAATACTGGTAGGCAAGACAGGCTTCCTGGAGAAGGAGAAAATTTTTAATTTGGACTTTAAAAATTGGTAGCATTTGGTTAGGCAGAGATGTGTTATCTCCTCTAGAAGACTCTGGGCCTCCTGAGAACAGAGTCTACTATGTCTGACTTCTTACTACCCTCTGTTCATATCTATACTGCAGCAATTATCTTCTCGTGAACTGTAAACATTTTCAGAGCTCTTAGAGCAGGCAGAGATATAAGAAATGTGATGAGACAGAGTCTTAGACTAAGGACAAAATGTGAGGTTTATGTTCCTTCTGGCCACGGGATCTTGGACATGGCACCCAACCTCTCTGAGCCTCAGTTTTTTCAATTGAAGAAATAGCACAACAGTTATTGTTTTGCCTCCTACTAAGGACTATCATGGGATTTAAAGAAGAAAAAGTGGAGATATAGAAACGTTCTTAGTAACCAGAAAATGCTGTACACCACTGGGGGCAAATAGACACTCTTCCCTAACAATAAGCAACACAAAATAGACATGCCTTACAGGAGTTTTAGAAGTCACACCATCCAATTTCTAAATTCCGCAGAGTAGGGAATCTCAAACTCAGGGAGGTTAAGGGACAGTTATGAGATGACATTACTAGTTAGTGGAAGAAAGTCCTTCCCAAGTTTCTGGACCGCCAATGCATTCTCTACCATACTCTATCGGTCGGGCCATAGTACTGCACCAGCACTAAAGGAAAACTCTGCATTAAAGGAATGAAACCTGCAGAAATGCCTACTAGTTTAACTGCAGACATACAATTAGTTTTGTGATCCCAGCTGAAGCCCAGGATCCCGTTTGCTCCAAAGATAGTATTTTAGCCAGTGCCTGCGAGGTGTCACTACCTCCCAACCCAAGCACTTTCCATGTGGCAAGACAGTAAGACTTATAGCAGACTGAACTGAGAGAGTGTTACTGACTTAAACTGTTTTTCTGACTTAATAAGAATTTTTCATCTACATCAAGCCATTTTAAAATATTGTCTATACACAAACAGTCACTCTGAATAATAGGTCTGCACACAGTAAATGTCACCTCTCTAAATCACACGAGACCTCGGCGGCAGCACAGCAGAGGAGGCTCCATAACAGTTTAAACTTCTGCCTCACATTTATTATGGATGTGTTTATAACTCTCAGAGGGCACTCTTCCTCCTCCTGGGAAATCCAAAACTCCGTGCTCTTGTTTGTCAGGGTGACTTGTCCAGGATGTTGAGGTCTTAGCCATCCTTCTTACAACCAGATCCCATTTGGTTCCAAAGTGGGTCAGCAAAGGTTGTTGTCAAAGGTGCCATTTTCTCATCTTTAATGATGAAACCTCCGTTCCAGAAAAAGTATAGGGGACTTTGAAAACTGGGGTTTAGAGAATGGATATAGGAGCTTTCTGTCTTTCTTTTTTTTTTCTTTACCTTGAATAAGTGATCTTCTCTACAAAAGTGCTTTGAGTTTCTCACATGAGGGAAGCAAAAGACAGCTTACACAGCAATGGCATTGAAAAACTCCTTAGCTGCTCCCATTTGTCTTGGTTAGTATGAATACTTTAGCATTAAGTGGAGAAAAGGAGAATCCATCAATAGTTAATAACTGACCTTAAGATGGAAATTCGAAGTTCACCACAATTACACCCAAGTGTCAGAGAACACACATGGGACATTATCAATATATTTGACTACAAGAGCCTGGGATGGCAAATTTAAATACCACCAGAGAAAGAACTGAGCGTTATATTTAATGAGAAAATATTGTTACCATATCCAGCAGCCCGTACTAAGATACTCAAAACCAAAATTCTCAGTTAGGAATGACTGTGGAAAGGTAAGCACAATCTAAAAGAGCAAATACGAGTCAGGCTAAAAGTCTATCATGTGGTGAAGATTGTAAACAAAATGTTTTCTAGATCCAAAGGGAGACAATATTTTAAAGATGGAAATGAGATCAGGCAAAAGGTAAAAGAAAATATGCTTGTGCAAGGATTCTCCACATGGAGTGTCATCAAAGAAATGCAGCTTAAGACCACAAAGATTCATCTCTGCACTAGAATGGCTAAAATGCAAAAGACTGACACACCAAACGCAGGACCACTGGAATTCTCTTATACCCTGCTAGTGGGAGTATAAAATGATACAACAACTGTGGAAAGCTATTTGTTAGTTTCTTAGTTAAACACAAACATACCTTATAACCCAGCTATTTCATTTCTAGGTGTTTACCTTGAAGAAACTAAAAATATATGCTCATAGAAAGATTTTTACAAGAATGTTCTTAGAAGCTTTATTCATAATGGCAGGATTTTGGAAACAACCCAAATTTCCATCAAAAGGAGGAGTGATAAATATTATGTCAAATTTATAGAATGGAATACTACTCACCAATACAAAGGAATGAATCAGAGGTTCTTACAAGTGCATGGATGAATCTCACTAACGTCATGTTAAACAAAATAAGCTGGACACAAAAGAGTGTATATTGTATGATTCTATTTATATGAAATGCAAGATCAAGCAAGACTAGTCAATGGGGAAAGAAATCAGAATAGTGACTCCACCTTGAAAAGGGACAAAAGAAAGACACGTGGAAAATCTCTAGGGAGAGAGTGATGCTTGGTGTTGGCTGTTAGTTACACTGGTGCGTATACACAAATTAAACTTCAGACTAATTGCTACTCATTTGAATATATGTAATTATACTGCAGTTAAAACAAAAAGAAAGTATATGTGGATTAAGAACTCTGAGGCTAATTGTCTTCCTGGTAGTCACTGTTATAAAGCCTTACCACTCAAAGGGTGATGCACAGGGCAGCAGCATCACGGGGGTGATGCAGGAGTACAGAATGTCAGGCCCCAGCTCAGATCTACTGAGCCAGAATGTGCAAGTTAGTAGGAAGCCCAGAAGAATCATGTACACATTAAAGTCGAAGAAGCATTGTAATAGTAGCAATCTTCTTTTTAAAGAAAAGATATACATCTAATCTTATTTAGGGCAAAAGCAGCACACTTTGGGGAAATCACCTCACCTCCATTTGTATAGTCCTGAGGTTGCTGTTAATCAAACTGCACACCCTAGCCCTCCTTAGGCCAAGAAGTGGGCACATCCCTTAGCAAGGCCAATCAGATTCTCTGTCCTTGAATGGAGGGACGAAAACATCAAGAAACCACTGAAGCTCATGCCTTCAATGACGGTGGCGACAAAGCTGTTGTCTGGTTCTTGCTGCCATCATCTTTTCCCTTAGATTTGTCTGTTTAGGGTCTGGTTCTCCATTCCTGCTTTAAGATCTATCAACTACCTGATATTCTTCCAGTAAATTCACTTTTGGTTACATTATCTGGGTTTGGATTCTGTTGTTTGCAACCAAAATCCCAAATTGATGTTCTGTACTGGAGCATCCAAAATACTTGAGGAACCTAAATGTAGTTTTTCATTGCACAGCAACAAACTTCTTGTGCTTTTTTTTTCCAAAGCCCAGAAAAAAACAGATTTATGGAACACTGTAGGCCAATACAAAAGATCACATTCAAATTTATTCCCATGTCAGCACATTTTATTAAAATTATATAACCCTCAGGAGTTGGAGTTCCCCAAAGTCTGTCCTCCATAAAATAATTCCACTGGGTAAGGCCATTTATATATATATACTGTTCTCTGCATTTTGCTCTACACCCAAAAATGACAAATGGAGAAAATCAGTAAGAACTCTTAAAAAGTAAACTGCCAAGAAGTAAAATTAGTTTAGAATAGATAGACTGGCCAGCAGTTATCTGAGTGGACTGCTCATATTTTAAAGTGTGATAGAAGTCCACAGATGACTTTCCATTTTTTATTGCATGCATAGACGATAGAAATCTTTACATGTAAAAAATAAAAGCTCATCAGCAAATTTCTTTCATCCAAAGGAACATTGGCAGATAGTAAAATGATCCCGCTGTTATTTTAATTCAATGAAATTAATTTTGCAAAAATCCATCTGATCAGTTTTTACAAATATACAGATGATTTTAAAAGAATGACTAGGGCTCCCCTGGTGGCACAGTGGCTGAGAATCCGCCTGCCGATGCAGGGAACACGGGTTCGTGTCCTGGTCCGCGAAGATCCCACATGCCGCGGAGCGGCTGGACCCGTGAGCCATGGCTGCTGGGCCTGCACGTACGGAGCCTGTGCTCCGCAACGGGAGACGCCACAACAGTGAGAGGCCCGCGTACCGCTAAATAAATAAAGAATGACTAGACTTTTTGAACTTAGTGATTTTCCATTAAATATAGTCTCTTGTTAACTTTGTATTCAGAAAAACAGCAGAAGTGCTTTTCCTTTCACTTTTAGTATCATCTAAAAATGGGAATTATTTTTTAAAATTTAAATGAACTTTTACATTTGCTTTGTGATAGATTAGTAGGTATCAAATTGGATAGGACTTGGCCATCTGTCAATCAAAGCCATTATTACAAAAAGAAAATGAATTATTTCTGTATGTTGGGGGGGCTCTCTTCTAGAACCAAGAGGCATGGCACAAAAATATTTTAAATAAAAGAGAAATAATTACATGGCAGATACTACCAGCTATCTATTCAAAATCCATTCTTCTCTTTCTTATTAATAGAACCTGGGTTTATTCTTGGCCGCAATGCATGCAGCTAAAATACTCTATTTCCCAGTCTCTCTCGCAACTACTGATGTCAATGAGATAGAAACAGAATTCATTGTGTGGGGATTTCTGGAAAGCTCCTTAAAATACTGACTTTATAGGTGGTTCACACTTTTATCTCCAACCCCCATTTCTCTTTCTGTGCAGAACATAGATGTGATGGCTGGAGGACAAACTGCCATCTTGAACAATGTCCTTTGAAGCTGGAAGCCCTCTGAGGACCTCCAACCCTGGACACAGATACAGATCTCTATTCTGTGTGGGGCTTTCCTGTTAGGCACAGCTTAATGTAATTCTAAGTGATACAGATGGGTAAAAACAGGCATCTATTTAGGTAGATTTACAAGTCTTTAACATTTCTTTATGTCATATCTCCTGGTTTGGGAGTTTGGCGCTTTAGAATCATAAATTTTAGGGCTAAAAGAAATCTTCGAGAACATCTAGGCAAAATCCCTCATATTATAAGTCAGACAAGGCCCAGAGAGTTTCAGTGATTTACCCAAGACCCTGTCAGGAGTAACTTATCAAGTATCCATTATTATCAGCATTTATCAAGTACACGTAGTTATGTTTTCAGTGAGACACTTTCCAGTATCCAGAAGGTCAGTCTTCTTTCCAGGACACTTATGTGCCTCTCGACACATTGCCTTTCCTTGCGTAAATCTATAAAGAAGTATAGATCTAATATATACTTTAATAACAAAAATACTAGGGAGAGACGCTTGTCTTTTTAAGTTCTACCATACCTCCCATCATAAATATAGGCTGACAGTCAATGATCATTGTGATTCCATTCCTGTGTATGTGCCTGTGTATGTGTGTGTGTGTGTGTGTGTGTGTGTGTGTGTGTGCAGCAAGGGGAGTTAGTCATAGTGTGAAAGCCATTTTCAGAGAAAGCATCCCAAGTTGCTGAAGGAGAATGATGCCTGACAAGCATTTTTTTAACTGAATAATCCAACTTACAAATGCTTCCAGACAGACTGAGGGGACTTGACTAGGTTAAAAGTATGACAACCACAATCAAAGTCCTGATGGAAAGGGTGCAATGAATGGTAAAGGTGGGGACGAGAAGGTTTCTCCCCAGTGAACTCAGCTGTTTTAGTAGACCCTCTGGTCTTCATATATCAACGTTCTCCTTTATAGCTAAATCCCATCCAGGCAAAAAGGAGAGGATTGAATTGCTCTAAGTGCTCTGCAAGATCTGCTACTCGTGTGTGTTTGGAAGATTCCGAAGCACTGTGGCCTGGGTGCAGACTCACAGCGCAAAGTAAATCAAGACAGCAGTTGGGAAAAGGCACTGGAGTAGCCCACTTGCCTGCTTCACAGATCCTTACAGGGAATATAGGCATGCTGGGGCATTTTTGTCTTTGCAATTACTACTGAGATTCACCGTTGCAGTGATCCATGGAGATTCGCTGAAAAGGTTAATGGCATCTCTCAGATTTACAGGGTACAACAAGGAAGTTGGCACATTCCCCCAATGCAAGGTGTGATGTCGCCTGTGTGGGCTGAGCAGTCCACACTCATTACCATTCATTGGCCAAATGGCTTGGGTTTTAACCAGACTTGGAATGTAATCCATCAACAGTTGAGCATTCATAGAAAGAAAAGTAGCAAGGAAGATTCTAAGAGAAAAGACAGCAAAATTGGCATATTGTGCTATCAGCTGATGGACCTTCTGAGAAACTTGAGAGATCGGTGCCTGCAATGAAAAGCTGAGACAGTGTAAGACAAAGGTGAAAATAAATATCCAGACCCTTAAAGCAACTCTTTTAAATATGACTTCATTAACACACCCACAGGCATCCTACTCTCTCTCTGTGTAAAGCTGTTGTTTCTCATCCATGCATTCTTGCACGGAGTTTTCAAAAAACTGTTTGGATTTGTGTAAATATGTGACTATAATTGGCTTTCCAATTTCACAGCTTATCAAAGGCAGAAAGGGAGGGCTTGCTGACATTTCAAAGACAATAAGCACATTTGATGCAATGGTCTATTATTCTCCCCAGTGTTTTTAACCCACGATTGGGAAAACAGATGGTTAGATTTTCTAGGAAGCTTAAAACAGAAGTTGAGCTAATACAAAACTGCTCAGCTATCAGATGGGGCAAATCCATTCTGTCACCCTTTTTTTTTTCCAAATCACAACCCATCAGAGGAAGGATTTAGCTTCACAAAAAGATATTTACCAGGAAGCTTTCTGAAGAAGAGAAGGGCATGCTTTGTTAAACCAGATGCATTTTATTTTTCCTGGAAACAAGATTTATGGAAGCAGTATGTTCATATTTCTCCATATACAGTAATTGGAACTCATTATGCTAATTGTATTTCCATTATCACTAACTAACAATCAGAGTGACCTGGCCCACAGTCTAATTTGTCTTTAATCTGTTTTTGTATAGGGAGCTTTACCCTGTAATTTCAAGGTGATAATTCTATTCAGTGCAACTTTATGTATTGCAGAAGGTAACACTTTTGATGCTCTGTGCGATCCCCTTGCAACTGTTTGGTGCAGAATGGTGAAGCAAATAGAAGAACCTGTATGTGCCATCTCACTGGTGAAATAGATGCTTCACCTGTGATAAGAGTATCCTTTATTATTCTTGCTCAGATTGAACATCCAGTCAAAGCAATGGTAGGGTTGCCCATACTCAAACTCCAGCTCTCAATTTACAATATGTCGTACATTGTCTAAGAAGCAGTTGACATTTGCTGTTATCAAGAAGGAATATGGGTGTTTCCAGTACCTTCTAATGATTAGTTAACACCTTATAAATATTCCCATGTGACAATCTTTTGTGAAAAGAGAAGTGACAGGTTTAGATGATCATGAAACTTCCTTCTCATAAAAATGAGATATTGAAGGGAGAGATGAGATACATTCATGGTATTCTCTCTCAAAGGATATTATTATTTATCAGGCAAATATACAGCAGTGGGATGGTACAGGGGAAAGGGAACTGGATTTGGAGCCCAAAGTTCTGAGATCAAGTTCAATTCCATGGCTTATGGAAAGCACCACTCTCTCTGAACTTCAGTTTTCTCTTCATCAAAATTGAGATAATACGTACCAGGCAAATCATTGAGACAGCATCAAGCAGTGGGCCAGAGGAAAGACTTGGGAATTAGACTGAGTTTAAATTGGGACTCCATCATATATTAGCAAGTGACCTTCAGGAAACCTTTGGTTTCCTAAACATCTTTTTAAATGGGCATAATAATATAATAGTTCCTTCTTCATAGAGCTGTTTTGAGATGAACTAATAAAGATGAATGTATATAAAATGCTTTGCCCAGTCACTGGCACATGGTAAGCATATAACAAAGGCTAGCTCTGATGTGAGAGCAGTAGCAAATGAGAAAACATTCTACAGGGATGAGGTTGTGATGATTGCCAATCACTGAGATGTGTTGTTTCATTCTGGGGATTGAAGTGATCATTACCACCCTGACCCACTGGGAAGAAAAGACTTCTATTGAGAGAACTGAAAATCAGAGACAGAGGATAAAGGAGAGTAAACAATACACCAAATGGCTTCTAGTCTTGTGGGTTCCATCAGATCTATCTTCTTAGCCTGATTGACCTAGAGTCCCTTTGTGTATCTTTCAGAGTGCCACTCAAGTTAGCAATTTTTTTTCAGAAAAAAAAAAAAAAAGGATGCCAATTTGTGATATCCTGCTCCCACTGGTACCGAGTCCTCTGCCATCCCTTGAGAACCAGTTGGATCACCATGCCTCTTCTTCCACAGAATGCATAGAGTTTTCATAGTCTCAGGAAGCCCCCTTTCTTAACCTGGCCTCGTCTTCTGCTTGACAGGGAGATTTTTCCAAATCCAGGGTCAGATACAATTGTAGCTCTATAGCACACTCTGGTTTCCCACACTCCAAAAAAGTATTTGAGTTTCTTTGTCCTAAGCATAAATCATAGGATATCACCTAATCAACAAAATAATCTTAATCAGTGCTTCACCGTCTGGCTTTCCATAACAATCCCAACTCTCTGTTGATGTTTTCCATCTTCCCTTCTGTTAAACCAGATGGTGCATGTTCTAGCCTCTTTATTATCCTTTTCTGACCATTGTACTCTGTCCAAAGATCGTTGTAGAAAACCCGCCACACTGTCGGCAGCAGTGGCCCTGCCCTGACTTGTTAAATGTTGTGATGGTTCAGGCAGCCTTTGCTAATGCCTATCCTTTTCTAAATCTGAGCTTTCTTCCAAAGTCACTGACTTACTAGTCCATAATTTTTAGATAACACAACCACTTCGGTTTCACACATCAAGTGTGAGCTTTTTTTTCTTCAGTAGAAGCAAAGTCTAACTGGAATTTTTCCCACATGTCATGAATCTCTCTCACAAGGAGAGTTTGCAATGAGCGTCCACCAATAATCACAATGTCTTCTTTCTTATTGTGCTAAGAAAGGGAAAGGAACCATCTTCCCTCCATGCTAAAGAAGCTGGACCATTAGGTGTTTCTCACACACAACATGATCTCTTAATTATATAAATCTTCCTAGACCTTTATCCTCCATTTATCTTTCTATATGAACCATATTGCACATTTAAAACGTTAAAACATCAGTGGCACTGTGGCTTGAAAAGAAGACAGCTGGGAGTCAATTACATCTGTGGATCATTTTAAACAGTGATCATCAAACCAATTCTTTTCCTGCTGTGTGTGTGTGTGTGTGTATGCGTGTGTGTGAAACTACCAGGACCAAATACCAAATTCATTCCATGATAGCAATAACCTTTTTATAGAAATCATTTAAAAAATCTTATCGTCAAACAAGCTGGTTTTCTGGACTTTATTCTGGTCTCTCCAAAACACAAATTCACATAATACAATGAGTAGGAAATATAACGGATACATAGAGTTGAAAGAAAGCATCAGTATCTAAATTCCAAAGAATAAGCATCAGTCACGGAGTGGATAGCTATGCTAACTTGGCACCATTATTCTATAGTATCTGACAGAACTGAAAATCACAGCATGGAGAGATTTTATCACAAAGGATTTTCAATTCGTTGTTTAGGAAGATAGATCGGCACATATCCTCTTTATCCCTAATGACTACAGAATGTAAATAATCTTGTTATAACCATATTTCATGTAAATTTTTTCTTTGGAAGAGGTAGATTTTCTTCTAGGCAATTTCTTTTATTTTTTTTTTCCTCTGACCAACCAGCAAGCACGATATGTCCGTGGTCCCCTGTTTAAAATGGAGCCCAGTAAACTCACAACTTTTCTCCTTGTGAGCCAGCTTATCATGGGGACACATCAGCTGTATTGTCTTCCCAGAATACATCTCTCACCTTTCCATCCTGACTCCATGTAAAGAATTTCCTAGAGCACACATAATCTAAGTTTTTCCCCCCTTTTAGGAAATTGATTACTTAATTAATTTTTTATTGACATATAGGTGATTTACAATGTTGTGCTAGCTTCAGATGTACAGCAAAGTGATTCAGTTAGACACACACACACACACACACACACACACACACACACACACATATATATATTCCTTTTCAGACTCTTTTCTCTTATAGGTTATTACAAAACATTGAGTATAGCTGAATCTTAAAGCATCTTCCAAACCACAAACAAAAGATGTAATATTAGGCTATGGCTAAAGCTTCCCATTTTCCACTTACCCACATGATCATAACTCAAGTACCTAAGGAAAAATAACAACCAGGGTTTTTTTTCCTCTCCAGAAATTTAGGCCAATACTGTAGAAAGCAAATTTTACCCCAAGCACTCTATCAATAGAGGCTAATGTGGTTAACTGCTTCCCTGAGTCTTAGCGAAGACTTTACATAATTCTTACTTTACTGGTGAGGTTTCTAGGATTTGGGACACTTTTAGCTCCTCCTTTTCTGTTCAAGAGGAGGAATGGAAATGTTTCATGCTGCAATTGCTGAATGTATTACTGCTCTCCATTTGCATACAGTCTGATGATTTGCATGTGGGGTCAGCCAAAAGGTCTCAGAATCATTTCTCTCTAAAACCATTCCTTTGCTGATAAGGCTTCCCATAAGCATAGCTAAAGAAAATGGGTCACACTGGATTTCTGAAACTGTTTCAGGAAACCTCTTCCAGATTGAGCAATACACTCCAGGCTTTCATAAAGCACCTAAAGGGCTCATTTTACTCAAGCCATACACGAGAAAAGCTCCAAATGTCTCCCCTTTCTCCTGTTCTCCCTGATATCTGAACATGGCCTTCATCCTGCACACACTCTGTGATCTTGCACATAACTATAATGGGAACCCTTCCAAAAGATGTTTATTGTCCTTCTTTCTTCTCTTTTTGTTTTTAATCGATGTACAGTTGTCTTACAATATTATATTAGTTTCAGGTGTACAACATAGTGATTCCATATTTTTTATAGATTCCACACTGTACAAAGTTGTTATAAAATTTTTGTCCTTCTTGATCTTGTATACACACAAAGTGTAATTGCATATCATCTTTTTTAAATTCCATTTTTTAAATGTTTCTTTCAATGTCATTCTTACTCTAAGTAGAATGAGAAACTTGATTAATTGACCCAAGACGTCAAAAGGTTTTTTAGATATGGTCTATAGGTTGTTTATAATTCCAAATCTTTTGTGCTTTTTATGGTTTCCTTCTTACCCCAAATAGAAAGCAAAACTGACAAGTAATATAGCCAGGACCTCTATTTTTGCAAATCCTGCAGTTTCCATGTTCTATTTAATATGCCCCTTTGGAATCTTATTTCTTGGGACCTTCCACCCTTCCTCTCTGCCTTGCACATTGCCTATGAACCCTGATCCTCCAGATTTGAAAACAGGGTGGTGTTAGGGTCTCCAACATGAATCTCATGGGATGGTGTGTGGTGTGTTTCTAACAAGGGTGGTTGATTTCAACTTCACTCAAGATTAGCTGGTGCTAACCTATTTGTGCCTAGTGAATATAGGTGTTTGTTTCATTCTCTCATTCATTTATCCGTTCACTGATTTCATATTTATGAAATAATCTCTGAGTTAATCCTCTTGTAGGCTCTTAAGATATTGGGCTGATTAAGATACAGTTACTGAGCCCAGGGGACACATAGTTGAGATGAAGAGACCACACCTAAATGACTAAATATAAGTTTATGGGAACAGAGACTTGTCAGTCTTAATAAGCAGCTGTCACAATGCCTAGAAGTGCCTGGCACATCAAAGGTGCTGGGTGAATGTTTGTTGAATAAACCAGTGACTAATAAGGCATAATAATGGCAAAGGTTTACTACCTTTCCACTGTTACATCCCCAGCACCTAGAACAGTGCCTACTTATAAAAGGAAATCAATAAATGTTTAGCACTAGCAATGTGACTGGCTTGTAACTAGTGTATGATGCACTTACTAAGTGCCAGAACATGTCTGAAAAAGTTAATTTAATCTTCATAGCAATCTTCTGAGATAAGAACTATCCCCATTTTCAGATGAGGAAAAGTTAAGTGACTCATACAAGTCACAGAGCTAGTATTTATGGAAAGCAGATTTGAAAGCAAATGGTCTGCTTCAAAAACACAGCCTCTTAAATACTTTACTATCCTGGCCAAGGCATGTTTGCTCAATTGATTTGGATTTAAATGTGGCCAGACTTTTGAAAGTCTTGACTAACAGGATAAATGGTCTAAATGCTATTCTCTGTTTCTTTTCTGCTATTCTGAATCCTACTACTCCTATTTCTCTAACACTTCACAGCTTTAACATAGATTACTCCATAGAATCCTCGCTTCTTGAATATTTCTGAGATGTATTGTAGAAAGATGACTCCATCTATGGTCTGTAAAAGATAACAAAGAAGGAAAGAACTAAAAACAAAAGAGCAAGTAAGAATCTGGAGAAATAGCTTAGTAATAGGGACTTCCCTGAACCAAGGTGAGAGGAGTGGGAATAATGTGCTCAGTCACAGACAAAGATTGTCTAGCTATGGACAGTAAGAAGGGAAATATGGGACTCAAGGTACCATTAATCGAAATTTTAAAATTGTCCTGGAAGATACCATTTAGGGAGGCACAGTAAAGTACAGTTTTTAAAAGGCTGGCTCAGATGCAGGAGTCATTGAACTACAATTCAGGGACCAGATTAGTCCCACCACTTATTTTTGTAAATAAAGTTTTCTTAGAACACAGCTGCATCCATTGGTTTACATGTTGTCTATGGCTCCTTTCTGGTTACAAGAGTAATGTTCAGTAGTTGCCATAGAGATCATGTGATGCCCAAGTCTCCAATATTATCCCTGCCCAAAAGTAATGGTTAAATTCAACAGACTGTTAGAAATACTATCTTGGATCCTATGTGCATGTCCTTGATCTGTTTTTGAAAGTGTGCGAGTGTGTTTCTAAATGTTTAATTAATTAATCAATGTTGCTGAACTCTGAAACTGAGATACACACTTTCAAAACAAATCCCGTGACACATGAATTACCCATACATCAACCTAACCTAGGCAGGGTCCCAAGGCACCCACCTATAATTGAATCAATTTAGTTCATGATGACTCAAAAATATTTATTTAACACTATTCTTGGGGTTAAATGGGCAGTGATAAGATGAGTGCAGACAAAAACGGTAATTGGAGGAATAAAATAAAGTCGTGGTTATAACATCAGGGAGATATTAAAGTGGCCAGACAAGGAATGCCATCAAATCAAGCCCATTTTCCTTCTCCTACCATCTTCTCCGGTTTCTTCCCCTCTTTCCTCTTTGACCTACCCCTAAGGTCACCTTTAAGTTCCCCTTTCTCTACTGAATAAGGTGGTGTGAAAAAAATACTTCCATTCTGACTCTTTTTATCACTTCCTGGGTGATCATACTTGTCAAATTATTTTGCTTCCCTGACTTTCATTGTTTTTTTCCTGTTAAGTGTTATAATTTCCTACAAGTTGAATGGCTGGAGGATTCCTGCATTGCCTCGGGAGATCATTTTCAGGTCTAAGATCTCCATTGCTAAGGCCTTAGCCTTATTTTGACATCTCACCTCTCTGATTCCTTTGAAATGTTATATTTACATTAATATATTATGTCGTGACTTGACTGTGTAACCCAAAAGATATGTGGAAGATGTGATCTTATTTGGAATAGGAGTCTTTAAAGATGTAATTAAAATAAAGATCTCAAGATGAGATCACCCTAGATCAGAGTGGATTCTAAATCCAATGACAGTGTCTGGATAAGAGGAAGAAAAGGAGGAGACACAGAGAGACCCAGGGAATAAGGCCATGTATAGACAGAAACAGAGATTGGAAGGAGGTGTCATTAAGCCAATAAACATTAAGGATTGCCCACAGCCACCAGAAGACAGAGGCATGAGACAGATTCTTCCTCAGAGCCTCCAAAAAGGAACCAACGTTGCTAACACCTTCTTCTGACCTCCAGAATTATGAAAGAATATATTTCTGTTGTTTAAAGCTACCAAGTTTGTGGAATTTGTTATGGCAGCCCTAGGAAATTGATATACCTTATTAAATAATTTTGGTTATCTAATTCTCTATGCCACTGAACATGGGCCATTGCTATCTGCTGCTTTATTTTTTCCTGCCTTATAGATTGCTATAGTATTTTGGAATTATCTGTTAAGTACTAAGTCCCAGACCTTGAGGAAACTCTATTTCCCCCAAGAATTCTTCTTTCTTTCTTCTCTAATGTAAGTTCTGCATTTTCTAGAAAATACAATTTTATAGCGGAAAATATATATTGGAAAACACATCCCAAAGCTTCTATTAGAAAGCTTCTATCCACCAGAATGTTAGCTGTGGACTAAGATACAACTGTTTTTCAAAACCCCATTCTAGTGCATTAAATATACACTTGCTTTTCAATGGATACAATTAATGTCATCTACTTTGTTTCTGGACTCCAAAACAAAATGATTCGTGTGTTCAGACATTTTCCCCCCTTGGAATTAGGATCTTTAAATAAGGTTTTTTCCTTTTCAAAAAGAGGCTGATGACTGGCTTTATTTTGGAATTTAAAATGCACAGAGTTTATGGATGTTAACTCACATTTATTAGCAAGATTTCATCAATTATGTAATGGATTGCTGAATGTCACTCTTGTGCTTTACTTCCAAAGTAACTACATGCTTTATGCTTAGGAAAATATCATATAATTATAAAGTAATTCTATGTTCTAGTAGAATACTTGGTAATTATGCTTAATACTGTAGTTCCAATAGTGATTACTATGAAAGCTCATTATAAAAGGCAGAAATAGTCACATATGTATTCTTAATTATATCTGCCACAATAGAAGTTAATGTTAATTGAAGTGAGTTATAGTTATTATGGCAACTCAATTAAAAGCATATACTAGCAGTGATAACCAACCTAGTGTTAAATTAGTGTCAGAAAACTTAAAGGAGAGTCACCCTCAACAAAATTCTGTTTGGTGTTCTTTATTCAGGAAATGCTTCAACTATTTCCTTCCTATGAGTTTACCCATCTTTATCTCACTAACACCTTGGACTGTACTTGGCATTTGAAAATACTCCATGAGTATATACTAAATGAATTAATAAATAACTTGTAATATTTATTTTCTTTCTTCTAAAATTAAGCGATGAGACTCATCTAAAATTATTTGCAAGTAGCTTGTGAGGTTCTAAATTGATGCTCTTAATATTTTAGGGTCACTGACCTCTTTGAGAACATGATATAAAAGTGCCTGCCCTTCCTTAGTAAAGTGTATATAAACACAAAGTTTTGCAAACATTCCCAGGATGTGCAGGGTTCCCCTGAAGGTCATTTATGGAGCTCAAAGTAAGAACAATGACTCTCGATGAGCAGCATTTTATGAACCGTACTGTTGGCCACCAGGATCTGGAGCTAGGCGCATTCCTGGAGAAGTTGATGGTAGATGACTTTCCTAGTTTTTCCTTTCTCCACTATTTAAAGAAAAGTATGAAGAATATTAAATCATGATTTCACTCATAGTTTATTTTGCTTCATGTTCATTTTTAAATTGTTCAGCATAAGAAATTATACAAAATCTATTCGTTTGATAGGAGAAAACAAATAGCATACATTTCTAAACACAAATACACAGCCCATTAAAAAGACAAGTGTGAGGGGCTTCCCTGGTGGCGCAGTGGTTGAGAGTCCGCCTGCCGATGCAGGAGACACGGGTTCGTGCCCTGGTCCGGGAAGATCCCACATGCCGTGGAGCAGCTAAGCCCGTGAGCCATGGCCGCTGAGCCTGTGCGTCCGGAGCCTGTGCTCCGCAACGGGAGAGGCCACAGCAGTGAGAGGCCCGCATACCGCAAAAAAAAAAAAAAAAAAAAAAAAGACAAGTGTGAGACGTGAAGTTTCTGGTTCACAGGAGGTATTTGGCCCTACTACTGAAAACCTGTTCATCATACCCTCCTAAATGCAGACCCCAGTAAGATGATGCTAGTGGTAAACCATTATCCCAAATAATGGGAGTCCTGGAGTGCTCATGGTCTACACAGTCCTGGGTCAGAGCTTGAGTGGACCCTGGAAGTGCCAGACAGAGGCAACACCCTTGAAAAGAAACAATGACCATGTTCAGAAAATACCACGTGGCAGTATTAAAGCACATGACCATAAATGCTACAGAGAACACAGAGAAAAGACATGTTGAAGGTGGGAATAGTTGATCAACTTCAGAGTCAAGGTGGCAAAGAAATATTTTATATTCCCCAACTTTCTTTCAATGTAGACAAAGGAGTGTGACTAGGGGCAAGAATTAAATTATTATAAAGGTCCTACAGAGATCTGAGTTACAAAAAGCCTAAGAGAAAAATGCAAGAGCATATCCTATTGGTTTCAAGAGGCCTGAAAATCTTATGTATTGTGGAATTTCTCCGAGAAGCCAAATACCTGAGCCCTCAGAGCATTTCTCATGACCTTTCCCCCACATTTTTGCATAGGACCAAGGTGTGGCCTAAACTCTAGTTCTGAAGAGTTGACCAAGAACAGAACACACCTGTCATGTTATTCTTTATATCAATAGTGAATTTATTCCCATCCCCCATTCCTCAGCAGTACAGAACACTTCATGCATCTTTCCTGATCTACGTAATCACTTGTCAAGATGAGTGATTTCTATCCACTTGTCAATGTTGCTGGTTCTTTTTAACATTCCCTGAAAAATTGGTTGAACTTATTTTATTTCTTTTTTCTTTTTTTTTTTTTTTTTTTTTTGTGGTACGCGGGCCTCTCACTGTTGTGGCCTCTCCCGTTGCGGAGCACAGGCTCCGGACGCGCAGGCTCAAAGGCCATGGTTCACGGGCCCAGCTGCTCCGCGGCATGTGGGATCCTCCCGGACCGGGGCGCGAACCCATGCTCCCCGCATCAGCAGGCGGACTCCCAACCACTGCCCCACCAGGGATGCCCAGGTTGAACCTATTTTAACTGACATACTTTTCTATGCAACTGGATACCAGGGATAGATATATTTGAGAGTCATTTCTCCCTGTCCCCACTCCCCAAATGAGTTCAGTGCTCATGAAATGAGCTGAATTGTCCTAGAGAATTAAATTCATTACATTCTTGCCTCACAGATGTGAGTGATACCTGGATACACAGATAACCCTACACAAACTCCTTCACCATACCAAGGAAATCTATGGTGAGAGGAAAAGAAGTCTGTTTCCATTGCTGGCTATGCAGCTTAAGACATTTCTTCATCCCGAAGTAAAATATTTTGTAAACCCTTTAGCCACAAAACACCAAGAAATTATAGAAAATAATTGATAAAGGCCAATTCTTTTAAAAATTGTTTATGGTCATCTCTTGACCCAGTGGTGAATTATAAGACAGCTTAAAAGTCAAATCCAAAGGTACTTTCTTGACATTTGACAGGGAGAGAGATTTATGAGTTACAGTCATAGACTTTTATTAGAAATGGAATTGTAGACCAAGTGCAAATACATTTCTCCTCTTTCTATTTTTTTTATTCTCATGTTGGAAGTCCTACGGCTGTTTTGTTTCTGTTTTAGTTCTAATTTCATATTATGATATGCTCAGATCAAATTCCTAAGGGCTTAAAGAATACATTCAAACTTGTTCAAATATTAGTTTCTTTAAAAAAGCAAAATACCTCCATGCAGGGAAAGATAAAACCACCCAGTAGAATCAATCCTTCACCTGCTCCTCCCCCAAGATACAGTCAACATCTTCCTCCAATTGTAGTTTTTTCCTACCCCAGACATAAGACACATTTAAAGGATCCCCCCCAAAAAATACAAGTAGTTCCTCTGTCCTGCAAGTAGAAATCAGAATTTGGGATTTTGGCAGGTCCTGGATAGTCAGACAGTGTTTTCTATAACCAACCCAAGGAGTGACATTTGATTTCTAGTGGATGAAAAAGATTGTCTGTCTGTTTTTAGGTTAAAAACTGTTGTCAAGTTGCAGTGAACATTTTGTTTTTTTGAAAAGAATTCTTTCTCATTCTCCCTGGACTCCATACTTAACAACAACTAAAATCATGTGCACAGTAGTAAAGTTTCCTGAATTCAATTATCCAGTAAATGCTCATTAGCACTTAGTTGATGTCAGACTGAGTTCTGGGCACTGGAGATGGAGCAGGGAACATAACAGAGAGGGCAGAGCCGGAGGAGGGCATAACATCTGAATGATGGGACTAGCCCAGCAACACTCCCTGAAAAACCCATGGTCTTGGTTTCCAAGGCCAAAGAAAACACAAATTCTGGGGGGAGTTTGTCAAACTAGAGGTCTTTGATGAAATGACTTTGTTGCATGTTTTCCTTTAGCTAATAAAGTCTCCATGAATATGTACATTATAAGTTCTTTTTGGCTTCATCACTTAAATATTTTTAAATTTTAAGTACGTAATACTTTCATATGATTATATATATGAAACTGTTCAATCAAATGCTTTCCTTCCACCCAATTGATTCATTGCTTCCCTATTCATCCAAAGAACACTGCCCCTCCTCCACCATTATTGTATATCTTTTAGAGTTGCTTGTCACATATACAAATAAATACAAATATATTTGTAGTTTTTCTGCCTCCTTCCTTTTTTTAAAGAAAAATTAGCATTGATACATACTGTTCTGCTGTTTTCACTTATCAGTAATTCTTGAAATCTTTCTATGTCATACATAGAGAATTGCTTTATTCTTTCTTAAAGCTGCATAATATGTCATTATATGGATGTACCATAAATACTATTTGCTCAGCACCTATTTATGGACTTTTAAGCACCTTTTTAAGTCATTTGCTATTAAAAAATATCATTGAAATGGGTAAACTTGGCATATGTCACTTCTTACATGTATAAGTATATTTGTAACATAGATTACTGTTGTGAAATTTCTGGGTCAGTGGGGATATTCATTTGTAATTTTGATATATCAATAAATTATCCTGCATAGAGTTATACCAGTTTATATACATAGCATCATAAGTGCCTGTTTCCACACAGCCTTACCAAAGAGTATTTTGTCAAACTTTTATATATTTTTCATTCTAGTGATTAAAAATGTTGTTACTACAGGGTAGTTTTTAATGTGTATCTTTCTTTTCATGAGAGAACATAACATTTCTTTATATAGTTAAGAGACAATTGTGTTTAACTTTTGATCAACTTTCTTTTTCCCCTCTTCCTAGTGGATATGTGAACATTCTCTTAATTTTTAGGAGCCCTTAAAAGTAGAAAAAATAATCCTTTGTTGATCAAATGAGTTGCATATATCTTTTCTGAGTTTGTCACTTAACTTTGTTTTTTCTCTTTTCATCTAAAATATTAACCTTTTAATTTAGAATCGTTTTAGATTTACAGAAAATTGCAAAGATAGAATTCCCATACACCTCACACCCAGTTTCCCTGATTACTAACATCTTATGCCACATTTGTCACAATTAACGAACTGATAGTGATACAATATTGTTAACTGAGGTCCATAACTTATGCTAATTTCCTTTGTCAAAGTTTCTTTGTTAGGTGAAATTCATGTAACCATAAAATTAACCATTTTAAAGTGTACAATTTAGTGTCATTTAATAAATTCACAGTGTTGTGCACCTCTATTTAGTTCCAGTACATTTTTATCAATCACCTGCCACAATCTCATTCTCCTAATGCAGTCGTTGACAATTCCCCTGTCTTCCCAGCCTCTGGCAACCACCAATCTGCTTTCCACCTCTATGGATTTACCTATTCTGGGTATTTCATATAAATGGAATCCTACAAAATGGGACTTTGGTGTCTGGATTCTTTCAATTATCATAATATTTGGGGGATTCATCCATGCTGTAGCATGTATCTGTATTTCATTCCTTTTAACAGCTGAGTAATATTCTATTATATGTATAAACCACATTTTGTTATCCAGTATTCCTTGATGACATTTGGGTTGGATCATATGGTAATTGTATGTTTAAATTTTTGAGAAACTGCCAAGCTATTTCCCACTGTGGCTGTACCACTTTTACATTCTCACCAGAAATGTATGAGGGTTTCAATTTCTCCACATCCTCACCAACACTTGTTATTCTTTTGTTTGTTTTTGTTTTGTTTTGTTTGATTTTTATAGCCATCTTAGTGGGTATGGAGTGATATCTCAATGTGGCTTTGATTTGCATTTCCCTAGTGACCAATAATGTTGAACATCTTTTCATGTGATCGTTGATTATTAGTGTGTGTATACATATATATATACATATATGAGTATGTATCGGCTGTGCTGCTTGGCTTGTGGGATCTTAGTTCCCCAATTAGGGATTGAACCCTGACCACTGCAGTGAAAGCGTTGAGTCCTAACCACTGGACCGCCAGGGAACTCCCGTTATTAGTATATTTTTAATTGGAAAATTGCCTACTAAAATCTTTGCCCACTTTTTACTTGGGATTATTTTATTTGTGTTGTTGAGTTGTAGGATTTTTTTTATGTGGTCCAGACACTAAACCCTTATTATATATGATTTATAAATATTTTCTCCCATTCTATAGGTTGTCTTTTCACTTTCTTAATGGTATCCTTAGAAGACCAAAACTTGAAGCACCAAAGATTTTCCCCTATGTTTTCTTCCAGGAATTTAATAGTTTTAGTTCCTATATTTTGGTCATCAATCTATTTCACATATGACGTGGTAGAGATCCAACTTCATTCATTTGCATATAGATACCCAGTTGATCCAGCACCACTTGCTGAAGAGACTACTCTTTCCTTGCTGAAAGATCAACTCTTGTCAAAAATCTATTGGCCAGGCTTCCCTGGTGGTGCAGTGGTTGAGAGCCCGCCTGCCGATGCAGGGGACACGGGTTCGTGCCCCGGTCCAGGAAGATCCTGCATGCCGTGGAGCGGCTGGGCCTGTGAGCCATGGCCGCTGGGCCCGTGAGTCCGGAGACTGTGCTCCGCAACGGGAGAGGCCATGGCAGTGAGAGGCCTGCATACCACAAAATAAAATAAATAAATAAATAAAAATAAATCTATTGGCCACAGAAGCTTGGATTTATTTCTGTACTCTCAATTCTCGTTCATTGGTCTATATCTGTATCCTTATGCCAGTACCACACTGTTTTGATTACTGTAGCTTTGCAGGAAGTTTTGAAGTTCAGAAGTATGAGTCCTCCAACTTTGATCTTCTTTTTCAATATTGTTTTGGCTATTCAGGGCCCATTGTAATTCCATATCAATTTAAGGATCATCTTTTCCATTTCTGCAAAAAAGACCATTGGAATTTTGGTAGGGATTGCACTGAATCGGTAGATTATTTTGAGGAGTATTGTCATCTCAAAAATATTAAGTTTTTCAATCCATAAATACAACATGTCTTCCCATTTGTTTAGGTCTTCTTTCAGTTTTTCATCAATGATTTCTGATTTTTAGTGTACACGTTTTTCACTGCCTTGGTTAAATTTGTTTCTAGGTAGTCTATTCTTTTTTTCCTTTTTTTTTGCCCTAAATACATTTTTTGTATATTACATAACCAAAACTATCAATATCTTTTATGGTTTTCGATTGTGAGTCATAGCTAGAAATGCCACCCATAATTTAAGATTATAAAGAAATTTCCTTATGTTTCATCCTAGAACTTTTTTGGCTTCATTATTATCATTTAAATGTTCAATCAATTTTGAATTCATCATGATGTAAAGTGTGAGGTATAGGTCCAAGTTACTTTTCTCATTGGACTCTTCAATTGCTCTAACATCATTTACTGTACAGTCTTTCTTTTCCTCACTATTTAAGATGCCATCCTGACTCATATATTAAATTCTACATTATGTTTGGAATTTTTACTGAACTTTCTATTTGCCTTATTGTTTGTCTGTCTAATCATATCCCACCATCACACTATTTTGGTTTTTGAGTCTGTTTACTTTCTTGAATCTGTTTTAACATTTACTGATAGGACTAGTCTGGCCTCATGGCTCTTCTTTTTCACAGTTTTCATTGTTATTCTTGTTCTTTTTTTCACATGAACTTTAGAGTCAGCCTGTTAGGTTAAAAGAAAACTTTCTTTCTTTGTTACTGGGATCAAATTAAATTTAGAAATTAACTTAGAGAAAATTTATATCTTTATGACGTCGAATCTTTCTACTCAAGAATATGCTGTGCCTTTTTGTTTGTTCAAGTCTTCTATTTAAGCTGTTAATAAGACTTAAAATGTGTCTTCACATAGGACTGTCTCATTTATTGTTATGTTTATTCCTTGGTATTTTACCATATTCATTACTCTTATAAAGGAGATATTTTCTTTCATTATATCTTCTAACAGGTTTCTGTTTGAAATCAGTCTAATTCATGAGAACAGCAATAAGTGCATTATCTCAAGAGAGGATTGAATAACTTCTAACTCTTCCAGCTTTGCCCACAAAGCCCTATCTTAAATTATAGTTTTTTAATGCTGGTATAAAATTTATCCTCTATTATAATTATAATTTATGCTCTGGATTTGAAATCAAAAAGGTTTAAAAATTATAAATGGATGACATTGAAACAATAATGTTCTATGCTATTTCAATATTATTTAACTTTAGCATTAACGTTTATATCTTATTTATGTACATATGAATATACATATGTGTATACATATATACATGTATGCTTCTACATATACAGTACCTACACATATATTTCTAGAATGAAAATATCTTTGAATTAATGTTCCTTTAGTTTTTGCTGATATATAATATCACTTCAAAATTATATTTGTGGATCAGGGACTGCTTTGGAAATAACTTTGATGACTGAAACATGAGGACTTTCCTCGGCTGTATATTTCATCACCAATTGTCTTTTATTTCTGCATCAGCTAATGGTATAAACTAGATACTTCCTGACTTTCAAAGAAATGGTTGATTTGTGTCTTTCAGCCCTGCAGTCTTCATGACAAATTTGGTTTATTCTTTTTCTGAGTAATGTCATATTCACTTTGTATTCTTCCCAAAGAAAAGAGAAGACTTTTCTAAACAATGAGGAAATAGGCAAAGTAGTTGTTAGCACTTATACTTCAGAACAGATTTGCCTGCCACTTCTGGCTTTATATCACACACAAAATTTGGAACTTAGGATCTGAGCATGGCTATCCAACAAAGATGGCTTTATTTAATTTATTTATTTACTTACTTGTTTGTTTATTTATTGGTATTCACCAAACCAGCTCAAAGGCTGTAAAATAAAACTTTATACACACACACACACACACACACACATATATATACACACACACACACATATTTATATGTATATATTCCTGGAAGATATAAGAAGCTTAAAAATTAAACAGAACCATGTGTAACACAAATAGGAAGGCAACAAATGTTTGGCAGAAAAGTGAGTAAATGAATTAAGGATTCAATAAAATTATGCACTTTCAAAACCCATTTTCAATATTTTAATTTGGCTTTCTCACCAAAAGGGGGTACTTTTCTCTACTTCTGCTAATAAAATCTGGGAGGACAAGAGCTTTGCCAGTAATGCCTTTAGGGTTTCTGTATATTACCCTCTCCCCACTTCTGCTTGTCAGCTGTGATGGATAATACTCCCATTTGGTCATGCTCTCTTTGATGTGATGTATTCTAAAATATCCAAGGAGAAGTTCTCAAATTCCAGAGGTGGAAGAGACAACCCAGTGCAGGAGCACTTGGAATGGTGGATTGGATCGGGAGGGTGATAGTCAAAGAATAGTTATCAGACTTTCACTGACTGCAGGAATATGGCCTGGCCCTAGATTACCAAGTACATAGTAAACATTAATCCCACCATCCATAAAGCCATATGAGGAGAATATAGGCCAGAACTTTTAGTCAAGAGGATTATCATAAATACCCACTTCACATTTAATCTCTGAGAAAGAGTCAAAGGATGAGGACAGTCGTGAAATTTGATCGTCAAAAGTTCAGATCTAACTGGGAAAACTGTGACTAACAGATATGAATCAACAAGAGAGCTATAGAAAAAGTATGTAAAATTCAAAAGTTGGCATTCTACTAACCCATAGTTATTCAGAGAAAGAAAGAAACTTACTTAGACATTGAAAAGTGGATACTTCAGGCACTAATTTTCATGGCACAGTTACAACTGAATGCCTGGGAGCCTTGAGATTCATGATTTCTGTCTGTCTTCTGAAAACAGTCAGTATCCCTCCAAAACCTTGAGGTCAGGTTATTAACCAACATCTGTGGAGCGCTTACTGTCCACTTGGCACTGAACCAAATATGTACTATACATCATCTCATTTAACCTCAAACAACAATATGAAATACTTCCTCTAATTATCCCTGTTTTATAAATGAAGAAACAGAGGCAAAGAAAGACAGAACCTTGGACACCAGTAAATGGTTGATCTGCGATTTGAACCTCAACCCTCTGCTCTAGAATCTAAACTCTTTAGTTACTATGCTTTTATAATGTTTTTTTCTGGAATGAAGTTGAGGACTTTTAAGCAAGATGAACAAAGAGGCAGGTAAGGGAACTTTTCCTTGAGTGCAACTCGTTTTCTTCTTTTTTCTCACCCCCAGCAGAAACTCTAACATCTTCCCCACCTCCTGCCCCTTTCAAAGAGCCTTAACACAAAATGCAATGAAACTATTTCATTCCAGCCTGTAGACCCTATAGGTTAATTTTCTTGCAGGCTTGCTCTAAGCATGCACACAATCGTGGGCTATGAGGGAAGGGATCATCTTCCCTGGGGCAGTTAGAAGGACACTGCATGCCAGGGCCTGGAGGTCAAGAGAAAGGCTGCCCCAGAAAAGCAGAGATGACTGATGGCCTGAATGCACAAGGGGCCCTGGAATGCTCTTTTATCTTAAGTCACTGTTCTCCCCCAGCCCCCAGCTCTCCATTCCTCCCATACCATGTTTCCCATACTTCATGCCTACAGATTTACTCTTCTTCCTGGCTTTGATTAGCTTGCCCCACCACCAAACTTCACCCTGCTTCCCTATTCTCCCCAAGAGCCCAGAGTGCTCCTGACATGAGGGAAGCACTCAATCATCATGACGGGAAGTGTCAGGTGCACAAGATAGATGCAAATTTCATGGCACCACTGCCTCATTCAGCCATGTTTTATGAGATTGAGAAAACTTGGAACCTTATGCTGTGGGGCCATTTGGTTGGCAGGGAACAGAATAGACTTTATCCAACACTGTCTGTTGGCAGCCTTAGTGCTAGATTTATACAGAGAAGTGGAGATGGCTCCAGCTATGGAGCCTGCTGTTTAGCCAGCTGGGGGCCTCTCAAGTGGTGGAAGAGTGATGGCGTAGATCCTGGGACAGAGCCTTTCACCGAAGCGCTCCCAATGGCGTCTTCAGGACCCTACCTCAGGCTGGAGAAGCAAGTCCCAATGAGACTGGACTCTTGTACAGAGGCAGAGAATTCCTAACATTTTTAGCCACTCATCTCCGTGACCCACCATGCTAATAAAACCTGACATCCACAGCAGAGCTGGAGCTGGATGAGAAACGAAGTCTGTTTTATATGTTTTCATTTGAGTCTGTGGCTTTCTATTTTAGAGGACTTTGTTCCATCTGCCTCCAAATCTATTATCCTGAGGGGGGTGTCCACCTGGGAGGGAAAGTTTGACACAGGCTGAGACATAATGGCAAAAAAACCAAGTTCGGGAGCCAGACTGCCTGACTGAATTTGAATCTAGCCTTCTTCCTTTACCAGCTCTGTAGGACTGAGGGCAATTTTTAAAAATCCTCTTTGCATCTCAGTTCTCTCTCTTGGTCAAGGAAGCGTAATAACAGCACTGACCTCATAACATAGTTGGGCAGGTTGAGTAAGTTAATAAAATACAAAAATGTAAAGCACTTAGAACAGGGCTTGGCCAATGGTAACTCCTCAATGAAATTTCGCTACTATTATTTTGGCAAATGCACTTCCCCAATTCCTGTACAGTTTGTTTTCCAGCCTGTAGGTGTCAACCTGAAGACCTGTGATCACGATGGAAAATTTCAAAAGGGAACCCGAGCACTGTCTGAAGGTTTGACATGACTACGAGACAGCACACTGAGGAACTCAGCTCTAGATGCTAAAGTCTTTGATAGCAGGACTGAAGAGGGGGAAAGAAATGTGAGTAGCTCTGTAAACTTTTATGAGGAATTGCACAGATAGAGCTATCACAGATAGAGCTTCACAGATAGAGCTGACCTATCATCGAAGGTTAAGGAAGTAATAATCTTTTCTGAGCCTCAGGTATTCAACAGTAGCTAAGACCCTGACCAAGTCTTTGAAAGTGGAGTGAAATTCTCTGTGGAGAAAACTCTAGATCTTAAGGACCTTGGCAATTAATTGCCAGTGAGAAAACTTAGGTCCAAAATGACTGCATTCCATAGTGTCCCAGACAGACAAAAGAAGAGTCAAGATTAGAACCCAAACTCCAGACCCCTAATTCAGTGCTCCTGTGATCTAGTGGCGCGCAAGGTAGTCCTTGTGGAACCTTCTACCACCTTACAGTGGGCTGGCTTCTCTGTGAATTGATGTTCTTTCCCTCATTGAAATCCCCTGTATATGTCTTCAGGGCACTCTTCTCCCAGTACTGTCTGGACAGTACTGGGTCAGTTATTAGGGTATAAATTTAGGAAGCCTATTAAAGTCTGTATGTGAGACACTAAGTTAGATGCTGCTGAACGGTATTGACCATGATCCCTGCTCTCAGACACCTTATAAACTAGTTGGCCGGACACCATGGAAGGGCCAGGAGAACGAGGTAGGGTGGGAAAGGGCAGTGTTGGAGGCCTTATCACAAGTGGGAGTCCAGAGGCTGTGTGAGCAGATTGGACCTATGTTTAGCTTTCTAGGTATTTCAACATAGCCTATGGAATTACTGCTTTAATAGCTTGTATGCATTTACTTAATATGAACTCTCATGATTTTTCACTCTACATATTTTGAAAAGAATCATCAGAAAGGCTCTTATTAGCAGATGCAAACTATTATATATAGGATGGACAAACAATAGGCTCCTACTGTATAACAGAGGAGCTATATTCAATATCCTGTGATAAACAGTAATGGAAAAGAATATGAAAAAGAATGTATATATATGTATAGCTGAATCACTTTGCTGTATAGTGGAAATTAGCACAACATTGTGAATCAACTATACTTCAATAAATTTTTTTAAAAGGCTCTTATACTCCCTAGTACAAAGATTGTTTAAACTTCATGACTTAAATATAATAGTAATAATAATAACAATCATTGGTTGAACACTGGCAATCTGTCAGACCCATTCATAAGAATTGTGAGTTAACAGATGATTCATTATATTCCAAAAGTTCAGAGACAGCCCTGTCTTTCAGGAGTTTTTGAGTTCCATGCAGGGAGGTCTCTCATTTAGCCTTGCTGAACTTTCAGCTGAGGAGGGGGCTTGCCTCGGGAGTCCCAAGTGAGTGATACAAAGCACGATTCATAACCTTGTCCTACAACTTCCTGAGGAAAGAGCCTTCCAAAACTCCCACACCAAATAAAATAGTTAAGGGGGAAATGAGAAAAGGGTTTTTTTTGTTTTGTTTTGTTTTTTAAATCAATTATACTTTTAAATTATTTTCTTCACAGGATTTATTAGAACAAGAAGAAAACCCCCTAAAGTTCTGAAGAAATATTAACATAACATGCCTGTAACTCATGCTGTGTTTAATGAGAGGTGCTGTTTTTCCTGCCATAGGGGCCGTAGCCCAATGACTGATGGCTCTGAAAAGGGTCACATACATATTCATCAAATTCGACATGCACATGTAAACTGGTTTTAATAGGCCATGACAGCAGAAGTTGTGTCGGGCAAATAGCTGCACATGTGCTTCTTCCCACAACTGGCATATTTAGCCATTAATGCTCTGGTATCCATGGATGAAATATTAGCTTGTTAACTTAAGACCATCACTTGCTGTTGATTCTCAGTGGCAACCAAGGGAAGGAATCCTCTCAGCTACTTTATTAGGGGTGAAGCTTGAACTTCAACATGCTCATTTTACCTTAATGGTGCCATTAAATACCATTCTGTTCCCTGATCCCAGAGTCCATAAAATGCATGCAAAATATCCTGACCGAAATTGATAATACACTCAGCCTAAAATGAAGATGGGTCCTACTCTGTCACTATCACAGACGGTGTGGGGTTTAAAACTTTTCCTTAATCTGTTTTAATGCAAGATTCATTTTATTCAAGTACCAACCAGCTTGAAGGTTGTTGAGGCATGTATGGTTGGTTGAGCAGATATTAGCAGCAAATACATACAAACCCTTCTAAGACTCTCTCCTTGGTTATCTGATGAATACATTCTCAAGCTCACAGTGAATTAAATGATCACAAATCAACTGAAACCACAATTGAAAAAAGGCCATCCAGTAATAAAGTAAGATGTTTATGACTTGTAGAGGCTACCACATAAGATTGGGACTCCAAAGCTCATTATTTTAAGACACTCAGGTCCTGAGTTGTGGTTGATAAATTGTCTTATTATAACCATCTGGAGGCCTCTGGCTACCTTAGCCATCAACCTCTGGATACCTATATTTTGTTAAACACAAGTATCTTTAATGACCTATGGTCATTTGGCCTTGTCTGTCAGTCAAGTTTCTTCTTGGATTGAATTGGTATTTTGTTCTATTTTTGTAAGACAAACAAACAGCTGTGCATTTGAATCACCTAAAGATTTGTTCTAACCAAAGTGATTTGGGACATGTTGTCTTTAAATGACATGTTGAGGAGGAGTTTTCTAGCAAAAGTAATTTATCATTCATAATCGATCACATTTTATTATTGCCCTCTTCCCCCTCATCCCTCTTTTCCTGCCTCTTCTCCAAATCAATGATTGATCTTTGGGAAACAATTTTCTGCCCTTTATTACCAAAACGAGTCCCCAGATCTTTATAAACTTAAAATGGGATCAACTTTACCAAAAAAGTCACCATAGTAGTAAAATACTTTATCCTTTAATAAAGTTACACTATATGGTAAGAAAATATCCAAGAGCAATTAATTGAACAAATTCACTGGCTATATGACTCTTCCTCATGAATATATTTTTCTGTGCAGAAAGAAGTATTATGCACGATGCCTTTCTCTTAACCTCATGATAATCAGTTATAAATAAAGAGTATGCTGGATTCAAACCTGAGTTTTGAACAGCCAACAATTTTCTCAAAAAAAAAAAAAAAAGCATCAGGTATTGTACTTTCCAAGGTAGACATGTCAAATCTATCCTTAGCTTTTTAAAAAGAATGTATTTGTCTTCATTCTCAGACTTGGTGTCTTGGGATGAGATCATTTAAGGGAAAATATGATTAACATGGGCCAGCTCTTCATTGTAATATATTAGTGGGCTCAAAACAATTTATCCAAATGCTGCATTTCAATACAATGATTTTAATGCCCTGTATCCCATATATTTGGGAGTTCCATGACTATGTTCACAGACTATGTTCTGAGATAGCCTCAACTGAAAAGATTATCACCATACGTATAGGCGATGTGATGTGGGTTCATCATTTTTCCAGTTCTGGCTTAAGCCCATTAGACCGCTGTTGCCAAAGAACACAAGGCACAATCTGCTTGATTCTGCTTCCTTGGAAAACAACAAAAATAGGACCTCCATTTCAAACTATTGTAATTACATTTCAGTGCAATTAAGAAACCCACCCCTTGAAAGCAATGTTGCTTCCAATGACCAGTGAGCTGAGGGAGGAAATGGACAGCCAGCTCTCCTTTGGCATCGCTGCCCATCACCGAGTCTGGGATGACTGGTGTACTTGACCGACTCAAAAAAATGCCATCTGGTATAGATTTCCTTTCAACTCATTGGGAGGAATGCAGGCTCATGGGCAATAATTGAAAGCTGTTGTCTTTTGGGTGGTATTTTATTTAGCTCTTCTTTTTCTAGTTAGCTTCTGGAAGCCAGGCTGTCTGAACTAACACATATCTACTTATTCTACCTGTATTCACACTCCTGACAAAGGCCCCTGCAGCTAAGAGTGCACGCCCACAAATAATGTGTGGTTTGCATTTATTCTGCTCCAAAGTGCTGTAAACATCAAGGCCTACTTATCAGAGGAGTATGGCTGGTAACAGAGGGTCATTGAGAACGAGAGGCAAATGAACTGAGGTAAGCAGAACGAGTGGCGTGGCTGGTCCTAACTGAACCCTGGATCTGAACTGAGGCCATTCAGATGAGATCACATATGACTTTAATCCACTCTCTGCCCAGCTTTCTCGGGGAATAAATCTGTCTACAGTTTTTATTTACATATTATCATTTTACCATATGTCACTGTCATCATAGTTTCAGACTTGAGTAAATCCACATTTAAACAGCGATTTGTCTCCTTTTGATAGTAAATATTCTCCTAAGTGGTGGTTAGGATTAAAGGGAATTTGTTGAAAATAGGTAAAGGGGGCTATTTAGGATTAAATGAAATTATACACTCAGCCAAGACAACCTTCCCTGGGAAGCTCAGTCTGGCAGGTGCCAGGCTGTCCCACAAATGCCCCCTTTGAAAGTACAGTGATAATTCCCCAAAAGGAGCAAAAGAAAGGGAGGGGTGGAGAAACACATACAAATGTTCTCAGCTCTCCAGACTCCCCGGGAGGGGGGCAAATCCTGCCTGAAACAGCCCTCAAGACGCCACCACTTAAAAGTTAGCCAAGAGTTCTTTTGAGGTGACATTTAAACCTTTAATAGCTCCCAGCCAGTTTGGGCAGGAATAATTTCGCCTCACTGGAGGCCCGGAGCCGGGCACTGCTCAGTTACCTGTCTACAGAGGATGCGAGGGTGTGGGTGAAACCCAAGCAGGGCTATTTGGAAGCAGGGGATGGAGCCCGCCGGTGTCTGCCGGCCTTGCCCTCCCACCCTAATTGCACCGAAGGCCCAAAAAGCTTCAGCTTGCACGTTAGGCCCTTGCTGAGATTAGTAATTATAATATCAATTTCCCCCAAACAGGGCTGACAGAATGGCTTGGGGAAGCAGAGGTGACTCAAAGTTTAGTAAGTCTTGGGGAAAGTTTACTGGCTCCTGCTGTTCTCTGGCTCACAAATTTGGCCTTTCTACTCCCCAGCACTGGCCACAAACAGTAGGAATCCTTTTCAATCACTTTTAGCAACACTTCATTTCTGTCATATTTGACCCCTGGCAAACTGCAACTCAGCGAAGAACATTCTTTCCAGAAAGGAGCCAGACATCATTCAGCTAGAGACGATTTACTGTGGGACATGGAGCTGATTTGCTTTTGCTGTCCCCCTGGAGCTCCTCAGTCCATCAAAATGAATTGTCCTTTTGCACAGCAGTGCGAGTGGGAGGATCTTTCCTGAGATACAGAGGGAGGGGCGGAGGTCGGCTCTGGACTCTACTGACTTGTCATCCGGCCTCTGCCTCACTGTTCTGAGCCAGGATCTTCGGTGTAGCCTATCTGTCCAAGTATCATATTTTGGAGCTTTTTTTTTTTTTTTTTTTTTTGCGGTACGCGGGCCTCTCACTGTTGTGGCCTCTCCTGCTGCGGAGCACGGGCTCCGGACGCGCAGGCTCAGCGGCCATGGCTCACGGGCCCAGCCGCTCCGCTGCGTGTGGGATCTTCCCGGACCGGGGCGCGAACCCGTGTCCCCCGCATCGGCAGGCGGACTCCCAACCACTGTGCCACCAGGGAAGCCCTGTAGCTTTTCTTTTATTATTTTTTTATTGAAGTATAGTTGATTTACAATGTTGTGTTAGTTTCAGCTGTAAGGCAAAGTGATTCTGTTATATATATATATATATATTCTTTTTCAGATTCTTCTCCCTTATAGGTTATTACAAGATATTGAGTATAGTTCCCTGTGCTATACAGTAGATCCTAGTTGGTTATCTATTTTATATATAGTAGTATGTATATGTTAATCCCAAACTCCTAATTTATCCCTCCCCCTCACCTTTCCCCTTTGGTAACCATAAGTTCGTTTTCTATGTCTGTGGCTCTATTTCTGTTTTGTGTATAAGTTCATTTGTCTCATTTATTTTAGATTTCACATATAAGTGATATCACTTACTACAGTGATATTTATCTTTCTCTGTCTGGCTTACTTGACTTAGTATGATAATCTCTAGGTCCATCCATGTTGCTGCAAATGGCATTATTTGCAGCACTATTCACAATAGCCAAGACGTGGAAGCAACCTAAATGTCCATAGACAGATGAATGGATAAAGAAAATGGGGCATAGATATACAATGGAATATTACTCAGGTTTTCTTGAAAACAAGACCTAAGTTACTTAGTGGAGAACAGCCACCTCCTCCTCCAAGTCAGGGCCATAGAGTGGTTCCCTCCAGCCTTACTCAGACTAAATTTGCCTAAACACAAAGGAAAAAAATAAAAAACAAACTAAGTGAAACATTACAAGATTGAAAATTGCTTCCATCAGCTAAAGGCACAAGCACTCCTCTGGCCCTCTAATTATTCAAGGAGAAAACATTTTGGACTTTTAGTCTATTGTTTCGTCCCCATCCAATTGTCTATCATGGAAATTCCCAGGCAGGACTGTGACTCAATCATTTCCTCCACCATCTGGGTATCTTTCACTGTTATTAATATTAATCTTATTTGAGGGAAGGAGACATTATTGTTTAACAGAACAGAGATATTGTTGGGGATGATGAAAACATTTGGGGTCTTGACGGTGGTGCTAGTTCTACATCACTGTGAATGCATTGAATGCCACTGAATTGTACACTTATGAATGGTTAAAATAATAAACAGTATGTTTTATATATTAACCACAATAAAAATATTAATCTAATATTAATAATTAATATTAAGTCAAATTACATATGGCTGAGCTCTGCTTCCTGTCTTAGCTTCTCCTCCTAGATGTAGTGTTTGCATGGACCGACCATGGTAAGAAATAGTAAGCCTACTACACAGCATAAATCTTGCCCTGCTTCAAATGAACCTGGAAGCAGAGATGGAAAAGCCAGAGTCAGAACACACAGAACTGGGGAGAACCTTGAATGGCCTCCTAAACATATCACTTCATGGGTATGGAATAATCAGATGGTTTATAGAACTGCAAATTAGGAATAAGATGGGCCTAGGTAAAATGATGGAAAGTGTCTTCTCACAATGACCCACAAACATTTAAAGAGGCAAGAGATATGGATTTCCAGAAGAAAGTCACACATACTGGGGGGGGAAACAGAGGTCATTCACCAGAGGTTTTGATCCATTAGTTTGCGTTTCACAGAAGGCATCCAGATTCGACAACAGCAGTGCAAGATGGGACCAATTAATTTACACTGCTTCACGTAGGAAAGGCAGCAAGTCCTGGTATGTCCACTGCTAATCCTAACCAAAGTAATTGTGAGATGTTAAAATAGTTTATAAATTTATGAATGAAATCAACGAGTGATTTGATCTTTTGTAATGACCCAAACTCACTGAACAAACATTTGTGAATTGCCTTCGTCAATCTTCTTGGCCCTGTGTTTTAGGCACCAAGGACAGTATAAAATTTGATATCCAAACCATAATTTTTTCTCACATAAGAATTTAAGCATTGGGGTTATTTGTGCCCTTAAACTCTGATTGATTCTAGAGTCAGTCATTAATGTCTTGGTTTCATGGTCAAGCACTAGCTTAGACCTTCTAGGAGACTCGTTAGTTGGTTGAGACTCATTTCCTAGAGTTAAAAGCAGGAGTCAAAAAATATGCCCCCAGGACTTCCCTGGTGGTACATTGGTTAAGAAGCCACCTGCCAATGCAAGGGACATGGGTTCAATCCCTGGCACACTAAGCCCGTGTGCCACAACTACTGAGCCTGTGCTCTAGAGCCGGTGAGCCACAACTACTGAGCCCGCATGCCACAACTACTGAAGCCCACACTCCTAGAGCCCATGCTCCACAGCAAGAGAAGCCACCGCAATGAGAAGCCCATACAACACAATGAAGAGTAGCCCCCGCTCGCCACAACTAGAGAAAGCCTGCACGCAGCAATGAAGACCCAATGCAGCCAAAAAATAAATAAATAAATTTATAAAAAATAAATATGGCCCCATCTGAGCAAAACCTTCCATGACCACTTCAGCCCAGACTTCATTTTTTTCTCTCTTCCAAGGGTGTTCCAATTCATTGGCAATTAATATGCTGAATCTAAGGGGCTTTCTGAGGCAGGCCATAGAATGTATTGGAGAGAGACATTTTGGATTTCCTAAGGCAGGAGTGAGCTTAAGGACCATGCTTAGAAGTTGTATCCTTCAAGCTCCATTGTTCCAAAAGTTCAATAAATTGCCTCTTCTTACCTGAGATAGAGGAATGAATTAAATGTTTGGTGAAATACAACTTTCAAAGGGCACTATGTATAAAGGACAACATTAAGGGGAAACATGGGGGGAGTGATAAATTAGTAGATTGGGATTAACATATACACACTACTATATATAAAATAGATAACTAATCCAAGGACACACTGTATGGCACAGGGAACTCTACTCAATATTCTGTAATAATCTATACGGGAAAAGAATCTGAAAAAGAATGAATATATATATGTATAAATGATTTCATTTTTATATACCTGCAACTAACACATTGTAAGTCCACTATACTCCAATAAAGTTTTTTTAAAAAAACAGAACAACATTCATAGCAGATAGACTTTATTCAAGAAGAACAATCTCTCCTCTATATTAGCTAAGTTAAATCACTAATTTCCCATCACCCAGCGCTACTGAAAATGAAACTAGACTAGGACTCTCCCTGCCTCAGTCTTCACTGAGACATGTATTAGATGAGCTCAGTACATAATATTAGATAGAAAAGTGGGAGATAGACCCTATGTCCTGTGCAGGAACTGTTCCAGGACTCTGACCCCTTGGTCAGAGCCAAGAGATAAAAGGGATTCAATGAAAGAGACTCTGGGGAGAATTCTTTTTCTTTTTTTTGTGGTAGAGTTTCCTGTGTTGTCATTTCTTCTTCCTTCTCCATGCAGGGGGAAATGGAGTGCTCCTCACACAAACCACATGTGGGGAGGGGAGGTTAGGAAACTCCTTAAAGCTTGGCCTGTGTCCCCTGACCAGTGCCTGATTCTTGTGGCAATGAACTGACTCCAGCCCCAGGAATCTGGAGGACCAGGGAAGGCTGGCTGTCTGCTTTGGTGGTGAAAGAGAAGAGAGTGGTCTGCACTCCCTGAGTTGGTAGGACGAGACGTGAGAGTGTTTCCCATGGATCACATAAGGCAGGGGTTCCCAACCCCTGGGCCACAGACCGGTGCCAGTCCGTGGCCTGTTAGGAACTGGGCCGCACAGCAGGGGGTGAGAAGCAGGAGAGTGAATGATGTTTCATTTGTATTTACAGCCGTTCCCCATCGCTCGTATTACCGCCTGAGCTCCACCTCCTGTCAGATCAGCGGAGGCTTCGGATTCTCATAGGAACGTGAACCTTACTCTGAACTGCACAAGCAAGGAACCTAGGTTGCGCTCTCCCTATGAGAATCTAATGCCTGATGATCTGAGGTGGAGCTGAGGCGGTGATACTAGCGCTGAGGAGTGGCTGCAAATACAGATTATCATTAGCAGAGAGGTTTGACTCCACAGAGACCATAATAAATCAATTGCTGGTAGACTGATATCACCCTATCAGTGAGTGGCAAGTGACAATTAAGCTGCATCTTATGGAGTAGCCTGGACATAAGCAACACACTTCGGGTGTCACTGTCTCCCATCACCCCCAGATGGGACCATCTAGTTGCAGGAAAACAAGCTCAGGGCTCCCACTGATTCTGCATGGTGAGTTGTATAATTATTTCATAATATATTACAATGTAATAATAATAGAAATAAAGTGCACAATAAATGTAATGTGCTTGAATCATGGTGAAACCATCCCCCTCACCACAGTCCATGAAAAAATTGTCTTCCACAAAACTGGTCCCTGGTGCCAAAAAGGCTGGGGACTGCTGACATAAGGGATATGGAGTGGAGGTGGGGAGACGACCAGCATCACGACAAGAAATTCCTCCAAGGGGAAAGAATCAGTTTAACCATTTTCCAGGTCCAGAGGGCATGATACTTCTCAGCTAAATGACATCTGTCCTTTCCCCTTACCTCTCCTCATCCTCTGTCACCCCCCACCTTCAGCTCTTGGAGATGGAGAAAAAGCTATAGCTGGAGAGTACAGGGAAGGAGGTAGGCTGTGACAAAGCAGAAGGCAGAGGTACAAACTGTCCCCATGTCCCCTTTCCCATTGCAGGTTTTCAGCCTTAAGCAAGTACCAGGTAGAGTTGAGAAGCAATTGAAAGTTGAATCAAGCTCCGGAGTTTGGATGGAATGGTGTCTTGGAATTACCCTATGACTTGACTCTGTGACTTAATGACTTGAAGTGACCCAAGAAGTCTTTGTTATCAGAGAGTGACCAGAATCATTAAAGGCCGACATTTTTATCCAGGGCAGAGAACGTGAAATAAAATTGAATGGAAACTGTCATTTCACGTCAACAGGCCAGTTATTCTACCAACAGCAGTGCTATTAACAAAGATGTACTTCCCAATAAGGATGTCAGGGTCTAAGAAACTAAGTTAGGATACGACAGAGGAGGGGAAAGAAGACATAAGAAGAAGAACCAAAGCACTGACCAAGCCACAAATGGCTCTGAGAAAATGTGCAAGTCCTTCAGGGAGCAAACTTGGTTTCAAAAGGATTCCTATACTAAGAAACGTACGTGAAGTTATAAATGTCTAATTATTAGTAAATTTATGGATAAGTCTACCTTACATATTTGAGTCATTTTTCAAATAATTTCCAGTTTTTCTGAAGTAGCAATGATATAATTCCATTCAAGCGTTGCCAAAATAGAAATAAACTGAATGACAGCAGTTTAGTGATTCTAGTCCCAGATAGTGATGACCCAGTAGTCAATCTGCCTGATTCAGGTAATAATGAGCAGCTAGTGGTGATATCTTATATATGTACCTAGTCACCCTAACTCCATCATATGCTTTGTAAGATGACGAATCAGGCTTTATCCTTTGATATTTAATAAATATTTGTTAAATTAAAAAATGAATATAATAGGCAGTCAATTATGCATACCATTTTGATTCCCATTCTCCAACAAGTAGAATCTTACTTTTACCAAAATTACCCAAATAATTGTCTCATTTTATTGTCTAGTTAGTAGAACACTAGCTATATAAATGTTTTCTGAAATCGATTTATTTGTCAATTGTTCGTTTTGTTATATTACTCCCCATCTTTATTAGTAAATCCACTGAAATAAATTTAAGCCACAGAGCCATATGAAATAAAGTCTGAATAAATCTGCTAGGCATAGCTTAGCTAATTATTACACAGAAAGGAAAAATGTGACTTGGCTGCAAAAATTATGGCTAAACACTTTTAATTTTGTTATTTCTGTTCACCTAACACCGGAATGATAGGAAACACAGAGAAACAATTCACATTTACAAGCGACAAAGTCATCTTCCTAGCTCTGGAAACAAGAAGTCGGTTTTCCCATTCTCTGGACTAGCCAGCCTCCCAGTGGACAGGGGAACCAAGCAACCAGTTGCCGCCCATCCAAGATAATTGTTATTAGAAGATCTAATGGGTAATTTTGTCTTCTCAGAGGAGGACTGGTGTTTATACTCTCTTTTGCTTTCTCTGGTGGGATCTCCCTTGTATAGATAAACCAGAATCTACTTTTTCAGAATAGACCTTTACAGAAACAAAAATATTAAAGTGAAGAATGAAAACCTGCCAAGTATAATTCCTGAAAAATCACTTTAGCCTCAGAGAATTGTTTTTCTCTCTTGATCTTTCTCGCTTGTACCATTATGGTTTTGTCAAAAACAACATTGGCCCAAAACTGTAAGAATCCTTTTGGGTCACTATTAACAACACTTTCTTCCCACCAAGCTTGACCACAGCAGACTGCAGCCACACTTGCAACATTCCTTTGAGAAAGTAACCCAGCATTCAACTACCTCAGATTTATGGTGTGAAAAATGACATTTTTAAAGACCTTTGAAAATGTTAAAAATGAACGTGGCTTTGCTATTATTTCCCACAGCAGGAATTTAAATTTATAAACACTACTCCTAATCAATTTGGGAACTGCCCACAGAGCTAGAGAAAAAGAAGTTCACATGAACATTCTTCAGATATCATTACATGTTACAACCGACTTTCCACATTGAAGCCTTGCCACTGTAAACGTGTATCTTTCCACACGTTTTCGTTTTAAATTTCCAAAAGATCTTCTTGCCACCCTATGGCTAAAAGCTAACACATTTGTGTCCAGCATAGAGGGCTCTTTATCTTTCTCGGAGCAACTTTTGTTGCAACGTTGTATGAGTGTAGATGGTTTTCTGATTGGTTATTGAAAGCCAAGAAATATGTTTTAAAGCAATTTATTTCTTAGAACATTTTGTCCACCTCACCACAGCGATGGCTATTAATGCTCTATTTGCCATACTTAGCAAGATAATTTATATTCTATTAGTACCTTTATCCGTTTCAGCCCTCTATTACCAATGTAGGTCAAACATTTGGCACTTAAAATGTTTAGCACTTAAAATTCCAGATAGAATAGTGATAACATGTCTTAAATACAGACATTCTTTCAAAAAGAACTACAAGAAAAAAGAAAACTTTAAAGTTTCAGCAACACGTCGTAGACATGAAATTGATCCCCAACCCAAACAACTCTATGTTCCATTATCATAGAGTAAATTTCAGAGCTATTTAGTTAGAGCATAAAGTTCAGAGAGTCATGTGACCAAAAACTCCAAGAGCAAGTAAATGCATCAGGGGTCGAAGGGCACAGAGCTGAGAGAAACATCTGGATTCCATCTTTTGAACTTTTAATGGAAACACCAATCACTGGGCGCACATCTGGGGGTTTTGACAAGAAGAAAGGGTGGTGGTGTTTTTTTTTTAATGGGGAGTTTGCTCTAGTTTACTATAGAAGTTTACTTCACTTATGTTGGATATGAATCTCTTCACATAGTGTTAGTTTAATATTTGAGACATCTTAGAATATTACTGAAATTATGTTGCTTGATTATTTCTTTAATAAAGTAAGTTTTTGCTGTTTGAGTTTCTTTCAAGTTTGGCTTACAAAGCAGTATCCCAGGAAAAAGTTAGGAGAGCCGTTTAGCTATGCAAACTGCACTTTTCCTGGGGAAACTGTTCTTATTACTTAGTGGGGGAACCATTTTTAAAATCACCAAACAGTAACCAAGGAAGAGCCCTGTAGCACTTGGCCATGCTGGTTCACTGCCTCCACCCCAGATTAACTCCCTGACATATCTGTGTAAGAAAAATGTTGCTGCAAAGTATTGAAGAGCCTTTACCACACTGTTAATGGCTGAAAAATGTGTCCAAAGCACAAATAAAAATAATGCAAATATTTTTGCTGGAGACTTGCATGGTTTAGCTTCACATCTACTACTGACTGAGGACATTATAAGCAAGTCACTTAAGTTCTTTGGAGCCTAGTTTTCTTTTTTGTAAAATGACAATCCTAGACTATTTGTTTTAGCCTAGTTTGTTTTCAGCAATGATGTTTTATATGTGTTGATAATCATCCTGGTTCTTGCAATAAAAATAAATTTTAAAAATCTTGATTGTGCAAAAGGTACTTTTCAATTTCTACAGCACACTCACATGTCTTATTTCTCTTGATCTTGTGAGGTAGGAGTGGCAATCATCCTCCTTATTTTGCAATGAGACCACCAAGGATCCGAAAGGTCTGGAGTCCCTTAGTGGCCACAGAAAGGCAATGCATTTCCTCCCAGGACAGAAATCTTTCCTGGACATTGGGAGACTCTCATTCCCTGTGATTAATTCCATGAAAAAGAGGTTCCTCAATCAGCAAGATCCATGCCATAGAAAAGCTGATCAATGGTATGGATGGTAAATAGGGATGCAACCCCAAAATTCAGAGCAAAAGGGGCAGTTGCTATTCCTTAGGAAGGAACTAGGCAAATACATGAAATCAGTAATCAAGCTGTAATAGGACACTTTTCTAAACTGGAAAAGGACCAGTGTTCAAATAAAAAAGGCTCACTATATACCAGTCAAAACAATGAAGAAATGAACATCTAGAGATAGTTTCAAGATGGCGGAGGAGTAAGACTTGGAGATCACCTTCCTCCCCACAAATACATCAAAAATACATCTCCATGTGGAACAACTCCTACAGAACACCTACTGAATGCTGACCGAAGACCTCAGACCTCCCAAAAGGCAAGAAACTCCCCACGTTGGGTAGGGCAAAAGAAAAAAAGAAAAAAACAGAGACAAAAGAATAGGGACAGGACCTGCACCACTGAGAGGGAGCTGTGAAGGAGGAAAGGTTTCCACACACTAGGGAGCCCCTTCGCAGGTGGATACTGCAGGTGGCAGAGGGGGAAGCTTTGGAACCATGGAGGAGAGCGCAGCAACAGGGGTGCAGAGGGCAAAGCGGAGAGATTCCCACACAGAGGATCACTGCCGAGACGCTTGTCTGCTCAACCACCTGGGTGGGTGGAGGCTGGGAGCTGAGGCTCAGGGTTTGGAGGTCAGATCCCAGGGAGAGGACTGGGGTTGGCTGCATGAAGACAGCCTGAAGGGGGCTGATGTGTCACAGTTAGCCGGGAGGGAGTCCAGGAAAAGGTCTGGAACTGCCTAAGAGGCAAGAGATCATTGTTTCGGGGTGCATGAGGAGAGGGGATTCAGAGCACCACATAAACAAGCTCCAGAGACAGGCATGAGCTGTGGCTATAAGCGTGGACACCAGAGACGGGCATGAGATGCTAAGACTGCTACTGCAGCCACCAAGAAGCCTGTGTGTGAGCACAGGTCACTATCCACACCTCCCCTCCCGGGCGCCTGTATGGCCCGCCACTGCTAGGGTCCCATGATCCAGGGACAACTTCCCTGGGAGAACACACAGCATGCCTCAGACTGTTGCAACGTCATGCTGGCATCTGCCTCCATAGGCTCCCCCTGCATTCTGTACCCCTCCCTCTCTCCGGCCTGAGTGAGCCAGAGCCCCCTAATCAGCCTCTCCTTCAGCCCCGTCCTGCTTGTGCAGGAAACACACACCCTCAGGCAACCTACATGCAGAGGTGGGGCCAAATCCAAAGCTGAACCCCAGGAGCTGTGCGAACAAAGAAGAGAAAGGGAAATTTCTCCCAGCAGCCTCAGGAGCAGGGGATTAAATCTCCACAATCAAAATGATGTACCCTGCATCTGTGGAATACCTGAACAGACAACAAATCATCCCAATATTGAGGCAGGGACTTTGGGAGCAACTGTAGACTTGGGGTTTGCTTTCTGCATTGAATTTTTTTCTGTTTTTATGTTCATTTAGTTTAGTATTTAGAGCTTATTGTCATTGGTAGATTTGTTTATTGATTTGGTTGCTCTTTTTTAAATTTTTAATTTTTTTTTCCTTTTTCTCCTTTTGTGAGTGTGTATGTTTTTGTTTGTGTGATTTTGTCTGTACAGCTTTGCTTTTACCATTTGTCCTAGGGGTCTGTCTGCTGGTGGTTTTTTTTCTTTTTTAATATAGATTTAGTGCTTGTTATCATTGGTGGATTTGTTTTTTGATTTGGTTGCTCTCTTCTTTCTTTCTTTCTTTCTTTCTTTCTTTCTTTCTTTCTTTCTTTCTTTCTTTCTTTCTTTCTTTCTTTCTTTCTTTCTTTCTTTCTTTTTTCTCCCTTTTCTTCTGAGCTGTGTGGCTGACAGAGTCTTGGTGCTCTGGCCGGCTGTCAGGCCTGAGCCTCTGAGGTGGGAGAGCTGAGTTCAGGACATTGGTCAACCAGAGACCTCCTGGCCCCACGTAACATCAAATGGTGAAAGCTCTCTCAGAAATCTCCACCTTGATGTGAAGACCCAGTTCCACTCAATGAGCAGCAAGCTACAGTGCTGGACACCCTATGCCAAAAAACTAGCAAGAGAGGAACACAACTCCACCCATTAGCAAAGAGGCTGCCTAAAATCATAAGAAGTTCACAGATACCCCAAAACACACCACCACCAGATGTGGTCCTGCCCACGAGAAAGAAAAGATCCAGCTCCATCCACCAGAACACAGGCACCAGTCGGCTCCACCAGGAAGCCTACACAACACACTGAACCAACCTTCGCCACTGGGCACAGACACCAAAAACAATGGGAACTACGAAACTGCAGCCTGTGAAATGGAGACCCCAAACACAGTAAGTTAAGCAAAATGAGAGGACAGAGAAATACACAGCAGATAAAGGAGCAAACTAAACACTCACCAGACCAAACAAATGAAGCAGTCTACCTGAAAAAGAATTCAGAGTAATGATAGTAAAGATGATCCAATATCTTGGAAATACAATGGAGAAAATACAAGAAATGTTTAACAAGGACCTAGAACTAAAAAGCAAACAAACAGTGATGAACAACACAAAAAATGAAATTAAAAATTCTCTAGAAGGAATCAATAGGAGAATAACTGAGGCAGAAGAACGGATAAGCAGCCTGGAAGATAAAATAGTGGAAATAACTACCACAGAGCAGAATAAAGATAAAAGACTGAAAAGAATTGAGGACAATCTCAGAGACCTCTGTGACAACATTAAATGCACCAACATTCTAATTATAGGGGTCCCAGAAGAAAAAAAAGGAAAAAAGGGGACTGAGAAAATATTTGAAGAGATTATAGTTGAAAACTTCCCTAATATGGGTAAGGAAATCATCAGTCAAGTCCAGGAAGCACAGAGAGTCCCATACAGGATAAATCCAAGGAGAAACACGCCAAGACACATTAATCAAACTATCAAAAATTAAACACAATGAAAAAATATTAAAAGCAACAATGGAAAAGCAACAAATAACATACAAGGGAATTCCCATAAGATTAACAGCTGATATTTCAGCAGAAACTCAGCAAGCCACAAGAGAGTAGCAGGACATAATTAAAGTGATGAAAGGGAAAAACCTACAACCAAGATTACTCTACCTAGCAAGGATCTCCTTCAGATTCAATGGAGAAATTAAACCCTTTACAGACAAACAAAAGCTAAGAGAATTCAGCACCACCAAACCAGCTTTACAACAAATGCTAAAGGAACTTTTCTAGGCAGGAAACACAAGAGGAAGAAAACACCTACAATAGCAAACCCAAAATAGTTCGGAAAATGGTAATAGGAGCACACATATCGATAACTACCTTAAATGTAAATGGATTAAATGCTCCAACCAAAAGACATAGACTGGCTGAATGGATACAAAAAAACAAGACCCATATATATGCTATCTACAAGAGACCCACTTCAGACCTAGGGACACATACAGAATGAAAGTGAGGGGATGGAAAAAGATATTCCATGCAAATGGAAATCAAAAGAAAGCTGGAGTAGCAATTCTCATATCAGACAAAATAGACTTTAAAATAAAGACTATTACAAGAGACAAAAAAGGACACTACATAATGATCAAGGGATCAATCCAAGAAGAGGATATAACAATTGTAAATATTTATGCACCCAACATAGGAGCACCTTGATACATAAGGCATATGCTTACAGCCATAAGAGGGGAAATCGACAGAAACACAATCATAGTACGGGACCATAACACCCCACTTTCATTGCTGGAAAGATCATCCAAAATGAAAATAAATAATGAAACACAAGCTTTAAATGATACATTAAACAAGATGCACTTAATTGATATTTATAGGACATTCCATCCAAAAACAGCAGAATACACTTTCTTCTCAAGTGCTCATGGAACATCCTCCAGGATAGATCATATCTTGGGTCACAAATCAAGCCTTGGTAAATTTAAGAAAATTGAAATCTTATCAAGTATCTTTTCCGACCACAATACCATGAGACTAGACATCAATTACAGAAAAAAATATGTAAAAATTAAAAACACATAGAGGCTAAACTATACACTACTAAATAACCAAGAGATCACTGAAGAAATCAAAAATACCTAGAAACAAATGACAATGAAAACATGATGACCCAAACAAAGCCTATGGGATGCAGCAAAAGAAGCTCTAAGAGGGAAATTTATAACAATACAATCCTACCTTAAGAAACAAGAAACATCTCAAATAACCAACCTAACCTTACACCTAAAGCAATTAGAGAAAGAAGAACAAAAATCCCCCAAAGTTACCAGAAGGAAAGAAATCATAAAGATCAGATCAGAAATAAATGAAAAAGAAATGAAGGAAACAATGTCTAAGGTAAATAAAACTAAAAGCTGGTTCTTTGAGAAGTTAAACAAAATTGATAAAGCACTAACCAGACTCATCAAGAAAAAATGGGAGAAGACTCAGATCAATAGAATTAGAAATGAAAAAGGAGAAGTAACAACTGACACTGCAGAAATACAAAGGATCATGAGAGATTACTACAAGGAAATATATGCCAATAAAATGGACAACCTGGAAGAAATGGACAAATTCTTAGAAAAGCACAACTTCTGACACTGAACTAGGAACAAATAGAAAATATAAAGAAACCAATCACAAGCACTGAAATTGAGACTGTGATTAAAAAACTTCCAACAAACAAAAGCCCAGAACCTGATGGCGTCTCAGGCGAATTCTATCAAACATTTAGAGAAGAGCTAACACCTATCCTGCTCAAACTCTTCCAAAATATAGCAGAAAGAGGAACACTCCCAAACTCATTCCATGGAGCCACCATCACCCTGATATCAAAACCAGACAAAGATGTCTCAAAGAAAGAAAACTACAGGCCAATATCACTGATGAACAAAGATGCAAAAATCCTCAACAAAACACTAGCAAACAGAATCCAACAGCACATTAAAAGGATCATACACCATGATGAAGTGGGGTTTATCCCAGGAATGCAGGGATTGTTTAATATACACAAATCAATCAATGTGATAAACCATATTAACAAATTGAATGAGAAACACCATATGACCATCTCAATAGATGCAGAAAAAGCTTTCAACAAAATTCAACACCGATTTATGATAAAAACCCTCCAGAAAGTAGGCATAGAGGGAACTTATCTCAACATAATAAAGGCCATATGTGACAAACCCACAGCTTACATCGTTCTCAATGGTGAAAAACTGAAACCATTTCCTCTAAGATCAGGAACAAGACAAGGTTGCCCACTCTCACCACTATTATTCAACATAGTTTTGGAAGTTTTAGCCACAACAATCAGAGAAGAAAAAGAAATAAAAGGAACCCATTTGGTTTTATAAATGAATTCTTCCAAACTTTCAAGGAATAGATCATTCCAATGTTCTTTTTCATTTATAATTTTTGGTATTTTCCAGATTATATATAATTAACATATGATAAGACACAAACAATTTAAAAATGATATTTTATAAACTATTAAGGGAAAGATATCCATACCAACAGAAAAATGACAAAGGATATCAATAAGCGATTTACTAAATAATAATAATATTAATAACAGAAAATAGTTTTATAGTACAAACTATTTTCCAGATATTTCCTAAGAAATATATTATATAATTATATAATAGTAATGTGTATAATATATAACAATTATATATAGACAGGTAATTATATATAATTACATCTCACAGAGAACCCTGTGACTTAGGTATCATTATTTTCTCTGATTTAAGATGTGTAAATTAAGGCACAGAGAGATTAAGTAACTTGTCCAATGTCACATAACTAGTAACTGGTAAAGCCAGTATTTAAACCAAGACTGCTTGTCTCCAGAGCCCATGGTTTCAACTCAAGTCAATAGAAAATATATTTACCAATGAAATTAAACAAAGACAATAGGTCCCTATTTCTTTAAGCTATTGATTGCAAGATTTACAGAAATAAAACCAGTGTAAATGTATATATGAGGAAATAGAAATCTCATACACTTCTGCTGAGTGTATAAATTTATATGATGTTTTATTGAGAATAACTTTACAGTCTATACTAAAATTCCTAAATTATATAAAACATTTGCCCCATGATTTCCACTTCTAGGTGTGCATATTAAATAAACACATATTTCCAGATGAACATAGACTTTATTATGTTTATTTATAGCCCTGAAAAACTAGAAACAAATCTAAATGTCCATCAGTTGGGGAAGTGATAAATAAGTCATCAAATTGAGTGCAGAGGGAAAAACACCAACTCTTCAGCCTTTCCTATGGGGTTAGAGACTCAGACCAGTGTTCAAGTCTCCTGGAAGGTAAAAAGTTCAATTCAACCCAAGTTGGAGTCTTCCTTATAGAAAGCTGAAGAATTGGCTTAAGACGAGGCTGGTTTAAATCCAGATCCATAAATTGAGGGACATGTAAAATCTATGGACCTAGGGGAACCAAGACAGAGAGTGTATGCATGAGACACTTGTGAGCTTATATCCTCTCATTTGACCAGCATTAAAACTATCCTTATGATAATTATGTTCTTCTGTAGTGTTTTGAAGTTTAAGTGGAAAGTTTGGGTGTGTCATTGAGGTGCCAGGGTGCTAGAGAGTTGGTATTTTTCTTCTGGAAAGAAAAAGCATAAAGTAGAAGGTCTGGGAAAGTGGAATGGCCATAGTGCTTTGCATAATGTTCAATAAAAATTAAAGACTAGCAGTTTGAAAAAAAACAGTGGTGCATACAATTAGAAAGATGAGTGTCACCAAATTTGGAATGTTACCTTTACATTTCAAGATATAACTCCACTAATGAAAAAATACAATACCCTCTCTGGCCCCAAATCTAATCAATTCATACAAGGAGAATTCAAAAGAAACTTCTTTCCTATTTAATTTCAAATGATTTCAATGATATAAACTAAATATAAATTTCTACAAGCATCAACATGACAAAGTCTAATGGCATTTAGAATTCTCTATTGATCTGTAACAGTTTACCACTTCTTGAGAATCCCCAAACCCATGAATAAAATGGCTTTTCCCTCAAGGAATATCATTTATTCAAAGGTCACATAGACATGATTCTTATTTTTCTCATGCACAAGGATATAGTTCAGCCTTCCCTCGTGCACACACATAAGTGACAACACTTGTAATGCCCAAGGTGAAGGATGGCCTAAAGCGTCTTGCCAGGAGAGCTAGGTTCAGATGGTGGCATCAGAGTGGGAAATTGGGAATTCAGAGCTCAGCATGAAGACGTGGGTGCTGCCTGTTTTGTAAATGCCACCCTGGGCATCGAGTGGTAGACCGAGACCCCAACTACACTGGGCTTCTCTTTTACTAGAATATACATGCTCTGACATGTCATTTTCACCCCTCTACTTATGGTGCGCTTCTGCATCCCCTTTTGTCCTACTCAGCTCAAGTGTACCTCCTTTGAGATGTCTTCCCCATATCCCTAGGCAGTCAGTCCCTCTCTACTCTTAGCAGCTATAGCATTTGGTAAGCATCACTAGCTTAGTGTCCCTCGTCACTCTGTGACTATTTGGGGATCTGATCCCCCTGCTGGACCAAGAACAGCTATCAAATTAATTCATGTATTCCTAATCCCCAGTAAGGGCCACTGATTCCCCAGGGCAGAATTTAGCAAGTTTCTTGGATAAAGGGAGTGTTTATATTTGTGAAGAGGAACAACTTTCTGTATGGATGCTCCCAATTATAGACCATGGGACACAGTGGGGCGTGACTGTAATAAGAAGATATCCAGGAGAAAGAGAAGACAAAACACTCTGTGACGAGAATTGGGCTTCTCCTATTGTTTAGGATTCTACACACTTTTCTGAAACTCAAAATTCCTCCAAGAACATTTCATCTTTAGGGTACCTTGGCAGAGTGTGCCATTAGAGTTTATAGTCACCTTAGTCCTTAGAAATGTTTAGCTGAGCAAAAGGAAGGAAAAGGAGGACACCCTAAATATGGGATAGACATCTTCTGATATTTAAAGGACAGAGACGTGAGGAGGAGACCAAACTTGTTCTAGACAGTCCCAGGAATGGAATAAGACTAAATTCTGGAAGATTTCAGATATATTTTTAAAAGCGATTCAGAATTTATTGGCATGTACTATGAGTAAGCTTTAATAAAGGGAAGCTTTAATAAAGGGAAGAAATTATACGTGTGGAGACTTAAAATGAAACGACAAAAGAAAAGGAAAATGAAATGAGTTGCCTGACCCATGAGAGGTTCAAAGGAGACCATACTCATTCATCCATTCATTCAAGATTTCCTGAGGACCTGCTGTCTGTCATGTGTTGTTCTAAAAGTGTGAGTCACCCCATCCCAGCACCTTACACTGCCAAGTACATTGACATTGATGAGGTGATTGATCTAAATGTCTCATCCTGAGATGATGATCCTAAACCAACTTCCTTTTGCAATTTATGATGAAATTAAATGATCAAGTGACTTTTTCAGACATCACAGTTTGTGGAAGAATTGAAAATACTATCTGTGCCTCCGAGTGGTAGTGGTGTGTGTGTGTGTGTGTGTGTGTGTGTGTGTGTGTGTGTGTGTGTGATCTAATTGACTCTTGACGCTTTTACAATTATATAGAGCAGAGTTACCTATGGTGGCAGCAGAGGCTGTAGACAAAAACACGGGCAGGCAAAGCAGTGAAGAAATAAAGTAAAATCAGATGCAGAGTTGCAGTGACTCTCTTCTAAACATCCCATAAATGTGCATTTAGCTCACATTTATTTTTACGTACTTCACCAGAAAATAGCAACTGCAGCGTCTTATTCCTGATGGTAGCTTCAGGCAAAGAGGAGGCATAAAGTGAGAAAGATGCACAATAAACAAACAAGCAACAATCCCCTTCCACACAGTGCAGATTTCAAAACTTTCACTCCAGTTCTCAGCCTCAACAGCTGAAAGGACTTGCAGCATACTTTGGGTGAATGTTAATGCTTCTTCCTGAATATCAAGTGTATATGAAGATAAATTTAGGGTCACTTAACCAACAAAATAGTTTTGTTCCCAAACCAAAAAATATATTTTTACACTTTATTCATTACAAAGTCTCCTATGATAAAAAGCCTCAATTTCCTCCCCCATTGATTTGGCTTAATCAATTACTGACTATTTTTTTTAGTTATAGGGAATATTTTATCTCCACTTAACTAATAACAAAACTGAACATATATCATGAGAAAGTAGATACAATTTGCTTGATTCCATCTACCAGGCAATCTTCACAAATTTTTGTTGTAGATTATTCCTTTCGACAGGCAAGATTTGTAAATGCTGTTTGATTGCTTCCCTTGATAGTGCAAAAGCTTGTCAATCTCCAAATGTAAAAGACTAATCACATGGCGCATCTTCTGTCCTAAAGATCTCAGAAGATCCCAGTTCAGTGAGTGAGCCACCAGCCTCCATCTCTAGAAAACCAGGGGCATCCTGCCTATCTCCACCAGCTCAACTCCTTTACCCAGCCCACCACCTATACTAAGATTTCACCTCCTAACAACCTCTTGCATGTATTCGCTTATCTCCTTTTCCACCATGATGACTGCTATAGCTCCTACTTGATGTCTCATATCCATTCTTATTTATATCCACTCTACCCTCCTTACTGAAATAAAACAATATTTTAAAAATGAAAATCAGATTGTATTGCTCCTCTGTTTAAGTATTATGTGGCTTCGTTTTGGTTTTAGTAGTAAATAAGCACTCGAAAAGAGTTCATCCAAAATGATGATCACAACTTTATCATCATTCTGGTCTGGGTTCTCCACTCCAACCTGTGCTGTATGGTCTTACTACTCTCAGTTTTTTTTCAGTTCCTTAGATGGGATGTTCCCTACTGCCACAGGGCCTTTGCACAAGCCGACTACTCAGCTTAGAAAGCTAACTCCACCTTCAATTCTTTTTGCCTCCTATCCTTCCACTTTTTGATTAATTTCCCTTTATTTAGGGGAAGTCTTCTCTGACTTCCACAGATGGGATCAAATATTCCTATCATAGATTTTGAATATTTGATATACCTCTCCTTCCTAGTCCTTACTACAATCATAATAATGTAATATTTGTTTTCTTGTCTGAGTGATTTTGGTCTCCTTGACTTACTTCTCTGAGGGAAGCACTCATATAAGCTTTTGGTTATCCTTTATATCACTAAGGTCTAACGCTATTTCTGGCATAAAAGAAATTTCAGTAAATATTGGGTAAAGGAATGAATAAATGAATGAATGAATGAGTAAACGGCACATTCAGTGTGTGAGTAGTAAGTAGACACAGTGAGAAAGGTCATCCAAAACAATACTAACAATTTTTCTCATTACAATATCCGTGCAGATGGAAAAAACCACATCACAGAAGCAGCAGCTATGAAGTCAGAACATGTGACTTCATGCTGATGTCTCCCCTTGGAAACTCAGTGATGTTATGAAAGACCCTTAAAGCTCTTGGGTACCGGTTTCTTCATCAATAAAACTTGGGAAAAAGCCACTCACTGGAGTAATGTGAGAATTGAACCATATAAATTTGAAAAGGCCTGGAGGACTATAAACCCCAGTAAGTCTGGTTTAAGAAGCCAAAGGGAATATGGAGGCTTGTAGGAAATGGTAGAAAAGGAGGTGAGTACGGCCTTGACTGCATCAACTTGTTCTCCAGGGTTTTATGGAACATGATTACATGCATTCATCTATGGACTGTTCATGGCTGCTTCCATGATGCAGCAGAGTAGCTGTCACAGGGAGACCATGTGGGCCATAAAACCTAATATATTTATTATCTGTCCCTTTACAGAAAAAGTTTGCCAACTCCTGCTCTAGAATATTGTTATTATCACTGTCTCGGTGACTGGTTTCAAATAAGCTTATGAGTGAGTCAGTTTGATCCCTTCCTCCACCCCATCCCCAATATCTAATCCCTCCTACCCATTACCTGAGGCCTTTGTTTTGGCCCTCAGATTTCGTTTTCTAGCCAACACCTTTAACCCCATACAGTTCTTTACTTTCACAGGTCATGCCATGTAATGACACAGGGTATTGTGTTTTATTACAACTCATTCCAGAGGAAGGAAGAATAGAGACCTCCATCTTACCACCATGCCTTCTGTTAGGAAGATGTTGTCTAAGTGAAACATAAAAGTAAGGATGAGGGCTTCCCTGGTGGCACAGTGGTTGAGAGTCCGCCTGCTAATGCAGAGGACGCGGGTTCGTGCCCCGGTCCAGGAAGATCTCACATGCTGCGGAGCGGCTGGGACCGTGGGCCATGGCCGCTGAGCCTGTGCTCCGCAACGGGAGAGGCCACAACAGTGAGAGGCCCGCGTACCGCAAAAAAAAAAAAAAAAAAAAAAAAAAAGTAAGCATGAGCCAAAACGATCACTTTATTTATTAGAGTTAGTTATATGTGCCTCGCTTTGTAAAACAGGGAAAGTAAAAGCACATATATTATAGAAATGCCTAGTGGATAAGAGTGATGATTGCACAATATTATGAATGTACTTAACGCCACTGAATTGTATACTTAAAGATGATTACTTTGCTAACTTTCATGTTCTGTATATTTTACTACAGTAGAAAAAAATCTATGAAACTTTTGGCTTACTTGAATAATACTTTGATTATAAAAATCCACCTAGACCCCAGCAGTCAGAATTAATGTCCTTCCTGTATACCCAGACACACGTTTGTTCTTCCATCAGAAAACTTATTTCACTCTCCCATACTGAAGTTATATCCATCTATGTTTTATGTTCCTCTAGGTTATATGTTTCTTGAGGGCAGGCACTAATCATTCGTCTCTGTATCTCACACTGCTGAGCACACACCAACTGCTTTACCACTATTTGCTGCAGGAAGGCAGGGAGGAATGGAGGAATGCAGAAGGGCCTCCAGTGTCAACTCCAGTGTCAACTCCAGTGTCACTGGGGGCAGAGCAGAAACAAGGAGGTTCCTTGATTACCATTAGGCAATACAAGTTACTCCAAATAACTGCTCCCCATTCAATTCTGCTTTCATCTGAAAAGTGATATCTGTATCCTTCTCAACAAATAAATATACTCGAGCTCATAGCTAATGGTCCATACTCATCATTATAGGAGTCCCCGCTCAAATGCCAGTAGGGACTTAGGAGGCAATATTACCAAGCAAAGCAGGCCAGAGAGTGACTATGGCAAACTGATGTCACAGACTGTCAAAAGTCTGTAGCTAGCTCTTCCCATAGTCATTTATTTCCATTCCAAGTGTAGGCCCAGTGTTGCCAGAGCTTCTGATTTTCTTTAAACTGGACATTGGCTCAAATTTTTTAAAAACAATATTTCAGGCCAAGCAAAACATATCTTTGGGAAGTTTGTGACCTTATTCTAACCCTTCACATACTATCACAAATACTTTCGAGAACATCTATTGTAGAAATTCCTGAAAACTCACTCTCCTGAATGAGGAGAATACTGTAATGTGTACCTAATGCAAAGAGCTATTTTTAGGATTAAATGAGATCAAAGTGCCTAGTAAAGTCTATGTTTCTGTATAGATGCTCAATAAATATTATTTCCCCCTCTTCCTTTCCTCTTTCCTGCCTTTTTAATTGAGAGAAGGGGTTACTTGATTTACTGGAAAACATATAAAAAGAAAAAGATGTATTCTTTTTTAAAAAAAGATGTCATTTTAGAAACATAAGCTCAAGAATGTATTGTGCAACACAGGGAATATAGCCAATATTTTATAATAATAACTGTAAATGGAAAGTAAGCTTTAAAAATTGTATAAAAAATTTTTAGAAGTTGTCATTATGTTACATCAAACTCCACATCAGCCAAGTCAACATATTCCACACATTAAAACCCTTTCCCAGGATAGATCTCTGTAGACTTCTTTAAACCCAGATGAAGCTGACTTGTAATTGATAGTTGGATTTTTATATAAAAATGATATTCCAAACAGGTTTAAGACTGCTTGAATACAGATTTTTCTCTTTAATGATTTAAAACATTCTCTCATATTTTATTTGTACCATGAAGATTTATAAATAATATTTTGGACCAAATAAAGCTTTGATTCAGTTTTTATCTGACTTATTATAAATTTTGCATCCAATTCCATATAATTGTATGCTATTTCCTGTATTCTCAAAAGCACAACAAGCTCACATATTCCCAAACCAGTCCTTTCCCAAATCATTAATCTATCGTAAGTCATGAATCAGGTCTATGGGGGCAGTATAAACAAGGAGAGAGACCACTGGACTTGGAGCATAAGACTCAAGTTCAAGTTTATTTCTCTTTAAAATCTGGTTAAAGGTGGGCAAGTTATTGAATCCTAAGGAACTCATTCCTCATCTGTGAACTGGGGCAGATAAGCACTACTCTCACAAGCTTAGTGTGAAGGCCAAATGTACTATTTGCAAAATTATATAAACTGCAGAGGGATAAACCAATACATATACCACTTTGAGGGGGAAAGACAGTAAGGAATTGGGATGGGGACACAATCTAGCTATGTTAGTGGCAATGTCTTTTTTTTTAATGGTTAAGATGGTAAAATTTATGTTATGTGTATTTTAGCTCAGTTAAAATTTTTTTGTTATACATATAAATGTATCTACTCTTACTCAAATTCTTTTCCCATTTAGGTTATTACAGAATATTGAGCAGATTTCCCTGTGCTGTACAGTAGGTCCTTGCTGGTCATCTATTTTAAAATAACTGTGTGTACGTGTCAATCCCAAACTCCCAATCTATCCCTTCCCCCCACCCTTCCCCCATGATAACCATAATTTCATTCTCTAAGTCTGTGAGTCTGTTTCTGTTTTGTAAATAAGTTCATTTGGATCATATTTTTAAGATTCTGCTTACAAGCAATATCATATGGTATTTGTCTTCCTCTGTCAGACTTACTTCACCTAGTATGATAATCTCCAGGTCCAACCATGTTGCTGAAAATGGCATTATTTCATTCCTTTTCACAGCTGAATAATATTCCACTGTATATATGCACCACTTCTTCTTTATCCATTCATCTGCTGATGGACATATAGGTTGCTTCCACGTCTTGGCTCTTGTAAGCCGTGCTGCAATGTCTTGACTTGAGGGTGACACTCACTCTTTGTTTCACCTTTATTTCCACTGAGTGGCCCCTTCAAGTGTCATAGCTTCCCCTGACCTACAACTTCATCCCTTACATCTGTATACATAATCAAAAACAGGAGGGAAATTTTTTTTTACATTATTGACAGCAATTTTCTATATTTTAGGCATAGAGCTAAGAGTTAGACACACGTCAAGTCAATCCATTAGTACTTAGAGCATCCCTATGTGTTAGATATTATAATCTCCAGTTTACAAATAAAGAAACTGTAGTTAGCAATGGGCAGTACCTTGGCCAAAACCATTGACTAATATGTGGTTGATATAGGATGGCAACCCTGGCAACACCCAACCAAGATATCACTGGCGCAGCATCATGCAATACAGTGTTCCCAGGAATATAGTTTTCCAGATAACTGAGATAAGTGCTTCAAGTACCAAATTTACTTTGGGCAGAAAACTCCACTTTTTCCCACCATTTCTGAATATGGTCTCTACTATGAAGATAGCAACAAAATTTTCCTTTTCTCCCCTCCCTTTTTGTTGGAGAGGCCTTGGAAATTATCTAGACTGTCTAAATTTTCAAATCACACGACTGACACAAGGCTCCTTTGGTTATGATATACATCAACAATTACGCCAAGGGCTGTAGTGATATGTAGAAGCTTCCCTACACCAAATGATAACACACCACTGTGGTCTATTTCATATTAAGTGTCTTTATTTTTTTGTTTGTTTCATGGTTTTCTTTCTTTTTCCTTACGTTCAAGTTGTCAGGCATCACTTTCCCTGGTTATAAACAAAGTGCCTTTCATTAAACACCCCTTTCACACCTTGAGCTGTGCTGCTCATAATTTGCTACAAGCTAGGAGACCAGGTAACTCTCTAAGATTGGGTGTCCAATAAATTCTGAGCAGGGACTTAAGAAGAACTGTTACGGGTGAACTGCGTAAGATTTTGTGAATATATGCAACCTCCATGTTGGCTTCCCTGATGACTGTCAACTGTATCTTAGATAATTGAGTTTACCAGAGAAATGAATGCCAAATGAGTGAGGAGTTGATTACTTTTAGTGATACACATCCCCAAAGAAGGCATAAGTCAGACTTCTAACTAAATCTATCCCCTCTTCTAGTCCCCCGCAGTGATCCTTAGAGCTAGCAAGCTCCACCTGCTTCCTTTACATTACTCTGCCCTGTCTTTTTTATAAGTATAGTCAAATCATCCTTTACCCTTTAACTTCAGTTGTCATTTTCCATCTGGAAAACAGCAAATTTGATCATTCGAACAGAAACAGCGTCTGTTGCTAATCCCTCAAGCTGGTGTACTGGTTTCTTTTCTTGCAGCCAAACATTCAGTAACATGTGTTTATATGTATATCTTTTCCTTTATATTAGTAATAAGTCAGTCATTAAGGGCTGTCTAATGAGAGAATGCAGTTTTCTGGCCTGGTAAGTCCCCAAACTTCATTACCAAATTCATCTTACATGTCAGCCATTAAATAGCGTAGCATTTTCCTCTCTCACCCATGCAGTATCATTTAATTTCATCTAAATGGAGTTTTCTCTATGGCCATAATCATCATCCTCTTCATTGCCACTACAATCAAGAAGCGTTTATTACCTGCTGCAATGCATATGGTGCTATATCCAGTATGGTTCTACAAACTCCACCTTCATGGCCCTCACCCATGGGAGGTCAAAAAGTACAATGGGATTATTGAAAATGGTGAAATGTGAGTTCGAGTCCAGACCTCACCACTGAATAGCCAGGTGAGCTGGAGTACTGCATCTTCCTTCTTTGTGCCACGCCTCACCTGAAAATAAGACAAATGAGTTGCATTATCTCTAAGATCATGTCACACTGTAATATCAAGTCCTTTTCCAGACTCAGCTGCAGGCATTTCAAGTGGGAGGAAGACCAGCAGAGGACAAAACTGATTTGGAACTTTAAGCAGGTGGCTACATCCAGTGAAATAATTAGCCTCAGGGTCTCGGATCAGAGTTGTCTACTCTGAATACTGTTTCTTTCCCTGGTCCTAATTTCTCTGTGTTCTCAATATTTTCTGCCACACTCATTCCACTCTCTGTTTCTGACCTTGGCTCTTCTCCCATTTTCTCCAACTCCTGGTCTTCTTCTCCAGGTGGCAGCCCACACCAAGCCCTCAATTTATGTTCTTTTATTTTCCCCAGCCACACACAGGAGCAGTGCCCCAATCAGAACATCAGCTTTGAATGGTTTTAGGAGGTAAATCCTGAGCCCCCCTGGTTCCCTGTTATGCAGGTTATGTCTGATCCCCTTGAAAGACGGGGATAGAGCCTGAGGCTAGGTTTCCAATGAGCATCCCAGGAACTGCGGGTTGAGGCTCATCAAATAGGGAACAGGAGGAAGAACGCAAAATGATTTCAAAGAGAATAAAGGAGGAAACTCAGAAAACGCAGACAAGTCTAGATGGTGATCACAGAGACAGACATGGAAGCAAACACCCAAAGCCATACCTAGGCTGGACTGGACACACAGGAACAAATGAGACATAGGCAGTAGGAAGGAAAGGTACAAGGATTTAATGGGATCCAGAGGAGAACTCTGTGATTTATGCCCTGAAATGTACCCATGGGTCAGGAGAACCATCATATCCCCTCCCAGCCAGTGCATTAATTAGACTCAGTCAAAAGTCATCAAATCAGATAGGTAGGCTGATATATGGACAGTAGCCAAAAAATCCCCTAATCATTATAGTTACTTGTGTTAGCCATTCATGACTTTGTGCTAACTACTCAACATGCATATTTTCTCATGGAACCTGACAAAGTACTCTTTTTGTTGTTATTATAGTAATATACACATAACATAAAACTTACCATTTTAATCATTTGTAAGTAGCGGCATTAAGCACATTTATAATGTTGTACAACCATCACCACAATTCATTTCCAAAACTTTTTCATCATTCCAAACAGAAATTCTGTACCTATTAAACAATAACTCCCATTTCTCCTTCTCTCCAACCCCTAGTCACCACTCTTCTACTTTCTGTCTCTAGGACCCAACCACCTTTTAAGAGTAGCCATAAAAGTGGAGTTACATCTTACCGCAGGGTGAAATTCTGAAGTTAACACATAAGGCAAAAAAACATAGTCTGCATTCTCACTGGAAATACCTGAGGCAGAAAGGCACTGTAGTAGTGACAGGAATACCATCTCTCAAATAAGTGTGACCCAGCCAGTGTTACCTCCTTCAATGTTCAGCTGAGTCCCAGAGGAACTGGCAACGTATACATTAGGATATTATTGTACAAAACAACATACTCTTTCTTTAAACAGCGAAAACACTAGGTTTGTTGAGATGCTCATTTCATATGAGGACCTCAGGAATTAAGACCAAATGGAGGAAGAACAAGTTCATTCCTTCCATTTCACATTTACGTGGGGAAATTCATTGAGTAGAATTGCAGATGGGATCATTCTTGCGATTCAAACGACTTTCCTCCTCTGCTCTTACTTTTCAAACAATTGCATTATGCTGCATTCTTGTCCATTGAGTATGTACGAAATAATTCCTTCCTATGATACCCTCTTTGTAATGATGAGGCTTAGAGAAGTTAAGGAACTTGCCCAAATTCACAAAGCTTTGTAAGTCATTGAAATACTGCCTTTAAGCATTACCCAATGGCTGCCGTCCAAATGGTTCTTTCTTTCAAGCAGAAACTTGTTTTCAATATTAATTTTTTCCTCTTCTTTTTTTTTTTTTTTTTTTTTTGCGGTAGGCGGGCCTCTCACTGTTGCGGCCTCTCCCGTTGCGGAGCGGCTGGGCTCACGGGCCCAGCCGCTCCGCGGCATGTGGGATCTTCCCGGATCGGGGCACGAACCCGTCTCCCCTGCATCGCAGGCGGGCTCTCAACCACTGCGCCACAAGGGAAGCCCCCTTTCCTCTTCTTTTTAAAGTTAATCCAGGGGTATATTGGCCAGGGAAGCTCCTGACAGGCACTTTTGAGGGGTACTCTACAATTTCCAATCCATTTTCTCCTATGACACAACATGTAAATCTCTGAATTCTAGGGGCCAGTTGTTAAGTTGGTTCCAAATACCACGGAACACATAAACATTTCTCCTCCCTCCTTTCTCCCCCCCGCCAACCCATAATCTACTCACTCTTTGACCTCCCCACAAGAAGCATGACTGACTTAAATTTAGAGTTTCCCTTTCCATTAAACAATGCACGTGTTTCACCCTAATCATATTTCAGAGATGGAGTCAATCAGACTCTTAGCTTGCTCACTGCCCCAGGTGAGGAACCGCCTACAAGTACATAAACTGCCAGGGGGACACCACTGATTGGAAGTCAGGAGGTAGAGCTTTCAAGAATGATTTAGGAATGCAGGCCACTTTTACTAATTTGAACTAGCTAGAGGGGAAGGTCAGGCCAAGACCATGAAAAAAATCTAGATAAGGAAATATTTTTGAAGAAATATTGTTTTACGACTCCCACCCACCGTAATTTAAGTTTGTCTCAGAGTTTATCCATTCATCCTTCTGCTAAGAGGCTCTTAAGGATATGCTCTCAGAAATAGACAAGACTAGTTGCTAATTAGCATAACTATTATAAATAAATGTAGATTACTCAAGTGCTCGAAGATAATTTTTTTCTAAGTAACATGTTCGTACCACTAATTTGTAAATATTTCTTGTAAGAAAAGAGTATTCTGAATAAAGGTAAATTTTAGCCAAAAGTAACGTAGTTTCTTCTCTGCATCATAATTAACTTTGGTCCAATACAGATTAGTCTTGATCAAAATTTCAGTTACGTTATGGCCAAAATAACCCAAAAAAACATGATTCATTGAAAAGCAAAATTCATTTTCATAAAATAGTGACTTTTTTTCTGAAGAAAGATAAAACAAAAAGAAAGGTGGTTCAAGGCATGGGATGTATACAATATGAAGAGTTAGTAATTAAAAAAGAAAAAATCTCCTTTCCAAAGCAAGAATCCTGTCTGAAGCCAAAATGAGAACAATATAAGAGAGTTTGAGCATACTCATTATTTTCCTATTTGGAGAAGTCCTCTCTTTCATATTATTTATTCTGTTTTCAAATGCCACGCTCCAAACATAAAAGTGATTTTTCACTGATGCTCTTCAACTTGGTCAGGCTACCCAAACCCCCTCCCCTTCCTTCCTAAATTTAATTAAAACCAGCATTCCGCCATACTGGAGAGAAACCCTATTTACATAACACAAAGAAAAACAATTTTTAAAAGCCCACATTAATCATGGCTTTAGAGAAAGTCACCATAAATAGGATGTATCTAGCCAAGCAACAAGCTCCAGCCACTTAAGAAAAATATGTCTTTCTGGCTGCAAGGATACAAGTGTTACTCCAGAACTAGCTCTTCTGTCCTCCAAATTCCTTGTTTTCTTTTGAACTGACATGATTTGCCCACCCTGATATAGAATAACGCATATTCAAAGTTGTCTCTTTATTTTATGGTATTGCCAGGAATACAGGAAGGAAAATCAAGTACCTGCTACGTGCCAAGCAAAATGCTCAGGGCTCTGGAGACATTATTTCCCTGGATTGTCCTGGCAGCTCCATGAAGTTGCTTGTTTACACACCTTGAGCTTCAACTTTTAACCCAGAGAGGTTCTCCTGCCCCAGAGCTCCCTTCTGGCCCACAGAGATTCAAGGACATAGTTAAGAACCTCAGACATCCACTGCCTTTTTCTGCCTTGCAAACATACACTTCTTTTTTTTTTTTTTAAACATCTTTATTGGAGTATAATTGCTTTACAATGGTGTGTTAGTTTCTGCTTTATAACAAAGTGAATCAGCTATACGTATACGTATATCTCCATATCTCCCTCTCTTGCGTCCCCCTCCCACCCTCCCTATCCCACCCCTCTAGGTGGTCGCAAAGCACCGAGCTGATTTCCCTGTGCTATGCCGCTGCTTCCCACTAGCTATCTATTTTACATTTGGGTATACACTTCTTTTGTCATTGTTTTATTTCAACCATTGCACTGAGAAACACTTTCATCAAAATGAATAGAAAAGTATAGAAAGTTTGCCAATGGCAGAAACCTCAAATGGGTGAGCAAAATGGAAAGAAGAGTCCAGATTAATCAAGATTATTCCAGAAGGCTGCTAATGAGCAGGGATCAGAATTAACTATGATGGAAGAATTCACCCAACTCTCTACCTCAGTTTACCTCAAATATAAAAAGATAATGGCCTATACTGTCTGCCCAAAAAGTATGAGAAAAGGTTACAAAATTGCCATACACAACTTTGGCAAAAATAAAAGAAGAAAAATATAAATTATTGAATTTTTGTTGTAAGTCAGGCCTTGTAGAGGAATTTGTATATACTTTCTTACTTAATCTGCACCACAAACAGGTGAGATGGGTATTCTCATCCACATTTTACAGATAAAGAATCTAAAGCAAAGAGAGTTTAAACTTTTGACGGAGGTTACACAGCTAATAGCCAGTAGAGCAGAGTTTAAACCCAATTTGCCTGATTCCATTTCTCCATCTATAACTGCTCTACCTCTCTTCAGAGGTGGTCCAGAATATAATTGTTATGGCCACATCACTGATATGCCGTGAGGAGTGGATGGAGTGGCCCGGATTCTGTTGCTGACTCTCATCTATGATTCATGGTTTTTGTTTTGTTTTGTTTTGTTTTTATGCCTTTTTAAAAGTTATTTTATTTCTATTTATTTTTGGCTGCGTTGAGTCTTCATTGCTGCACGTGGGCTTTCTCTAGTTGTGGCGAGAGGGGGCTACTTTCCGTTGCGGCTTCTCATTGTGGTGGCTTCTCTTGTTGCAGAGCACGGGCTCTAGGGGTGCAGGCTTCAGTAGTTGCGGCTTGTGGGGTCAGTAGTTGTGGCTCGCAGGCTCTAGAGCGCAGGCTCAGTAGTTGTGGTGCACGGGCTTAGTTGTTCCACGGTATGTGGGATCTTCCCAGACCAGGGCTCGAACCTGTGTCCCCTACATTAGCAGGCGGATTCTTAACCACTGCGCCACCAGGGAAGCCCTGCCCCCCCCCCTTTTTTTTAATGGTCATGCCATGAGCTTTCAGGATCTTAGTTCACCAACCAGGGATCAAACCCAGGCCCCCTGCAGTAGAAGCACAGAGTCCCAGAAACTCGACTGCCAGGGAATTCCCCTGATTCATGTTAATTCTGACTCCTGAAATTCTGTGAATATGTTGTCAGCTTCTTTGACTCCTCACTCACTAAATGTAAGCTCCAAAAGGGCAAGGATTGACTGATTGATCCATCCATTGATCTTTTTGTTTACTGACACATCCCAACTCCTGAGGACAGTGCCCTGCACTCTGTAGATGCTCAGTAAACATTTGTTAAATGGATGTAGTGAATGAAATCCTGGTCTGGCCTGAGCTCTGGGATAGCTGTTCTCTCTGATCACCCAGCTACACATAGGCTAGCTTTACCCTGCCTAGAAATAAAGTGAGCTTAGCCAGGCAGTTATGTCTCAATAGCTTTGGCAACCAGATGAGTTGGAAAATGCTTGCAATTACTACTCCCTGGAGATTATAGAGACACCAACAAGGTGAAAATTGGGAGAAACCCCACTGCATTGCACAGAATCTCCCTGGTTGAAGATCAGGCTGCTTGTCTTGACATTTCCTTCTGCCCAGGCCTCATGGATTCAAAGCCTTTCCCTATGACCCTTCAGCGACACTCGGGGGGTTGGGGTGTGGTACATCAGCCAGACCTCTGGGCTTTCTGTCTTACGTCCTCCTGGCCATTTCCAGTCTCCAGTTCAGTACTGACTCTCCCTCACCTTATTTTTGGATGTATATATCTAAGTCAGTTTCTACTCTGCCAGAAGTGCTCTATTTTGCATTTCCAAAGCTCATATTTTTGTAGGGCAAAACCCCACAGGCTTCCTAGTGGAGAGTCTGTGTTGTTCCATCACTTGTTTTTAGTGGGCACTTTTCATCTCTGTAATTACTGAAAACCAACAGAAAGTCAGGTTCAACAGGCAATCTTGCAAAGTGGCAAGTTCCAGAGTCACAGGTTCACAGCGCACTGAAGGTTGAGACTTCAAAGTCCCCTGACAGACTGGGATGCCTGGATCTGACTATATTGACTGATTAAAGAGGGAGGCAGTAAACAACTTCTGCCAGAGTTGCTTTCTCTTTTTTCCTGCCCTTGAATGATTCGCCCTACAAAAGTGCCAGTACTGAGACCCCCAAACTAAAGCCTAGGATTTGCCTTGCATCTTACTCTGAACAGTGCCATAAACCAGACCCAATTGCCTCTGCTATTTCCAAGAACTACCTGAAAAAAAAACTTTAAAAGTCTCTTATTTGGGGCTTCCCTGATGGCGCAGTGGTTGAGAGTCCGCCTGCCAATGCAGGGGACACGGGTTCGTGCCCCGGTCCAGGAAGATCCCACATGCCGCGGAGCGGCTGGGCCCGTGAGCCATGGCCACTGAGCCTGCACGTCCGGAGCCTGTGCTCCGCAACGGGAGAGGCCGCAACAGTGAGAGGCCCGCGTACCGCAAAAAGTAAAACAAACAAACAAACAAACAAAATTTCTTATTTGATACTGGTCTAAATCACATTGGTAACTTAGTCATTATATCTGTGATGACTTGCATTCTTGATCTCGGCATCAAGTAAGCTACTCCTCATTAGCCTCCCTCTTTCCCTCTTCCTAACTTTTCCTACAATTCCATCAACCTTGTTGTGAATGTTTAAGATGGTTGAAATTCCAGATTCAAGACTGCACTTGTTAATATCCATCAGCAGTCTTTGAGCACCATGTTTCCAATGGGATACAATCTTCCCAAAGATGGATATATATCAAAGATTTATGTACATAAGTGCAAGAACCTGGATGCTGTCTTGGGTAAAGGCACACACATTCTGCCTTATATAAGCATTATACAACTAACTTGGGGTCCTATGATACCCTAAACTTAACCTCCTTCACTGATGACCCCTAAGCCTTAGCAATAACAAATTACACCTTTGGAGAGCAGCTAAATATCTGGAACCCTGAGCCTCCCCAATCTTCCCTCCAAAATTTAGTCCATTATTTCTGATTCTAGCCATTTCTTTACTGGTCTCCTCTAATCTTCCTTCTCCCAGGCATGAAATTTCTCCTATTGGTCCTGTGAGAGAGTCCCTTGTCATTTGTTTTCAGACATAACTCTGTATTTGATTATCTTACATTTATCAGTTTGCCAAACATACATGTGTTTGCAATGAATAGTAGATAGAGGTAAGAAGATCAAAGATACTCAAGTAAAAAGAGGCTGATCTGACATAGATAACTCTAACATATGGCTGTATGTTTGGTTTTTCCCAACAATGTACCATGTGGACTTACCACTTCCAGGGTGAAAAACACAATTTATAAACAAAAGCATATGAACAGCTAGTGCTTAACATGGAACCTAGCATACAGTAGGTGCTCGATACTTCATTAATAAATTTATGAATGTCAAAATATTTGACCAAAATTTCAGCCCAAAGTTACATGCTATATTTGTCCAAAGAAGTGGTCACCAAACTTTTTTGATTGTATTCCTAACCCATACATGTTTGAGCATGCAGCACTATATGTACAACTGGACACAATATGTCATGTTTTTTATAAAGCATATGCAGAGTAATGAAAGTGGAATGGAACTTTTAAAATATATAAATAGAAGGTTCTAATATTGGAGCCAATATATTAATTGTTTTAAATAGATGGGAACGTCACACCAATGGTTGAGCCTCAAAATTCATTGCTGGAATTTCCAAATCAATGGAAGAGAAAACACATAAGAAATCTAAACTATCAAATTGACTAAACATGTTATATTTTGTTTGGGGCTATTTTAAAGCTAGCACTTATATTATGAGTATGCCTCGAATTCTAGAAATTTTCCTCAAAAGAAACAATAAAATAATATTGAGGAATCTTAATTTAGGAAGAACTTGTAAAATGACAAATTTTCTCTATTTCTCTCTACTTTGTTCCTCTCTTTAAGTCACTGATTTTTTAATGAAACAGAAAAGCAAAAAAAAAAGCAAAACTTTTTTTAAATTCAGTATTCTTCAAGTATAAGTCAAATTAGTACTTTTAAAAATTTATTTATTAGTTATTTATTTTTGGCTGTGTTGGGTCTTCATTTCTGTGCGAGGGCTTTCTCTAGTTGCTCGAGCGGGGGCCACTCTCTTCATCGCAGTGTGCGGGCCTCTCACTGTAGCAGGCTCTCGTTGAGGAGCACAGGATCCACACGCACAGGCTCAGTAGTTGTGGCTCACAGACCTAGTTGCTCCGCGGCATGTGGGATCTTCCCAGACCAGGGCTCGAACCCATGTACCCTGCATTGGCAAGCAGATTCTCAACCACTGCACCACCAGGGAAGTCCCTCAAATTAGTTTTCAATCTTCCTTCAAGCATGGCGGAATTCACAGAAAACAGGAATACACAGAGGAAGTAAGATGTCAGAAAAAGAGGAAATTGGCACACTGTCATAGGTCAGAGGGATGCCAACTATAAATCATTTCCAAAGCCAAACTCCTCAGGGGTCCATTACCCAAATAGTTCAGAACTCCTTAAATTTGTTAGAACTAGAATCACCTTCAAAGTCATCTGGTCCAACAACCCCTTTCTACAGATGGAGGGACCAAATTCCCAAGCAGTCCACGGACACACCTAGTGGTAGAATTAGGACTAGAACTCACATGCTGATTCTTATTTTAATTCACTGTGCCATGCTGCCTAAATAGTGACTTGATAAAAAAAAAAAAAAAAAAAAACTGCCTAACTACAAATTTTTTCTGTGCCAGGCACTTTTCCAAGTGCTTCACAAGTTTCAGTTTCATTATCCCAACAACTCTATTAGTTATGTCTTATTATTTTACTTTTTCCCTGGCAACGATTATTTATTTGTTTATTTATCAGCTTTATTGAGGTGTAATTGACAAATAGAATTATAAGATATTTAAAGTGTACATGATGATTTGATATAGATATACATTGTGAAAGGATTCCCATCATCGAGATAATTAACACATCTGTCAAATTAGGTGATAGTATTATTCCCTCTTGTAGAGATGAAGAAACTTCGGCATGGGGAGCCTAAGTAACTTGTCAAATATCACATGACAAGTGACAGAGCCTGGATATTTACTACTTACCTCATCACTTCATTCCGAGAAAAAGAAAGGAAAATTTCCAAATTATACCCAAGTCAAAATTAAATAAAGACAAGGTGTCAGAATAGCTATTTTCATTGGCTAAGATATTGCCAAGTTACTTTTATTCCTTTCTGACAGAATAATTTCATCCTACACTTATTCAGCAAGCATTTCATAGGGACTTTTGTGTGCCTGCAACTGTGCCAGGAGCTGGGGACTCAGAGTGGAGAATTCAGGCAGGCTGTGCTCAGAGGGAGGCTTCCTTTGCTGGCAAAGGCTGAGAAGGACATGATCACAAGTGTGACCAAGATGAGCTAGGGCAGAGCAAGCCCAGACTGTGGTGGAGCACCTGGCCTTCTTCCATTGAACTAGGAGTCCAGAGCAAGACGATACCATCAGGTGACAGTAAGATCTGAAAGCCTTCTCCCTTTTCCTCTTCCTCATTGTGCAGGAGAAGCTATGCTGGTGCTGAAGCAGGTACAGGTAAAATATTGGTATCACCAGAGATATTCAGACAGACCACCATCCCAGGTCCCTCCAAAGAAAAAAAAATGGAAGCAGCGTTTTCTCTTGTGGGAAGAGTATTGCCTCTGAACTACTTCTGTCAAGGATTTGGGATTATCTTATATCAAAACCAAAAATCTTGTACTCATGGATCAGTGCCAAAAATTCTATCCTTAGCTTTCCCCTATTAACCTCAAAGCTTGATATAAATATCTGAGGTGATGTGAGGGCTGAAGGTTCTCTTATCGACTATTCAAGTATTCCTTAATTTGAATTTAAGAAGTGTGAAAATGTTTCACAAGAGGACATTAACTTTTTCTTGGTCCCTGGGAACTCAGAGGGAGAAGAGAGTGGAGAGAGAAGTATGTTGAGCAGAGAAAACAAGGCACCAAAGGCTCTCATGGCCCTCTACACTCAGGACTGACTAGAGTTTTAACACAATGAAAGACATCTGTATCCCAGGGAGGTTGGGGGGGGGGCGGACAGTGGAGGTCAGAACACTAGAAGCTGTCCGTAGCAGCAGAGCAGCACTGCAGAGCACCTAACAAAACTTGATAGCTCCAGTAGTTGGCTATTTCTGAAGTTGTTGGGTGTGTGTAATAGTTGCCCTTGTTTTCCCCCAAAGCCACTCAAAGGGAGGCCAAAAAATCTGAGTATTGATTAAGACGTTAATTATTATGCCAAACCATTCATCTTATGTTGGGGAAACGAGAACTCATGGAGATTGAGAGGCTTGCCTGTCTCCAGACTCTGAAACCAGCACGCTTCCATGTTATCAGGCTGCCTTCCATAAAACTGACCTTCCATATGACTAGCATGTGTGGCTTTGGGTAAGATGAAGACGAGTGAGTGGAAAGGGACCTTCCATTCATGGATCTCTCAAGACCTATGAAAAGGAATTAAAAGTTTTCTTTTACTGTTGAGGATACTGAGTCCCAGAGAGATTAAGTACCTGTTCATGTTCACTGTACATCCAATGAGTAGTAGAGTTGGGGGGAATTTGAACTTTGAGTGTTCCCTTCAACTCAACAGTCCATACTCTGTCTACTATACATACTGCTTCTGATGGGTATCCTTTTGGTTTTCCCATTAGACATTAATTTGGGGCATATTTTTCCTTCTAGATCACATCTTTAATGAGTTAAATGGAATTTATCAATCCTTCATTTTATTTTATTATGATTATCCAATAGATTTAGCCTCTGTTTTTGAGCAGGATTGTCTAAAGCACTTATATATGCTTTATGTGTCTTCCTCAAAATACCAAGAATTTTTAAATATTTTAAAAATATTTTAAAGCACCACTGTCACTTTCGTACCTAATGATGACCCTGCTGAAGGTGGTCATTCACTGAGTCTGGCTAAAGCACTGCCTGGAGCTGCAAATAGTGAGGAAGACACGTATCTGAAGAATCTTGGTGTGTACAGTACTGAGGAAATGACTCAAGGCTCTAGGACGTCATCCATAATCACTATTTTTGAAACAGAAGTTGCAAAATCTGAGGGTGGCACTACTACTGAAATTCCACTATGTCTCCTCCCACTGTCATATCTGCCTATGTGACACTATCAATCAAGACTTGGATATCACAGCCTGGCTCTGAGCAATAGCATAGTATAAGCATGATCTTTGATGCCTAATAGATTCAGAAAGATTAAAGAACAGCTTCAAGTTACCTAGACTGTACTCCCTTACTTCCTACAAGCATTCGGCATATTAAAAGAAGGCTAATTCATTGTCTATTTCAAGTAAATTTCATAATCAGCTTCACTAAGGACACTGGTCAATAACGTCCTGATCTGTAAGGAACACTTGTCCAAACATCTTCTTATCTCAGAATGGGATAAGCCTTTCCCTGGTGTTAAGTGTGGAAAATACTGAAAAATAAAATCAATTCCCCTTCTTCCATTCAACTAGGACAGTCGTTCTGAAACTGTTTCTTTTAGGTTCCCAGCACTGATGGCTGTAGCTCAACAGCCACTGGGAGGGGACTAAGGGAAGGACCGCTAGGTCTCCCAGCACCTCTAAAGAAGTTTCTTTTGAAAAATGAATATGGGAGGAAGGAGGGATGACTAGGCAGAGCACAGATTATTTTAGGGTGGTAAAACCACTGTGTATGATACTGTGATGGTAGATACATGTCATTACTCATCTGTCCAACCACATGGAATACACAGCACCCAGAGTGAACTCTAATTAAACCATGGACTTTGGGTGATAATGATGTGCCATTGTAGGTAACAATGTAGATTCATCAACTGAAACACTCTTGTTGGGGATGTTGATAATGGGGAAGGTTATGTGTGTGTAGGGGTAGGATATATACAAGAAATATCTGTATTTTCCCCTCAGTTTTGCTGTGAACCTAAAACTGCTCTGAAAAATAAAATCTGTGAATAAAAAAATGAATGTTGCAAACTCCTAACAGTCCTTTGGAGTCTTCACCCCCCTAAGCAGTTAAACTGTACTTTTCTCATGCCTGAATCTCTCCTTTAATGCACTTAGCACTGTCCTATATTCATGCCCCTCATGAGGAAGCAGATGTTGGGCTGGCATATGTTGCCCTCTCATAAATTTCTCTAACCTTTCTCTGGTGGACAAATCACAGGCAACGATGGGTTCCAGTGACCGGCCTTCTTAGCTTTCCCTGAGAAACTTGGGAGATCTGGTCCCATTTGTTCACCTCAGGTGTGTGAGCTAGTGCCCTGGGCATCCATCCACTGACAGCAGACCCAGACGGAGGCAGCAAGAGGCCGGCATGCTTGATCAGGCTCTGAGAGCCGCACCCAGCATTCCACCTGGGAAAGCCAGGACTGGGGAGGTTGTGGTCCTTTGCAGCCTGCTGGCAGCCACTGGAGGGACTGAGCCAAAGGCTTCAGCTGCCTGGGGAACTCCCAGCTGAGTTGCCCTGAGGAAAGGGGGTGAATGGCAGAAAATGGAGCCACTTATGAGTAGATCCTGCCGCAAGTGCCAACTGATTAGATCACGGAACACCCAGAAGTGTCTATAAAGGTCAAAGGAAGAGAGGCCTCTCCCGACATAAACATCACAGTGTACGCTCATTAATGCTTTTCCTTCTGACACAATGGTCTGCAATGACACAAACGGTCTGATCACCTATGACCCTGCATTTGCATACATCTTGCTTGTAGTTGATGTGCTTCAGTCATGTCTCCCGATCCATATTGCAAACAATTTGAGAACACAAACCATGTCCTAAAACTTCGCCTCCCTTCTAAATCACAAACCTGAGCACATTCTATGTGCTTGTAATCAATTATGGACTAAATGACAGATGGAAGGCCACCACCACTGTCCTTTCTCACATCAGGAGCAGCAACTAACACTGATGTTGCACCCCATTGTGTTTGTACAGTCACAGTGGATAATCTGCTTTCATGTGCATTGCCTAATGTGCCTATTATACAGAAAATAACACTGAAACTGTTGTTTCGATGATTTGTCAAAAGCCGTAGAGATTTGAAATATAAAAGAAGGAAAAAATTCATGTTTCCTGACTTATAGTCCAGTTTTAGCTAGAGTTAACCTGAACTTTAATTCTAGAATAAGACAGCTGCTTTTTCTTTACAGAGGAATTCAGGCAGGTAAGCAGTCATATTGATGGTACTGGGGTAGTATGAGATGTGCTCTGGAAATGATGCTCAATGGTGAGTGTGGAGCCCTATCCAGCCCTCTACCCTGACACTCAGCCATACTATTAAGTGCCTCTCTGTTCTAGAAGCTGAACTTTTGCCATCCCACAAGGAGCTTGGTTAATGATGGAGAGCTGGAAGTGTACATGTAAAGATAATAAACGTGTCACACTTTACATGAAATTTCTAAAAATGTTATATGTTCTGGTATAATGTTATGTCATAATTCTAGTTATTAATTTAAAATGTATATCTCAGAAATAACTAAATTTCCTTGTCAATTGCATTATTATGAACTTTCATCAAATCTTTAACCATGGTCATTTCTAAGTCTTTTGCCATTTACAGACAGTTCTGGGTGTACTCTGATGCTTTTGCAAAAATATTCCTATAAAAGGGTTTCATCTTCAAGGAATTCATGGAAAAGACTCTTGACAAGTACAGGTTTCTGGTAACTGCCTATACTGCTGAACTGAATGAATAAGCATTTTCAGAACTCTAATGGAAAACTGATGAATTCATAAAGCTGCTAACAAAAGATCAAGATGAAAAAAAAATTAATTACATGGGACTGAGTGAACTGATGAGGATGATTATAATTATTGTGACTTTCTGTTTGAATAAAAAAAAATCCCACAAGGACTCAGAGGCAAAAAATATACAAATCAATTTTCACTGCAAACTAAAGGAGCTGTTACAGTGGAGGATTACTCTACTGAATGTCAATATTATGACATAGCATGAGTGTGTTTTGTGTTTGGTAATTGCAATCATTGTTGCTTTTGTTGTGGTCATCCATTTACAATGCTTGGTGTCAGTTTATTTATCTCTTGTAAAAATAAAATACAGTGTGTGTGTGTAAAAAAAAAAAAAAAAAAAGAGTACAGAATCTACAACTAGATTATTTGAGTTTGAATCCAGTTCTGTCATGTACTATCAGTGAGATATGGGCAAATTACCTCACCTCTCTGTTCTTCAGTGTCCTTATTTATAAAAAGTAAGGATAAGATGAGTTAACATATATAAAGCATTAAAGTATTGACTGATACATATTAATGGATAAATAAATGTTATAGAGTCAAAAACAAAAAAGAAATCCACACAATGGAATATTATTCAGACCTAAATAGAAATGAGCTATCAAGCCATGAAAAACACATAGAGGAAACTTAAATGCAAATACTAAGTGAAAGAAGCCAATGTGTGAAAAAGCTACATACTGTATGTTTCCAACTATTGTATATGACATTGTGGAAAAGGCAAAACTATGGAGACAGTAAAAAGAAAAAATTGTGGTTTCCAGGGATTAGAGGGAAGGAAGGGCTGAACAGGCAGAGCACAGAGGATGTTTAGGCAAGTGAAACAACGCTGTAGGATACAATACTATAATAGTGGGTTCACTGTTGAAACCAATAGAATGTACAACACCAAAAGTAAACTCAAATGTAAACCATGAAAAACTAAAATAAAATAATAAATAAATAAATAAACGTGTCACATGCTAGAAGAGTCTGGGCCATCAGTGAGGCCATGAAGGAAGATGTCTCCAGCTCTGACTGACCAATGGGGAAAAGGCATCACAAGGGAGTGGCTGTTAGGCTGAATCTTGCAGGATGGAGAAGGGGCATGAAATAGAGTTACAGGTGAAGGAACTACATAAATAGGAGGTAGAAGTGAAAGAACATGACATTTTTGATGAACTGTGGGTTTCCTCCCATCCTCCACTTTGATATTTTTCCTCTTCATCCATCATTTCTTCCTAAAATTCAATCAGTCAACAAATATGTATTGGGAATTATTTTACACCAGATACTGCCCTTCCCTTGTTTCCTATCCCGATTTCTGGTTACCTCACACCTGTAGAACTGCAACTACTTTTCTGCATTAGATCACAGCCCCTGGTCTTTCAACACTGATTTGTGAGCACGTGTTGATGTGTACTTAAGAGAGAGGCACTGTTTTGGATGCTGTACAAGGTCTAAAACTCCATAAAGCAATAACCCTGTCTTCAAGGAGTTTGAATTCTTGTAAGGAAGACAAGACAGGTATGAAAAGAACCATAATTTATGGCATAATATAAGTGCTGCATAAGAGGTGTAAAATGAATTATAGACATTTGCACAGTGTAATAGAACTCCATTATGACATGGTTCATTAGTACATGCATTTGGATATACCATAAATCAGCTCTCGATTCACACAGAAATAACTAATGGATCAATTAGGAGGAGGAAGATTGTTTTTCAGATGAAGCTAAGACGGCAGAACTAAGACCCAACCTTCAAGTTCAGCATCATCCTTAATGGCTCCATAGGTCTCCTCAAAATCCAAGACAACAGGATTGTGGCAGCTGACACTCAAAGAGGGAGCTGAGACTTCAAGGTCAAAATCCAGTGAGTCATTACCACAGGCAGGGTCAAAGGAGTATGTGGAATTTTTCTATAATGTCAAGCAGGAAGATGGGAGGAACACTGAAGAACCAGAACACCATTTGGGAGGACCATCAGTGTTGAGGTTCAGAGAACCTAGGACACGGTCAGTCAAATTCATTCTAGGGCTTACTCGCATACCCCCATACATGCTCATGACTTCATTTACCATCTTTATATAACCTACCTTGACTTCCTCTGAGACCTAGGTTTATATATATTCCTGCTCAACCGTCCCCCCTGGATATCTATTTCAATATTCACAAGACTAGTGTCACCCTCCATCCATCTAAACCTGCTCTCTTGTGTTCTTTAATTGTTCCATCATCCACTACTTACCTAGTTATATAGTGAAAAACCCAAGAGGCATTCTGGCCACTGCTTTCTCCTCCTTCCCCATGGCCAAACTATTACCAAATGATGTAAATTTACCTCTGAATTATCTTTTGATTACATCCGTTTTTTACACCTCTGTGGCCACCCCTCTGGTCTAGGAAGGCTGTAGTTGCCTCCTAGCTGGTCCCCCACAGCCATTCTGACTACTCTACAATCTATTTCCCACCCTGCTCTCAGAGTCATCTTTGCAAAATGAAATATGATTATGTCACCCCCCTGGTGATGATACTTCCATTGTTTCCCAATGCTCTGAGAAGAAAACCAAAATAAGTAGCATATGTCAAGGGTCTTGCTTTATCTAATTTAACCTGCCTCTCTAATCTCATTACCCCCATCTTTCTCCCAAGCCTCTTATAATTCAACCACAGTGGGCCCTCTTTGGTATCAAACATGCCAGGCTCCCTCCTTGGTGGGCTGCACCCTGCAGTCCTGCAAGCCTTGTAGTTGCCCAGCCTCGGGACTGAAGAAAGAGCCTGGAGACAGCAACAGAGACAACAATGGTTTTTTGGGCAGGGCATCTTACACAAAGGGTTTTGGAGGACCCCTAACCATGAGAGGTTATTTTGAAAATGGACTCCTGACAGAGATGTTTTATCAGACATTTCAATACATGTAATTATGATCCATGGGTCTGATTGTATCCAGGGTGTTGTTAAACTCAGGTGGTAAGGTGTCATGGGTCCTGGTACTTAACAGGGAGAATAAAAGCAGGCAAGGCATAAGCTGCTAACATTCATTTAACTCTTTCTTCACCTGAGCCCCAAGAATCAGAAAAGATACTTCTTTAGCAGCAGCTTGCTAACTTTATATAAAAATGATAAATGTTGACTCAAAGAAATTCAAACAATAGAGACCATAATACATAGGAAAAAATCACACTGCTCAGGGATACTACTGGTAATATCTTGGTTAAACATTCTCCCTCCCTAGGGATATATGCTTTTTTTATTACATAAATTAAATCACATTTTACATCCACTCATCATGCTCACAAGGGAAATGGTTCTCAAACTTGTCATGATGTCATGGGTGTAACGATAGTTGAGGTAACATTCTTAACTAAGACAAGGAATTGGTAGATTTTCTAATGATTCTGATTCAAGCCCTCCAAATAATGCAACTTCTAAAGAGACTCAGACTCTTAAAATGGAAACCCACTGAAGTGATATAAGAGATCATAGAAAGTAGGGAGATTCTGGATGTCACCTGTGTCTGGCCTTCTGTTAACTCCTAGACTGGAAAACCAAGGCTCGCAGAAGAATGGGGTCAGGTGGTGAGGAAGGCAGAGACCAGAACAAAGTCCCGTGTGCTTATTCAGTTTGGACATTCCTCATGATCACTGCAGAATTTCAAGGCGAGAAGCTTGAAGTAAGATTAGCAATTCATTAGTGACAAGTTTGAAAAGTCACCATAATCACTGTCTAATGAGGCTTTGCGGTCTAAATCTCCAAGAAAGAAACAAAACATCTCCATTAGCTGGTGACAAACATCCTTGTGCAGTTCTGGAACTGAGGTTTTGTTGATTGCTCAGACCCTTGAGAGAGGGTTATGATTCATATTATGAAAAGAACTAGATTTTTTTTTTTTTTAGGAGATGCAACTTGGTAACTAATTTTTGTCTCTCTCTGCCAGTCTAACCGTTTGAATGTTAATTTAATTTTACAGAATATCATTTATGTAAATGTAATTAGAAGGGAAACATGATCTGGAGATGCATAGCACCAAAGAAAATTTATTACTCCAAGGGCTATTGCTCTAATCATTCAACTGCAATATTGAGTTTCCCCAGATTTAATCTAAAAGCAATAAATTACAAAAGGCTAATGCCCTGTCCAACAACAAGCTGTCATGAACCCAAGTTTCAGGGAGGGAAACCAGAAAGAGGAAGAGAGGGAAAAAAGCCTGAACTTGATTTTAGCAACAGGCTATCAGCAGCTTCACATTTCCTGACATAAAATTCAGGAGAGACAACAGAGCTATGGGGGAAAAAAAAAAAAAAAAAAAAGCTTCATTTCCTAAATGAGAATAAAATGGTGACTTCCAACCCCCTACTTCTTTTCCCTCCAGAAATCTGACCAGGGCTCTTTACTTGTTGCTAAATATTATTATAAATGTTCCAAGTTCAGGGCCCCATGTTCCCCAACAACAGAGGGAGAGGAATCTAGCCAGGATAAAACAGCCCTGTCTCTTCACTTTATGGCGAGGCTGTTCTTTTGCAGAGACAAGGAGAAGACCCAGCCTGATTAATGTCAAGGTCCATATTGCATTCCGTTGCGTGCATGCCGGAAAGCCAGTATTCCCAGGGCCCCCTGCCAACACAGATTAGCCAAGCCTGTTAAAAGGAAACACTCTTCAGTCTCCAGCTCTCCTGTCCATGACAAGTGAGAGGTCGTCACTGGAAGAACTTGGGGTTGTAGGTGGTCTCCCTGTTGCATAGGCCCTATACCTGAACTTGAATGTGGATGTGGCTACCTGGTCCTTTAAATGTGCTCAACAATGGCCACGATGGAAAGAGAGGGGAAAAAAATCAATCAAACAAACCACCTGGCTCCAAGAAAGAAACCCTTGGTGAGGTGCTTAAAAATTCCATAGGCTGGGTTCCACCAAGGAATGATGAAAGTAAGAATTCTGTGTTTAGGAATCAGGTATGGGCATCTTTTAAAATCTCCCTGCTGGTGATTTTAATGTGCAGTCCACAATGAGGACAGTCCTGGAAAAAGGGTGATAGCCTGTAGTGGGATACCTGTGTTCAGTAGGTCACAGTATCATAGAACCATTCTCATGGATGGGGATTTCTTGGACTGAACAAAGGTGAAGGGGAAAACATATCTACTCCCAGAGAACAGAGAAATGATTGCAGCTGGCCAGGTAGGCAGCAGTAACTATCAAGTAAAACCACATCATTTCACATGATTTTAAAGCCTAAATAATAAAAGGACTTAAGTTGTTGCTACTATTTTCTTTGCCTAAAAATACATGTTAAATAATATAACCTACCTCATCTTCTGCAAGTCAAGGAGTTTGAACATTATAACCAAAAGGCACTTCTTGGAAAAAAAAAAAAAAAAAAAAGCCAAATCCTAAAATAAATTGTACATTTCTTTCTTTACTCAGAAACATCTTGACTCTGTTTGATTGTTTGTTTTTTGTCCTGGAATTTTGTTCATTGGTTGGGCTGTTTCATTGATAAAAGGGTCTAGTATCTGAAGCAAATGAATATTTTCAGAGTTCAAAGAGAGAATGGAGGCTATGACTCTATCAGTATTTCCAAATTTTACATATGCAATTAGCGGTACACGAAAGACATTAAAAATCTTTAGTTTTTGGTTTTTATTCAAATGTTCAGTTGAAGAAATATAAGTAGCACTTCAAACCTGTGCTTCAATGGAAAATATTTCTTAGAGTGGACTAAGGAAAATTTGACTTTATTTAAAACAACTTAGGAAAGATATGTCTAGTATGGATGGCAAAATTCATGAAAATGATACATGAATAAAATTTGTCTATAAGCACCCTGATTAAATAACAGGAGAGAAAAACTAACTATAACCACTGAGCATTCAGTATTTTCATTATGTTTCCTCTACCACCCCCCAAACCCCCCACCACAGACATACACTTCACTATTTGAAAGGATTTGTCTTTATCTTCCTCTCTTCCCCAAATTAGTGAAGATACTTTAGTAGGATTCTTTAAAAGATAAAGTACTTGTTGATGACGATGTTCTGAAGTATTTAAACAATGTAAAAAGGCAATACCTTTATGTCCATTGGTCCAGCACTTACTTCACAGAAAAATCAGCCACAGACTTCAATGATTGACACAAGCTATCTGGGAATCGATAACTTTTGGCCACAGGAAGACAGACGAGAGAGAGAGAGAAAAGTACTCGTTTCTGGCTCCATTTCTTGGAACTATGTCTCTGCTGATTCTACTACTTTTAATTGCACTTGCTAAACAAAACATGTTGATGGGTCAAGCAGAATTAAATTACCCAAACAAGTCAGGTGGAAGAGCATCCTTTGTTACCTGATCTGTGGAGGCTGTGTTTCAAGTCTCTTCTTCCCCACTTGTGAATACCCTTTTCCTGTCTTAAGACCATTATATCTCATGTCTCACTAAACTTTTTCTTCCAAATCACACATCTCAAGAGTCTTCAATTAAGTGATTCATTATCACAACCCCCTGTATTATATTACAAATTTAATCAGCTAATTATTTTTTCACATAGCAGATATTTAATTATTAGTTAGTTCTTCTCTTAGGAGTCAACCAAACTACATAAAGATGGGGTATAGTACAACTCGTCTTTCCCTACTTGTTTCAAAAGGTGCTACATAATTGCATCAAAACTCAGCAAAAACAAGACAACATAAACAATATAAACTGGTTTTAACAGTCATATCATGAGGCAATGGTAACAGTTTTCAGCAGCATGGTTGGGTTGCAACAACTCATAGAGAAAAACATAGTATTTCAAATTTGTCTGGTTCACATATCAGGTCACAGCTAAAAATATGATGTTCTCAACATCACCAACCAATGACACCAAATAATGTCACCAACCAATGACCAACATATTTTTTTCCATTGAAAAACAATTTAGAAGTCACTCATCTCCAGTTACATATAGGATTTTCAAATGAAGTTGATCAAATATTCCCAATTCTTATAAATTCCCAAGTAACCATACTGCTGAGAAAAAATGAAATGCTGAGCAATTATTTAAATAATACAGCAACACAGACCATCTAGTCTTGGAAATACAGGCCATGTTTTCATATCCCACCTCCCTTTATTTTTAGTTACAGTTATTTGCCTAGATTGTCTAAACTTTGGTTTCAGTGTCTCAATTCATTTAGCCTATTGAGATAACCTTTGCTGACTAATGTATAAATTCTCACTATCAACTTACCAAGAGGAGTAAAAAATGGCTGTGGCCTAATAATAAAACGTTTGAAAAAAAAAAAAGTAGAAGATAAATTGTCCCTGGAATTAAATTAGGAAAATTGAGTACACTAAAAGGGAAATATCAAGGTACTACAAATAGAAAATACCTGAATAATATAAATAGACTTAATTGTCTTAAATCCTTTTTGGAATAATGAAGGGTAAACACAAATCCATCTATCCATACCTGTAAACATACAGAGAGGTTCAATAAGTTAGTTGCCCAAGTATAAACAGCTAAATACACTAGTAAGTAGTAGATCTGGGATTTGAAACCAAAGAAATACATCCACCCCAAAACCAAAAGTAATTGAAAAGTTTGAATGAACCATCACAGAGGGTGGCAGTGTGTCAAGTCCTTAAATGAAGGATTCCATCCATGTGAAGATCTGGGGATAGAACACTTTAAGCAAAGGAAACTCCCAATGCAAGGATCTGAGGTAGGAAGAGGCTGGAAATGAAGGTATTGAATAAATGGAGAATCCAGCTGGCTGGAGCAAGCCCCATTTATCAAGGACATTTTTGTCTAATTGCATTCTAGCACCAGAGATCGGTAATGGTCACATCTTCTAGAAATGTGAGGTGACCACTTTTCATTCCAAAAGGAAAGGAACTTTGATTCTTTTGGCATTTCAATCGTTAGTGTTTCAGGCAATTACTAGCTGGCTAACATTTGAGCAGGATTGATAGATTCCATTCAGGTCAATGTGTGACTTATGCTTTCCCATCCCAGGAAATTTGCCAAGATCAGTAGGTTATAGGGCAAATAAATGCCACTATATGTCAGAATTCCTTATTCTTTTTGCATTCCTCTGGCCTCCTTGTTTCAGGTAATAGAGCCAGGCTGGGAAGTGGATGGTGTAACCCCTAGCCCAGTGCTGCACACATAGGCACTTAGTAATACTTAGAAACTGGATCAAGGTAATAGCAGCTATTTAAAACATCAAAAATTTCCTCCAAACACTTAATTTACTCAGAAATGAAAAAAAGTACAAAAAAAGCTGTATTTATTTTATAAACTCTATTGTCTTTTTTGTTCTTGTCCTTCTTTTATTGATTATTGACATACAAAAAAGGCTGTACATATTTAATGAATGATGAGTTTGAAGATAATTATCCACCCGTGAAGCTGTCACCATCTACAACTCCATAAACTTAATCATAACCTCTAAAATTTTTCTCCCTCCTGTCTATTTTCAAATAAGCATAATTAAATGTATTATCTTTTTAAAAGGTGGAATTAATAAAACAAGTTGAAATTGGGGGGATGGGGTTGGGTGGTGTTTCTCAGGAGCCAAAGAGCCATTTTGGTAGGCTTTTTCCTTCTACCAAGAAGATACATTTTGGTATCATATAAATACAGTTTTAAATCTCAAAATATGGACAAAAGCAAACTAGAAAATCTTTAACTTCATGGTTGATATAGGCAATGTGTTCAATTTAGGTCCATAAGCAAGTTTATCCAAAACTACCAACAATCTAAAAATTCTGCCTGGATTTCTAGAGCTCATTTTACCTGAGCTCAGGAAGCTCAAGTCTAATAAAAAGTTAAAATAATTTTTAAAATTCAAGTATAACTGTTAGAGTCTAATCAATCAGACTTTGTGAGGTTATGAAAGCCGCCATGGGGAATGCATTTGACCCAGGTCTAAGAGTTAATTACTACAACCTCTGCCAAAGACCTCTGTTTTCATTATGCAAGGGCTTTCCTATAGCATAGCCATTTATTACAGTTTCTTAATTATTCAATCCAGCAAGGTTTATAATTATAATCCTGTCATTAATGACAAGGAAATATGTAATTCCTTGGGAATCACATTTTTTATCTGATGTTAATTAATGCCCACTGATAAATAGAGACTTAACCATAAAACCCACTTGCTGCTTGAATTTAATTTTTTCATATTCATTGTAAAACTAAAAAGAATCTGCTCCAAAGCAGCCAGGTGAGTCCAGTGTGCTAGTTTTATTAACATTCGAACATACAACAGGTTTATTTCTTGGTGTGAACTCCCTCCATAAGTAATATTTGGGGCACAGCACCAGCTCAGAGCTTGAAGAGGGAGGTGGTAAGTCTCATTCTTTTCTTCACCCTAAGAGGCAGCTCTCTGTCAAGATTTCAACATTTTTAAATGTTGACAAGCATGCACACTCTTAAGATGCACTTTTTCCCTGGCTCATTATGTAAATTATATTCATGTAATTGCATCACTTGAGTATTCAAGTGCAAGCTCGTGGTGTCTAATACATGTCCTCCTTGTCAGGAGCAACAGCACTGTACATTTTCAGTAAAGATAACTGATGAGGGGAAAGAAAAAAAATAACTGCTGTTTTCAATCAGAACTTATAGAAAGTGCCCTTAGTCCAGAAAAGATGTGATGCCAGGCTAAGGCTGTAAAATACATTTCTGACTTTATTAACCAGGCTCCTGTGTTAAATATAGTGGCTATAATAGAATTTGTATGCCCTAGTTTCTGACAGGTTGAATGTTGCTTAGTGATCCAGGAGTGGACACTGGCAGCCCGCACTCAAAGGAGATCATAGATTACAGACATTTCCTGGGTATTGCAACAAAAGGATGTTGTCACAATGGCTCCCAAAAAGGGAGACAGCCTCCTACTGCCTGTAATTGGAAGGGGGCTGTATTTGTTATCTGTTACTGTGTTATGAATTACTCCAAACTATTTCTTTATCTTGAAACTCTTTATTTATCTGTGTGCTGGGAATCTGGGCTGGCTCAGTGGGTTCCTCGACTTCAGCGTCTCTCACAGGCTGCAATCAAGGGGTCAGCCAAGACTGTGGTCATCTCAAGGCTTAACAGGGGAAAGATCCTATCATTTGTGTTAGAAGTGAGTCACTAGGCTCAGCCCACAGGCAAGGGGTCAAGAACATACAAGTCTGTGAATACCAGGAGGCAGGGATCACTGGAAGCTATTTCACAAGTCTTCCTACCAAAAGAACTGAGGTTTCTCAGGTACCCAAAATATCCTTCCCCTATTATTATGACATACCTATCATGGCACCTAGTGAAACCTACAAGCCAACAAAATGAAATGGAAACACTTTGGATCTCCCCCTACATCATGGTGACTGGCAGGAAATTTAGTGATGTTATTCACAGGAAGTGCATGGCATAGTACAAAAAATGCACTTATTTTCAATTCCAAATATAAGCAAAAAAATACTCTTTCTGGGGGCTTCCCTGGTGTCACAGTGGTTGAGAGTCTGCCTGCCGATCCAGGGGATACGGGTTCGTGCCCCAGTCCGGGAAGATCCCACATGCCGTGGAGCGGCTAGGCCAGTGAGCCCTGGCTGCTGAGCCTGCACGTCCGGAGCCTGTGCTCCGCAACGGGAGAGGCCACAACAGTAAGAGGCCTGCGTACCGCAAAAAAAAAAAAAAAAAAAAAAAAAAAAAAAAAAAAAATATATATATATATATATATATATATATATATATATATATATATACACATATATATTCTTTCTGGAAAAAATAGGTGTTAATGTGCTTTTCCTTCATGTCTCCAATATACACAAAGCCTCTTCCAACAGTCCAGAGGAGACCCTCAATCCAGCAATGGAGATGGCAGACATAGCAGCACAGCTGAGAGAGCTAGGGAGCTGCAGCACCCTGGAGCCAGCCACAACCAGTGTTGCACAGAACATAGTGGATGGAACCAAAGCCTTTGATGAAAATCACTTGATGAACACTCTGAGCTGATGACTCTACTCTTGTCAAGGGCCTGAGCAAGAATAACATTTAACAATAAAGCCACTAAAACCAGAAGCAGCCCTTGCCCAAGCAAGAAACACAAATGACGTGTGATAGCAGCCATGTTTAGGGAATAAAGGAGAATATAGAGCAGATCAGGAACATTCCTTTGACCATGCTGATAAAAAGTTATCACTAATCTTCAATGGTGAGGAACTGGAAGATTGTCACCAACATCCACTGTGTTCATTATATTTTGTGAAGAGATGGGTAGCATTTTCTGATGGATGACCTTTGAGCTTTCTCTGGCTTGCTTGACAATGCCCTAACTGGGACTAATGGCTTCCTTCTTTGGGGAAAGGTATGATGCTGCAACTTCCCATGGGTTCATGAAGTACTACTCAGAGTCACTTCCCAAGTGACCAGAAATTCTAAGATTTCCAAATGCTGGGCATCTGTATTTCTTCAGAACACCCTTAACAATTTTGGTTCTAAGCCAAGACTTCTTTGGAAAAAGCAAGCCCAATGTGCTTATTTCCCCTCAAGTCTGCTCTCACAGTTGCCTTATAAAAAGGAATACTAGCAGGGCTGAGGTTCCTTCAAGGGAGGAATAGCCTCATAGTACACCCTGTGGTGTACTTCCCAAGCACACTCTCCTTCAGGATGAGCAGAGAACTGAAGACCTCCACGTCTGCTGACCCTTCTGCCCCTAAGGTCCAGCTGCACCAAGCGATGTTGCTAGTGTCCCCCTGAGAACTTTGCCCCAAGTAAGTGTATATGTATCAATACCTTTAGAAAATATCATATTTTTTTTTGTTATAGAGTGAGCCTGGAAACAGCTAAGGATCATAATAGAGAAATCTATGTCTCCAGTGTGGAAACTAACTATGAGAATGAATGTTTCAGTGCTCAGAATTGACAACATCTGGTAAGTCACATATTTCATGAAATGCAATCTTAATCAGGCTTATTGAAGCCTGTGTGTTTTGTGTATAACACTGAAATTTTATCATTGGTCATTTATTGATTTAGTTCTTTTTTGAGTCATTAAAGCTTGAAGGTTGTCTTAGCCCAGATTCCACAAGAAGCAAAATCTAAGAAAATAGCCATGTGTGAGGAGTTTATTTGGGAACATGATCCCAGGGAACCAGAATGAAATGGGAGGAGAGAAAGGCTGAGCTAGGATATCACCATGGCAATGGGTTGCTTACTCCTGAGGGATCACCTGAGAAGCAGAATGAAATGCACCTCCAGGGCTTCCCTGGTGGCGCAGTGGTTGAGAATCCGCCTGCAGATGCAGGGGACACGGGTTTGTGCCCCAGTCTGGGAAGATCCCACATGCCGTGGAGCGGCTGGGCCCGTGAGCCATGGCAGCTGGGCCTGTGCGTCCGGAGCCTGTGCTCTGCAACGGGAGAGGCCACAGCAGTGAGAGGCCGGCGTACCACAAAAAAAAAAAGAAAGAAATGCACCTCCAAATGTTCCTGGGGTAGAAAAGGGGACAAAGGAAGAAGCATTTTCCCATTGACTTCCATTCCTCATTGGTGAACCTTTCTCCCATCCTGGATTTAATTCTTCCTACTTCTAGGTTGCACAGTCTTGGGCATAAAGTGAGTTCCTAAAGCATCACATGCAGTAGTACCAATAAAGAAGCTTCATGTCTGCCAGAGGCAAGAGGTGTATAGCACTGGCCTGAAGCAAGGTTGTAACTACTGGAAACTGGCTGGAGCCTGCACAGAACTATTGTTTGCAATAGTGGCTGACCTAGGACTTGGGGGTGGCTTAGAAAATCAGAAATGGTGCTTAAGCGTTATCTATTAAAAAGACTTTCAGATGGAAAATTCTTTTGGAGGCACCATCAACCCTCAGACGGCTAACACCTCAAGTGCATAATAGCTAGTTTCCTAGTGGAAATTCAGAGATAGTACTGAAGCTATGAGACACAATTTCCATCTTCGAATGGAGAGTTGAGCTTGTAGGTTTCACCAGGTGTCATAATATGGTCTCATTGGAGTGGAGGAATATTTTGGCCCCTGAGATACCTCGGTTTCTGTGGTAAGATGCCTTTAAAATAGCTCCCCCAAACTCCCACCTCATGGTATTCATGCCCTTGTGTAATCTTCTCTCCTTGTTTATGGGCTGGACCTAGTGATTTGCTTCTAATGCAAAACAAAAGTCATAGAACACTGCGTGTAAAAATTATTTTATTTACAAATTTCTTTAGGCCTGACCCTATGAGAATGTAAGCTCCAGGAAAGCACAGTTTGGCCAACAATCCTATCACAAGCCACCGGATAGTGTTTGGCACTTAAGAGATGCTCAATCAGCATTTGTTGAATGAATACAATTGGATGAAGAGGGAGAGAGGAAGAGAGTGGTGGCCAATATTTAAATCAAGGAAGGATCAAGCCTGATTGATTTTTGAGTGGTGGCATGAGTAATTAGGACTTTTCCTAACAACCAGAATGAGAAGAGGTTACAAATCCCCACATTACACTGGAAAAATGGTGGGATGAGTACTCAGGAAACCTACTAGCTCTTTGGCTAAACTCCTTTGAGCTTTACTGTTTTGTTTTGTTTTGTTTTCTTTCTGTCAAAGGGAAGAGTAATAATCATGATCTTGCAAAGTTAGGAGAACAATTGTTTGTACACAAAAGTGTTTGCAAATTCGCAAAGCACTGAGCAAATATTTGTTGCTATTTGTCCTGCCTCCTTGGGTACTTATCTACAAGGTGTCATCCCTCTCCTTTGAGTTAGAACCATAGGAAAAATTCCAGAGTCCCAGGAACCATTTCTCTCTTTTCCCTATCTTCCAAATGAAATAGTTTGGCTTTCATTTGGTGAAGTGCAAGTTAGAAGCCAAGGTGAAACCAACGTAGAAACAGAGGTGAGAACAAAGGGAAAGAAACTCGGATGGAAGCAAATATAACTTGCCCTGAGGACTTAACATGAAGACTTAAAATGTTGCCAAGAACAAGAATGTGATACTTTCTCATGTGACACATTTATTGATTGATTTCTTTTTGATGTGGACTTCCTCATGTGACACATTTATTGATTGATTTCTTTTTGATGTGCTTTGATGGAGCCTGAAAGAGAACATTAGAACCTTTCCACCCAAGTTCTAGAATGTCCGGTATTGGCTTAGGACTTCACATTCCTCTTTGGTTCCCATGGATTCACTCAGCTCTGGTAAACCCAATCTCTTTCCAGAAAGCAGGCCTGTAGAACTGAAGGGCTTGAAGAGAGCTATCAGTGCAATGTCTTGGAGGGAATCTCTTGAACAACAGTAGGAAGAAAGCAGTTCATTTTGGAGTAAGTGGGAATAGAATTGGGAATAGGAGATGTGGGTCAGCCAGCAATCTCATGAGTCCGTGTCCTTAGCGATGCTCAGCTTTGAATGGTAGGATTATATCAGCTGCTCAATTATTGAAATATAGCTGTTCTGCTTGGTAAGAACATGTTACCACCTGCAGGTCCACCTCCTGCCCTGGACACGTTGGCCACTCCCCCAAAAGTCCACTCTGTTGAACAGCCCCAAAGTCCAACAGTTGGGTGGTTAATGCCTGGCTCAGCATAGCACCTCCTGGACCATGGCTTAGTGGAAAGATCTGCTTTTGAACTTACACCAGTTGCTCAGGCTGCCCTCTATCTGTGTTAAAGATGGCTAATACTGCTCCTGACTGTGCCATTCTACACTTCCTTCCCATCCTCGTTTCTACTCTTTAGACATATGTGCACACACGTGCTTGTGCACACAAATAGCTACACTCACTGTACCCCAACTTCAACAACTGCCCCCTGCTCTTCATTCTGTTAGCATTTAGCTCTCACCCTGGGGCTCAGCTTCTGAGTCTCTCTTTTATTGTAATGATGGCAGAGGCTGCAAAGGGTGACTCACTCCATTGATGCATTTCCCCCATGTATGCCTTACACCAAATTACTCCAATATTTCTGGAAATATTTAACATTTACCAACTGTTTATTTTCTGCTGCATGCTGAAGTCTTTGTAAACCTCACTTTTCTAGTATGTGAAATGATACTAATCATATCTAGCTCACAAATTTGTTACAAGGAATAGGTAAGACAATGTGTGCAATGGATTAGCTTAGTGCCTGCACATGGTAATTACAATAAATGATAGCTATTGCTATCATGGTATTTATTATTAAAGTTTTTATCATTAGGTTTTTGAGTTTGAGTCCCCATCTCCTTCCAGTGAACCCATCACATTTTCAAAATGGTGTCTATAGCAAAGGACAATAAGAAAATGTTTCTTCACTTCTTTTGTTTCTTATTCTCACTTTATTTTAATTTGTAAAGAAAAAGAGAGAGGTAAATATTCTTAGAAGTTTTGGGTTAAATTTAAACTAACTTAGCAGCTGACATTCATAGAAAATGAAATAAGCTAACACTCTTTAAAATATATTCCCTCACAATTAAACCTCAACTAACAATTAAAATAATTCCAAAATAGGCTTCTCTTGTGGTGCAGTGGTTGAGAGTCCACCTGCCAATGCAGGGGACACGGGTTCGTGCCCTGGTCCAGGGAGATCCCACATGCCACGGAGCGGCTAGGCCCATGAGCCATGGCCACTGAGCCTGCGCGTCCGGAGCCTGTGCTCCACAATGGGAGAGGCCACAACAGTGAGAGGCCCACATACTGAAAAAAAAAAAAAAAAAAAATCCAAGAGTTTCAATTAAGGAGCAAGAGGATTCAAGGTACACTCTCCTTTCTGGAAGGTCAGTACAGATTTTTCTTGCACCTCTTTGTGCAACAGAAAGGGCATGTATGAAACACATTACACTTCAGGGAGAACATTATGAAAATCTAAACTACATCCAAAGTGTATTTTACTCCTAATAATTAGAACTGGATGAACAGCTAGAAAAAAAAAAAAAAAAGAACCTGCTCAAACTAAATTGGTTCAGCTCTAACTGATCTAATGCAGTTTTCTGAAGAATAATTGATATTATATAATCGTAACTGCCAGTTTATGTCACAAAAGTGACATTTAACACTTTCCTGCTAACCATCCTAATATCATCGATCAAAACATCACTTGTGTAATGACATTTCACCAGTCAGCTTAACATCATAAATTATGACATCATCTCTTTTATGAAACTAGAAGATTGAAGAAAAGAGACTGGGAAGATATTCCTATTGAAAACCAGCATTCATCTTTGATTTGTATTTTCAGAATCTTTTATGTTCTAATCATGTTGCCAGAATGCTTATTAGTAAGTGAGTATATTAGAAAAGAAAGAAAGAAAAAAGGAAAGGAAGGAAGAAACAAAGAAAGAAAGAAAGAAAAAGAGAAAGAGAGAGAGAGAAATCTCATAAAATTATACTGGAAGACAAAAACAAATAATACATCTTCTAGCTCCCCTTAGTTGTGGTTTCACATCCCTGGATGGTGATAACAAGATTTTATTTCACAGCTGAACTGTGAAATGGCTATTCTTGGAAATCTCTGGAAAATAGGAAACAGAGAAATTTTTGACTTTTGGTTTGAATATGGAAGACTATATTCGTGTCTGACCAAACCCATTTAAAAACAATTTATATGTCAAGAAGGTGGCATATTACCTATAAGACTTCCAAAAGCTAACTACTTGTTTTTCACCTGAAGCTTATAAGTATGTGCTATAGAAAATATGACAGGAAATATATCTTCTAAGATGGAAGACCCTAATCCCAAAAAAGTAACATTTATTTTTACACATCTGAAATACTGGATTTGGGGAGACTTCAAGATGGCAGAGGAGTAATATGTAGAGATCACCTTCCTCCCCATAAATACATCAGAAATACATCTACATGTGGAACAACTCCTACAGAACACCTACTGATCGCTGGCAGAAGACCTCAGGCTTCCTAAAAGGCAAGAAACTCCCCACGTACATGGGTAGGGCAAAAGAAAAAAGAAAAAACACAGACAAAAGAATAGAAGTGGGACCTGCACCTCTGGGAGGGAGCTAATGAGAAAACAGAGAAACACACATCAGATGACGGAGAAAGGTAAATACCTACTCAACGAAACAAATGAAGAGGAAATAGGCAGTCTACCTGAAAAAGAATTCAGAATAATGAGAGTAAAGATGATCCAAAATCTTGGAAATAGAATGGAGAAAAAACAAGAAATGCTTAACAAGGACTTAGAAGAACTAAACACCAAACAAACAATGATGAACAACACAATAAATGAAATATAAAATTCTCTAGAAGGAATCAGTAGCAGAAAAACTGAGGCAGAAGAATGTATAAGTGACATGGAGGATAAAATAGTGGAAATAACTATCACAGAGCAAAATAAAGAAAAAAGAATGAAAAGAACTAAGGACAGTCTTAGAGACTTCTGGGAAAACATTAAATGCACCAACATTCTAATTATAGGGGTCCCAGAAGAAGAAGAGAAAAAGAAAGGGACTGAGAAAATATTTGAAGAGTTTATAGTTGAAAACTTCCCTAATATCGGAAAGGAAATAGTCAAGTCCAGGAACTACAGAGAGACCCATATAGGATAAATCCAAGGAGAAACACATCAAGATGCATATTAATCAAACTATCAAAAATTAAATACAAAGAGAAAATATTAAAAGCAGCAAGGTAGGGCTTCCCTTGTGGCGCAGTGGTTGAGACTCTGCCTGCTGATTCAGGGGACATGGGTTCATGCCCCTGTCCGGGAAGATCCCACATGCCATGGAGCAGCTGGGCCCATGAGCCATGGCCGCTGAGCCTGCAGATCGGGAGGCTGTGCTCCGCAATAGGAGAGGCCACAACAGTGAGAGGCTTACATACAGTCAAAAAAAAAGCAGCAAGGGGTAAACAACAAATAACATACAAGGGAATCCTGATAAGGTTAACAGCTGATCTTTCAACAGAAACTCTGCAAGCCACAAGAGAGTGGCAGGACATATTAAAAGAGATGAAAGGGGAAACCTACAACCAAAATTTTTCTACCTAGCAAGGATCTCATTCAGATTCAATGGAGAAATTAAACACTTTACAGACAAACAAAAGCTAAGAGAATGCACCACCACCAAACCAGCTTTACAACAAATGCTAAAGGAACTTCTCTAGGCAGGAAACACATGAAAAGAAAAAGACCTACAATAACAAACCCAAAACAATTAAGTAAATGGTAATAGGAACATACATATCGATAATTACCTTAAACGTAAATGGATTAAATGATCCAAACAAAAGACATAGACTGGCTGAATGGATATAAAAACAGGACCTGTATATATGTTGCCTACAAGAGACCCACTTCAGACCTAGGGACACATACAGACTGAAAGTGAGGGGATTCAAAAAGATATTCCATACAAATAGAAATCAAAAGAAAGCTGGAGTAGCAATTCTCATATCAGACAAAATAGACTTTAAAATAAAGATTATTACAAGAGAAAAAGAAGGACACTAAATAATGATCAAGGGATCAATCTAAGAAGAAGATATGACAATTATTATATTTATGCACCCAACAAAGGAGCACCTCAATACATGAGGCAAATGTGAACAGCCATAAGAGGGGAAATTGACAGAAACAAATCATACTATGGGACTGTAACACCCCACTTTAAACAATGGAAAGATCATCCAAAATGAAAATAAATAAGGAAACATAAGCTTTAAATGATACATTAAACAAGATGGACTTAATTCATATTTCTAAGTCATTCCATCCAAAAACAACAGAATACACTTTCTTCTCAAGTGCTCATGGAACATTCTCCAGGATAGATCATATCTTGTGTCACAAATCAAGCTTTTGTAGGTTTAAGAAAATTGAAATCCTATCAAGTATCTTTGCCTACCACAATGCTATGAGACTAGACATCAATTACAGGAAAAACATCTGTAAAAAATACAAACACATGGAGGCTAAACAATACACTACTAAATAACAAAGAGATCACTGAAGAAGTCAAAGGGGAAATCAAAAAATACCTAGAAACAAATGACAATGAAATAACGATGACCCAAACCTATGGGATGCAGCAAAAGCAGTTCTAAGATGGCAGTTTATAGCAATAAAATCTTGCCTCAAGAACCAAGAAACATCTCAAATAAACAGCCTAACCTCACACTTAAAGCAATTAGAGAAAGAAGAACAAAACAACCCCAATGTTAGCAGAAGGAAAGAAATCATAAAGATCAGATCAGAAATAAAAGAAAAAGAAATTAAGGAAACAATAGCAAAGATCAGTAAAACTAAAATCTGGTTCTTTGAGAAGATAAACAATATTGATATACCACTAGCAAGACTCATCAAGAAAAAAGGGAGAAGACTCAAATCCACAGAATTAGAAATGAAAAAGGAGAAGTAACAATTGACACTGCAGAAATACAAAGGATCATGAGAGATTACTACAAGGAACTATATGCCCATAAAATGGACAACCTGGAAGAAATGGACAAATTCTTAGAAAAGCACAACCTTCTGACACTGAACTAGGAACAAATAGAAAATATAAAGAAACCAATCACAAGCACTGAAATTGAGACTGTGATTAAAAAAATCTTCCAACAACCAAAAGCCCAGAACCTGATGGCATCACAGGCGAATTCTATCAAATATTTAGAGAAGAGCTAACACCTATCCTTCTCAAAATCTTCCAAAATATAGCAGAAGGAGGAACACTCCTAAACTCATTCCATGGAGCCACCATCACCCTGATATCAAAACCAGACAAAGATGTCTCAAAGAAAGAAAACTACAGGCCAATATCACTGATGAACAAAGATGCAAAAATCCTCAACAAAATACCAGCAAACAGAATCCAACAGCACATTAAAAGGATCATACACCATGATGAAGTGGGGTTTATCCCAGGAATGCAAAGATTCTTTAATATATACAAATCAATCAACGTGATAAACCATATTAACAAATTGATGGAGAAAAACCATATGATCATCTCAATAGATGCAGGAAAAGCTTTTGACAAAATTCAACACCCATTTATGATAAAAACCTTCCAGAAAGTAGGCATAGAGGGAACTTACATCTACATAATAAAGGCCATATACGGCAAACCCACAGCCAACACCATTCTCAATGGTGAAAAACTGAAACCATTTCCTCTAAGATCAGGAAAAAGACAAGGTTGTCCACTCTCACCACTATTATTTGACATAGTTTTGGAAGTCTTAGCCACAGCAATCAAAGAAGAAAAAGAAATAAAAGGAATCCAAATCAGAAAAGAAGAAATAAAGCTGTCACTGTTTGCAAATGTCATGATACTATACATAGAGAATCCTAAAGATGCTACAAGAAAACTACTAGAGCTAATCAACGAATTTGGTAAAGTAGCAGGATACAAAATCAATGCACAGAAATCTCTGGCATTCCTACACACTAATGATTAAATATCTGAAAGAGAAATTAAGCAAACACTCCCATTTACTGTCGCAACAAAAAGAGTAAAATACCTAGGAAAAAACCTACCTATGGAGACAAAAAAACCTGTATGCAGAAAACTATAATACACTGATGAAAGATATTAAAGGTGCTACAAACAAATGGAGAAATATACCATGTTCTTGGATTGGAAGTATCAACATTGTGAAAATGATTATACTACCCAAAGCAATCTACAGATTCAATGCAATCCTTATCAAACTACCAATGGCATTTTTCACAGAACTAGAACAAAAAATTTCACAATTTGTATGGAAACACAAAAGACCCCGAATAGCCAAAGCAATCTTGAGAAAGGGAAAAGGAGGTGGAGGAATCAGGCTCCCAGACTTCAGACACTACTACAAAGTTACAGTAATCAAGACAGTATGGTACTGGCACAAAAACAGAAATATAGATCAATGGAACAGGATAGAAAGCTCAGAGATAAACCCACGCACATATGGTCACCTAATTTTTGATAAAGGAGGCAAGAGTATACAATGGAGAAAAGACTGTGTCTTCAATAACTGATGCTGGGAAAATTGGACAGCTACATGTAAAAGGATGAAAGTAGAACACTCCTTCACACCATACACAAAAATAAACCCAAAATCAATTAAAGACCTAAATGTAAGGCCAGACACTATAAAACTCTTAGAGGAAAACATAGGAAGAACACTCTATGACATAAATCATAGCAAGATCCTTTTTGACCCACCTCCTAGAGAAATGGAAATAAAAACAAAAGTAAACAAATGGGACCCAATGAAACTTAAAAGCTTTTGCACAGCAAAGGAACCCATAAACAAGACGAAAAGACAACCCTCAGAGTGGGAAAAATATTTGCAAATGAAGCAACTGACAAAGGATTAACCTCCAAAATTTCAAGCAGCTCATGCAAATCAATATCAAAAAAACAAACAACCCAATCCAAAAATGGGCAGAAGACCTAAATAGACATTTCTCCAAAGAAGATATACAGATTGCCAACCAACACATGAAAGGATGCTCAACATCATTAATCATTAGAGAAATGCAAATCAAAACTACAGAGTATCACCTCACACTGGTCAGAATGGCTATCATCAAAAAATCTACAAAAAATAAATGCTAGAGAGGGTGTGGAGAAAAGGGAACACTCTTGCACTGTTGGTGTGAATGTATATTGATACAGCCACTATGGAGAACAGTATGGAGGTTCCTTAAAAAACTAAAGATAGAACTACCATATGACCCTGCAGTCCCACTACTGGGCATATACCCTGAGAAAACCATAATTCAAAAAGAGTCATGTACCACAATGTTCATTGCAGCTCTATTTACAATAGCCAGGACATGGAAGCAACCTAAGTGTCCATCAACAGATGAATGGATAAAGAAGATGTGACACATATATACAATGGAGTATTACTCAGCCATAAAAAGGAATGAAATTGAGTTATTTGTGGTGAGGTGGATGGACCTAGAGTCTGTCATCCAGAGTGAAGTAAGTCAGAAACAGAAAAACAAATACCATTTTCTAACACATATATATGGAATCTAAAAAAAAAAAGAAGAAAAGAAAAAAAATTGGTTCTGAAGAACCTAGAGGCAGGACAGGAATAAAGATGCAGATGTAGAGAATAGACAGGGAGGGGGAAGGGTAATCTGGGACAAAGTGAGAGAGTGAGTGGCATGGACTTATAAATAATACCAAATGTAAAATAGATAGCTAGTGGGAAGCAGCTGCATAGCACTGGGAGGTCAGCTCAGTGCTTTGTGACCACCTAGAGGGGTGGGATAGGGAGCATGGGAGGGAGTTGCAAGAGGGAAGAGATATGGGGATATATGTATATGTATATCTGATTCACTTTGTTATAAAGCAGAAACTAACACACCATTGTAAAGCAATTATACTCCAATAAAGATGTTAAAATAAAATAAAATACTGGATTTTAAGGCGGAAAAGAGACATTTCCCAAACTATTTATTGAGCACCTGTTAAGCCAATAATTACATGGGTAAGGAAACAAGTCCAATAGGAGGGGGAGAAATAGGTCTCTCCTTCACTTCTGTGGTCTTCCCATGATCAAACATGAAAAATGCCAGGCATGGCACTTCATTTATAAGAGCTAATAAACAAGAGTCTGTTGCCTTCCTCTTTAGTTTACAATTTGGTAGTAGAGGGATAAAGGTGAGTTTTCAATGTCTTAATCCATAATTTTCAAGAAAGTAATCAAATAGATTACTTTAAAGTCACTTATATAATTATGTATATGAATATCACAAGAATTTATGAAAAGATATTTTTTCTTTCTATACCTTGCAGCCGAGCAGGGTAAACTGTAAGCAATATGGTGACATTCTTAACTTCCATCAGCATTGGGTCTGGGGCATGCTAGAGTCATACACCTCCTTCTTGGCTAACCTGTGCTTAAAATAAAAAAGAAGGGCTACTCAAAAATATGCCATGAGGCAGATCATATTAGAACTCTCAAAATTCTATCTCTCTGGTACTTGAGTTTTTAGTTCTTAAGTTCTGCCTTTAAATTCACTGGATCAATGGGGTTTCCCACATCAGTTAATAGTAAAACAAAGAAACAAGTAAACAAAAATTAAGGCAAAACCAAAAAAGTTCTTTGTATTTGAATATTTTAACTGCTTTGCATAGAATTAACAAATTCTGCCTTATCCTGAAATTGATTAACTGTGACAGGGAAGTTCAGGCCTTGACAGTCATTGGGCAAAGTCCCATGATACCAAGCCACAAGGTATGGCTGCTGGCACTGTTTGGTGATCGAATACCAAAAAGTACCAAAAGTTCTCATTCATCTTGGGATGATTCTTGATGGATGACTTACCCTGCCAAGGGAAAATTTTAGTAGATTTCTCGAAGTTTAAGAAGGATAAAGTACAAGATTATATAAGGTCTTCCTTTATTTATTGCTTCTGCAATTGTAGTCCCATCATGAGATTTCTGTGTATTGATTCTTGAAGGAAAGGTAACCTTTTGATAACATCTTTGGGTTAAATGAGATAAAAATTAAGTCTGATATTTGTGAGAAAAAGGTAAATTCACCTTACTGCTGATTAGTGGTTCCCTTTATAATAAAAAATACCAAAAGTCTTCATATATATACACATATATTTTGGGTGGGAGGGCAGGGTTATTGACTTTATAGAATTTATATTTTTTAGAATACATGGGAATCAACGTTTGAGAGCTGTTTAGCCCGTTTTGATCACGAATGAATTCAATAGCAGACTTCAGAGTATAGAACAAATCCCGTTTCCAAGTAATTGTATATAAGTTGAGGCATGTTCGGCTGCATTGGAACATGAATAAATCTTTGCATTTTTTTTAAGGACCAAAGTTTTGGAGAAGGAAGGCTGTGTCACAAGGAGTAAGAAGAGCTTGAAAGGCTCCAAGTGCACTTGCTTTCTTCTCCGATGAGCAAAGCATGAATGAGGCATCCAAATACTGGCACAGAAGTGTGCCATTTGCCATGAAGAGTTCTTAAATAACAGAGGAGAATTTTAAGCAAATCTATGTAAATTGTCGTAGCATATCTTAGTCATCTCTGTAGTGGGCTGTGATTTACTTACTCTCGTTCCTTGACTTTTTTTGTTGTTTTGGAAAAGTTTTGGCTATGAATATTTATGCCCAGACTTCATTTACTGACTGAATTTCCACTCTGTTGGAATTAGGCATCCCCATAGTGCACCCAAGAAAGGTGAGCAGTTAGAGGTGAGGAAAGAGATTTCCTGACCTTTTAGAAATAACAAGTTACACTGGATTAAGTACAGCCCAAGTGAGGTTACTTGCATGTTGGTGGAGTGTAATTATCTCAGAGTTACCTCAGTGAAACAATTAGTGCTAAGTAGATTCAGTGCCAGACCTGCCATTGTTCTGAACTTTTGTTAAAGCATCTCACTCTGTCCCCAAATTGGGCAATTTATAATTCTTATGGTAGGTGCTAGTGAGAAAGTCCATGGATTCCTACTCCTGAGTGTAAACTTATTTACAGCTGGTGCTTTTCAACTGAGTTGTAAGTGTGAAGGTGCTAGACTTGATGTGATGGGAGTGTTTCCTTGGTGATGAAGCATTCACTAGCCAGGTTTCCTGAACCATCAGATGTGCAGTCAACAGGGAAGCCCATTCTCATTTCAGTCCTCAAGTGTGCAGGCTGAAGGTGCCAGACTTTTGGCTCTCAATCTCCCACAGCTGGTTCTTTTTAAAATGGAACTTTAGGCAAAAGGAACTCAAGTTTGAACACACTGCCAAAGTGTACATTTTTGGAAGTCATTTCCATTTCCTCTTTGCATTTTGACAAAACTGCCTCAAGTGGAAGGGGCAGGTTTATTTCACCTTGTTGATGTTTTTGACCAAACTTAGAAGGTATTTCTTAGGCTAAGCTACTGTCTAAACCTCAAGGATGGGTTAGTCATAGGTAGGCTGGTTCCTGTGGCTTGCAGTTTAAAGGAAGGCTGATGTTTTCTTTAAAGATTCTTTTAAGCAGTTATTTCTTTAAATAATTAAATAATTTAGAAGCAGGTGAGAAATCACAATGAAATGGGTTTTTTTCAAAATTATTTTTTCTAAATTGATTACATATTATAGAGCCTGAAGGTAGTATCTGTGTAGAATTAGGGTAAAGGGAATGTACTGAAGGAAATAAGATTTATATTTCATAAGAGCAGCTGTTTCTTTTACTCTGTAGAAAGGAAACAGTATTTGTCTTAAGTAGTAAACAGATACATGCTGATACATATACAAGAGCAGCTTGTTCTGCCTCTTAAATCAAGTCATACAAAAAGAGATCACCCAAAAAGGTGTTTGAAGGATGGTAGATGACTATAGTTGTTGAATAAAAAGGAACATAACATTATAAAATACATTTTTTCTTGTTTTTCCTGTCTATAACAACGTAGTGAATAAAATGACCTGGATATACTACAAAGTAAGCCAGGGTAGGGAAGAAAAATGTCTAGACAGGATTATTCACTAGGATTGGCATTTGCTAAGTACCAAGTACTGTGTTAAGATTTTACATACCATAACTAAGTCGTTTATTTTACACAGCCATCTTTATAAAATCATTCTGATTCCCAGATGAGATGTCTAAGCCTCAGAGAAATCAAGAAACTTGGAAATGCCATACAATCAAACCATCGTAGGGCTATAGCATAAACCTAGGTTCAATTTCAAAGTTACAACTTCTTTTCACTCTTTTACTGATTGATCAACTTTCTACTGAGGAATACTGGCAGAAAGAGAGAGGGTTCTGTTAACATTCATTACAGGGGTGCTATAAGTTTAAGCCAATACTAAATAGAGACTGGAAGATATTGATAAAGGTTAAGGGTTATTCATAAGGAGAAGGGGATGATCATATTCTTTCAGGTTAAAAAAAAACAGGCCACATTTATATGCTCAATTAATCTATTAAGGTTAACTTATTAATTATCAAGACTAACTGAATACAACTCAGCATTAGTCTTATGGAAGCCTTTTCAACTTCCAGCTTTGCTTTCACACAAATCTGCCATAAGTGGAGGGTGCCTTTACTACCTTATTTTTGTTTCTGACAAAACTGAAATGGGATTTCTGAGACTAAGCTCAGAAAAAAAAAAAAAAAAGCTCAGGTCCAATGCAACCTCCCAGATCAATGGCATATCGACATGCAACTGCAATCTTTATACATTTTTACTTTTTGTTAGAATAAGACTTTGGCTGATGTTTACGTTATGACTTTTCTCACAAATTCCCTCAATTTTTTTAATTGTGTAGCAAGGCAGGTACACAAGGTATAAAGTATGCTGAACTTGAAGTGAAAGGACTCTGTTAGCCTTGATTCATTCCCCTTTAGGTGCGCCATCCTGGTTAGGTTATTTTTTTTCATGGCTCCAGGCTTCCCTTGTCAACAGAATGATTTAGAAAACCTCATCTGACTCTAAATTCCATCACCACTAGAAAATTTTACTTTCGGAAAATGTACTGTGTGACTATATAATCCAAAACATGTTCATAAATGATAACCGAAAGCCTAATCCCTTAAGGTTCAACTCATTATCATTATGCAGAGGCCATGCCTATTATTTTTTATTCTTTAATGAGTTTTAATGAGATGCACTACTTAAATTCAGCACCAGCTCTCTAAATGTGTTTTTCAGAATGGTTTTTATTTAGACAAACTGAATTAGGAATATCTACTCAGCACTATTGTCTTCTGAAACAATCATTTTGAAAAAAATAAATGCAAGATTTTCTGGGGTTTGGCAGGCTCATTATGTTTATATTATGAGTTCCGCCTACATGAGAAACTAGAACACATCTTCCCAATATGAGTTGTTGACATCTCTTCCACTGTTCCCAACTTCTAAATGACTTTAGATTTTATTTTATTTATGCTCACATTTTGGTGATCTCACCCCATCTTATTTATACCATTTATAATGCTGCTGACTCTCATGTTTTTGTTTCTAGACCAAACCTCTCTCCTAACTTTAGACTACTTCACTGACATCTAACTTATTCACTAGACTTCTTTACTTGGAAGCTGTTATGGGTTGAATCGTACCCCCAAAATGATATGTTGATGTACTAAACCCCAGTACCTCCGGATGTGACCTTATTTGGAATTATGGTCTTTACAGAAGGTCATCAAGTTAAAATGAGGTCATTATGATGGACTCTAATCCAATATAACTGGTTCCCTCTTGAAAAAAGGAAATTTAGACACAGAAACAGGCACACACACACACGCACAGAGGATGACGTAAAGACACACAGGGAGAAGACAGTCATGTGACTGGCATGATGTTTCTGCAAGCCAAGGAATGCTGAAGATTGCTGGCAAACACGAGAAGCTCAAAGAGGAAATAAAGGATTCTTTCCTAGAGCCATCGCAGAGAGTATGCCAACACCTTGACTTCAGTTTTCTAGCCTCATATGTGTGGGAAAATAAATTTCCATTGTTTTAAGCCACCCAGTTTTGGGGATTTTTTACAGCAGCCTTTGAAAACTAATACAATTGCCCAGTAAGCATCTCAAACCTAAAATGCTCCAAACAGAGCTCCTGCCCTGTCTCCCTCTCCTGCCATTTCTTCTCTTCTCTATCAATGGGAGCTCTATTTTACTGGTTGCTCAAAACTCTTTAGAATCTTCCTTTTGTATTATTATTTTTATTAAGGTATAGTTGACATATGATGTTATGTTAGTTTCAGGTGTACAGTTTAGTAAATCAACATTTAGATACATTTTAAAAAATCACCACAGGAAGCCTAGTTACCATCTGTCACCATGCAAAATTATTGCAATATTATTGACTATATTCCCTATGTCATACATTACAGCCCTGTGACTTGTTTATTTCATAACTGAAAGTATGTACCTCTTTCACCTATTTTGCCCAATATCCCTCCCCTCTGGTGACCTCCAGATTGTTTTCTGTATCTATGAATCTATTGTTCTCTGTATCTATGTATCTGTTTTGTTTTGCTTGCTCATTTGTTTTGTTTTTTAGATTCAACATATAAGTGAAATCATACAGCATTTGTCTTTCTCTGCCTGATTTATTGCACTTAGTATAATAATCTCTAGGCCTATGTCCCTGTTGTTGCAAGTTGCAATATTTCATTATTTTCCATGGCTGAATACTATTCCATTGTGGATAGATAGATAGATAGATAGATAGATAGATAGATAGGCAAAATATTATTTATCCATTCCTCTTTTGATGAACACTTAGGTTGCATCCATAACTTGGCTGTAGTAAATAATGCTACAATAAACACAGGGTGTGTATATCTTTTCCAGTTAGGGTTTTTGGTTTTTTTGTATAAATACCAGAAGTAAAATTGCTAGATCATATGGTAGTTCTGTTTTTAACTTTTTAAGAAACCTCCATAGTGTTTTTGATATTGGCTGCACCAATTTACATTCCCACCAACAGTACACAGGAGTCTCCTTTTCTCCATATCTTCACCAACACTTGTTATTTCTATTCTTTTAGATCATAGCCATTCTGATAGGTATAAGATAATATCTTACTGTGGCTTTGATTTGCAGTTCCCTGATGATTAGTGATTTTGAGCATCGTTTCACACGTCTGTTGGCTATCTGTATGTCATCCTTGAAAAAATGTCTGTTTCAGTCCTCTGCCCATTTTTTAATTGGAGTGGTTATTTTTATATTGAGTTGTGTGAGTTCTTTATATATTTTGGATATTAACTCCTTATCAGATATATTATTTGCAAATATCTTCCCCCATTCAGGACATTGACTTTTTGTTTTATTGATGGTTTCTTCACTGTGCAAAAGCTTTTTTAGTGTGATGTAGAATAATTTCTTTATTTTTGCTTTCATTTCCCTTTCCTGAGGAGACAAAACCAAAAAAATATTGCTAAATCAATATTTTGACTTAGCAGTGTCAAACAGTGCATTGCCTATGTTTTCTTTTAGGAGTTTTATGGTTTCAGGTCTTACATTTAAGTCTTTAATCCATTTTGCATTTATTTCTGTATGTGATATAAGAGAGTTTCATTCATCTCCATGTAGTTGTTTTCTTTTCCCCAGACCATTTGTTGAGGAGACTATCTCTTTCCCACTGTATACTCTTGGCTCCTTTGTCACAATTAATTAACCATATAAGTGTGGGTTTATTTCTGGGCTCACTATTCTGTTCCATTGACCTATGTGTCTGTCCCTTTTTTTCTCTTTCCTCCTTCTGGGACCCCTATAATGTGAATGTTAGTATGTTCTATGTTATCTTAGAAGTCCCTTAAACTATCCTCATTTTTTAAACTCTTTTTTCTTTTCACTATTCCAATTAAGTGATTTCCACTATCCTGTCTTTCAGATCACTGATCTGTTCTTCCACATCCTCTAATCTGTTGTTAATTCCTTCCAGCATTTTTCATTTCAGTTATTGTATTCTCCAGTTCTGATAGGTTGTTTCTCACACTTTCTATCTCTTTCTTGATGTTTTCACTGAGTTCATCCATTCTTCTCCTGAGTTCAATGAGTTTGTTTATAAATATTACTTTGAATTCCTTATCTGGTAAATTGTTTATCTCTATTGTGTTTTGTTCTTTCTCTGAGGTTTTATCTTGTTCTTTGAGAGATATTCCTTTGTCTCTTCATTTTGCCTAACTCACTCTATTGTTTCTATGTATTAGGTATATCAGCAACATTTCTAGGTCTTGAAAGAGTGGCCTTATGTAGAAGGTGTCTGTGGGGCCCAGTGGCACAATCCCCCCAGTCACCAAATCCAGGTGCTTCAGAGGTATCCTCTTGTGTGCTGTGTGTACCCTCCTGCTGTAGTTGGGCTGTGATTGCTGCAGGCACAGTGGTGAGTGAGGTTGGTCCCCAGGCCAGCTGGCTATGAGGCTCAGCCACAACTACTGCAGGTGTACTGATGTGTGGGGATGGCCCCCAGCAAGAGTACCTGTGAGGCCCAGCCATGAATGTTGTAGGTATGCAGGTATCCTGGGCTAGCCCTTGGAGCAGGAGATGTTTTGGAGGGGTGCCAGGTCAAGCCAAGGCTACTTTCTGGGTGAGGTGGAGCAGGAGCCACTTTGGAGAGTTGCCAGGACAGGAAACAAGGTGTTAGCTAGTTGTGGAGAGTGACAGAAATGGTGCCTGTGAGCACAGGGCCAGCTAGGTGGAAGGAGAGTTAAAAAAATAAAAATGATGCCCACTGGTGCTTCCATCCATGGAGAAAGTTTCACCAGATCTCTGACTTTTCAACACTTGCCCTAAAATAAGTCAATGAATCTTCTCTGGTATGACTCAGGCACTTTTCAAGCTGTTGCCTCTCTGCTGAAACTCAGTGCAAGTGAGTTTGTGTATGAGCCCTTCAAGAGAGGAGTCTTGGTTTCCCATAGCCTTCTGGTTCTCCCATTGACTTTCAAAGTCAGGCATCATGGGGGTTTGTCTTCCCAGCACATGTCCCCAGGCTGGGGAGCCCAGTATGGGGCTTGGACCAGTATGGGGCTTGGACCCCTTGCTCCTCAGGAAGGATCTCTCTGGTTGTGATACATCTCTCACTTATAGGTCACTGCACTGTGGGTGTGAGTTCTGACTAGACCACATCTCTGCCCCTCCTACCCTTCTTAATACATCCTTTTCTTTATATCCTTAGTGGTGGAAAATCTGCTCTGCTAGTTTTCATGTCATTCTCAGATACAGTTGTTCTACATTCAGTTGTAGTTTTGATGTCTCCATGTTAGGAGGTGAGCTCAGGATCTTCCTACTCCATCATCTTGATCCGGACAAGAATCATCCTTGATTCCTATTTCCTTCTCATTCTCCTCATGAACTCTACCCTCAAAATACAGGTATTTTATAGAACCTAAGATGTCATCAATTGTGAGATACATGATTATAATATTCATCCATAAGAAAGAAAAATAATCTGGCAACAATATGACTCAGTGGCATTGCTTAGAATTTTTATTTTATACCTAAAGACTTCCAAACCTACATAGACTTTTTACCATGTTTAATTCTTGTTAACACTGGGAAAGGAAAATGTATGTGAACTAAGTTGGTAAGACACTAGAAAAGAAAACTGTATGTGAAATAATTTAGTTAAGGTTTCAAAAAATATTATCAACTTCAGAACCCACTTTCTTAATTGCTTTGACTCAGAGTCATACAAATACATGTTTCTCCACAAAACATCATCCATGGTGCCACTAAGAGTAGTGATGCAATGCTCTACTTCATACAGATTTAAAATAGAATCTGCCAAACTGCTAGTAACCTGTGACTCAAATAAGAAAGTATAAAAGCACTAAACCAAGTGTGCTCGTGTGCAGATAAATGGCAACTACATCTCTATGCCTCCCGGTCTGTAGTGATGGTCAGAGGCTATCAATTAGAAGGCATATCAATTTCAGAGGCATTAACATGTAAAAAAGGCAGGGGAGCCTTCAGACCAAAATATGTATATTCTCTACCACTATCTCCCTGGTCCTAGGCACCATCATCTCATGCCTACCAGCTTCTCACAGCCTCCTAATTAGTTCTATACTTGCCCTTCTACAATCAATTCTCCTTATAGCAGGCCACGTGATTCTTTCACAATGTGAATTCAGTTTCCTGAACACACCAAACATAATTCTCACTCAAGGTCTTTACTTGCTGGGCCCTCTTTTACGTCACTGCTCAAGTGTTGCCTTGTCAGCAAGGTCTTTCCTGACCATCTGATTAAAAATTCCTCCCCCGAACATACTCTGTTTCCTTGCTTTTTTTTTTCTCTAAAGGACTTATTACCATAGATATTTAAATGTTTATATATACACATACATATTTATTTATATGTTTATACAATATATTTATATGTATAAATATAAAGCACATTTAAACAATGGTAGATAGATAGATGATAGATAGATAGATAGATAGATAGATAGATAGATAGATAGATAGACAAACATTTATGTCTGCCTTGTCTCCTCTCATCATAGAATAAGCTCCAAGAGGACATAGACGTGGTCTGTTTTTGTTCTCCATGCCCATAACACGGACTTGCACATAGACAATACCAAGTAAATATTTGTTACATTTTTTTAAGTAATGAAAATGAGTTAAATATAGTGAATTAACTAACTAAATTGCCATAGAACCTAATGAGTATGGTAAGAGACACTAGGTATATTTCCTTGGATAAATTTTGTTCAAACTGCAACCATGCTACAGAACTAGTGTTGGAGGAATAAATGATGATCATTAAAACAAATGCACCTCCACCTGCTCTTCCCTGCTACTGATTGTTATTAAGACTCTAAGGAGAAGAGCATAGGGAAAAACAGAAATGAATGCTACTATTTCTCGGTATACTGGATTTCTGGCATTATGTTCAGAATGAAAGGGTGATGGGGTGTCAGCATTCAGAGTGTTCATGGTGATCAGAAACCTATCAGCACACCAGAACATGACTAGTATCAGCTTTTCTAGGAAAACTTCCTTGGTCCTCCTAGTTCACATCTTTCTCTTTTTATGGATTCCCACAGGCTACAGAATACTGCCCACCTGATTCTATTACTTCTCTACAATGTAAATCTTTCTCTCCACCGTACTGTACATTTCTGAAGAGCAAGAGCTTCATCACCCATATATAGAATATCTTCCACCACTTGTAGCACAGAGTTATATCCATTTGGAAAGGAATAAAGTTTCAGGAAAAAAAATGAAGCATTTTAGCAGTTAATGAGAGAGTCAGTAAGCCCGGTCCCGCAGAGAAGATAGGGTCATCACACGGATAAGCTTTGGACAGGGTATTTGGAAAGTTTGCTTGCCAAGAATCTCATTGATTGGATGCCATCAGCTCTATGGAAGAAGTTGTGAATGTCAATCAAATTACTTGTGAAGAGTTAAGTCTGTCCACATTTGTCTCCCATTTGAGGGTGCTGAGCAAGGGTAGAGGGACCTACCTTCAATACACTTAGAGGTACTCTGTAAGAGGCAGTAATTTATAGTTATGGAATAAAGTTGGGTAAGTATTCAATGAAACTCTATTTTGGGGTTGCTGTGTATAGCTGATTGTTCATTACAGGTAGACCCAGCTTAATTTGGAAAATACTATCAACCATAATTCTAGCTCTAGAGAACTTCTCCTTTTTTGGCTTTAGGATATACTCTTAGAGAAATTTCCTAAAATCCTTCCTGGAAGAAGCATCTATTGGCAGCTGCTTACTTTAAGGTAATATGAGTCATTATCAAAATGAAACTTAAGTGATATATGCTATTTTATTTTTATTGTTCACTCAGTTCTATATTTTATCTTGCTATTCTGCATTTTATCCATTTTTCAAAAATAAAAATATTACATATTTTAGAAATTATAAACAGCATACAAATTTTAAGTAATAAAGGAATTATTTGACTCCTATTTGGCTGGAACCTTCCTAACCAATTTCTTCCTTTGTTATGCAATTATATATTTACCTGATGCTCAGTGGTTGTACTGAATAGAGATCATCAATTTAAATAATTCATATCCTTAGAAAGAGGTTGGATGATTTGTGATATAGAAAGAAAATGCTCTTTCAATGGTTCAGCTGTACAGTGACTGCATGTGGGATTAATGTGATCCTTGAAAAGGGAGACTGGCCAACGCAGCTATTGTTTTATTCATTCTAAAAACTTTAGAACTTAGTGTACCATCCTTGTAAGGTGAGCAGTATCACTGTAGCCCAACTTCAGGGAGCATTACTCATATTTATTATTGTGTGTGAATGGAATTCCTGGAGCAATTGCCTTCTGACATTTACATAGGACACAATTTTGAATGGTGCCTCTTGAAGAATGGTAGCCCCGAGGAATACTAGGGTGGGTAAGAAGAGTCAACTAGAGAGAACTAGAGGGGGAAAAGTCTTCCAGCCACCCTGGAATCTATATAAAGTTCTCACAGATGCTACCCTTCAATCGATGGTTCTTTCTCACAATTTTAAAATATAAACACAAATAATAAAATCATTATATTCAAGATTGAACAAACATGACAAAAATTCTCTTATGAAAAGTTTTTCTTTTCAAGTTTAAAGTAAGTAATGGAAAACTAAGTGACATTAAATAAAAATAAAAGCAAAATTTCCTCTTGACCAATAAGATGATAAAGTCAATAGCAAGTAACAATGGCATAAAATGATAAACTAATTAAATGATTAATTAATTTAAAAATAGAATATTGGCTGGCTCATGGTTCCAGAAATCTCCTAGATATTGGATTGGAGGCTAGAGGGAGTAGTGACCCATGCTCAGAAAGTTTGCAGTACTCGTTTCCTTTTCCTGTCCTGTCTATCTTTTCTCCTCTTTGGCAAATCAGGAAAGGCCAGGGTGGATTAGGATGCAGTGAACACTTCTGCACAATCTATTTTTTATGTATATGAATTCCTCTCATGACCATGAGACCTAGGCTTTTGAAATTCAAAAGCCAGAAATTGAAAGAGAAAAAAACATTTGACAAATCTCACTAATATTTATGAGAATACATACATGTATGATAAACCTCTCGATAAACTAGGAATACAAGGGAAGTTCCTCAACTTCACAAGGAACTATTAAAAACCTGTAGTGGACTTCTGGTATGGTACCAGCAGCGGTGGTGGTGGTAGCAGCAGTGGTGGCAGCAGCAGGTAGAAAATGGTGCTGGTCCAGCAGCTCAGGCTTCTCCCCATGGCGCTACAGAGGGCTTGAGGCTCACGAGCCTCACTTTCCATGCCGCACTTGCTCATGCACTTTACACACATGAGAGAATTGGAAGCTAAAGCTACCAAGACATAGAAAGAAATCTTAGAAGATATTTCTGAGTCCCTCCCAACAGAAAGGTTCCATAAGCCTCTTAGGTAACCTCATCCACCAGAGGGCAGACAACAGAAGCAAGAAGAGCTACAGTTCTGCAGCCTGTGGAACGAAAACCACATTCACAGAAAGATAGACAAAATGAAAAAGCAGAGGACTATGTACCAGATGAAGGAACAAGACAAAACCCCAGAAAAACAACTAAATGAAGTGGACATAGTCAACCTTCCCGGAAAATAATTCAGAAGAATGATAGTGTAGATGATCCAGGACCTCAGAAAAAGAATGGAGGCAAAGATCGAGAAGATGCAAGAAATGTTAAAGACCTAGAAGAATTAAAGAAAAAACAAACAGAGATGAACAATACAATAACTGAAATGAAAAATACACTAGAAGGAATCAATAGCAGAATAACTATGGCAGAAGAACGGATAAGTGACCTGGAAGACAGAATGATGGAATTCACTGCCATGGAACAGAATAAAGAAAAAAGAATAAAAAGAAATGAAGACAACCTAAGAAACCTCTGGGACAACCTTAAATGCAACAACAATCGCTTTAAAGGGGTCCCAGAAGGAAAAGAGAGAGAGAAAGGACCGGAGAAAATATCTGAAGAGATTATAGTCAAAAACTTCCCTAACTTGGGAAAGGAAATAGCCACCCAAGTCCAGGAAGTGCAGAGAGTCCCAGGCAGGATAAACACACTGAGAAACATAGTAATCAAATTGACAAAAATTAAAGACAAAGAAAAATTATTGAAAGCAATAAGGGAAAAATGACAAATAACATACAAGGGAACTCCCATAAAGTTAACAGCTGATTTCTCAGCTGAAACTCTACAAGCCAGAAAGGAGTGGCGCAATATATTTAATATAATGAGAGGGAAGAACTTACAACCAAGATTATTCTACCCCACAAGGATCTCATTCAGATTCAATGGAGAAATCAAAAGCTTTACAGACAAGCAAAAGCTAAGAGAGTTCAGCACCACCAAACCAGTTCTACAACAAATGCTAAAGGAACTTCTCTAAGCAGGGAACAAAAGAGGAAAAAAAGGACCTACAAAAACAAACCCAAACCAATTGAGAAAATGGTAATAAGAACATACATATCGATAATTACCTTAAATGTGAATGGATTAAATGTTCCAACCAAAAGACACAGGCTTTCTGAATGGATACAACAAGAATATATATGCTGTCTACTTGAGACCCACTTCAGACCTAGGGACACATACAAGACTGAAAGTGAGGGGATGGAAAAAGATATTCCATGCAAATTGAAATCAAAAGAAAGCTGGAATAGAAATACTTATATCAGATAAAATAGACTTTAAAGTAAAGAATGTTACAAGAGACAAGGAAGGACACTACATAATGATCAAGGGATCAATCAAAGAAGAAGATATAACAGTTATAAATATATATGCACCCAACATAGGAGCACCTCAATACATAAGGCAACTGCTAACAGCTATAAAAGAAAAAATTGACAGTAACAAAGTAATAGTGGGGGACTTTAACACCTCACTTACACCAATGGACAGATCATCCAGACAGAAAATTAATAAGGAAACACAGTAGACCAGATAGATTTAATTGATATTTATAGGATATTCCATCCAAAAACAGCAGATTACACTTTCTTCTCAATTGCACACGGAACATTCTCCAGGATAGATCAAATCTTGAGTTACAAGTCAAGCCTCAGTAAATTTAAGAATAATGAAATTGTATCAAGCATCTTTTCTGACCACAAGGCTATGAGATTAGAAATAAATTACAGGGTAAAAAATGTAAAAAACACAAACACATGGAGGCTAACCAATACGTTACTAAATAACCAAGAGATCCCTGAAGAAATCAAAGAGGAAATCAAAAAATACTGAGAGACAAATAACAACAAAAACACAAGGATCCAAAACCTAAGGGTTTATAGGTCTAAGAGGGAAGTTTATAGCAATAAAATCTTACCTCAAGAAACAAGAAAAATCTCAAATAAACAATCTAACCATACACCTAAAGGAACTAGAGAAAGGAGAACAAACAAAACCAAAGTTAGTAGAGGGAAAGAAATCATAAAGATCAGAGCAGAAATAAATGAAATAGAAACAAAGAAAATAATAGCAAAGAACAAAGAAAATAATAGCAAAGATCAATTAAACTAAAAGCTGGTTCTTTGAGAAGATAAACAAAATTGATAAACTTTAGCCAGAGTCATCAAGAAAAAGACGGAGAGGACTCAAATCAATAAAATTAGAAATGAAAAAGAAGAAGGTACAATGGACATGGGAGAAATATAAAGTGTGATAAGAGACTACTACAAGCAACTTTATGCCAGTAAAATGGACAAATTCTTAGAAAGGTATAAACTTGAAGACTGAACGAGGAAGACATCACTGAACCAGTACTGAAATTGAAACTGTGATTTAAAATCTTCCAGCAAACAAAAATCCAGGAACAAATGGCTTCACAGGTGAATTCTATCAAACATTTAGAGAAGAGCTAACACCCATCTTTCTCGAAGTCTTCCAAAAAAGTGCAGAGGAAGGAACACTCCCAAACTCATTCCACGAGGCCACCATCACTCTGATACCGAAACCAGACAGAGATACTAAAAAAAAGAATATTACAGGCCAGGAGCACTGATGAATATAGATGCAAAAATCCTCAACAAATACTAACAAACAGAATCCAACAACACATTAAAAGGGTCATACACGATGATCAAGTGAATTTTTCCCAGGGATGCAAGGATTCTTCAATATATGCAAATCAATCAAAGTGATACACCATATTAACAAATTGAATAATTAAAAACCATAAGATCATCTCAATAGATGCAGAAAAAGCTTTTGACAAAATTCAACTCCCATTTATGATAAAAAATCTCCAGAAAGTGGGCATCGAGGGAACCTACCTCAACATAATAAAGGCTATATATGACAAACCCACAGCAAACATCATTCTCAATGGTGAAAAACTGAAAGCATTTACTCTAAGATCAGGAACAAGACAAGGATGTCCACTCTCACCACTATTCAACATAGTTTTGGAAGTCCTGGCCAAAGCAATCAGAGAAGAAAAAGATACAAAAGGAATACAAATTGGAAAAGAAGAAGTAAAACTGTCACTGTTTGCAGATGACATTATATTATACATTGAGAATCCTAAAGATGTTACCAGAAAACTACTGGAGCTAATCAATGAATTTGGTAAAGTTGCAGGACACAAAATTAATGCACAGAAATCTCTTTCATTCCTATACACTAACAATGAAAAATCGGAATGAGAAATTAAGGAAACAATCCCATTCATCACTGCAACAAAAAGAATAAAATACCCAGGAATAAACCTAGCTAAAGAGGTAAAAGACCTGTGCTCAGAAAACTATAAGACACTGATGAAAGAAATCAAAGATGACAGAAACAGATGGAGAGATATGCCATGTTCTTGGATTGGAAGAATCAATATTCTGAAAATGTCTGTACCACCCAAAGCAATCTACAGATTCAATACAATCCCTATCAAAATACCAGTGGCATTTTTTACAGAATTAGAACAAAAAATATTAAAATTTGTATGGAGATGGAAAAGACTCCAAATAGCCAATGCAGCCTTGAGGGGAAAATAATGGAGCTGGAGGAATCAGACTCCCTGACTTCAGACTATACTACAAAGCTAAAGTAATCAAGACAACATGGTACTGGCACAAAAAAGAAATATAGATCAATGGAACAGGATGGAAAGCCCAGAGATAAACCCACACACCTATGGTCAACTAATCTATGACAAAGGAATAAGGATATACAATGGGGAAAAGACAGTCTCTTCAATAAGTGGTGCCAGGAAAACTGGACTGCTACATGTAAAAGAATGAAATTAGAACACTCCTTAACACCATACACAAAAATAAACTCAAAATGGATTAAAGACCTAAATGTAAGACCAGACACTATAAAACTCCTAGAGGAAAACATAGGAAGAACGTTCTTTGACATAAATCACAGCAAGATCTTTTTTGATCCACCTCCTAAAGTAATGGAAATAAAAACAAAAATAAACAAATGGGACCTAATGAAACTTAAAAGCTTTTGCACAGCAGAAGAAACTACAAACAAGACAAAAAGACAATCCTCAGAATGGGAGAAAATATTTGCAAACAAATTGACGAACTAAGGATTAATTTCCAAAATATATAAACAGCTCATGCAGCTCAATATTGAAAAAAACAACCCAATCATAAAATGGGCAGAAGACCTAAATAGACATTTCTGCAAAGAAGACATACAGATGGCCAAGAGGCACATGAAAAGCTGCTCAACATCACTAATTATTAGAGAAATGCAAATCAAAACTACAATGAGGTATCACCTAACACCAGTTAGAATGGGCATCATCAGAAAATCTACAAACAACAAATTCTGGAGAGGGTGTGGAGAAAAGAGAACCCTCTTGCACTGTTGGTGGGAATGTAAATTTATACAGCTACTATGGAGAACAGTATGGAGGTTCCTTAAAAAACTAGACATAGAATTAACATATGACCCATCGGTCCCACTACTGGGCATATACCCTGAGAAAACCATAATTCAAAAAGACACATGCACCCCAATGTTCATTGCAGCACTATTTACAATAGCCAGGTCATGGAAGCAACCTAAATGCCCATCAACAGATGAATGGATAAAGAAGATGTGTTACATATATTCAGTGGAATATTACTCAGCCAGAAAAAGGAACAAAATTGGGTAATTTGTAGAGATGTGGATGGATCTAGAGACTGTCATTCAGAGCGAAGTAAGTCAGAAAGAGAAAAACAAATATCGTATGTTAATGCATATGTGTGGAATCTGGAAAAATGGTACAGATGAACTGGTTTGCAAGGCAGAAATAGAGATTCAGATGTAGAGATCAAACGTATGGACACCAAGGGGGGTAAGTGGCGGGGGGTGGTGATGGTGGTGGTGGGATGACTTGGGAGATTGGGAATGACATACATATACTAATATGTATAAATTAGATAACTAATAAGAACCTGTTGTATAAAAAATAAATTAATTAAATTAAATTAAAAAGTTAAAAAAAAACCTATAGTGAACAATATTGAATTATGAAACACTACAGGTTTTTTCCTTTAAGATCAGGAACAAAACAAGGATGTCCACTTCTACTTCTACTCAACATATTATAGGGGTGTCTAGCCAGTTGAATACAGCAAGAGAAAGAAACAAAAAGCATCCAAATTGGAAAAGAAGATATAAAACTCTATTAGCAGATGTCATAATAGTCCCTATACAAAATCCCTTGAAATCTCCTAAAAAGTCAATAAAATCAATAAACAAGTTTAGCAATGTTGCAGGTTATAAAACAAAAATCAATTGCATTTCTATACATTAACTATGAACAATCAGAAACTGAATTTAAATATTAAATCATTTAAATTAGCATCAAAGTGTGAAAAACTTACGAAAAATATGACAAAATATATGCAAAAAGTATATACTAAAATGTACAATACATTGCGGAGAGAAATTAAATAATACCTAAGTAAATGGAGAGATATCCCATGTTCTAAACTAAAAGACTCAATATTATCAAGGTGAAAATTCTCCCCACACTTACCTATAGTTTCAATACAATCCAAATCAAATTCCAGACAAATTTTGGAAAAATTGGTCAACTGATTCTCAAAATCATATAGAAATGCAAAGTATCTAAAATAGGCGAGACAACCTGGAAAAGATAAAGTTGAAGAATTTACAGTACCTAACTTCAAGATTTATTCAAAAGCTATGGTGATTGTGGCATTGACATCAACATATACAAATAAGTCATTGGAAAATAGCTGAGAAACAAGAAATAGATCTATGCATATATAGTCAATTGTTTTCAACAAAGGTACAAAGGCAACTAAATGGTGAAATGATAATGTTTTCAAAAAATGGTGTCAGAACAATTGTATATCCATTTTTTAAAACATCCTTGATCAATATCATTTATTGCAAACAAATATTAACTTAAAATGGACCATAGACCTACATGTAAAAACTAAAACTTCTAAAGAAAGAAAAGTAGAAGAAAATCTTTGTGAACTCAGTTGGCCAAGATTTCCCAGATATAACACCAAAATATAATACTCTTAACAAAAATTTGATGAATTGGGCTTCATTAAATTAAGAAATCCTGCTCTTTGGAAGACACTGTAAATGAAAAGATAAGACACCAACTAGAGTAAAATATTTGCAAATCACATATCTGACAAAGAACTTGTATCAGCAATATAAAAAGAACTCTCAAATTCTACGTTAAAAAAGAAATCAAATAAATCCTCAGTAAAAAAATGAGCAACAGATTTGAACAGACACTTTAGCAAAGAAGATATATGGATGACAAAACATATGAAAATGTTCAATATCATTAGTCATTAGAGAAATGCAAATTCAAACCACAATCAGATACTAATTTACCTTTTAAGATGGCTAATATTAAAAAGATGGATCTTGCCAAATGTTGGAAAATATGTGGAGCAACTGGAATTTTCATACACTGATGGAAGAAATAGAAACTTACACAACCACTTTAGAAAACAGTTTGCCAGTTTCTTTAAAAGTTAAACATACACCTACCACCTGACCCAGCCTCTCTGTTCCTAGGCATGTATCAAGAGAAATGAAAGCATATGACTAGACAAAGACTTACACATAAGTGTTCACAGCAGCTGTATTTGTAACAACTGAAAAACTGGAAACTTAAGTGTCTACCATCAGGTGAGAGAATCAACAAATTGTGGAACAGTACTCAGCAATAAAGAGTCATGATCCATGCAACAAAATGGATGAATGTGAAAATAATTATGCTGAGTGAGAGAAGCTAGAGGAAAAAAAAAGTATACATTGTATGATTCCATTTATATAAAATTCTAGAGAATACAAACTAATCTGTACTGACAGGAATATATCAGTGGCTTTCTGGGAATTGATGGGGAATAGGATAGGGGGTGGAGCTGGGGAGGGGTGAGAATAAGAAATCAGGAGGGAACACAAGGAAACTTTTGGAAGTTATGGATATGTTCATAATCTTGATTATGGTAATGATTCCACCTGTGTATATATGTCAAAAATTATTATATTGTAGACTTTGAATATATGCAGTTTATTTTTTCATTTTGTCATTTATACCCCAATAAAGCTGTTAAAATTTTTAAAAAGGTGTTTAATTAGAGTAGTAGTATGTTCAAGTCATTCAGTGAAAACTGATTGGATTCTAACTATAGATCAAGTTTTTTTAAAAAAGGAAGTTTAGAAAAATTATCTAGATTGGTTATATGCAGATAAAATTTGAAGTTGAAGAAACCAGAAAAGGAGTAACTAAAGGAAAAAGCATAGACTCTGGAGTTAGAAGGACATAAGCTCAGATCCAGGATCTTCCACTTAATGCCTGTGTGACCTTAGGAAAGTTGACTAACTTCTCTGAGCTCAGTTACTTCATCTGTAGAAGAAGAAAGCACGTATCTGAGAGTTATCATGATGTTTAGAAATCACAGACACAAAGTATCTGGTGCAAAGCAGTCACCCCTTAACAGGAGAGCAGGTATTAATTGTATTTATTAATAGATAAGAGAAATATTTTTTTGGTCAGACATGAGGTTATAGAGGCCAAAACTAGAGAAGGGAGACAAAGTGAAAGCGGTGAAATATCTTGGATTTTATATAAAAAGACAAGATGTGGTGACTAATTAGTTTTTAGAAGCATGGGAAACAAGCATCAATCACTAAAAGAACGATAGCTCCGAAGTTTTTCTAGTAATCAGGGGGGGAGGGTCAAGGATAATATAGACTAGTTATACATCCACACAGATAGATTCTAAAAGTGGTTTTCTGATGCAAGTCTGAAGTTGAGTCTAATATATGTTATTAATAATTGGAAGCCTCCCTGGCTGCAAGCCTCACCAGCTTCTGTGTTACAGCAATGGCTATCAAAGTTCAGTTCCGTACCCAGCACTGACCAGGGCTGGAGTACCTGGGAAGGTGCTTCACTGCTGGGGCTGCTAGAGACTAGAATCACCACATTCTACTGCTGTCATGGAGACCACCTGTACCTGTGAGTGAGCGCTGCACTGAGGGGACCCGCAGAAAGAGCTTCTACTTTTCTCCTGCTTTCTGACCACCTCCACCACCACCCCCCAGGGCCTCTACTGCCTGAGTTAACAGCAAGCCAGCTAGCGAACAAGCCCAGGGAAATAAGAGTTTGCTGACCCCCAGCCCGGGGAAGCACAGAGCAGAACGTAAAAGTGCAGGACTGAGAGGGGACAGGTAAATAACCAGCACAGTGTCTACAGGAGTCACTGCAGAGAGAGAGAACAGGGATGAAGGTGAAATGGAAGCAACGAAGAAAGAAAAATAGTTAAAGAAGTGAATCAGAAAAGTTAAGTGCCCCAGAAGTTCAATGAAGAGAGAATTTGAAAAGACAGCCATTCAAAGGTGTCCACGGCTCGAGAGAGAGCAAGGTCTAAGAGAAGGCCACTGGATTTGACGATTAGCAGTCCTACTGACCTTGAAAATCTAGTGTTAGTTTCTCAACTATTGCAGGAGCAGGTGCCAGATTTCAGAAAAGGATCAATTTCAGCATATAAGATTGTGGGTATAAACTCGTCAGCTTCAACTCATGGTTGAAGTTTAGCAGAAAGTGTGGGAAGTCAACTGACTTATACACCTTTCTCAGAAATTGGACTCTAATAGGGTGACCAACTTGTTCCCATTCATCCAGAACTTTTGCAGTTTTAGCTTGGAAAGCTCCTGGTTCCAGAAACCACTTAGTTCCAGGCAAGCTGAGATGGCTGGTGACCATGACCCAGAATGTCTTAGAGAATGTGCACAAATAAGCTATATTCAGATTTCAACAAAGGATGCAGATGATGGTGACTTGTATGTTCTAATGTATTTCAAGAATAACCATCGTTTTGCTCCCTGGTTCACTAATAATGCAGTCATTCCACTTGACTTTAAATATGATTCTTCTTCATCCAGGTCTTACCCTTTTTAGTCTGTCTACTGGCTGCAATGACATCCCAAGAGAAACATTCTCCTGCTTGGCTTTTTTCAAGCTCAACCTCTTCACAACATCCCAGTTAATTAATATCTGCCCTGGGTCAGCCTGGAGGGAAACGTGTTGAGCTTGGAGATTTCCATTTGAACATTGAACCCTAGGAAGGAGCAAGGCAAATTTATACCAGTGGGTCTAATTGCTAGAAAGGTAATTCTGCAAAGATGGAAATCAGCTAAAAGATTAACACTGCTATACCAGCTTGAGTGCCCTGGCTAACAGAGAGAAAATAATGTTTCACTTAAATGAAGGGATACTGAATTAGGTAGATTACTCAAGAGACTGGTAATGGAATACAGAGCCTTTCACCTCCAGGTCACCATTACCAATCTGGTCCAGGGCAGTTCTAGACCATAGTTTTAAGGAGCTGAGGGCTCACCTCAGCCCTTACTGTCTGCAGCACTTGATGAACTGGTCTCTCAAAGCACCCGCATCAACCTCTCAAGGTCACTGTGGTTCAATGAAGATGTAGGAGGAAGCAAAGCCCCTCTTTGGAAGGGAGAGGTTGGCCCTGAGGATAGCCAAGGGCCACTACAGGGAAATTAGGATGGGGGAAAAGATTCAAGATGGGAAGTCACACAGAGCCGGGGGCGGGTGTGGGGGGGGGTGGGGGGGCGGGTGGGGGGTGGGAATCATGTTTCAACTCACATAGGAGGCAGTTAACTGTTTCGCCTTAGAATTGAGATAGAAGTGAAAGTGGTGATTAAGAGTTTGTTCTTTGTGACCACCTAGAGGAGTGGGATAGGGAGGGTGGGAGGGAGGGTGACACAAGAGGGAAGAGATATGGGAACATATGTATATGTATAACTGATTCACTTTGTTGTAAAGGAGAAACTAACACACTATTGTAAAACAGTTATACTCAAATAAAGATGTTTTAAAAAAAAAGAACAAAAAAAGAGAGTTTGTTCTTTGTTTGGGGAGGGAGTGGCAAGCAAGGAGGAGATTTGCATTAGAAGTAAAAACTTCATTAGAACGCAGAAAAAGATGAGCAAAACTGAGTCATGATATCACTTGTTACCACTCACGTTTGAATATGTCCCAGGGCTTATCTTATTCCACAAAATATTACCACAGACGGATAAAGTCTGATATAAGGAGATTAGCTTAATTCCTGATGCCAGTGTAACAAAAATCCTCTCCCATAATGGAACCCATATGTCAGCTGGGATCTCCCAGTCATTTATGATCCAGATAAGACTGTCTCAAACTGTACATTCCATACTTTGTAGGAGTCTAAAAAGTCCCCAAGATTCCTGCAAATTCTCAGAGATTGTGTGCTTATGGTTACCTCTGTATTGAAATTCCTGCTTTTCCTAAATACATTCAGTGGATAGGTTATCTGACCATTTGGGGCCTGCTCTGTCTGAGAAGACCTAAATGAGAAACTCAGCTGCTTCCTCCATCTCCAGGATCACTGTATTAAAATGCACAGAGACTTCAGTCAAAATGGGATGTGGGGTACGGAAGGGTGGAGGCCGTTTCTGTCACAGCAACACAGACCACAAATGGGGGCAGTCCTTGATTTTAAAAGTCTCAGAACACCCCCCCACACAGGGACATTCTCCTGGCCCCTTCACTCAGCTTGTGACTATCCAACTGCCCCTCTCTTTTCCCCTTGACCTTCTCGAGTGCCCCCAGAAACCCCACATTCTTATTTCCTTTGCAATTCTCACTTCCAAAGTCTCTGGGACCACCTTTTTGAGCATCTTGACAAGGCAAAAGGGCTTCCAGGTCAGGAATCCACCCTCTAGAGGAGGTGATCTAGGTTTTAAGAAACACTTTTTTTTCCCTCCCCACTATAGAAATACACCAAAGAACTATTTCAACAATAGCCCCAGAGACAAAACTCGAATTCAAAAAGATACTCGCACCCCTATGTTCATAGGAGCAATACTTACAATAGTCAAGACATGAAAACAACCTAAATATCCATCGACAGATGAATGGATAAAGAAGATGTGGTACATATATAAAATGGAATATAACTCAGTCATAAAAAGAATGAAATAATGTCATTTGCAGCAACATGGATGGACCCAGAGATTATCATACTAAGTGAAGTCTGACAAAGACAAATATCATATGATATCGCTTATATGTGGAATCTAAAATATGACATAAATGAACTTATCCATGAAACAGAAACAGACTCATAAATATAGAGAACAGACTTGTGGTTGCCAAGGGGGACGGGGGTGGGGGAGAGATGGATTGGGAGTTTGGGGTTAGCAGATGCAAACTATTATATATAGAATGGATACATAACAAGGTCCTACTGTATAGCACAGGGAACTATATTCAATATCCTGTGATAAACCATAATGGAAAGGAATATGAAAAAGAACATATATATGTATAACTGAATCACTTTGCTGCACAGCAGAAACTAACACAACATCGTAAATCAACTATACTTCAATAAAATAAATTAAAACAAACAAAAAAATAGCTCAAGAAAAGGAACTTCCCAGTTCAGCTCATTTCTCAGGAGATAAAACAAAAACGTGGAAATGTAGTACCATTCAAATACATTGGCAGATTGAGTTCCCCCAAGTAGAAGGCATAACTAGAATTTTGGCACCTTCATGAAGAATTACATGGAATACTGAGCAGTGATGGGCTGTGGCCATGTTATTAGACATAGACATGAGTGGTCCTACAATAATTCCAAATTGATGAACCAAACCTTTAATAAAGACAGTTTGGGGACATTAGGTTTGAGAGGGACTACTTAGGGTTGAGTGCCTTGGAATGTGTTTCTGATGGGGGCGGGGGAAAGATGTGTAACTTCACTAGAGAATGCAGGTTTATCATCGCCGGCTGCTGGAAAAAATCTATAGGCGTCAAAGTTGTTTCTAGAAAGGTAACTGTGGTAAGTACATAGTTTTTCACTTTCCTATTAAATATATTATAGCAATGTACCCTTTAAGCAGAAGACACTGCTTAAAATACATTCATTCTCATCTAATTCAAGCCATCATTTTACAGGTAAGGAAACTGAGGCCCTAAGAGGCTGGTGGACCTAGGGCAAGAAATGGGAGTTTTTCTCCTTGTCCTCCCATGTTACCATCCCCTGGTTCTCATGCATTAAAGCCATGTAGATTTATAAGAGCAAAAATGATTTATGAATCCTGGGGAATGACAACGAGGAGAATTTTTTAAACATATGTTTAAATATTCTGTGCCCTTGATTTGATGGGAGATGTAAGAGAGCACGGGAAAGTTGACCTATAGATCATTGGGATGATCCAGCTGAGCCAAATAAGACAGCTTTTCTTTAACTGGGTACTTTGGAGTAGCTGAGATATTTTTATTCTGGTAATGGAGAGATAGATATGGCCTCTGGGAACACTTCTTGGAAATTGTACTTTCTCCAGATGCTCAATTTGGGTGTGGGACAGATTGGCTTCAAGGCCAAAAGCAACAAACATTACCACAATCCCACTGGTCAGAGAACTGAGGATCTTCAAAGGTTTGGAGGCTTGCCACGAGACCCTTGGGTTTTTGTCATCAGTCTCAACAGCAACCTTAAAATTCTTTGGACAGCAATAGCCATCAAAGCTGATGGTCGATAGAGCCTGCGCAGGCAGGAGTGAGCCATGGCTGCTGAGCTCTGGTAGTTAATGCCCCTCTCCAGACACTCACTCCATCAGGCTCCAAGACAGGCATTGAACGAGGTTAGCCATTTACCTAATGGTTCCCTACTACTCAGTGGGAGGTAATAAAGTTCCTCCTGCCCCAGGCTGCCACACTTACTGGCAGAAACTGGCTGAATAGAAAATATCTGGGAGTATTTCTAAGTACACAATCTGGTCCTGATAAGTAGTTATCTCCATAAAGCCATCTAATATTAAATTTTATTGAATCTTTTCAAAAGCACACTTGGAAATCTCAAGTTTGGAAGTGAGGGGAGGTGGTGGGTAAGCCAAAACATCAGAAAGCTATTATATGGGCAAATATAATATCAACCTCAGTAGTAGATATGTATGAAGGTCCACACATTGGAAATATAGCTTGGAAAGTGTAGACAGTCCCTACCCACATCTGTATAGCAAGTGTGTGGGGAAACTGTCTATATGCAAGTCGGTAAGAAATAACCTCTATGTGCAGCAAAATACGCACTCACAAAACATGTCATTCTAGTGTCAGAAAATGTCAACAGATAATGGCTGTCTTTCTTACCTGACTTTCATATGCATCACACCCTCACTTATGGTATGTTGGCACTTGCCTTAATCTGGAAAAATCTGAATTCCAGAGTTAGTTGGAAAAGAAATGCTGTTTCACATTTAAGAATGTACTTATCTGTGTATTTCAGTAAACTCATTTGTATTTTGAATTTTTTTAAATTGAGGTAACACTGGTTTATATCATTATGTATATTTCATGTGGACAACATTATATTTTGACTTCTGTATACACTATAGTGTGCTCACCAGTAGTTTAGTTTCCATCCGTCACCATACAGTGAAGTCCTTTAACCATTTTGCTTAACCCTCTAACCCCCTTCCCCTCTGGTAACCACTACTGTGTTCTCTGTATCTATGTATTTGTTTTTGTTTGGTTCAGTTTGTTCATTTATTTTGTTTTAGATTCTACATATGAGTGAAATCATATGATATTTGTCTTTCTCCATCTGACTTATTTCATTTTGCATAATACCCTCAAGGTCTATCATGTTGTCACAAATGGCAAGATGTTATCCTTTTTTATGGCTGAGTAATATTCCATTATATATTCCATTCCATTACACAAACACACACACACACATATACACATATATACATATACATATATATACCACTTCTTCTTTATCCATTTATCTGGGGATGGGCAAGATATAGACTGTTTCCATATCTTGGCTACAGTAAATAATGCAGCAATGAACATAGGGGTACATATATATCTTTTCTAATTAGTACTTCTATATTACTTAGATAAATACCCAGAAGTGAAATAACTGGATCATATGGTAGTTCTAGTCTTCGTTTCTTTGAGGAAACTCCATACTGTTTTCCACAGTGGCTGCACCAATTTTCATTCTTACCAACAATGTGTGAGAGTTCCCTTCCCTCCACATCCTCCCCCAAATTTATCATTTCTTGTCTTTTCGATAATAACCATTCTAATGGGCATGGGGTTATATCTCATTGTGGTTTCGATTTGCGTTTCCCAAATAATCAGTAATGTTGAACATCTTTTCACGTGTCTGTTGGCACGTGTCGGCATGTCTTCTTTGGAGAAACGTCTATTCAGATCCTCTGCCCATTTTTAATTGGGTTATTCGTCTTTTGTTGTTGAGTTGTATGAGTTTTTTATACATTTTGGACAATAATCCCTTTCTGGATATGTGCCTTGCAAATATCTTCTCCCATTTGGTAGGTTGTCCTTTTGTTTAATTGAGGGTTTTCTTTGTTGTGCAGAAACTTTTTAGTTTGATGTAGCCCCAATTGTTTATTTTTGCTTACTTCCCTTGCCTGAGGAGACATATCCAGCAAGATATTGCTATGACATGTCAAATAGTGTACTGACTTTATTTACTTCTAGGATTCTTGTGGTTTCGGTTCTTACCTTAAAGTCTTTAATCCATTTTGTGTTCAGTTTTGTATATGGTATAAGAAAGTGGCCCAGCATCGTCCTTTTGCCTGTAGCTCTCCAGGACATTTTTTAATTTTTCCTTTTATTTCTTCATTGACCCAGTGGTTGTTCAGTAGCATATTCTTATAGTCTCCACATATTTGTGATTTTTCAAACTTTCTTCATGTAGTTGATTTGTGGTTTTATACCATTGTAATCTAAATTTAAAAATAAGTTGCTCATTCTTAAATATGGATTTATTTGAGGTTATTCCAGCCATTTTATAATCTAATTTAAATTCTGAATTTTCTTCTCAGTGATATAAAATATAGGTCTCAGTCTATTTCTTAACCAAAGATATATCAATTCCACTGAGATTTCTACTGTTTCCCTGTTTTCACTTCATTTCTAAATGCTTTTCATCTTTCTACTTGACTTACTTTTTTCTTTCTTTCCTTTTTTCTCTTTGTTGTATTTTTTGAGGAACATCTTAAAATTGAACTGAGATTATTTAAATGAAGAATGTCAAAGCCAATTATAGATTGACAGGAAATGACAATTAAAGATTTGATAGCTATGATATAATAGGACTTCTCCCTCACAAAGTGCATGCATTTTTTCCAATTGTTCTCATTATGAAGATGGCACAACTTCTATATAATTGACTTATTTTATAGGAGAGGTGATGAGCTGAACCAAAGGACTAATTGTTTTTATCATTGTCAAGTCACCACATATATTCCCCTGAAAAGAGGGAAATAGCCCTACAGAATTTGTTTGAAGGAGAGATTAATAGGGAATTAGGGCTTGGTCTGGTCTGATGGCCAGTGTAGTAAATGCTGGGACCCAGTCTGCTGTAGTAGTGAATGCCCAACAAATGAAATGGTCGCATTACTACTCTTAGGCTGTTCATTGAACTCCGTACCTACCAGAAGCCAAGGGAGAAAAGACCACTGACTGCTAAAGATCACAAACTTATAGCAAACGTGCATGTGTACACGTGACCAAAACATTTTGGCCAATGAGTTCACCTAAAACAGAGCTCCTATTTCATGTACATAGAGTACATTTTATTCACTTCAAAGTTTGGAAAGAGTATGCAGCTGAGACCCAGAAGATCTGCGTCCAGTCTGGCCCTGCTAATAGCTAGATGTGTGACTATTGTGTTGATAGTGTCTACATCTCCAGGAGTTGCATCCATGGCACAACTATTGGGAGAGGGAAGGCATTAGAGCCTGGGAGGTAGAAACTTTGATTTCCCTTTTTGGTTGTTGGTCTGTCAGAAAAAGATGTTCATCATCCTGAACCCTCTCCTGTGCCTCCCTTTTTCTCAATTTCACCTCCCCCCCCCCAAAATCTTTCCTTTGCTATCCATAAACACAGAATTCTAAAGTGATAGGCTTTCAGGATATATTACACTAATACACCATCAACATTGTCATTATGATGTATTAACACAATGCATCATCATAGACCTGTCAGAGTCGTGATTTATGACTCAAAAATGTGTTGTAGTGTAGCAAGGCATCAGGGACCCAACTGACTGAATACTTGTTTATTTTTACACTTAAGGGCTTTGAAAGTAAGTTTCACACTACTTCTCCTCAAAGAAGAATTAGGGGAAGACTTTGAAAGGAGGACTCCATTTCAAAACACTATAGGGGCCAGTGGGTCACACTTAAGAAATAAAGGTTTATGTTTTCCCATACCACTTTAAGTTCAGAATCAAACTTCCACACGTCAAGTCCTTTGGCTTCCACTGAAGAAATCTAGCCTTTTCCATGCCTTTCCACCCCTCTATTTAGAACTCCCTTAATAGTAAAGTGTGAGAGGTGTGGTAGGAAAGGTATACATTAGAGGCTTTCTTTTACTGCCAAAAGTAATAAGGATAGTGTTATATTTTATGAGAGTAATAAATGTGATTATGCAGGGAAAATCTGCTTGTGAAGTAGCTGGGTGCTGGCATTACACATTTTCTTCCTGAGCATTAAGTTCTTTCATAATGTCCTTGTCAAAGTATTAAGCACATACTGCATGAAGAGCATTGAGCATGGTGCCAAGAGAAAGGCAGAAGAGGTGGAGCCATTGCAGAGAAAGAAAGAAGGGAATTAAAGACAGCCAAGAAGAAATATTGTATCACTTGCATTATAATAACCCCTTGGAAATGACTGTGATGGAAGAAGTTTCATCAGGAAAGGCTTCTGGAAAAAGATGAGTCATGGGGCAAAGTTGGAAGGACAGACGCTGGGGAAGAGACGAGAAGGATGTCTGATTGTCCCCAACTCTAGGATAACAGTTCTTTCCAGAATATAGTCATTCCTTGGCATCTGCAGTGGATTGGTTCCAAGACTCCTGCAGATACCCAAATCCGTGGATGCTCAAGTCCCCTACAAAAAATGGTGGTGTACAGTCAGCCATTGGAATTAGCATCTCTACACTTGACCCGATTTGCTCCCTAGAGCCTGGTTTCTTAAGAACTAAAGGGATATTAAATCTGGAGTCTGAGAACTTGGATTGACTCAGGTCCTTTCAGCCTCCTCTGCATAGCCCACCTCCACCCTTCAACTTGTCTAGACAGCAGCATTATCACTTTCACAAATGGCAAAATCTGAAATCATCAGACATGTAGAAAGTGCCTTTGGTCAAATGTTATTATTGGATCCAAGACCTAGGGCACAGCCCCAAACTTGACAGATCAGAGCAAATGTCACCTTAAGGATATCTGTACACTATGACACACTTTTTCTTATTGAAAAAAAAAAAAAAAGCTTAGTGTAATTACAGCCAGGCCTGGTTCACCCAGGCTTTTTCATCCCCATGTCTGAGGAGCCAGAAATGTAACTAGCAAAGAATTCACCAACAAGAGAGGCAGGGAATTTGCCAAGAGTTTATTAATCTAAGGGTTTATTTTTTCATCCAAATGTAAAAGGAGTTTGCAAACTGGTTCAGATTAACCTGGTCACGTTGTATATTTTATTAACTTTAAAACATTTTTTAAAACCCTTTTCACATTAAAAAAAAGTACTTAGCGTTAGACAGGGATGGTGAGGGTGAAGGAAGGTTGTTTGCTTAATAAAGTTATAAGGAGAGATGCGTCAGCAGCTTCATTTCCACTTTCTGGTTTCAGCAGAAACAGCTGCAAAATGTCTCTTCTAACTCAAGCCTTTTTATGATTTTTACTAACTTCTTATTCAAAAATGTCTTTTATTGAGTTTCTAAGGAATCTTGCCACCATGGAGAGAAGAAAGAACATATATGAACACTTTATGCCTCATTCACCATCACAGGTGAATCAAAATCTTCAAGATAATTTGGTTATTGGCTTCAGGTAGTTCTGTTGACTTTTTATGTTTTCGAGTAAAGCAAAATTACCCAGTTTTCCCATGTATCCTACATTCTAATCACTGAAATGGCTGCCATGATTGAAATTCATGATTGGAGCCCTATTATCCCCAAGACAACATCTAAGCTCCTGGGCATGGATTCAAATATCTTCATGAACTAGCCTTTCTTTACCTCTCTACCTATATCCTCCATTATTTCCATGCCTTAAATTCTAAATTCTTGCCATAATAACTCTCAACTGTTTCATACTTTGTCAGCCTCTCCCTTGTCTCCAAGCCTTGCATGGGCTGTTCCCTCCATCCTTCTTGCTGCAGCTTCCTCACATTTTGTCTGGCTCACTCCTCAGCCTCTAGGTCTCAACTTGGGCATCACCTCTCCCAGGATGATTTCCTCATCAGCTTAAGACAAGGGCTAGCTGCCCCGTCTGTGTGCTGTCATGTCAAAGCTTGCCAGGATGACTGATTTTTCCACAGTACTTATCACACTGTCGTGGAATCATCATACTTGTACTGTGTCCCTGACCACACAATTGGCCCTTCAGGTGTATCTGAATCTCAGTTATATTTCCCAGAATCTAACATGGTGCCTGGAATATTCATCCCTCATATAAATATTTGTTGAATAAATGAGCACAAATAAATATAATATGTATATCGATTCCATGTCCTGCTGAAAACCCTGCATTAATTTACATGACTTCTTAAGTATATTAAATTATTTTAAACCCTTTACACATTAACAAGATCCCTTATCTTCACCCCAGCACAAAGCCTTAGACATAGCAAGTGCTCAATCAGTATTAAACAATTGACTAATGAATAGAAGCTCTTCGTGCTCAAAGGAATAATTGACATCTTTGTTATGCAAAACCAGAGACCATGCCTAGCCTAGTACCCCATGTTGCTGCTGTTTGTATCATGTTGGAATTCTTGATTACTGAAACACTAAAATTCTTTTTTTTTTTTTTTTCAGTTAAGCCAACTTAGATATAGGCTCCTTGGGCATTCACCGTATTGATCAAAAATTGGCTCATCATAAGGAAGACTTTGGTCTAGGGCAGTGTATATTTTAAGAGACCCCAGGAAAAGGCACAGTTATCCCTTTATTGACCCTCTTAAACTCACTGGCTTTAAATGTCTAATGAGTGTTTTACCATTTGCGTTTAGGGCTTTGATCTCCATAAAAATGTTGATGGCCCCTGGCAGAGAGGTTCTTAGTCTGTTTAGTCACCAAGACCCTGACATTGGCAACAACACTCTAACCTCTCTTGAATGATCTTAGATGAATTTGTATCTCGATTAAGACCCTTTGAAGGCTAGACAATTAATCCAGTAGCTGGCAGTGTCTGCAAAGCCACGACCTCATAAAACCATCTGGCCGAGAGCAGAGTCTAAGGAAACAGAATTGGGTTCAGTAAGATTTGACAGGGAGGATTCTGGGAGAAAGCTGGGATGATTGCCCTGACCAAGTGTGGTGCTGTTAAAGCCCATGAGCATCTAGTGAGCAGTCTGGGGATACTGATGTCTGGAGTAGAGTCAGATCTTGAAGGATGAAGAAAAAAAGAAGAAGGGAGAGGAGAATCAAACACAAGCTACACAAACTTTACAGATTTTCCCTCTAACTATGCCTCAACCAGAGGTGGCATTTGGGAAACACAGCCACGTTAACCCTGGTAACCGTAACTACCGTCAGCTAACATAAGGGTATCTTAGTAGCTCAGTGGAAAGAGTGGAGACATTTGAATCAGAAAGACGCAGGCTCCCTTTTGTAGTTAGGTGATCTTGGACAGGTCATCTCAAAGCCTCAGTTTCTTCGTCCATAAATAGGAATTGCAGTGCTTATGTCATAAGCCATTCTTAGGATTAGAAGTAATCTTTGCCTGGCAAATAGTGGGTGTTTAGTAAGTTGCCTTCCCCTTCAACAGGATTGCAATGCCTTTTCAGTTTGGCATTTAATTCTGAGTTATCATCACCTTTGGCCAATAGAATGCTTTTAGAGCCTTTTTATATAACAGGAGAGGAGAAACAGGGAATATCCATAATTGAAACCTCTTTGATTTAGAGGTGACTGTTGCCAACATTATAAAGTGAGTTCCATGTTTCTCATGTCCAAGACATAGGGGGAAAAAAAAGGTGAAAAATCAGCCAATTAGTTGTAAGTTCCCTCTATCTCCAAATATCCAGGTATTTAGCCATGTGGGAGAAACAGTATATGACTTGATGACTTTTTCATTTGTCATCCATATGGCTTGGCCATTTAGAGGAAGAGTAATCAGTATAGATACCTATGTCATTTTGAGTCTTCAGGTTTTCTCATCAATCTAGATCATGGGCCAGATTATTAACTCCCTCTTTCTCCCTCAGGAAGTACAAGCATATGTGTTTGTTAATACCTTAATGAGTCTTTTTGTTCTATTTCAGAGCAAGGTTCTTTAACAAGAAGGTTTTAAATAAATTTAAATTTTCTTAAGCTGCAATTAATCTATTTTGCCACTTTCAGTTGGACTATTTTAAAATTCTCTGAGTGATGATATTTTTCATGAATATCACTGTTTTTAAACTCATCTTATACTTTCTCAGCACTTTTGAGATGTCTCCTGCCAAATCACATGTAGAATTGCCAACAGTTAAACAGGTTTTTTAAAGAGATGAGTCAGAGAAAAATCAATCAAAGATTTTGAGATGAAGGAACCTCAGGTTTTCTAGCCCAATCCTTCATTTCACAGACGAAGCTGAGACACGGAAAAGGTGAAATGATTTGCCCAAGGTCACACAAATAAAATATGACAAAACTGAGATAAAACTCAGCCTTTCCAGTTCAGTTTCCTTCTTCCTAAAAAAGAATCAAAATTCTGAAAATTTTGAAAGAAGCAGTAGCTAGCACTGTCATGACAAGCTACTGAAGGAAACTGGGACATGGGCTGCACCAAGAAACTTTCGACAGCAATTTCAAAGAATATAGGGAAGTTGTTCATTAATAAGTAATGGTTCATGCACCTCAGTGTTCAGAGCAGCACTATTTACAATAGCCAGAACATGGAAGCAATCTAAATGTCCATCGACAGATGAATGGCTAAAGAAGATGTGGTGTATGTATACAATGGAATACTACTCAGCCATAAGAAGGATGAAATAATGTCATTTGCAGAAACGTGGATGGACCTAGAGATTATCATACTAAGTGAAGTAAGTCACACAGAGAAGACAAATGTCATGTGATATCACTTATATGTGGAATCTAAAAAGTGATACAAGTGAACTTACTTATAAAACAGAAACAGACTCACAGACATGAAAATCAAACTTATGGCTACCAAAGTGGAAAGAGTGTGGGAGATAAATTAGGAGTTCGAGATTAGCAGATACAAACTACTATATATAAAATAGATAAACAATAAGGGTCCTACTGCATAGCACAGGGAACTATATCCAATATCTTATAACAAACTGTAATGAAAAGAATCTGAAAAAGAATATGTGTGTATATATATATATATATATATATATATATATATATATCTATATATATCTGAATCACTTTGCTGTACACCAGAAACTAACACAACATTGTAAATCGACTATACTTCAATTTTTAAAAAACCAATGAATTTTAAAATCTGTAAGATTAAAGTTGGGAAAAAAATTTTTTTTAAGTAATGGTGAGCTAAAGAAAAGGAGCACATATTACAATTCTAGAATTCTTACTATATCTTACACTAATACAGTGGTTCACAGTTAGGGATGATTTTGTCCCCTAGGGGATATTTGTCATTGTCTTGAGAAATTTTTGGTTGTCACAATTTGGGTGTACGTCGGGGGAATGCTCCTAGCATCTAGTGAGTGGAAACCGAGGATGCTGTTAAAGATCCTACAGTTTGCAGGAGCGATCCCTGCAACAAATAATAATCTGCCCAAAATGTCCATGGTAACAAGGTTGAGAACCCCTCAACTTTATCAGAACCAACATCTACTTCTTGTAACCACCTTTACTATACTGAAATGAAATCCATAGGAATTATCTGCAGCCTCGACTAAATATAAGGGAGAAATAAAAGTATAATCATTTATAAGAAAATTATCTGTAGTTCAGTTTGTAAAACTCAGGGACAAGTACACCGGAAGGTGCTTGTACATATTCATTGGAACATCACTAAGGATGCTACCTATGGAGGGCTGCTGGTGCACGTACCACAAATGATTTTGCTGCCAATGACATGACTTTCTGAAATGGTGAACAAATCTTAATAAAACTTTGAACAAAATATGATAAAATAAAATCTCTCACTAATTTTCGTGTCAGTATATGTTAAAACCATGAAAAGATACTTTGTGCTTATATGTAAAACAGACCAGGTGTCTAGTGGGATGTCCAGAAGTCCTGCAGATCATGGGCAAGTGCTTATTCTACAGGCCTCTCTAGCACATCACAGGGCATGTAGCATCCCTGATCCCCATCCAATAACTGCCAGCAACACATGCCAAATATTTTAACAATCTAAACCCACCCACACACATTTCTAAAATGCCTTCTGAGAAGGCAACACTTCCCCTTTTAAGCACCACCAATTTGGATGATAATGTAAATATATATATCATAAGTAAATTTAACAATTGACTTGGATATAAAACAGCTTTTTAAACAGTAACTTTACTCTTTCCTTGGTAGGCCCTTCTTTGGTTTTAACAAAAAGCCAGATTGACTCCTAAAACTCCCTGTGCCCATATTCTTTTTTTTTTTCCTTTAAAAAGAAAATCACGTAACACCTATTTCACAATCATAAAAACTGGTGGTTTCTCTGATGACCTTATTTCCAAATATGTATATTTTTTCTCTAAAAATGTTTATTTTTAATGAAAGAACTTCAGATTTTGTTTTTGATGAGTTCACAATGCTTAGTTATGGATATGATAAGCAAAATATATAGCAACAACAAAACCATCCATTTTCTGAAAAACTGTGTCTTAAATGAGTGATAAACATAGTAATTTCTCTCCCATTAGAGTGGATGTGTGTGGATTCTGATGGTGCAGTGAAGAGTTATAGTCCCACGCCATAATAAGATTTTACAATAGTGAAACCTCAACAGTTGACTAACTTCTGTTCTTCAAGCCAAAACACTATTTAAAAACACCAAATTGCTACTGATTCTTAAATTCTTAACTTATGTACAAATTGGAAGATTTAGGTGGTCATCTCATAGAATCTAAGGAAATGAGCTGGTGGAAGAGAAGAGAATATTTTCCAGGTCTTGTACTTATTCTTGACTAGATGGATTTAAATCTTACTAAAAATAAATCATCGACAACATCTTAAACCATGATCCAAACATGTATGTGTGTTTTAAAGTAGAGGGTAGGGATGGGAAAGTGGATGAGCTCGTGGGGTTTATAGGTTATTTCTACTCATAATCCTTCATCTGGAGCCACATCAATTTTATCATTTTATTTGTATGTTTCCAAAAGATTTTGTTCCAACAAAGCATTTCTCCATCTAAAAAAATTTGAAAACCACAGCCTTAAGGGAAATTAGGCAGCAGACATAAAGAAATATAATATAGGTCAAATTTCATCACAACAAATATTATTGTGACAAAATCTCTATATAGCAGAAGATTTCGGAGCCCTAGGCAATAACACATTCTTCTTAAGAAATATGCAATACAACAAAATAAAAGAATCTGGACAATCTTTTTATTACAGTGACCTTTGACCTGTATTCTTTGCTTGGTGGAAGAGTGGATCTGTCAGTTGGAATTCAGTGTTGTTAGTTTCCTCTAGGTATAACCATTTCCTTTTCTATCTATTTGGTGTCTGCCAAATGTTTATAGTGAAATAAAAGACCTGAGTGGTTAAAAAGCCACACCTAGAAGTGTGCTCCATAAACCCTAATAACTATTCAACTTTGGTGCCAAGAACAAGAGGAATGATAATCATAAAAGGACCATTGAGGTCCCATATGATAGGGAGAGCTGGTTGCCACCCAATGTCCATTTTCTCCTTCTTCCTTGTTATCCAAAACCTGATTTTACCTGTATACGTTAGCAACTGACATACAGCCTACTTTCCCCAGCCTCTCTTGATATTAAATATGGCTAACGAAATATAAAAATGTGGGGTGGGTTTTCAGAGAAGGTCACTTAAAAGGAATAGTCTAAGCAAAGAAGAGCTGCCATCTTCCTTCCTGTTTCTAGAAGTCAGTGATAATAGCTAGAATTTCCTCTGCCACCTGGGAAAATTCGTTATCCTTGAAGATGAAAGCCATGTGTTATGAAGCAGAAAAAAAAGAAAAATCTTGAGTTCCTAGTGCTTTTGGAGAGCCACCCAACAGCCCTGGATTGCCTATCTCTGAACCACTATTGCAGGAAAGAATAAATACTTGTTTGATTTATCCTCTAGAAGTGGGATTCTGTTACTAGCAGCCAAATATAAATGGTATATCATCCTATCCTAACCAGTATATCCTTCTTTTCCATATACTTTGGGATTATATTGCTTGTATTTTTCTATTCAGTCAAAGTATACCATGTACTTTTATTATGTACCAGGACCTGTACTGAGACTTAAGGTTTTAGTAACAGAAATAAATAAGACATGCACCTTTCTTTCATGGAAATATCTCTAATTCCAGTCATTCTAATAGGCAAAATAATACCTTTAATGGAGATTATAGGGCCACACTAAAAAAAGTGCCTTAAAATTCTGAGTTTCTTTCATGTTAGTTTTATTTTTTAACATTCTACAATTGTTTTCAGGTTCCCTGAGGTAGGATTGATACAATAAGCTGCATATTTTTAAGGCCATAATTTGATAAGGTTTGAAATATGCATACACCCACAAAACCATCGTCACAATCAAGATAGTAAATATATCCATCACCCCTATGCATTTTCTTGCATCATTGCAAAATCCTTCCCATCCACATGTCCCACCTCCAAATCCCATGCTCAGGCCAACATTAATCTGCTTTGTATAAATGTGCTAAATTTTTTTCACCAACAGTTCTGATGGAAAGGCACATGGCTATATACTCGCATGTTTTGCTCAGTCTATAGAGCTCATCTGTTTTCCAGATTTCTAAGATGGCAAGCTATTCTGTTATTGTTTGTTTTCTATAATTTATAGGACTATATCTCAGGTTAGCTACATGTGGATAAGAAAGGAGGAATCCTTGATGTTCATCTTTTCAATTATATGCATGATCAATGATAAATATTTTTATTTGTACGTATAGTTGGATACCAAAGTGAGACTTACACATATCACATGACTGCTGGAACAGGGAAGTTACTAACACTTAATTCAGAATTCTTCCTGGCTTCTAGACTCTCTGTTTGTATCTGAGGGCATAAAGAGAGGGAGTGCACACACACACACACACACACACACACACACACACACACACACGCACACAACATTAACTTTTTAAAATAATTTCAAATATTACAAATATAAGGAGCTTTTATGGTATCATACATTTTTCCTTAATGATTTCAACTTGTATCTTTGACATACAAATTAACTCTTGGTTCAACTTATAAGAAGCCAAAGATTTTGTAGTAATTGTGGGATAAAAGTTCCCAAGATATCTTTGAGAGAAAGTACCTTTTTAAAGAAAAGGAATCCCTATACCACACAGTAAGGCTCTGGAAATTGAAAGACATCTAATTCCTATAGGTTTCTAGCTTTGAGGAGCTTGCACAGTGCCAGGTAAGGAAACCCTATTTGAATAGATTTGACTCAAACTCATAAAAGAACCCATCTCATGCGACGGGGGAAGCAACTTAAGAAAGCCTGCTTGTAAGTTGCCATAGATCATCATGTGTGACCCTAACTCCACATGATTTCCTGCTTTTTCCAGGTCTTTAGTCACTGATGACTGCTACTGATGGTTACACTACACCAAAGACAGTAGACCGGGGGGAAGAGTAAGCTTTCAGAGTCCCTGTTCTCTAATATTTTTCTCTTCCTACTCTTGGACCCCATTCTGAATTCCTCCAAGCAGTGTTATTTAGTTAGATATTTGGATTAGACTCCCATGCTGCCAACAGCGCATCTGTTTTCTCTCTCCACTAACGAAATCAAGTGTAGTTTGGAAACAGCTCATTGACTATGTACGAAGATAGGTCCCTGCAAACCAGATCAGAGCCAAAACCATTAAGCCATTACATTTTGTGTTCTCATGTTTTATAGCCCTCTTATTCACCCTCTGTGGTAGGAGGTTTTCTGACGTACTTCTGACCTCTCAGGGAAAAGTCATTGGCACCTCAGCCCCGTGGCTGACCTTGTGGTCTGGACTCATGTAGGAAACAAATTAGACAGTGTGATTTGAGGGGCTCTGGGAAATTCTCTCCTCCCGCCTCCTTTTCCTACCACCCAGCCATCACTTTACCAAATATTTAGACTATCTCCCAGATCACTGATACCTGGTCACCAAGTCATCTTGAACTGTCAAGAGTACAAGTGGAAGCCAGACTGGAAATGTTGACCATTACATTAACATGACGCTACCCAATTAAATGAAAATTCACAAGTTAGAGAATGCTGATCATACCTCTTAAAGCTGTTGGTAATCTCAACCATTGCCACTTCTTTGATTTTTTCACAGTGCCTTGCATTTAGAAAGTGCTCAGTAATTGTTTACTTGACAAAAAGAGATGGAGAAAAGAATGCATGAAACACCGACAGGTGAGCTCTCACTTAGTTTGCGAGACACATAGGGCCCTAACTATTTCCTGACTGAATGAATACCCTGAGTGATATTTGACCAAGCTTGCCATAAATTCTCTTCCAGTGAATTTCTAACCTTAACTCTCTTAGTGTTCATAATGTCTTTCATGTTCCTCTTAGAGTTCTAATCTCTGAATGGCTCTGGACCCACATGAGCAAAATAATAGGATTCCTATTTGAAAAATAGAGTGCGTTCCAGCTCACTCAAGTCAAGGCAGTAGTAGGGTAGATGCAGGGACAGAGCTAGGAATTGAGATCTGGAGGTTTGGAGAGCAATCTTTGCCCTGCTGTTCTGAGGCCACCATTGACGGCAGCTATACAATTTATTGTTCCAACAGGACACTTTTGAGTGTGAAACGAAAGTGCTAAGAAAAATTAAGCTAGAGCAACAGGTATACACTGATCCAAGCGGGACACTAGCTCATCTGCAAACTAGGCAAGTTAACTTCTCTGAGAACTTCAGTTTCATTATCTATAAAATTGAGAGTCGGCAAAGATTACCTGCTTGGTTTCCTCAACTCTAAAGCATTGAGTCGAGAGCCAATCTTCATTTCTCATTCCTAGATTCTCAGCTACGTTTAAAATAGGAATACATACTTTCTCTGATTTTTCACTTCTCTTCCATGTCTATTCAATGGAAATTTTTGGCCACATAAAATCCTCTTGGAGATCAATTTCAAGGAAGTCAGTCTTTCTAATGGTCTGTCTCTAGGTGTAGAGCAGCTTTCAGCACTGCCAGAAATGTAGTTATCCAGAGAGCATGTGGGCCACTATCTCCATGAACTCTCCCCTGAATATATTTTTATTTTAATTATAGCAGGAAAATAGTGATGAAAATGGTGATGGGAAGACTGTTGCAGGATATTTACTCTTCATAGCTGAGCTCAGTTCCAATTCCTTGGACTCCCTTTTTCTAGAACTGCCTCATTTCCATTCATCACCATCTGTCAGCCATAATGATGCGTTAAACAACTGTATTTTGAAATAGCCAGTAGTTTCCATATGGCCCTTCTTCCCAGCCAACAAGAAAAATAATTTATTCCTTACACATGTATTATTTCACTTGATCCTCACATCGACTCTGCGTGAAAATTATATGATTCAGAGAAAACAAGTGACTTGTCTAAAGGGATGTAGGTATCAAGCAGCAGTCAGAATTGGATTCCAGTCCAATTTTATTATTCCATGTTGTATCTCAAGAAATCCTGTGATAGATGAGGTAAAAAGACTGATCATGCTTAGGAACTTTTGCTTTATAAAATATTTAAATTTAAATACCAGAAATATGATAGTAGGGATGGCAAAAACAATATCGTCAGTTATGGTCCAGATGTGAAATTCTTCTTATTCAGCATTTAATGATTCCTTCAACGTGGTTGTCCTTTATCCACAGCTAAGGGGATGTTATAGATAACCTTTCAAAAAAAAAAAAAATCTTTCAAGATATTGGAGCCAGCACTTGCAGATCATCCAATGCTGTTGCACCCTGATTTTTTTTTTAAAAAGTATTTCTCAGTTAACCACGTGTAAACGGACAGAACAGGAAAGAGTATTCAGTGTTGTAATTGCGGATTAAAAAAGAATGGTAAGGGTTTCAATCCTTGAACTTTTAAAGGACATATTAAATATCTCATTTTAAAAATGGTGAACAACTAGAGGACTTTTACATGCTCATTAAGAGAAAGAAAGTTAATGAGACTAAAGACTCCCTGAAAAAATCCACTGGGCTATTTGAATGTATCTTCTTGTTCCTTATTAGAACAGCCAAGGAAACTGAGTTAGCCACCTCCCCAGAAAGATTTGGGATTAGAGTTCAAAATTTAGGTGCTTTAAATAATCACTCAGGGGCTTCCTTGGTGGCGCAGTGGTTGAGAGTCCGCCTGCCGATGCAGGGGACGCGGGTTCGTGCCCCGTTCCGGGAAGATCCCGCATGCCGCGCAGCTCCTGGCGCCGTGAGCCATGGCCGCTGAGCCTGCGCGTCCGGAGCCTGTGCTCCGCAACGGGAGAGGCCACAACAGTGAGAGGCCCGCGTACAGCAAAAAAAAAAAAAAAAAAAAAAAAAAATCACTCAGTATTCACCAATCCACGTTAAATGCTGAAGTATTTATAAATATTTCTTTGAAATACACAAATTTTTAAGTTTACCCAGACAGGTGCGGGGAGGTATCATGTGCCAACAAACTGTCAAAACTTTTGACGAAGAGTCATCAAGCTGTGGCCATGTTTTTAGAAGAGCACAGGTCTTTGTGTGACATAAAATCCAATGCCAGGGAAAATCACCAGCTCCTTCTGCAGTAATTCATTTAAAAAAAGAAAAAGATTAAAAAAGAATTTTCATCTTTCTACAGACATCATTTGCCTTGCGAAGTAATGTAGTCAGGTAAACCATTACTATGCCTGACTTCACCTTAAACGCCTCTGGACCTAATAAGTGATCAAGGTGTGGGAACCACAATTGAAATTCTGATTCCTCAAGCAGGGTTAAGAGACTGACAAATTCAAGCAATCTTTGCCAAGGAACAGTGAAGCCACAAGAGATTGGAGTCAGAAGAGAGAGCACGCCACTGCTCTTTTGAAGAGTCACAACTTAAAACAGGAAACAGAATAATTGTTTACAGTGTTGTTGAAGCGTTAAATTCATTACATACTTGGAAGTAATCCCTCTTATAAGGTGCATATAGTTTATGGACTGATTTTGATATTGTTTTGTACTTTTCTCAGCTTTAAGCAATAGATTACCAGTATCAGAAATAGGTATGCTCAAAGCTCTTGGGTGAGTTTCATGTTTATCAATCAGCCAATATTTACTACAGACTCAATAAAGGCAAGGTGCTCTGCTAAGAATCAAAGGATTTTTTAATCACATGAGACAAGAGTGATAGCAAAAACAATTGTGGTGTGACCTTGGCCTTCAGAGTCCATCCTCTAGCTGGGGGAGTCAGATACCAACACCTACCAACATAACCCACAAGTACAAGGTAATAAACGGTTAAGCACCCAATGGAACAGTTACATAACTGGTGGAGGAGTTCAGGTAAGGGATAGGTCACTTTAGGAAGGACTGATCAAGAAACTTTATATAAAAGGAAGGATTGAAAGTGTGCTCTGAAGACTAGCTAAGAATGTAAATAGAGAGGTAAAGAAAATAGAGAGGTAAGGGGTACAATGTTGATAAGGGAAACAGCTGGGGTAAATGAGCAGATGTGAGTAATGTATGATTTGAGTGGAGAGTTATGGTAGACGAGTTTGCTAATAGAGGCAGAGAAGATGAGAGTCTTTAATGCAGGTTAAGTAGTTTGGACTTTATAGGCATTAAAAGTCAGGGAAGATTTTTGAGCAGGAAAATATCTATAAATACATATATTTAATTAGCGTATGAGGTTCCAGTTGGATTTAAAATACAAAGGTTAAAGTTGTAGGTACCAGGTAAGAGTTTATTCTGAGTCTTAGTTTGAGGTTGTAATTCAAGAAAACAAAATTATGAAACCCTTAGGATGTCTGAAGCACCATAGTAGTTGCTCCAGGACACAGAGAATTGAAAAACAAATCACTTGCCTTTGAGAATTAGAAAAAATTACACTGGAATATCAAAAGAAAGAAAATATCTCTGGTTATTTCAGTAAATTTTTATGCTCAAGTACAAGAAAACATGAATTCTATGGAACAGGAGAGGAAAAGTCATATGAATAAAATAGAATAAAATGAAAAGGCAGCACAATGATTAAAAAAATAAGAATGGTATAAGGAAATTAAAAATATTATAGCAGGAAAAAATTTTGGAGATTAAAAAATACAGAATTATAAAGAAGATAAAAGGAAATTTATGAAATGGTGGACAAATTTAAGAATTTAAATTATTTTTAAGAAAATATATGTAATATAGTTAGTAAAACTTCAATAATAATATTGATTGGAAATTCCAGATTACATGAACAGAAATTAAAATCTGAAAATTAAGGAGACTTGAGAAGAAATAAAAGCTTGACTAATGTTCCCTCTTATATAGAAAGACTTTAAAAACTATATTTTTTTACTCTAATTAAAACAAATTAGATTAAAGAATGCTTTTGAAAAATTGAAAACTAATCAATAGTTGAATTAAAACAAAATATACCTTTCCTAATACACTAGAAATTAATATAGCAAAGAAAATATGGCTTATATTCTGAATTTCAGAATAAAATAATAAGAAAGCATGACTAAAAGAATTATAGAAAGTGACAGAAGGCCCAAAATAACAGTTATAACAAGTATAAAAGAGTTAAATATTCCCTTTTTAAAAACACTCAGTTTGAAGAAAAAAATCTAACTACTTCAATTAACAAGAATATATCTAAAAAAAAATACAAATAAGTTAACAGTAAAAAGTTGAACAAAGCAAATTATATAAATAAAAAGAAATGAAAGGGTTGCAACAGTCACATCATACAAAACATTAAAGCAAAAATACAGAAAGAGATACAGTTAATTCATGCCAATACATGGTACAACTCATAATAATATATAATATATATTGTTATATAATATATATTATTATAATTTTCCACATAGGTAATTTTATTATGTCAAAATATAATGATATATAAAATATAAAACAAGTATATAAAATATTCACAAATAAATTTTTTAAAGTCAATAGAAGAGAATTATGACAATCTTTGATGATCAAGCAGCAAAACATAAATATAAAAAGAAATATAATAATATAGATACTTCACTTAATAACTATATCAGGCTTTGTATCCTCCAGTGAAAGAATACAAGTATACCTTGCTTTTGGTGTTGTTGTTTATGTTTGGTTTTGTATTATTTTTGCAATATCCCTGCAGTGTTTACAAATTCAATCATTTAGTTGGCTACACCCATACACACACACACACACACGCACTCGCACACACATGCACACACAAATTTCAGCGATTATTGCAGATATACCTCCCAGAGAGGCACATTCTAAGATGGAGATTAGCATTGAGAAGGTTCAACATCTATGGAAGGGAAGGAAAGGTGGCAAGTTTGGACAAAGGAGTAGCAGAGCTGAGAGTTGGAGAACAGGATCAGTCATTGAATTTGGCTTCCCAGGAAAGGGAGTGTGGCATTGGGTGCGGCAGCTTTTCAGTGGAGACAATCCCCAAGGATTGTGATAGCTGAGGGCTATTTACCTGCTACAATCCCAGGAGGAATAAATATATTTTTCCATTGCTGAAAGAGAGTCTGAACTGTGCATCACAAAGTCCATCACGGAAAGCTTAAAAAATTAGAAATAATAATGGTCATATTTTCCAATAGAAAAGAAATAAAGCTACAGGTTAAAAATAAAAATATAAATTAACTCCTAAAACTAGAGTATTAAAATCTTGTTTCTAAATAGATTTGTTGAAAGAGAAAACCAAAATTTCAATTACTTCACATTAATTAATAATGAAAAAGAGTAATCTACATATCAAAATATAAAAGATGTGACTAAATGTATGTAAAATAAGATATATTTTCTTAAATGTTTTATTTAAAACGTATTACCTCATAATATTAAGAAAATTAATGAACAAGCTGAAGACAGGGAAGAAATATTTGCAGTACATATGTTTGACAAAGGATTTCTATCCACAATATGTAAAGAACTCCTACAACTCAATAGTAAAAAGACAAACAACCCAATTTAATAATTGGCAAAAGATTTAAACAGACATTTCACAAAAGAAGATATATAAATGGCAAAAGTGCACATAAATTGATGCTTAAGGGCTTCCCTGGTGGCGCAGTGGTTGAGAATCTGCCTGCCAATGCAGGGGACATGGGTTCGAGCCCTGGTCTGGGAAGATCCCACATGCCACGGAGCAACTAGGCCTGTGAGCCACAACTACTGAGCCTGCGCATCTGGAGCCTGTGCTCCACAACAAGAGAGGCCGCGATAGTGAGAGGCCCGCACACCGCGATGAAGAGTGACCCCCGCTTGCCACAACTAGAAAAAGCCCTCGCACAGAAATGAAGACCCAACACAGCAAAAATAAATGGATAAGTTAATAAACTCCTACCCCCAACATCTTTGAAAAAAAAGATGATGCTTAATATCATTAGTCATCAAAAACATACAAATTGAAATCACAATGACATACTGTCTCACACCTACTAGAATGGTAAAATTATAAAGATTGACAATATCAAATATTAATGAGGATGTGGATCAAATGGAATTCACATACATTGCTGGCAGTAGTGTAAAAGTTACATCCCCTGAAAAAGTGGCACTTCCTGATAAAGTTAAACTCATTACCTGCCCTATGACACCCATTTCTACTATTATGTATTTACAGATTGCCATAGGAAAACTTGTACAAGAATGTTTAAAGCAACTTTACTTATAAGGGCCTAGAACTGGAAAGAACTAATATTTCATCAACAGGAAACTAGATAAACAAATTGGGTCATTCATACAATGGATTATGACTTGGCAATGCAAAGAAATGAATCATGAACATATATAACAACATGACTCTCAAACATATGATTTAATTTATAAAGAGTATAGGAACAGGCAGGTGATGAAAATCAAGGCACATGCCTCCGGAGGTGGACCTGGCTGGAAAGTCACATGATAAAACCTCCTGGGATGGTGGAAATGTTTTGGGTCTGGATTTGGGTGTGAGTTACATGAGTGTATGGATTTGACAAAACTAATTGAACTGTACACAAAAATTCAAATTCATTCCATTCAGTGCATTCCACTCTCTGCAGATCATATCTCAATAGAAAGAACAACAACAATGTTTTCAAAACTTTAAGAATTTTATTTCTATGTTAAGTAATTTCAGAGCATCAAAAATATGGAAATCTCTCTCATTTATTTTCCAAAGTTCCTGTATTTCTGATTATAAAACCTAGTATTGAGGATGAAACACACACACACACACACACACACACACACACAACCTCTACCAAACTGAATCTAACATTATGCTAAAAGAATTATAAATTATGAGCAAATTACCTTTATTTATGGAAAATGAGTATAACATCAAATCAAAGTATTAAAAAGCACTATCATTTGATAGGTGTTTAAAAGAACTTGATAGGAATTAACATTCATTCTTGATTTTAAAAAATAGCTAGATGGGGATAATAAGGCAATTCCTTAAACATTAAAAAGTCTATCACAGCACATCCATCCTCAATATCATAATAATGTGAAATACTGGAATCATTTCCATTAAATTCAGAAATAAAATAAGCCTAATATTTCAATAATTATTTATTTCTATTCTGGAAGTTCTTTTGTAATAATACAAGAAAGACAAAGGAGCACAAGCTTTAAAAATGTGAAAATATGGAACAACTAATAATTTTCTCATAAGTGTAAAAAGGATGGATTACTTAATAAGTAGCTTGGTATAATTTCCTAACATTTAAAAAAGATAAATTTCATAGCATACTTCAAATAAATTAGAAATAAATTACATCTTAAATTAATAGCAAACAACCACAAAGCCACTAAAAATAATTATAGGTTAAAATATACATAATTTTATGGTGGTTGAAAACATTGTAAACTTAAACCTATGGCAAAAGCCTTAAAAAGAAAATAAACAAAATTTGGGAAAATCTCTTTTAGAAAGTCAAAATTTTCTAAGGGTTTTTTATCACAAATATATAAAGAGCATTTGTTTGTAATTGCTGCAAATTATAAGCAAAAGATAATATGAAAAATAGGCAAATGACATGAGTAGGAAAATAAAAAATAAAAGTAGTTAAAATTTGTTGCTAGTAAATTTAATTAATGAATTCGTGTTTTAACCATGCAAATAAAATTGATAATGTTTAAAATAAAAATGACAATATGTATAACCAGCAAGACATTGAAAATGGCCTAAATGAGTAGAAATATGTAATTGTCTAAACAAATCATGATATGACTGTATCACAAACTACTCTGCTTCAATTATAATCATATGTTGTATAAGAAAACATCAGTGGAAACACAATTACTGTGCCATGAATAAAATATGTTGCCTGATATCTTTGTAACTTGACATCATTTTTGGAAAAATTAATATTCATTTTTAAAAAGACTAGAGCATATACACGAAAATATTAAAAACATTGTTTCCCCTGAGTAATAGAAATAAAAATGAATAATACATTTGTCTTTGTGGTTTTTTTGCTATACTGTCCAATTTTGTCTACATCAGAAAAGAAATAAAAAGATGTTTTTTGCAATCAGAGAAAATATATACATAAATGATAAAGATACGTGCCATAGAATTTTAAAGCTAACCATAACCCTGATTAATAGAGGTAAATTGTCTTTGTTATTCTTCAGCTCAAAAACAGACTGATGAATTTTCTAATCCTGATATACTGTTTAAAGCAGAAAAAAAGAAAGAAAACGTAAAAGAAGGAATACCAGCCCAAGATCTGACAATAAGACAAATGAAGGTTTTATCTCAGAATTTTATGGGTTCTTAATACCAAAGATCAGACTGATAGTAAGTGTCCAAATTTAATTACTGTTATTGACACTTTAGGACAAAATGAGAAAAAAGGAAGATAGCTACCCAGAGACAGATCCTCCAGAAACGCATATTTCCCTGGAATATAAGTAGCAGCAGCCATACAATGTAGGTTATTTTTTAATCAAGCTGAGCTTCATCAGCTGGTGTGAGTGAGAGTTACATGAAGTATAGTAATTTAACATGACTACTAATGTTTTCTGAAAACATTTAAGTCTGGATCCAACATGAGCTATCAGCATGGATACCTGTGCAAGATCCAATTTTCTGTTGGCCCTGGAAAGTGGAAAAATATTCTCCAAAGTATCAGCAGTGTTTGCAAGGTAGTAAGCACAAAAAAAATAGGAAATAATTTCAAGTGGTTCTAAATGGTACTTGGGAAATGTCTTTAAAAATAAATCCTTTCTAACTCTTCATTATGTTGCACAAATGAGAGGCCCCCAAAATTATGGCTCAACTCCAATTTTACATTCAAGGTCAGATAGGCAACAATCAGGCGATGATATTTTATTCTCCCACACGTATGAAATTCTGTTTGAACTCATCAAAGTGAATTTATAGACATGCTAAACTATCCAATGAGAAGATTGGGTGTAAGCAGGACAAGTTCCCTACTTGGCTTCCTAATGCAAGTAAATTACTAGCCAGGCATTATTGCACTTGGTATAGAGGGAAAAGAAAGTTAATAATGCTTGTCCCAACCTTGACCAAAATACAGGCCTGAATTTTTCAGGACAACAAATTTTAAAACCTTGGCAGTGATCATTCAGGGATATTTCTGAATAGGATACATTCACATGAAGCCTTTTTCCCTTTGCCAGAATCTCTATAACTGCTTGGAACTTGGAAGAATGAAAACAAAATATCTGAGTGTGAACAGGACCAGAGTTGAATATTTATCCACTGCAATTTAATCTGAAGAGATGTTCTTCTAGCATTTAGGGTTTGGTTGAATCCCACAAAACCCAACAATATTTAGAACTAAAATGGTTCTCTGTCCTTAGTTCACCTCTCAATATCATACTTATGTGGGTGTAAGTGAACCTCATGATGTTAAAATCCATTTTACATCCATTCCATTCCAATTGGTGTCCAAATGTAATTTAACATCATCTCCTTTGTGCCTGAAATCATGTTGTATTTTTTATTTAGAGGGTTTCTTCTTAATATTTTAGAGATATAAAGTTATAGAGTCCAAAATATTCCTCTCTGGGCATGGAGCAGAGGCTCTGAGAAGGGGAAGGACACAGCCTTACAAATGAATAGCCTGCCAAAGAAAATGTTTTGTTAATCCTTAATAGCAAAACAATAGAGGAAAGGTTTGAGGATACCCCATATAATTAATAGAGTAGAACTAAGCATACCACACATGCCTCCAAGAAGATCACAGAATGCGCTGTGGAAAAAAAAGCAATACAATGGTTAATCACTTCAGAGAAACCATGCAGAAAGTACTACATGTACCACATCCAAGATAATGACCAAACCTCTTCAAAATCATCCCATCTGGTAAATCTCTTCCAAAGCTCAAATTGCACCAGGCCATCCTTAACTGTCCTTGACCCTTCAGGCACATAAAGCTAGTTTTACTTCCACCGCTTCAGCAATGAAAGCTCTTGCTCTTCTAAAAGACTGGAAAATGTCTGTAAGTTTAAGAATGAAGAGGAGAAAGGGTGGCAAACTACCAAGTTGGCTTTTCAAAGGGGATGAAGCGAGACAATGGCATTTTGGGTCATACTAAGAACACACAGAAACTGACCTCATGCACAAGGAAGATGATCCAAACTCAAATCAGAACCAGGAGGTTCAGAGCAACACTCTCAGGACAAACACATGATCTGCTGGAATAATGGGACTAAGAACAAGTGAACTGTAATCGTGTTAAATATTTGTGTGTTTAAGAGACAGAATTTTCCATCTAAATTATTGGTAAACCATCCATCCAATGCTAAGAGAGATTTCATGTCTCTGCCGTAATTCCTGAAATCTGTGTTGCTATCCAGTGTTATCCAAACTCATGGGATTGAGCTGTTATGATTTTAATTAAACTTGCAAAGTGGCATATTAGAAGCGGATCTAACCAAAGAGACAATGAAGCAAGAGGGTGAGGCTTAAAACAATATTAACAACTAGTGTTTTGTGGTTTCTCTTCAAATACCAAAGGAGATTGAATTGGAGTGAGGAGAATATTGGCTAATAAATATCCAGAGGAAAAAGAAACCACGTCTATTTTCAATCTGTAGGTATGAGGGCAAGGAATGACTTCAGTTAAGTATTGTTGATAATGTTTCTCTAAGTTCAATTCAGCATAACGAATTTGGTGACACCCCAAGCAATTCTGCAGCAAGGTAAAATTTTGCACCCAGGATATTATATGTGTACAGCATATACTAAGAGCTGAATTTTCTTAAAATATGCATAGAAAAATTCAGAAGAAAATGCCAACAGATTCTTAATTCTTGGAAGGCTAAGTGTACACCACCATCTACTTCAAAATATAGATAGCTGAAAACGTTAAACAAAAGGTTACTGGTCAATTCTACTTCCTTTTTCTTGTAGCTCTTATTTAAACAAGTTGCACACTTAAGTGATGCTACAGGCATAGGATTTTGCATTAAGTTTGCAATGTCAGGTTTGTTTATAACAGGTTTGTTTTTAACCACTGGCCCCTGGGGCTCTATTCTGGGCAGTTACAAGTTCCAAGCAGTTCAATTCTGATTTTTAAAACGATAGCTCTTTTCTCCATGAACTTTCAATGGAGACATTTCAGATCTTGGCACAAAACATTTGGTTTATACTTTTTGTGGCCTTACAAACTTACAATTAAGTTTATTTACTTAGCACAGAAAGTGTACTTCTGTTTGCCATGACTGGCGGGTGGCCACTGCCAGCCCTGGGGAGACCTGCAGAGTTTTTATTCCTCCTCTCTCTCTCTCTCTCCCTCTCTCTCCTTCTCTGTGTCTCTCCCTGCCTTGGCACCAGTGCTGTGAAAAAATTTCCTCAGAGTGCTTTTGAGAGCATTTACCACAGTTTTGTTCCTATTCAGAACTTTTAACTCCATTCATAAACCTAGTGGTCACACGGTAGTTAATAAGGGACAGAAATCTTTAGTCTTTTCCACTGTGGTTGAAATCGTGGCTTCTGTAACTTATGCCCAAGCATAACAATGCTCATAAGCAGTTGTGGAACACAAGAACTCCCATTCCTGGATTTTCTGCCATTTCAAGGAAAATGCAAAGACGTTGCCGAATATTTATGAGAAATAATTGCATGTATTTGCTTTGCAGTCCATTGTAACCTGGCAACATCATGCAGTTTTTGCTTTGGTCTCAACCACAGAACTTAAATTAACGTTTTGCTCCATCGTTTTTTTTTTTCCCCCTCTTTTTAGCTCAAGAGCACCGAAACATAAAGTAAACGTGATCATTATGAGGTTCTAGAAATATATTGTAGCTGGGCTTCCCAGATAAAGATGTTCATTAAGGGGCTAGCCTTTTATGTTATGATGAACGCTGTGTGGATTTCTACAATGTATCTTAAATGTCAGTATGGGTTGGAGGCCAAATGGTCATGACTCTCACAGCTAATTACTCATACTCAGTCCAGGAAGTACTGTTGTTTGCAATGTGGCTTAGGCTTGTATAAACTTGATTCTTTGATATCAAAGAAATTGTCCATGGCAAAATTATGTGTGTGGTGCAACTCCGCAGGGTAAGCTTTCAGCTAGGGTTGCCCCAGGGAAATGGGCAGAACGTAGCCAGTTCTCTAGGCTGCTGTCTATAACAACTGCTTTGCCATCTCCCCTGTCCACATACCTCTCCTGAAGCCCATTCAGAGAACTCTAGAATGTTACCTGAGCTGCTATTATTTACACGGCAATCGCCGAGTAAAGAGAAATGTCATTTTTATATGGCAATTTCTACCAGCTCTGGAACTGAGTTGAGAGTCATATTTGGAGGCGGTGCCTTTGCATGAGGCCCCATCTGTGATCATTCATTTCGTAACTTGGTAGTGTTAGAGCTCAGAGCAGCATCATAGAATCACAGTAGTGGGGAGGCTGACGGAAGTTTCTCTAAGTGTATCAGTGCCCCCTGGAAGACTCCCTAAGTGTAGACTGTGGTTCATCATCTTAAAAAAGATCTGTGTCAACATTATCAACCTCATCGCCATTTTCAGTGCCAACATCAAAGACCATTCACAAAACGTCTGCTTGTCAATAGTACCAGGATCACCCTCTTATTTAAAATATAAATAAATAAAATGTATGAAATTTCACACTTGTCCATTAGAAAAGCCCAGCCTAAGACATTATAGTGGATATTTGTGTTGTTTTTTTAACTTAATGCCCATTTCCTCTTCTTGGTAGCTCTTGGATTTTCTTTGGGGGAATTGTCTCTTTTCCATTGTAAGTAGTTTTAGTGGGATGGTAAAGAAACATTCTGCTAGAGAGTTGAAGAAGTCCTTGGATATTTTTTCCTCTTTCATTCTCTCAGGTCTTAATAATGATCACATCACACAGAAATCTCCTTGAGTATAAGCTAGAAATTTTAGAGACATTTTCATTTCCCGACATCTCAACTCTCATAGCCATCAGGCTCTGTTGATCACAGTCCGTAAATATTTCTTGCATCTCCTTTTTATCCCCATCTCTCCCTCCTACCAGAGTGAGGGCCCTTGGTGTTGGTCCGTACACTAATGCGATGGTCTCCTCAGCAGTATGCCTGCCTCCTGTCTCTCTCCACTCCAGCTCTTTTCAATAATAAAAGTAACTCTTTAAGTAATTGATCCCTTATGATGGGCCAGACATTATGCTAAGCACTTTTAAGAATCTAACCTTCACAGCTCTCCTGAAGTAGATACTACTTTTCTCACTTTATAGACAAGGAAACCAAGGCTAAGAGATATTAAAAACTTACCTATGATCTCCCAGGTACTACCTATTCTAGCTAAGATTTGAATTCATCTTTGCATGCTCCAAATTCTATGTTTTAAAGGAGGTAGAAATAGTCACATGTTACAAATGTCATTATTTATTTCTCTGCTCAAAATTCTAGTGGTTCCTAAACCATTGCCTGTACGATAAAAGTCACAACCAAGTGAGGCTTTCCAGAGTCTGCCATGGTCACCTGAGACCCAGACATCCAGCCATCCCTAACTGCTTGGTGTCCTTCAAATAAGTGACATTCTCTTTGCCTTTCCATTCCTTTGCATCCACTGCTCCTTCAGTCAGCAGTGCTTGTTCTGTTTTCCTCCATCAGAAAAATCCTTGTCTTCAAGATGCATCTAAGATGTTATTTCTCTCTGGGATCATCCCTGGATCCCCTGGCCTAGTGCTTATTCAACTCCCTGGGGTACCCATCACCCTTTGACATTCCTCTACTGAGTCCTCCTCGCACTGTACTCTGAGCACTTGTGGGCACGCCTGTTCCCCCATTAGGCTGTGACCTCTTCAAAAGTCTGGGCTCCATTGGTTTTCTATCCTTCCTGCTTCCACCCTGCCCCACCTTATTCTCCACATACGTCAGGTCATATCATTCCTCTATTCAAAACCCTCCAGCAAACAATTTCCTATTATATTTAGAATAAAGTCAGAAACCCTCAACAAGGTCCATAAAGCCTGAGGTCTGTCTGAACTCACCCCCGCCTTCCCTCTCTTTGTCCGAGTTCAGCCACATGGCCTCTGAGCCATTTCTTGACCAAGCCAAGGACACACCTACTCAGAACTCTGGGGCTGACCATTCCCTCTGCCTGGAAGGCTCTTTGCCCAGAGGTCTACCTGGACACTCCCTTCTCTTCATTCAGATCTTTGCCAAATGTCAACTCCTCAGAGAAACCTTCCCTGACCACTTACATAAAACATAGAGAATTGCAGCCACCATCACTCCCTTCACCCTTCTTTCTACTCAACACTGACCATTATATGTCATTATATGACACACCTGGGTGTGTATCTATCTGTCTGCCATGTCCACTGAAACGCAAACCCCATGAGGGCAGGCCTGTGTCTGCTTTCTTCAGTGCTAAGCCCCAGGGCTTTTACCAGCCTCTACTAAGTAAGCATAAATGAATAAGCAAGACTCCTTCCCAACTTTCCAATGTTTACAGCATTGCCAGTTACACTGCAGGGGTTCAGAACATACTTAGCATACAGGAGTGAGTAATGGTGCAGAGCATGAACAATTGCCATGGAATGTTCCCTTACAAACTTGATAGGTCAAAGCTTCTTACCTCCAAAGGGACATTTCTGAAGATAATTAAATGGTAAGAGAATGCTGATTCGATAGACAGTGAGGCAGAAGAGAAGGCAAAGAGAGTTCCAAAACAGAACTCTTGAAATATTTTAGAGATGTCATATTTCAGCATCTTGTGATCCACCCTGTCACAAATGTCTCCAAATCTAAGTCCTTCCTGATGTTATCGCCAGAGAGAAAGCAACTTCTCCTTGTTAGCCCATGAACCGCTTCATAGACAGGAATGTTCAAAATCAGGAATCCTTAATCCTTTCCTCTCTAAGTGAAATGAAGCTGGCATTCTCATCTGGGACCATGTCTCAGAAGTGTATTTAAGTCAATTGCAGCATAACCTTTGAGCCATCATTAATTCTTCTTGACTTTTAGGAAGCCAGGTGTCATGAGAAAATAACTCTTTAACTGTCTGCCATGGGTTTCATGATGTATTAGGAGACCCTAAGATTCCTTCCCAACTTCATTATTTCCTTTTTTCTGAATGTCCTGATGCGTGTTTGGTATAAAACATTAATCCATCATCTGTAAATGAGTCCAGTTTCATCTTTAGCAACAAGGCTACTTCCTGGTATTTATTTTTTATAAATAGAAAATATATTCTCTATATTTCAGTTCTCAAGTCTCCCTCCTTCTCTCTCTTTCTCATGACTGATGTTTGGAATCTGGGTGACTGAAAGGGATGTCATTATATCAGAAAGTCTACACAGATTTGGGAGGGAGATTATGTTTTGAGGGAAAGGGGGATAAATTCTGTTTTGAACATTTTGATTTCAAGATGGTTTTAGAAAACTAAATTCAACTTCTCCAGAAGCAGACAGATGTAGGAGCCCAGAGCTCTGGTCATACTCCCCACCATCTTCCAATTCATCCCAAGCAATGGTGAGAGACAACTCTTGCTCCAACACACCTTGGGAATCTTCCCTCCACTACCAAGAAAAGAAAATTCCCCACGGTTTCAAATATAATTCAATCATACCCAAACCTAGGTATTGAGGAGCTACTGTGTTCCAGGCATTGTCCTTAGTTTTTTAATATATTCAAGGGCTGACATAGTCCCAAGCACTTAATCCAAAGCCTGAGTCTTTTATCATGTTGAGGATGTGAAACCCTAGCACATGATTAGAATGCTTTGTATCCTCCCTCCTCCTCTACCCTCCCTTTTCCCCTCTTTTGTCTTCTTCCCCCTCTCCCCTTCTCTTTTCTCTTCTCTTCTCCCTCCCTTAATCTTTCCCACTTAGAGGAAATCTTACATTCGGGGTCCAAACTCAGCATTCTCTCTAGCTCACCTTCAGTACAATGATTTTCTTCCTGATGGCATTGACAAAACTTTTGTATGTCTTTCCCACCTGTATGTCAAGTTTCCCACATTGGACTGAGCTCTCCTTCTGTTTGCTTTCGCCACATTACAAGACATGCAGGGTAAGATGCTTGACTTGGCAACATCCCTCAAAACTCAAGGAAGAAATCAGCAAAGGGTCAGCTCCAACCAGCTGCTCTCTGGACTGACCTCATTCACCTTGAAATCAGGGCACTGGAAACAGAAAGGGGAGAGGAAAACCACACGCGTGGCTGCGTCGCTACATCCTCTGGGAGAGAACGTGTCTGTGTGTAGTGGGAGTGAGGGAAGATTTTCGTGCAAAGAGGAGAAAGCTATGCAGTGGGGCCAGAAGCAGACCCGCCTTAGTGGGTGTGACAAAAATCAGGAGAAATATTCCGCTCAAAAGAATTCTCCTGTACCTACACTGGAGGATGGCTAATTCTATCCCACAGTGTGAGTTGCCTCATTTCTGCGGGGTTGTAACGTTCGGTACGTGAGCATGCAATTAAGATTTTCCTGGCATCACCCCCACTTAACCTAATGACAAAGGGGAAGCAGGATTTCTCCATCCTAACAGCTAGTTCAGAGCCCAAGTGGCAGTCCACTAGCAGCCAACGTGAGGAGAGGCTGAGTGGCAGTTCTAATTGACCGTTTCTACCCAGGATCCTCTTAAGAATGTACAATATGAGCTGTCAGAGTCCCCTGCCAACCACAAGAAATCTGACCCAGAGAAAGCACCATCTCAGAGGGAGGGCTGTTTATACATCCAATGAATTCAGTTTCCATTGCGTTATTTTTAGGCCATGACAGAGAAGAGCCTGCCTCATCATATCATGAAATCATGAATTTAGTAGATTATAGATGATACCTTCAAACCTAAATATGTCCTCTGGCTGCCCAAACAAGGGGTCACTTAGCGTTTGACATCATCAACTCTTAGAACTCCAAGTTTCTTATTAGGGGTTACTTGGGAGCTTTTGCAGAGTTGCAGCTTACCAAACACTCCGGAGGAGTTGCTGTTTTATGACACAGGGTGAAAACACCCTAAAAACCTAATTTGCATTTCGATGCACAATAAACAGGACTTCTAGATGAGCTGTTTTCCCGGAACACAAGGGATGAAGGCAATTTATGGAGACATGTTCCATGCCACATTTGCCTGTTTTTAATCTCAGTCAATGAGAGATTTTTTTACTCTGACACAATTTCGTCAACACACGTCATAAGCAATGGGGGCTGGAAAGAAAGAAGCCCACAAAGGCAAACTAACTAGACAGACAACAGCTCATCTGTGGCACCTATGAGTGCTCAGCTCCGGTGGAATGATCTGGCCATAATAAGGCTAGACACGTGGATTTCTAAACGTCTCTACAAGTGGTTAGTTAGCAAGGTGGCCGCACACCCACAGATGCACTGACAGGGGAACTACAGGAGAAAACACGTGTTTCTGTTTGCAGCTGCCATCTCCACTCCATCAGGGGACACAGCCGGTATCTTCTCTTCCCAAGTTAACAGGAGGCTGTGGGAAAGATGACAGAGCTTCAGATTGCCCACCTACTGAGCAGGAGGAAAAAGGGGGTGATCAGACTGAGAAAGGCCCTTCCAAATTCTCCATCCATGAATGGACACACACAGGTGTGTCTCCATTTTTCAGGCTTACATCATTCAGCTTGTTTCTGAGCCGTGATGAATTCTTCAGGAAAAGAACTATGGCAGCTTAAATTATTGTTCCCAAATACTCATGGCCCTCTCCCTGCAGGAGAATCATATTTCAGTCCCCTATGGATGGGGCTTGGCCATGCAACCTACCCTAGCCAGTGAACTGCATGGAAAGTGATGTGTTTCACTGATGTGTAGAAGTTTTAAGGCCAGTATGTGGTCTCCAGGCTCTCTTTTTCCTCCTGCTTAATAACCAGCAACGTCCAAAAGAGGAATTGCTCTGTCAGCCTGGACCCTGGAGCGAAGACAATGTGTAGCAGTACTAACATGGATCCAAGACGAGTATAAGCAGGAAATAACCTTTATTGCTGTGCACCACTGAAATTTGGGGGTCCTTTGTTACTGCAGCATCATAGCTTAGCCAATTTAAGAAAGGACCACCTATACTATATCTAAGAGTAGGTGACATCCTTGCCTGCAAATTTCACACATTTCCTCTTGTCATGATCTCTTTCTTACCTCTAGCCCATTTGTGTCTGGATTAGTTCTAACCTTGGTTTATTCACCTGATCTTCCTCAAGCTGGGTATCAGGCTGGACAGCTCTCTGGACCTCAGAACTGAACACATGTTAGGCTGACGATAATACAGCTAATTCCACTAGAAGAAGCAAATGGGTGGATCTGACAATCATAGAACATATTATTCTCTTTGAAAATCAGTTTATTAACTTTGCAGTGGACACATTTAGCCAGTTTGATACAAAAGTATATAGATGTTATCTCTTAATATTAGAAAGATGTGGTCAGAGAGCTATATGACAAGAAAGACCTATGATAATATAACAATCTTTTTAGAGACTCTATATAGAAAAAAGATCCCAATCTTAAAATGGTTGGGAATCAGGAATGTTTCAAGAAGGAGAGAAAATGTTATATTTCTAGGCTTAAAATCCACTGCATAGCAGGGTACTTTTATCTCATTTAATCCAATTAGTATACATTGATTAACTTCTGTGGGCACATCATTATGTTTTTTGCAGGAAACAGTTTTGAGGTTCACACATGTTCCTTATTTGCTAGTGAAAGGCAATATCCACTTACATCTCATCCAAAACTCATGAAATTTTATCTTATTCTTCTCCTTTAGGTTTTAAGAGTTAATCACCTCAGCAAGCAGAAGATCTAGATCTGAGTGGGTGAGAGTTTCTCAACATTATCTATTACACCACTAATTACAAAAGACAAACAGGGACAGAGAAAGTTAATGGCTTGACATCACAGTTAGAAAGCAACATTCCAGAACCATAAAATGTTGGATTTGAATAAAATAAAGCATCTGAAATCCTGAGACCCAGAGAGGTTTAGTAATTCACAAACAGTAGATCAGAGTCATGAGTTTTTGTATCCTCCCAGGCACATTGACCCTTTCCCTATAACTGTGTGCTGAGGATGGGCTAAAGAATCCCATTTGAAATGAAATTTGCTTCAAAAGGACATAGAGTATGGGAAAATAAGGAATATGGACATTATGAATACCAACAATCTATTCAGAATAGGTGCTCTATTTAGAAAAAACCCTCAGCCTTTGCTTGGATGTGTCCAGTGACCAGCAGCTCATCTGTTCTGTTGTGGGACCTCGCTCATTAGTAATAAAGAATAAACACCTTCCTCATGAACATTTCCACAAGCTGGTCACAGTTCTACTTTGTTCTATAAGATTAACGTAGTCCAGTCGTTTTCATACAAAGAGAGGTGCCATTTTGTACCCCCCAGAAGACATTTGGCGAAGGGTAGAGAGATTTTTGGTTGTCCTGACTACTAAAAATGCTACTGACAGGAGTACTAAATATGGTATAATGCACCGAACAACCCCCCAACAAAGAATTATCTAATCCCAAACTCCAATAGTACTGAGATAAAGAAACTCCGATCTAGTCCAAACCCTATTTGATACAAAGCCCTTCACATATTTGAAAGGAGCTATGCTATTCCTTCTAAGTCTTCTTTCTGCTAATATCTTCAGGTTTCTCATCATCCTACATATGACTCAGTTTCTCCATCCTGTGGGGACTCTGTTGGACGTGCTTCAGTGTGTCCTCATTAACTGCCTCAACCGGAAGGGCACGCTATCCTCTAGATCATTCATAGACCCAAGGGACTCTTAATCCCCGTGATGACAGCACCATATGTGTTCAAAGCACAAAGTACCAATAAACCATCACAGAAGCATGAAAAGAGTTTACTGTCTTAGATCAGAGTGTGGACTCAGCAAGCCTTCATGGTATTTAGATGATGGTAAAAATAGCAGTAATTGCAAAAATAACATCTACTGTGTACTGAGTGTTGATGATATGGCAGATACCTTCCTAAGGTATTTATATGCATTATCTTATTTAATCCTCCCAGAAATCCCACGTGGTAGGTTGTGTTATCATCATTTTTACAGATGAAGAAACCAATTCCTAGCTAGGTTAAAAAACTTGACAAAGGTCATGAAGCTAGTGATCAGACTGGCCAGACCCAAACCCAGATCTGCCTCACCTCAAAACACAGGCTCTTAATCCCCACATTGTGCTCTAACCCATCCTCTTCAAAGCATGGATAAAATGGCACATTTTGCAAAAGAGTAACAAACTACCATGAATTAGCTAATGCATCCATCTTAACATGCATGCACATATCTTGGCAGGAGGTCTCACTCCGTTGTAACCTAAGACTAGAACACACTTTGCAAGAAAACAAAGTTACTAGGATGAATAGGTCTCATATTTTAAGAGCCAAAAGCTTTGTGCGTTTTTAATAGTCTCTCGGGTAAAAACTAATCAACAGCAACGTGAAGAAAAGAAAGGTTTCCAACATTTTCATGGCCCTCTGTTCAAGAAAGTTGTCCCACTCAAAACTAAAAACTCTGGACTGGACCATCCCAGATTCATGACTATCCTGGGACCTTACATGAGAGAGAGATGGATACAAATCTTTGTGCCTTCGACATACCAGGTTTATTTGTTTCAAAGGAGTTTGGGTAGTTTCTGCCTAGTGCTTCTACATTTGCACCTTAAGGACCAGAGCTTTTAGGCTTATGATTCATGGATTTTTTTCCTTAGAAAAAGGGTGGACTATATTTTTTCTTTTGGCAGCTCTTAAATTAGTCAAGTTACCATGTAATCCTTGAGTTTTACCAAGTGGCTTCAAGGATTAGATACTGAGAGCTCAAGAAAAATGCTTGGATTACAAACTTTCAATATGTTGCAACTGAGAGCTGGTCTTTTCTTTCTTTTACAATCTAGGAACATATTTCTGCCATATTTACATAGCACTTTACCGAAAACAAGGAAAACTGCTAGCAGAGGTGAGGGAGAATCCACCTGGCATTTAGAGGACAAAGCTCTTTTGGCAGCAGAGCTCACATTAAAACTCATCATAATTTCACTTTCATTTTTAAACTGAAGAGTCTTCGATATTGGTTGCTTTTTGTCAGTATAAGTGTCTCCTCTTTCCTTACTCATGGGATGGCCTCAGTTCTACTCTGTAGGTGAGAACATCCCTGCCACATAACTTTCTTAGAATGTACTTGAAAAAGGATGTCTCTTGCTTTCATCATTTATCCACCCCCGTGTCCCCAGATGTCCCTTGAAATTGGATTCTCCCAGTGCATTTCCATCTGCCCCTAGTGATTGGTTCTTGCTCCTCCAAAAACAAGACCTGCATTAGCCATAATGGAAGGGAGAGCTGATCCAGCTCAGCGCCATTAAAGACAGACCAGAAAATCCAAACCCTTCTTAAATAATGCCAACTTTTCAAGTTGCCCAATTGGATTCCAAGTCTCTAGTAGGGATCAGAAAATCTTCCTTGTAAATAAATGCATGCTGAGCATGAGATTGAATAAGTATTGCTCTTGGGTCCCATAGTCTTCCCTGCCTGACCAACTATGTCAGCTAGGATTTATGAGAATTAATTGAGAAAAGGGTCTGAAATCTCTGTAATCCTGGTAAGGCAGTTCAAAATTCAAAGGATAAATATTATTACTAAGTAGGAGGCTCTGGTCAAAACAAAATCCCCATTCAGGTGGATTTGAAGAGGAAAGAGGCACCAAATAAACATTCCTCAGATCAAACACTATCACTTCTTGGGAACATTTCTGGAATCCCTCGGACTTTATTGAATCGCCCTCAGCTGTATTTTCCCGATGAACTTGCACAGCACTTCTTCTATGTTATCTTTTATAGCAATGATTGGTGATTTTCTCATCTGTTCCCCTATGCGATTGAAAGCTCCTTACTAGCTCCTACTATGTGCAGTGTTGGCTACATGACAGGCACCCAACGAATGCCTCGATTTAATTAATAAGTTAGCTAATTAATAATTAACACAAGTCAGCATTTGCTGAGTGCCAAATAATGGGCAAAGACGTGGTTTAAGATTCAAAGAGGGGCTGAGAAAACACAAAATATGTTAGTAAGATAAAGGATCTATAGAACAGTTGGGATTCAAAGAAACACAAGGATGAATTTGATCCATCCATCCATCTATCCATCTACCAATCCATCCATCCATCCATTCATTCAATAAGTATTTCATCTTACTACAGGCCAAGGAAATGCACAGACCTGGAGATTGGATTTCAGTGAGGAGAGATGGCATGGGAAAACCTTGGAAAGTCCTAAATATGAATATATATAAAGTAATGAGCAAAGAGGTTTATCTGGAAGGGAGAAGTGAGAAATTAGGTTTTAGAAGGAGGCTGGTGTCAGATGGTGCCAAGCATGGACTGCTTGGCTAAAGAGTTTGTACTTTCTTCTATAAGCCGTGAGGAGATAGTTTGCAGAAGGGAAAAAATAGATGGGTTGCAGAGAGCAAGGGCTGGTGGTGGCAGGGAAACCTGTTAGGAGTCTGTTATAGAAATTCACAGAAGAGGCAGAATCCACAATTAGGCTACTAGCGAATTACACCCTAGAGTCTCTCTCCCTGCCCTAACTTAAGCTGTGGATGCTCCTGTGACAATATCATAATTATGTTGCTTTTTAAGACAGAACCTGGGCAAGAGGAAGAGGAACCTGTGGGTATAAGAGTTAAGCAACATTGAATTCAAGGCTTCGCGCTATTTCAGCTTGGGGGCAGCATCACTCAAGTGGTTAAGGAGACTGGTAAATCCTGGGGGAGCTTTCAGCTCTCCCCTTGTCTAGGCTTCCTTCTATACCAACCACAAACATCTTAGTTTGAAGAAACATGCGTTAGACAATGACAGTGCCCATTTACAATTATGTCTTTATTTCTGAGTGGAATGAGATTACAAATATTCCCCAACATAATTCATATATTTGCTTATTCATTCATTTTCTACTAGCATGGTGAAAATGAATAAAACATAGACCTTCTAAATTATTAATTTTTTCCTTGGAATTTAAAACGCAGAATTGATCCTCCCAACGAAACGCTGATATGATTATTATTACCTGTGTCTTACAAAGTTTGTATTAGATAAAGTTTGTACCCAATTCAAAAATATTTTTAGGATATTGGGAGTCATTCAAGAAGCTTTTCGATATACTTCAAGAAAATCAGATTTTTCCTTCTCCTAGCAATTGGGTCAAGTGACATAAATAGCCAAATCAAATGGCAACCTTATCTTCCCAAACGTTTTCCAAAAGACTCTCCCATTTGCATTCAACAGTTAGCTGTCTGTGACTAGATCTCCTATATCATTCCTCCATTCCTATTTTTACTTTAAACACCAACACTTTTTGCTGTTTCCCACAATGGTTTTAGCCTTTCTTGGTAATCTAATGCCGCAGCCAATTTACTGAGGTAAAGATGTGTTTATATAAAAATTGCTATCAGGAAAACAGTTCAAGAATTGAGAGAAGTCAGTGTACATTTTAACTGACAACTCCATAAATAGATGGAAATGGAGTCACATTTCAGGGTCCTGAACTGCTATGTACTTTGCCTTGTTCTCTTGCTTGGACCTAAGCATGGATTACATTCCCACAAAAACTTATTCAACAAATCTTAATTGAGTGCCTACTATGTACTGGGCACTGGGCTGGGCCATGAGGCTGCACCAAGGGGCAAAACTGCAAATTACCACGATGGGTGCTGTTTGCTAACTTATACTTTATCTATTGATCCACAGGACTTATACTTTCCCAACTTTCGATTTTAAGCTCTGAGAGGGCAGAGACCATGCTTAATTCATGCTTTATTCACCTTTACTTTTCTTAGACCAGGCATGGACTAGACATTGACAAGGAAAACCAGAAATTTTCCCCCATTTGTGATTTCCTTTGCTTTGCATTCCTCCAGTATGTCTATACTTACATGAGTTGTCTAATCTAGACTTTGACAGGCCAGTTCGAGTTGGTTATTTATACATGCAGAAGTTCAGCTTTCTCATCTATAAAATGGGTCTAATGATAGCTGTTTTCCTACTTACAGTGGTTATTTTGAAGCTTAAATGAGAGACTGGCCTATGAAAGTTTTTTGTAAACTCTTAATAACATAAATGTAAGAAATTATTTTATTTACTCCTAAGATGGCTCGGAATTGTACGTTGGTTGTTTCAGAAATGAAAGTTTTAGCTCTTTAAATAAAGCACAAAACTCTTCGAAGACCGGGTTCCATACTGCCTACAGCATTGGTGGGCTTATCACAACACGAGAAGAGGAGAATGAATGGGGAAATGCAGAGCATTGGTTCCATAGCACAGTCATATCTAGTGGAGAAAGGCATGTACGTAGAGCTACCAAGAAGAAGATGAGTATATTAGGAGAGCAAACCAACCAGGCACTGAAATCTATAATCTGTGTTACCTCACCTCTAAATACATGTTACATTTGAATCCATGGAATGTGTCTAGTTGAGGAACTGAATTTTTAACAATTGACTTGTAGTTTTAAGTTTAAATAGCCACCTGCAGCTGGTGACTACCCTACCGGACAGCACAATTCCAGTCTCAGCTTGGCCATTGGTTATGCCATTAGCTGTGTGACTCCAGGAAAATCTATTACCTTCTCTGAGCCTCAAAGTCTAGCAGAGGAAAATAGATGAAATCATCTCCTAGGTATCTCTTTCTGATAAAATGTTGTGTGAACCAAAATACAAGAATAACAGTTAAGACACCAGCACTAGTCTCAGCTCTATACAGATTTCATATTTGCATGTAGCATGTGGAAAAATTAATGTAAATGCTAGTTCTTAGCCTCTCTGTGCCTCGTTTTTTTTCTTCTAGAAAAAGGAGATAGTATAAAAGAAACTACCGCTTGGGGTTATGAGGATGAAATAATTTAATAAATAGAAAGTAATAGCACAGTTCCTGGTACACAGCAATGATGAAATGCTACAATAAATATCTAAGTTCGGTTCACTCTCTCCAGTTTCTTTATGTGATATGTGCCATCTCAACTGCACAGGCTTTTATGAGAATAAAATGAACTGATATGCACGATCAATTTGAAATGCTAAAAAAGAATGGACGAATATTAGTTTCTATTTCATTTTTTTTAATCATGGATTTGGCTAAGCTTTAGGTTAAATCCAATCTCTCATAATGCATTCAACCAATATTTACAGAGTGCCTATAAATAGTGCCAAGGACTATTTTTCAGGCTGCAGCTTATTGTAGAGAACATAAAAATGGCCTACTCTTGGGGAGTTTACTTTCCGATTTGTGGGCACATGCGCAAACACACACACACACACACACACACACACACACACACACACACACACACACTCATTCTTTCTGTTCTGTCTGGAGTCAGTCTGCCTCAGTTTGAATCCCAGCTCTGCTACTGACCATCTGTGTAACTCTAAGAAAGTTGCTTAACTTCTTTAAACCTCTGTTAGCTTATCTGTAAAAGGGGTCTAATAATAGAAATGTTTAAGGACGAAGTGAAGTAATGAGGGTAAAGCGCTCAGCACAGTACCTGGCACTCTGTGAGTGGTACATAAATGGTAGCTATTATTGTTTTTATTATTAGAGCAGGGAAAACCTGCTTTCCTCCTAAGGCTCAGTTCTTAGCTGAGCTGTGGGTCATGCACGTGAGAGGCCGTGGGCGATCCCTTCTCCTGTTTTTCATGTTCCTCTGGGACTTCTGAACAACTGTCCATCTTGAAATCCCCCAGAGAGAATACTCAGCAGTACCAGACTCTGAGTTTTTTGGATTGTTTTGAAAAAGAGGGATCCTGATCTATTCTGATCCCCTCAGAAAATGGGTCTTCCTTAGGGGAGGGAGGGGAAATGGGGAGAAACAACTTACACACTAGAAGGTGTAGGGGAGAGTAGGGGTGCAGGGAAGGGTACATGGTGAAAATGGAGAAGCCTTACCACCTCCTAGTCTGTATTCAAAGCTGATCAATCCCTGCATTTCCCCAGTATTTTCCTAAGCTGCTTTTTGCTAACATCAGTCAATGCCTAAGGAGAAATCTACAGGGAAAGTGGAGGTAGTTCTGCCAACTAGTTATTAAAATAATGGTCCTCGCCTCCTTGTATAGGCTGCTGATAACACAGCAGCAGAATCAACCATGAGGACCCCTTTTCTTTTCCACACTTGGCTTAAAGGATCTTTTTCGTGGTGTTTTCCTCCTCTTTAAGACTCAATTTGATGCTTATTTTGGTCTTATTTTTTCAATGCATGCAAAGAATTGGGAGCTGGAGAAGGTTGTACCTTCCTGAAAGAAGACTCCGGATCCTCACTGCTCTCAGGAGAACTTATGAGTATCCAACCCTCAAAATCCATGACAAATCAACAGAGATATGCCCTAGAAACAGCCAGGCTGACTGTGGCTAGGTGGCTGCCTGTAAGCAATGTTTCCAGAGCTAAAAGGATCCTAGGCTGTTTATGTCATTGTTTACATGCCCCATGTCTACAATATCACCATTGCTCCTTCCTTTGGATCATAGCATTGAAGACCTCAGATAAAACGGGAAACCTGCCAGGGAATTGAGCTATGAGACCCTATCAGTACTCGCTCCTCAGAGGTCCACAGAGAGGGGGACTTGGATATGGAAATGAATCAGGGTGAGGGGTCCAGGAAAGAAACGGAGGGCTGCTCAAGGTGGGCTCTCTGCAGTGGGTAGGGCTGAGGGAGGCCTGTTTGAGAACAATAGGGCCTATATGGGACCTTAAATGCTGGGGGTCAGGTAAGGACAGGTACATAAAAAGGAAAGAAAGCGTCTGGGAAGGAGAGAGAAATTCATCTCTAAGACCATCCCCTTCATTGTTTTGCTAAGGGAGCAACTAACTGCCTTGTTATATAAAGGTCAGGGTAACCCCATAATTCATGGAGTTTATTTTCCCTTTCTGGAAGTTGCAGTTGTGAACTTTGGAGATCTGGCAACAGTAGGCAAGGATACTGCCAGCGGGAGGAAAGATCTAGTACAGTCCTGCATGGGCTATCGCTTGCTCAGATCTTATGGCAACCTTGCCTTGTATGGCATTGGAGCCATGGCTTTCCTTCCAAAATATCATGTCCTCCCTTAATCCCTTGTCTGTGTCTAAAGCCAGGCACTCCATAAATGACTATCATAGCTGCTCCGCCGAGTGTTTAGACAGCAGTAGAGAAGGGACTGAAACCTTGGGACAGAACGGGACTCACTCACTTCCCCCCCTGAAAGCCCTGGGCTTGAACTTCAGGGTCTGTTCCCAGTGTCACATTCTGATACCCCTCCCCTCCTGTTTGGATAATTTAGTAAATTAGCAAAGGAACAAAAACAGCTTCTTTTACACGTCTCCTCTTTGCCCTCAAAAAAGAATTTGGGAGACCCAAAACTTTCATTAGACACTTGTAGTTTAACAAAGCATGTCACTTTCCTCTGGAAAAAGGGTGACATTTATTTCTTTATTTTTCCTTATTCCTGAAGCAGCTTTAATCTCATGGCAGAGCTCATGCTGCGTTGAAGCTGAAGATGTCACCCACGATAACCATGAACTGCTGTGACAGTGGGAAGGGAGGGGAAGAATTGCCTCTCCGAATGGGGTAGGGGCACTGAACGCGAGAGAAAGGGAAAGATGCATTTGATTGTGTTTACAAGATTCATTCACAGCCCAGCAGGCAGTATTCACACTATAATATTCACCCTAACACAGATAATTTGATTTTCAACCTGGTTATCATGCATTCAGACATAGCAATACATGAAAATATATGCTTTAGCAGTGCATTTTAAACAAGGTTGCACACTTTAAGTCAGAATATATTAGAAGTGAGTGCTGAAGTTAGTGACTGTAGAGGTCTCAGAAATCTCCATTCAGCACATGGCATAGGCTTTGAAATGACTCAAAACATTTTTTACATACTGTTCCAGCTGCCTACTGTATATTTATATATCTACATACAGGATACAGTGAAAATGATAAACTTGCTTGCTTTTTAAATTTTTCACGGTTTGAAGAGTCTTTAACTTTCTTTAGAATCCCAAAGCAAAATGGAAAGTTAACCCCACCCATACACCTTGAAATGATAACCATTACTATTATAACTAAGTAGGGGATGATGTATTGTCTGGCCCAAAACACTTACCCAGTGAGGGAGGAAACAGCCCAGGAGCTTTAGGTGACTTTTTCAAGGTCACACAAGTGACCTTCACATGAGTGAAGAGTTGAGGTTAGTTTCCATGCCTTCTGAATTTGTGCTTCCTGCCTTCTTTCCTGCCTTTGGAATGGAATTAAATAAAATATGGGAGATAGTCCTATAGTTAAAATCAAAGTTTTTGTCTATGGCCCATTGAGCACATAGGCATACCCACCAAGACACCGCCCATCCTGGCCTCCAGTCCTACAGGCCTGAGAGTCAGCCAACACTTGTAAAAGATTAGTTCACTGCAAAGATTGCTTCCCCAATGCCTTCATTCTTCTACTGCTTATGATATTAGTCAAAAAGGGATATTTCTTGGCTATGGGGAAGCCAGAATGGAGAGCATGGGTCTTAGAAGACCTTGGTCTTTTAACACTATAGTGTGACCTTCTGAGACAATATGACTCCCAGAGAAATGCAAATTGAAGGTCCAGTAGATTGACTTGCCTTCTTATGGGTGACGAATCTTTGTCAAGTGTGATGAATACAGACTTTGATTTGGGTCCTGGGTCAAACACTCACACTTCACAAGCTGCAGATAATTACTCTCCAATGCTAATGAAGCAAACATCAGGAGACAGGGGGCACCAGGGGAAGGGAGCAGGCAGATGGGGAGGCCCTGGCCTCTCCCCCTCAACCCATTCTGGAGCTTTCTGCACTCTGCGGGGTCCACATTCCCTTCACATCACAAATCACCAAATTATTTTGCTCTCAGAGGTCTGAGCAATTAGAAGTCGATAGGACCAGAAATTGCCCAAGAGGCTAGGAGAGTCACTGAAGTTTGCCAGGACTCAAGAGTTGGCAACCCAAAGCCTCCATCTCCAAGAGGCCTGAGCGAGACCTGTGGGAAAATGATGTAGGCAACCTGGGAAAGGGTTGCCTGAAATAGGTGTTTTCTTTTTAATGCTGGAAATAGGCATTTTAGAATTGCCTTGTTGTAACATGTTTTAAAATGAATGAGCTTCTAAATAGTCTAGGAGGTAAGTGAATGTAATTCATAATTGTTTGCCAGCCCTGTGCAGCCATGGGCTTCCAGTAGGCTGGGGCGCTGCCTGGTTTGCCCCCAGCATTTGTTAACAATATGGTCTTTGGTAAGTTACAGAGCCTCTCTGGGCATCAGATTCTCCACCTGTAAAACTCTCATGTCTCCCTTACAGGGTTATGAGGATTTAAATTAGCTCATTAGAATAGAGTACTTAGAACAGTGCCTGACACGTATTAAGGGCTCACTAGAATGTTTGGGTCCATTTGTTATTTAAGTGTTAGGCCAGATAAAAGACGGCAATGATATCACTCAGTTATTCAGAAATAGCTCCAAGAACCAAGCTCTGGTATTTCTTCTGGCACCACCCTCCAAAATAAGGTGATATTCTCACAAACTGCATCCTGCTTCAGAGAATATAAGGCACTTGTTTGGTGGGATAGAGCATGCTGCTTGCCCTGTACCACACAATTAATAGTGTTTAACAACCCTTTTTATTAGGATGAGAATGGTGACAATAAAATTAAAGGACCACAGACTCAACAACTAGCCAAAAAAGGAAAATTCAAGCGCCCCGCACACACTTACACCTAAATGCGAAGGCAAAACAATCTTTCCTCTCTTCTGTTTTCCTGGGCTTTCTCCATAAACTGAGCTCTACCAAGACAAAGGAAAGAACTGTTCCATGTAAAACTATGGTCCCCATGGCTACTTCCAACAGAACTGCCTCATTTTTCTAGAATCAGAATGCTGGCTTAGCCAAACCACTATCTACTCCTGAAGAAGAATTGCCTCAGCCCCAGAGCTCAGGAGGCCAGCCGTGGGCCCAGGCTGACTTGGGCTCACCCTGTACTCTTGCAGCCTCCCTCCCTTCCCCACGTCTGGGCAAACCCTGGCGGGCCCCAGCTTGCAAGCCTGCCCCTCCCCACAACGTGGAAAGCATCAGCTCAGCGGCGGTTCAAGTGCAGCAGCGATGCTGTCATCAAAGCCTATGCTCCCACCTCGCGCTCGGGAAAGCAGCTGGTGAATGTTGTGTCTTGCGCTACAGATGGATCGAGCCCAGCGCTCAGCATATCTACTTAGACAGGTGTTTGACTCTGCATTCTGCAGGTGGCCAGAGGAAGCTGATCACTTGGTGAAAGAGGAAGCCATGCGGGTAAGAGGGCACCAGTAAGAGGGCAGAGCCAGCCACTTGGCTTTCACCCATCTGTTCACCAGACATGGTCTTAAAGCCAAAACAGGTCCTCCTGGGGTTCGTACTTCCTTTGAATTTTAACGGAGAGAAAGAGGATTCTGCTGTCAGTTCGTACTCTTTTGGCAACAGTGGTCTTTTGGTCTGGGGAGTTAAGTAGCTCACCAGGATTAGTGGCAGCTGGCGTTTCCAGTCGGGACATCTCTGCTCCAACAGCCCAGGCTACCAGGAGTGGCGTAAGAAACTGAAGGAGCTGCATGGTGTGTTTCTGCCCAGCGCTGCTGTGTCCACCTTCATGAGCGGAGGGCAGTGAAAGGGATATGCTTTCTGGTCACTGGAATGACATCCACAGATAACCTAGCCGGGAAACCACAAACAAAGACAAACAAATAAAACAGCTGCTCCTTGGAAGGCAGAAATCAAGGAAACATTCAAGCAGCTTTTTTGCAGCAAGAAGATTCACAAATGCTGTTCCATACAATCGGGAGCAGAGGGGACTCGTTACCCCTGTCTCCTGGGGATTTCAATGACCTGAGCTCCAGTGCCGACACAAGGTACAATGCCATTTCCAAGGTGTACCCGGGAAACCCAAAAGAGTAATTGGAAGACCTTTAGGGAAAGTAGCACAATGATATGAGGGAAAGCACACAAGTGTAAAAAGTAAGACCAGGGCTTCCCTGGTGGCGCAGTGGTTGGGAGTCCGCCTGCCGATGCAGGGGACACGGGTTCGCGCCCCGGTCCGGGAGGATCCCACATGCCGCGGAGCGGCCGGGCCCGTGAGCCATGGCCGCTGAGCCTGCGCGTCCGGAGCCTGTGCTCCGCAACGGGGAGAAGCCCGCGTAACGCAAAAAAAAAAAAAAAAAAAAAAAAAAAAAAAAAAGTAAGACCAGAAGAATCTCCCACGAGGACTTCCCAAGAGAACAGGGAGGAGAGAAAGCAAGCCTGCAAATTCCCGAAGACCCCCTGTGAACAAACTTGGCATTCTGAAACGATCTTCAATGTTGGGGGGCGCAGAACCATCTTTCTTAAGTCCCCTCCAAGAGCTCCTAGTAAATGGAGTACATTTGTCATAACATAAGTGGGAGAAAGGGGTTGGGAGGGGGTGGGAAGGGGCCTTCTCATGAGGCCACCTGCCCCAGAATTGGCGCTGTGGGGTTCCTGACCCTTCTCCTCGGGTCCTGTGACCCAGCAGACCCTGGCAGGGCAGGAAGGCAGCTGTCAGTTTTCACATGGCACTCAGTTCTGGCAAGGGAGCAGGTCCAATGGAAGCCAAACCCTCGTCAGGAGCCCATCAGCCCCAGGAGGGTGGAGTTTCTGCGGACTGGTCTCAGGTCACAGGACTGTGGGAACTCATGACCTCTTACATCTGACTGTACAAGTCATAATCCTTCCCCTCTGGAAAGCCCAAGGAAGCCTGTTCCTGGAATTTGGGATGCAGAATCCCTCTATACCACTAAGTGAGAGATATTCCAAGGATCAAGGATGGTGTTTTCTATTAGCATTTATTCATTTTCTAAATTGTTTAAAAAAGGATCAAATAATAATACGGTGATACACACACACACACACAAGTGCACAGGTTAGTCCAATTAAAACAACCATGGCATTCAGCTGTGGCACTATTAAAATTTAGGGTCAGGTAACTCTTCATTATGATGAGGGGTCGGGGGTCCTGTTCATTATAAGATGTTTAGCACCATCCCTGGCTTCTACCCACCAGATGCCCCTACTTGAGAATTACTAGATTTAAATGAAGATGTTACATAGATAGATATTATGTAGATATACAATGATCAAAAGTTATACACAGAAATAAGGAGTCTAATGTTTTTAAAAATTCAGCCTTGGGCTTCCCTGGTGGCGCAGTGGTTGAGAGTCCGCCTGCTGATGCGGGGGACACGGGTTCGTGCCCCGGTCCGGGAAGATCCCACATGCCGCGGAGCAGCTGGGCCCGTGAGCCATGGCTGCTGACACTGTGCGTCCAGAGCCTGTGCTCCGCAACGGGAGAGGCCACAACAGTGAGAGGCCCGCGAACCGAAAAAAAAAAAAAAAATTCAGCCTTAACTTTAGCCTGTTCAGTTTCAGAAAGAAGGAAGCCAGGGTGGGAGATGGGCTGTGACAGTCCTGGTGTCATTGACGTTTACCTAGCGCTTCTGCCCAGGTTTATTATAGTTGCATACTTGAACTCATTTGGTCCTTACCGTTATCCCTATTTTACCAGTGAGAAAAATGAAGCTTAGAGAGGTTAACTAACTTTTCCAAGGATGACCAGCTAAAAAGCAATAAGGCCACAATTTGACCAGTTTGGTTGACTGAACTGCTAGACCTATACTGTCCCACGTGATAGCATGAGTCACATGTGGCCATTGAACACCTGGAGGGTGACTTGTCCAAAGTCAGATGTGCTCTAAGTGTAAAAAACACACTCCAAATTTCAGAGATCTGTTGAAATGATATTTTGACTATATTGGATTAAACAAAATACATTATTGAAATCAATTATACCTTAAAAAAATTTTTTTAATGTGGCTACTAGAAATTTTAAAATGCGGATGTGGCTTGCATTAAATTTCTATTAAACAGTGCTGTGCTAAACAATACTATCTCCCCTGGCATCAGTTTTAAGAAAGACTGAAAAGGAAAATAATGTGCTGTGGGCCAGGAGGTAGATACCCAAAGCAAGGGAACAAATATCGTCCCCTTTTGTGATCAAACTAAAAATAAATACAAGGAAAACCAAAGAAATCTTTTTAGAAATAAAGTTATCTGTAAATTTGGTAAAGGGTCAAATGGGGGAAAAAAAGAGTTTCAAAGTATCTATTATCAAGTTCGTATGTCTGCCCAGTTTTTCTCTTCATGGATATCAAATGCTGATTATTTGATCCCACAATCAGCCCCGGGTGGACCTGATGCTGGGCCAGCTTAAGCATGCCCTCATTTTCTTCTTCCTGATCACTGCACTAGCCTCATTTTTGTGCATTTCAGCTGGTCCAGGGCAAAGGAAATTTTCCAATCATCTTACAGTTCCAGTCACTGGCGATTTTTTTTTTTTAAATCTTACACAGATTTGTCACTCAGAATGAGTCTCTGGGGGCCTTCTTGTTACCTTTTCAACCCATAAGGTCCCTTGTGCCTCTCCCCCTCATCTGGAAATACCATCTTCCATCACAATCCCACCTCTTCTGCAAGGCCAGCCCACGGGCTCAGTAGGTAAGCTGGTAGACTGGGGGACCAGCAAAAGGGTCTTGATAAATAGTACCAACTTCACAGAGTTGTTGTGAGGATTAATAAAGGAATGCAAGTACCACCCGTGAAATACTACCTGGCGTGTGCTAAGTGCTTCCTAAATTCAGCTGCTGGCATTTGTAGTTGTCTTTGTGTTAAAAGGGGGCCAAATCATATATGTGAGGAAACTCCTCTTCCCATCTATCCAGGTCCCTCTGCTGATTCCTTCTCTCAACCATTGGGGAGCTCAATGTGATGGCAGAGAGCGGGCAGCGCACCACGGATGAAGCCGCAGCAAGAGGAAAGCTGCTCTTACCACATTGTTATTAGAGTTTGATGAACAACTCTGATCATCACACAGCTTAAAATTATGGGATTCAGGGCCAAAGCCGAGGGATTTGTTTCAAATCGGTAAATCCCCAGAAGAGGAAGTCTCTAAAGCAGACGCCAGGAGAGCACGCCCAGAGGCACACGCAGCGGGCTGCAAAGGGCTTTGTTGAAAAGGCGTGGGGGCTGCACTCCATTCCAGCATGGGGCCAGAGTTGCGGGATAGAACAAAAGCAGGCGGCAGGCTGGATACAGAGGAATGGTATCTCACCTCCCACTCAGTCAATAATGGGAGATGTATGATGGTACCCGCTGAATAACCTCACTTTGCAACTTTTATGCGAAGGTTTGACAAATGACACCAGCAAAAGGTACAAGGGAGTGATTAAAACCAGCCCTTGTGAAAGGCAGAGATAAGCGTCCTGGGGCTCAAGTCTCCTTGAGTTCCCCCCATTTCCACCTCCAATCCCTGACACTGCCTTGAGTTTTCCGGAGTTTTCCAGAACTTTTTCCATCTAATCACGTCCTTCTCCCTTTCCTCTACTGCTCCCCATACACGAACTTGTCTTTGGGACCATTTTATCCAGTCCAGTCTGTGTGGCGGGACTCAGAATAAAAGGCTTCATTCACTCATTCATTCATTCATTCATTCAATGCACCAAAATGTTCATCAGCTTGCTGTCAAAGCAGGAATTTTTGGCATGTGTTTAGCAATGACAATTTTCCCCAAATCCTTACAAAGAACCTTTCCTGTTGAGGAAAATCATGTGGAACTCCTATTAAAAACAGATTCTCAGACCTCAAAAGAGATTTACTGAATCCGAATTTCCCTGGGAGATGGTGCTCTCTGGGGAGACCCAGTGAGTCTTACCATCCAGAAAGCCCAGAGAGATGACTGTGCTCTCTTGTACCACTTCCCTTGCAGAAAGCTGTGGCTTGAGGTGGAGAAAGTTGCCTCTCATGCTCTGATCTTTAAGCTCCATCCCCTACTTGGCTGAAACCTTCCGTCAAACTCTGATTCAAATGGTGATCCATGAAAGGGACAAAATCCATCAAAGGCAAAATCACAGGGACCCAGATTCTCAGACATGTGGCTGGCTCCCAGGAACAGAAATGAACCAGATCAGAGCCACTGCAGCCAACGAGAGCTGTGCCTCCAGAGAGGCCATGATGTGGTGAGAAATGTCCGAAGGCATCGATGATGGCAAGGAAACGAATTACGCTCAGGAAAGGTAATCCTCAACGTGGTCTTAATCTCTCCTGCATTACGCAGAGGTGTTGGGAAATGTCACCCTACCTGCTGGTAAAGATGTGTCTTTATGTCCTTCTACCACACTCACTGGCAGGAAAATAATTCACCAAAGCCCTGTTTTTTAGCATGTTCTGACCTGCTTCCAGGAGTGAGAAAAATATGGAAACGAGCCGCATATAAACACCTTGAGAAAATGTGCTTAGGAATCCAGGCCTAAAATAACAAATGACTTGACTCCAAATATGTGGGCAGCTTGTCAGAAATCAAGTCTCCCTCCCCCTTTTACCCTGGGTAAAAGGAGATATGGGCTACCCTTAAAAAACCTTTTCTTTGTCCCGGCAGTGTGTCTGTACAAACCACCACTGAACTCGGAGACCTCACTGGGCGCCACGTTGATTATTTCCTGCACAAACTTCACGGACGATGCTAAGATAAGCCAGAGCTAAGTTTAGCATGCAGTTTATTGATACTGGCCCTTAAAAATAAATAACAAAGTGACTCCTACAAACTCTTTCTTCCCTGTCCCCAACCATCTCCATATGCTTTACGTCTGCTGTATTAAACATAATACCATTATTATTATACGTCAGTATGTGTCAAGAAACCCCTGCAAGTAGGGGCAGGAGGAGCAAGTGAGCACCCTTCCAGGGTGGCCTGTGGGACAATTAAAGCATGATTGTAGCAAGGCTGCTACAATCAGCAACACCTGTGCAAGCTAGCAGGGCGAATAATGGAAAGGTAAGATTTCTGGACCTTACAAGACAGGCCAAACTCATTGAAGATGACAGCTGTCATTAATACAAATGTTTATTGCACTGTTCTGGGAGGGTAGTAATAGGTGTTGGAGGGTCAGGCTGACCTGGAATGCTGAACAAGAGCACGGTGTGGGCTCTGACCCTACCCTTGGCACAAAGGGACAGCCACCACATACATCAGACTGAGGGTCACAAACGATCACCTCAAGAAATCCAAAGAAGGAAAGCTCCCCAGTAGAAGAATGAGCTTGGTGTTACCTGTCTAACTGATGACCTTTTCCCTTTTCTTTTTTTTTTTTAACTGTCCTTCAAGGGGGCTGAAAAGCAATTTTCATGCTATGGCTCTAAATATCGCTGTATTCCTCCAACAGGGTTCTGCGCATGCCCAGTAGGAATGATTTAACACTGCGTGGACGACTTACTACAGAAGAACGTCATGTGGAAAGGTAGGCTGCTACAGCTAATGGGCTCTTGTTTCAAAGGGATGCTGTGTGTACATTACCAGCGTATGCAGAAGGTGCAGAAAGGCCCAGGCAGCCATTAGGAATGGAGTGTTGTTGATGATGAAAAGGCACTTTGCCGGGGAGGGAATGGTGGGAGAGAGAAGGCTTATCTGTCTTTTTGATTAGAAATGCATGCTTCCTTTCATCATCTGAGCTGAAAAATTGGCTTCTGCTCTTGGTTTATGAAACCATTTTTCTTCTTCCTTTCTTCCCATGTTTGCAAACTGCTTAATAAATTAGTTACTGTGAGGTACATGGGTGCCACAAGAACCTTAGAGGCTTTTCCCAAATGCATCCTTAATATTTTATAAGTATTTAAATAGATTTATTCAGTTTGAGCTGGCTGATTTATGAAAGCTGGCATTCTGGCACGAAAAGGGGGTTCCATGCAGATTAAAGATGATCCAAACAAATTTGAGGTGCTCCCAATTCATATGAAGTGGGTTTGTTTAGGAATTAGAGTAAAACTTTTGGATACAGTTAACTGTGCAAACGAGGTAAAGAAACATCTGAAAAAAAAAAAAAAAGAAACATCTGAAGCACAAAAGCTTGAAATGGGAGCATCAGGCCGGTGGTGGTCACGTAAGGTGTTTGGAACAGTTCATTCCTTTATTCATTCACTCATTCAACCATCAGCACAGAGAACGCTGGGAATTGTGCTAGGCACTGGTGACTTTCTGTCCTCTGTTTGGTCCAGCTTTAAAGATTATAAGACAAAACTTAAACGTCTATATAGCTCTCAACCCATGGAAGAGAACAAAAGTCAGATCATCTTGTGTAATTTACCATTCTGAACTGCAAATGAAAGTGACCACACTTTTTGATAGAAAGGACAAAGATTTTTGCCTCCTAAGGGTGGTTCTTATCTCCAGTGAAAGTGAAAGAGCCTGCTGGGAGTTCCTATGAGATGACTCCCATGTCAGCAAGTCAGGGTTGGCCAACATCACCCCTCAAGCCAGTCATGCCTTGGGCATCCATTATACCCTCTGCTGGAACTAGAGCTTCCAAAGACCACCCCGAGCCTCTGATTGAAAAATCAGATTCCAGATTCCAGCAGCATCAGATGCTCAAACAGAATCCCTCCCTGTGTGTCCAAGTAATCTGTGCAAAGCTAAATTCTATTCTACTGGATTTTTTTTTTTTTTAAAAAAAGCAGACTTGGAGATTTATATCAGGTCACGAAAACTTTGGAGAAAAGTAGTCAGAATTAAGGAGAACCTAAATCATCTTTTCAAAATATATTTTTTCTTATTCACCAGATTTCTGCAGGCATAATATTTGTCAAGTTTTAAGTCTAAATAGTCAGACGTCCAATCCTAAAGAGGATGAAATATGTTAGAAAGAACACAATGATCAATTTCAAGCAGCATAATAGATAATGTCCCAGTGATACTTTAGAGAGTATATGAACAATTAAGGTAATTATCCATACCAAAAACTATTTTATGGAAATGTGCAACAAAGAAACAAAATTACATTAGGGTCTAAATGATCAAAAAGCAGCAGCCACATGGGCAGTCTTTCTAAGGCCTTACCTTTTCTTTTCTCTGCTACTATCTGTTTCACTAAGAGAGCTGAAAATTATACCATTTGTGTTAGCATCAAACGCAAATGGAATGATTGTCTCTTCTCTAATCAAAACACATTTGTGGACTGAAATACCACATGGGGCAAATTTTCAGTTAATCATGGATGTTAATAAATATGACTCTAAGCTCATAAACAAACATTACTTTGGCTAATATAATATAGGAAATTATTGTTAAGCTTGATCAGGCATGTAACAAAAACTGAACTTTGAAGAAAGTCAGCAAATTAGCCATCTGAAATAGAGATGGGCAGCAACAGTAATGAAAGATTAGATTTAGCTAAAATGCTTTGACAAACCATGCATTAGCACTAGGAAATATTTAAAGCTGGCTTTGCTGAAAATGGCAAATATTAGGTATTATCATAGTATTGGTTTCTTTAAAGAGCAAAACCCAGATGCTTAATGATTGGAGATTTAAAAACTGGAAAATCAGGTTTACCAAAGTCAGTTACCCAGAGCCTGAGTTATATTAAAGCCCCTAACAACAAACGGTGTTTTCAAATGCAATAGAAATATGTAATACTCATTCTATTTCCATCACTGAGCTTATAAACCAATTTGAGATTCCTTCCTGTAGCCTTCCCGAAATGTAAAATAGGTATTTGTTTTGGTGACAAAATATCTAAATGTCTATAAAAGTATTCCAATCCTCTCTAAGACCAGGGTTAGATTCAGACCTGCAGAGGCAGTAATACAGGAAAACTTTAGGCACTATTTCTGTCTCCTGCCATGCACTTAAAATAAAACACTACGCTTAACCCCCAGACTTCTTAGGTATGTAAAGCCAAAAGATCTTCTATCTAGTTTTACTCATTTCAAAATTCTAATATGTTTCTTTAGAAAAGCTCTAATGTGAGCTTTTCTCTTCTGCAGGAGTGAGGAAGCCTCCACTTGCTTTCCGGGTACCCTACATGAAGTCTGCTGTTGGGTCACCCAGCACATGAGAGAAAAGGTCTTGAAGTGAAAGTAGTGTGAGAGAATATTAACAACTAGCTTTTAGGAAAAAGAAGCGGTATTTTATCTGTTACATTATCTCTAGGTCAATCTGCAGATTAAACGCTATGTATCGATGCAGCTAAGTGAAGCATCTATGAAATGCAAGTTTCATCCGAAAAACTGCAGTGACAAACTCCAAAATCAGCACTTCCTTTGGATGATATGGATAACTATCTCTCTCCCCTACTTTTACTGAAAATGTAGATGTACACCTAGAAGAAGAGAACCTGAACAAATGAGTTCATACTAAGGGGGCCATTTTCAATATGTGTGGAATCATTTTATGAGCTACCTTCCACTTTTTAGAAACTCCTATATCCTTAAGCCTGGCAATTAATAATATGGCTGGTAAGAGTAATAATTGTATCTATTTACCAAATACTATGTACATATCAGGATTTGTATAGTGTTGCTTTAACTTACTAATCACTTACAACAATCCTATAAGGCAGATACTATTTTTAATCTGCATCTTTTAAATGAGAAAACTGAAGCTTAGAGAGGAAAAGAAATTTATCCTGGTTAATGCTGAAGTTAGGATCTGAACCTATAGCCAAACTTCAGAACTGCTGGTGAGGATCAGTGAAAGCATAACCTTTTCAAACATACGCTGTTAGTATTCTGAATTCCTTACATTAAAATATTCTGTGCAAACCAAAATTGCAAAATGCCCCCATTCTACACTGTGTAATAGAAAATAATTACCCCTATTTAAAAAAATAGAATTTCTGGGCTTTCCTGGTGGCACAGTGGTTGAGAGTCCGCCTGCCAATGCAGGGGACGTGGGTTCGTGTCCCGGTCCGGGAAGATACCACATGCCGTGGAACGGCTGGGCCCGTGAGCCATGGCCGCTGAGCCTGCACGTCCGGAGCCTGTGCTCTGCAACAGGAGAGACCACAACAGTGAGAGTCCCGCATACCGAAAAAAAAAAAAAAGATAGGGGCTTCCCTGGTGGCGCAGTGGTTGAGAATCCGCCTGCCGATGCAGGAGACACGGGTTCGTGCCCTGGTCCGGGAAGATCCCACATGCCGCGGAGCAACTAAGCCCGTGAGCCATGGCCGCTAGGCCTGCGCGTCCGGAGCCTGTGCTCCGCAACGGGAGAGGCCACAACAGTGAGAGGCCCGCATACCGCAAAAAAAAAAAAAAAAAAAAAAAAAGATAGAATTTCTCTCTGTTTTTAGCTTTAAGATCACAGCTTGTTGCCCAGTCTTCTCCATTATCAAGGAAATCGTGTAAAAGAAATATTGTTCTGCAGGGCCTTGCCTGAATCCACTTGTCCTCCTTCCTTACTGAAAACCAGACTAAACATTTCGAATGTCTACTTTTTAAAATTTCCAACAGTAATGAATAAACTATACCTGGGGTACTCTAACCAGCCCCCCAGATGGCTAGCATTTATTTTATCAGCATTTTATTCTGATGAAACTGCACCAGTGCACACTCATGGCCTGACTCTTTCTGGGTCCATCCATCCTTGGACCTTTCTCATACGAAGTCCATGAAAAGCACGGGCTGCTCAGAAATTCACTGTTGGAAGACCATGAAGAAGGCAATGAACTTTCAAGGCCTAGTATCTTAAAGGAACCTATAAATGAAATAGGTCAAGGATGAAGCACGTAAGTGGCTGGGAAAAAAAAAATCTCCGTTTAGTTTATACAACTTTAGCTTCCCTGTCTGTTCAGATTCCATATAAGGAATAGTAACTTTTCAAGCCCGTAGGCCTGGACATATTTCTTGGCCTTATAATTCTCACAGTTCTAGACATTCCAAGGTAGAGGGTCATTCAAACAGAGTTGTAATTTCTTGTGTATATTTATTTCCAAAGTATCTTATGCATAGTTTCCCAATGAAATCATAGATGGGGGCTAGGAGCATGCTAGCTGGGTTTTTTTCAAGCATGCCCAGAAGAAGTAGTCAAAAAGAACTGCTCTGGACTCCTCAAGCAAAAGGGCCAGACTTGAGCTTTCCCCACTGTATCATTCACTTGGACTGCAGATTTTGTCTTGGACTGATATAAGAAGAGAAGAGAGAGGAAAGGCGTTCACGAGATTTAAGGAGTAAACTTCCCTATAAACAGCCAAGCCAGGTTGCTAGGTTATGATAGAGTCCAACGCGGATGTGCTGAGAGGCCAACCACCAGCATTCAAGTGTCTCCTCAAATCCCAACCACTCAACTGCCTTAGTGCTTTGGTCACTTCATCTGTGAAACAGGCGGGACAGACCAACATGGCGGCATGTTCTCTCCGGATCTGGCAACTACTAAGCATTAAAAGTCAACTTTTTCATGTTTCTTTTCCTGTACTCAAAAAGTAACTAAATGGTGTATACATCGTGTTACATCTTTAGATGAAATTTGAAAGGCAGGATGCCTCATAAAGTGAGGAAGTTTTGAAAATCTACACAAATCCAGGGCTCATTGTTACTAACTCCAAGTTAGTAACAAAAGTGTTTCTTAAACTTTATTACAAACGCTGAAATATCTAAGGAAAAAATAGGTCACACTCTATGCATTTAACCAATATTTATCATGATCCACTTGTTCATTAAGTCCCTATTGACCAGACATTCCACTAGACATTTGGGATGCATCAGTGAATGAGAAGTGGATACATGCTCTCCTGGAACTTCCATTTTCATGGTGGGAGAAACTCAATAAACAATAAAGATAATAAATTAGAAAATTCTCCTATAAGTTAAAGCATGTTTAGTGCCAGGGAAGAAAGAGAAAGCTCAAGAGCCTAAAGGATGGGGAATTTGGGAGTTGAGGCTCGGTGATAATGTAGTCTGCCCTCTCAAATACAGTGCTCAGCAGAGGCCTCATAGAAAAGTGACTGAGATTTGAGCAGAGACTTCTAGGTGGTGAGGAAGTGAGCTATGCAGATATGTGGGAAAGAGCTGGCCTGGGGTTCAAGGAACAGCAGATAACTATAAAGACTGTTGCTTTCTGCCCCAAGAAGCAAGAGAAGCCTTGCAAGGGATTTGCCTAGAGTGATGACCTATGTTTCTAAATTCAAAAACTGTATTAACATCCATAAAGATTTCTCTGGACAGTTAAAATATATACATATGTAAGCATAGCCTCCTATTCTTATTAATGCTACCAAACTGCCATCCATCGGGCACTGAGCCCTGGTTTTCTAGTTGGAAGAACAGAACAGTGTTGCTCCATCTAAACTTGCTCACCCACTAATCCTAAAGCCTAACTCAAGCATTTGCAGAATTGAATTCTACTGGTGTTTGTTAAGTGCCCACTCCTGGGCTAGAAAATGTACCAGGCACAGTTGGGAATAAAGAATACCAAGGGCAGGGCTTCCCTGGTGGCGCAGTGGTTGAGAGTCTGCCTGCCGATGCAGGGGACGCGGGTTCGTGCCCCGGTCCGGAAAGATCCCACATGCCGCGGAGCGGCTGGGCCCGTGAGCCATGGCCACTGAGCCTGCGCGTCCGGAGCCTGTGCTCTGCAACGGGAGAGGCCACAACAGTGAGAGGCCCGCGTACCGCAAAAAAAAAAAAAAAAAAAAAAGAATACCAACGGCAGAACAGAAGGGCGTAAAACACACAATTTTATCACGTGACCTTGCTTGCTTTCAGGCTTTTCATTTCCAGAACAAAAGATCTTCTATTTCTCAAAGATTTGGTGAGGATTCAATGGAATAACATGTCAAACACCTAGAATAGTGTTGGACACACCTACTACAGTTCATCACTTAACAAACGTTACTTATCTCTCACTGAATCAATGAAAGAAGATGTTATTTTAAAATTAAACTGAGATGAAGCCAAGGAGGTACCCAGTGTGCTAGTGGAGAATTTAAGTGTACCATCAGCAGAATAGGATTTTAAAAGACATTCAGAAAGAAGTTTAAGATGGACTTGGAGAATATGGAACCTTTGTGCAGCCAGAACTTAAAGTCAATCAGGGTGCAATAAAGACAAAATAGACAATGGCCAAAAAGATCTCCGCTCTTAAATTACATGTTCAAGAAACTCTTCCTAATTATATCTGACGGAGACTACGGAAAATACAACCTGGTGTTGGAAAGCTTAGGTGTAGCCATTTACTTTTGCTGTGACTTTGATCAAATACTGAACCTGCTGGGACTTGAGATGGAGAACAATGTAGCCCAGATTGAGTTACAGAGATATTTGGTGCAGAGAATCCCCAAAGTTGTATTACGTAAGAAGCTGCCTCCAGCTGCTAGTACGTTCAGCATGGAGGTTGCTGAGAGTAACATTACACCAGTATCCCTGGGTCCCCAAAGTTGGGCCCATGGCCAGTCAGAGCCCTAGCCATGAAAGGCAGGATCAGGCACCATGTTATGCGCTCAGCCATAACTCGGTCCACTTTCTGCATGTGTCTGGCTGCTCTACACCACCCCCATCCTCAGACCCCATACCCTTTTGCTGCAAGAACTGCAAGATCCAGGACAAGAATTGTGGCTTAGAAGACTCCATAAGAAACCTTCTGGGCTTGAAAGAAAGCAAGGATCCAATGGAGCCTAGAGGCAACATAGCTATGATACCCAATTAGCTGGGAGTTCATTTAGCAAACACAGTTCCCTTTATTTGATGTACTTTCAGCATTGCTTATGAGCTATAGCCTACTTAGGAGTATGAACTCTGCAATTATTTGCCTTACATTATGAATCATTTATCTAGTCAATCTAATATTCTTCCCTTATGCATCTTAATACCTCAATTAACTATTATGAGTCATTTGTTATTTGTATACCAGAAAACTGCTTTCCAAGTTATTATTTATTGGTCATAATCAATTAGGGAAGTTTTTAGACTATGGCTGTCTTATATAAATACACTGGTAAAGTTCAGCTCCTATGATTTCTGACAATTAAATTGTTCTGTCACTTGGGGACTCTCATTAATCTCAACTTGTCATCCTTGTTTATGCAGGTTATAATGGGCTATGTGTGTAAGTGAAATGAGACACTGAAAGCCTTTGGCTTTTTAACTCTTTGATGAGAGTAGAATTGAAATATTTCCTTAAAGTGGTCACTTTGATTTGTACAGTCTGAAGGAACTGTATTCTGGACAGCAGCTCATCAACTCTGCCATAACCCACAGCAATCTTTATGTAGATTTGTAATTAAGAACCAGAAAGAGATGAGCTGGCTCCTACTCCCACCCCAGATTCTTTTTTTTCTATTTATTTTTTATTGAAGTATAGTTGATTTACAATGTTGTGTTTGTCTCAGGTGTACAGCAAAGTGATTCAGTTTTATATATATATACATATATATATATATACATATATATGTATGTATATATCTTCAGATTCTTTTCCCTTATAGATTATTACAAAATTCTGACTATAGGTCCCTGTTCTATACAGTACCAAAGGGGAAAGAGGAGGGGAGGGATAAATTAGGAGTTTGGGATTAACATATACACACTACTATATATAAAATAGATAACCAACTGGGACCTACTATATAATCTCCTAGATTCTTGATACTTGTACATCCTGAAAAGGAAATCTCAGAGAAGAAAATCAAATTGCATTGCTCTCTGTCTTTGCTGGTCAACTTCTAAAAGCTCTGGATATAGCTATGACATAAATGGGTAAAAGAAAAGAGGCACCAGAGTGGTCAGAAAGGTCCTGGGGAAAAATGTAGATGTCAAGTGCCATCGACGAGGATTTGATCCATGGCTGGGATTTAATTCAGGGAGTTGTTATGAGAGCAACTACGGGATTAGTATTAAGATATAATTTATTGGACATTATTTATGATGTGAAATATGCAAACAGCACATTAATTAAATTCAGGTGTCCCTACCTATAGCAAAACCTCTGATGATAATTAAATTATACAAAGTGATGCAAGTCAAAAGATTAGAAATATGAACAGAAATCTAAGAGCTTTAATAAAGTCATAAATCACTGTAAAGGAAATGGTAGGTATTATTATTACCTTGAGGGAGAGTCTGAAAAGAATGTGTAATAATAGAGCTGATGAAAAACATATCTGAAATAGAATCGTAAGGAATAAGGGGAGCTCATTTGCCCAAATGAATCTGCTAATCAGAAACTGGCTTGAGAAAGAACAGTTTGGCAAAACAATTTTTTAAAAATTTTTTAGAGTCCAGATTCACCACGGTTGACTTCCCAAGAAAATTCAAGTGGTCTCATATTTGTTAAGCATGGTAGAGGGGGACCACATTCATTCTTTGGAAAAAGCTTTAGTAACTTTTTGAGTTTTCTGAGTAGTGTAATATCTTTGGACCCACTTCTGAAAAGCAGTAACCATTATGCAAGGACTTTCCTCCCGAGGTTGGAATAGAGTTACTACTTAGCATCAGACATACTTTATTATGATTCTGTGGTTCTATTTTACTATTCTGTTCTCTCCTCTACACAATGCCACCAGTGTCTCATTGACTGAATGCTTGTTACATGCCAAGCCCTGTACTACATTCTCATTTATCTGCACAACAACCCTAGAAAGCAGATATTCTTATCATCCCCATTTTATACCCAGATAGGAAGTTTCAATAATTTCCTCAAGGTTAAGGCGAGGATGTGAGCCTAATCTGCCTGCTTCTAGACTCCAACTTGAACCACTCCACTGGCTTGCCTCCCTCTGGGTGCCTGATTTATCCTTGAGCCCCAAGTCCATCCACTTCCCCATTGATCCCTCCAGAATCTGAGAACCTTAATGGCAGCTGAGTCACCTACAGTGCCAAGTCCTTGTCAGCAAGAACAATGTCTTGCTTACTTTTAAATCCTCCACAGTGCCACACACAAAGTAGTTATTGATAATATTGGAGGGAGACAGTGAAATAAAGAGGCAGATGAGAAGAGTGAATTGCTGAACTTAGTGACTGATTATACCTATCCACCATAGAAGGCCATATGTTTAAGAAACGCAATGGAAGGTCAGTTAGGAAACATGGCGGCTCACCCACCTGTACTGCTGCGTGGTGTGTATTGTTGAATAAATAATTTCGTTTATCTCAGCCTCCATTGCTCATCTATCAAATGAAGAGTTGGCCCAAGTAACCACTCTGATCCCTTGCAGCTCCCACATTCTCTGACTTTATATTTATTTAAAGGTGTTCCTTCGCAGCCCCACCAGTGACCATGATAAACCTGTTTGTACTAAGTCCTTCCATGTACCAAACACTTTGTATATATTATCTTCCTGTGATCCTCATAACAACTCTGTGAGGACAGTATTATCATTCTCCTTTGGCAGAGAAAGTGAAGCTTAGCAGGCTTACAAGATTAAGGTCATGCAGTCAGTGAGGGGCAGTAAGGTAACCCTGTTCGCATACATTTAGAAATTTACAAGTCTACCAGAGCTTGAGAACCGTTGAAACTCTTAGCTAACTGGCTTCTTAGAAAGCACAAAATACTATCCCGTGACCCTGAAAAGCTTCTAATGTGTTTTCCTCAATCAACAGGAATCCGGGACTTGAGAAAATGAAACAATCACTGAGATGTGATTTTTGGAATTGCAATGTTCACAGTCACAACTGTGTCTCTAACCCTGGGCAAGCATCTCACAGAAACATCAGATCATTGCAAACCTGTCAACACTTGGCCGTCTCCGCCATGTCTCCTAAGGCCAGGCCCCCAGAGCACTTTCTGTCTGTACTATTTGGTTGTCACTTAATCACACACTCCTTTATCCAGCCTGTTGCTTCATGTGCCTTACTCTGGCCTGGCCAACACAAACACAAGTTCCTTAAGGACAGAAACTGAGCTTTGTATTTCCTTCCAGCCTTAGAGTATCCACAATGGAGTGGAGCCCATTAAGTGGTTCTCCCTTTCATGCAGCTTATTCATCACATTTTCAGCAGAGGATCAAACAATGTGTTCTTGCACTGCCCCAATTCCAGTGCCCTAAATGTACTAGCAATCCCACAGTTCACGTGTTACGTAACTGCAGACTACCCAAAAGGGTCTTCTGTACCACATTGTGCTGCTGAGCCTGGCATTTGACTGCCAAGATAAGCATGGTGCCAAGGTGAAGAAGATGAACAGAGATGCCTCCTACCTTCCAGGGAGGGGTTTGATTTTAATAGCATCCTTCAGGTGATAGCTTTCTATCAGTCCAAGGTCAGTTTAAAATCAGACCCAAGAGAGACGGAAGATGATGGAAATCATCCCAAGATCCCAGGGAATCCTGTCAGCCCCTTCCCTTCCACTTATGCTGTGCCTGCCCCGCTTCTATCAAAGCTGAGAGCAACGACTTAAGATTCCTTCTACTCAGCAATACATATGACATGCTGCCTATCTTCTGGTTGAACAAATAGTGCAACAGCAGAAAATCCTTCAAAAATCTCCAGAGGGCTGGACCCAGATTTTTTGTTTAATGTATCATCTTAAAAGAATCAAGCAAATAGGGCTTGGGGTAGAGGTCTTGATAACCCTTCGCAGACCATGAACTTTGCAAATCAAGAGAGAAAAGCCATAATCCAAGAATATGCTGCAATATGACAACAGTTGTTACTTCGGACAAAATTGTTTGATTTCAACAACAAAATCAGGGAGATCTTCAGGATACATCCTAAGAGTATTAGAAGTACCTTCTTCCTTGCATCTGGAAAGTTCAGGTGCAAAATATTAAAATCTGTCATGAAAGCTGTAAGACAATTTGCATTTTCATTCACCAAAGACATAGATATCAAGAAGACAAAAGGCAGAAAGATAACAGTAGAACCAAGGATGCTCAGTAAAAATAGTTACTGTGTGCTAAGTACATACTATGTGCCAAGCTCCTTTATATATTTGTTTCATTTAATCTGCACAAAGACCCTATGAAGTAAGATCTATCCCTATTTTTCACATGAGTACCTCAGAGACCTCTAGCACTGAATGCAGTGCTGGGCCCTGCATTCAAATCCAGACCTTTCCAAGTCCAGGCTGTTAATCACCAAAATTCAGTTTGTGTCTATCCTTTCAGATAGGTTAGACATTCAAGACTGATTCTGGAGTTTGATTTGCATGATTAATAAAGTCGGAGGGATAAGGAACAATTGCCAACTTCCCTAGATACCTCTGTTGCACTGAGCAGGAGCCATTGGTCTCTCCAGGTTTGCTAGTAAAGGGACAGTACATCAGTATAAGTCTGGTGTCAAAGGGGAGGCTGAGAGTGCTGACTTTGAACATCGTCTTGGAAAGTGCTGTTAATTGAAAAAGCTGCACACTGTCAGGGCTGAGCAGGGATCCAGCTGTGAACAGCACTCTGAAGAGTGTTGATAGAATCGGGACTATCCAGCTGTGAGAGGCCCGGAAGTGCTTGAAGAGGTGAGAAGCACTGGAGTACTCCCTTGGCCTTCCCCAGCAGTTGTGGCCACGAACAGCGGAGGCTACAGAGACTCCCTGCAGCCAAAAGCCACAACCATGGCACTCTCAGCCTTACGCCTTGTCAGGAGCCTGAAGTTACCCTCACCAATCATGACAGACACAAAACAGCTGCTCAAGGTACAAAGATGCCCCTGAGAGATGTGAAAAGAGCCCAGACACAGCCTCACCCCATGAGAAGTATCAGAGAGGCCTAAGCAGAGAAACTCTTCCTTGGTATCTCACCAGCTCCTGAACTTTGGTCGGTGGGTAGAAGGTGAAGATGAGGTATAGTCTGCTTGTCATCCAGGGATAGTGTTGAAAATGACATCCTATCCACATGATGTAGAGAAATTAGCAGGGGCTTTGGATTCAGAGGGACCTGGGATCAAATCCTGATGCTTCTGTGTACTAGCTATGCAATCTTGATGAGTTAAATAAGACTTTCAAGCCTCCCTTTGTAACTTTTAATGACAATAATAGTCATTTCCTGTTAGAGTAAGGGCAAAAATATTAAATGAGATAAAATATAAATTGTGACACATGGTAGATTTCTAAAAATGTTCATTTTCTTCCCTCCCCTGGTACATCACGGAAGGTGCAAACAGCTATTTTCTGCTAAAAAAAAAAAAAAAAAAAAAAAAAAAGCTCATGGTGTTGGAAGCCCAGAAATGCCAGGTGAGAAGTAAGGAACCTACAGAGAACTTGAAGCGTGATGTAGATCACCAGTGGCAATGTGACCAGGGAAAGTGAGTGGGTCACAGAAGGAAACATATTAAAATGCTCAGAAATGACCTTTCAAGGTTTGATGATTTCGGATTCCTAGAATGGTTTAAGCATCTATGGGCAAGGTGATACAACACAGAAAGAACTTCCAACATCCGCAACCTTCAAATCAATACCTTACCCTAAATGGAAAACTATATTAAACACCATAAAATGCATAAGTTGGTATGTACATTAGAATGTTTGAAAACTATGACCTCATCTTTACCTATAAAGATTCTATCATCTTTCAAGTCCAAACTCCATGATCATGTGCTCTGTTCCAAGTGGCAGAAAACCCAGCTTAAGTTGGTTTAAGCTGAAAAACATGGTTCAGGTGACCAAGGAGTCCAGTTCAACTTCAGTTCCAGATTGATGTGGACTTCAAATGACACCAGCAGGATCCAGCTCTCTGCTGGGCTTCTCTGTGTTGGCTGCATCTGAAGATCTGCATGGCGGCCCACAGCACCTTCCGGCTCTCTTTGTCAAATAATCCAGTCCAACAGCAGAAAGAAACTGCTTCCAGGATGGCACAAAGAGAACACATGGGTCCAGAGTGGAGTTTTGTATTTACTGGTAAACTCAGCTCCAGATGAGTGAATTGGGAGCGTTAGCTTCCCTGGGGCATGTGATCCTCTGGGATTAAAGTCAGTACCACAGTTGGCACATGGGCTGAGAGTGAAGAGGAATGGTAACCCCAAAGCAAGTTGGGATATGGTCTTTACACAAAAGTTGTGTGGATATTGCACAGAGAAATCAACCAATGTCCACTGTTACATCCAAGCCCCAGAGAACAATGACTTTACATTCTTTACATGTTTACTAACTTTTTTGTGTGTCACTCATACAGTGTTTATCAACCTGGTATTTTAGGTGAATGTTTCATGCCTCAAGGGCAGAGACTATTTTCAATGTCTTTGTCTCCAACCACATTGTCTTTCACGGTAGCTTTGCCCAGAGTGAGTAAATTAAGGGGATTTTATAGAAATTAATGAATTTAACACACACAAGCATTGAACATGAATAATTGAAGTCGAAAGTTGAAATAGTTGACCTGTAGAAGAGATTATTAAGAGGAAACAATGTTAGACTTATAAGATTTCTGGAGGAGTGGAAGGAAAGGAAGTCAGAGGCTCTTTATTCAAAAATCATTGTCAGAAATCCCCAACTTCCTTAAGGAATTTATTAAAGAGATTGAAAGGGCACATTGCTCAAAACCACCAAAAACCCTCCATGGAAAAGAAGGCTGAACATTCCGAGTCAACCATCAAGATAAATAACTAAAGAAAAATATTTCAAAAGGTGAAGGAGGCAGGTGAATTAATTGGAGTGGAGAGGATAGAGAAAAGGCAAAGACTCTGAAACAAACAAATTTTAAAAAAAACGGTTTTCCAATAACTCTATCAAGAATTTGGGTGGAAAAGTTCAGATAAGAAAGAGAAATTTACTATCAAAATTACCCAAGAAGTCTGTTTGCAGAATTAGATCTGGTCACCATCAAATCCTATCTGGAGGAAGTCCTCATAGCTACATGAGTCAGAAAAGTTGATTAAGTCTCTTAAATACATTCACACTCTTTTTTAATTAACCTCTGGGCCTCCAGGGTCATGGAGTGTAGATTGCTTCTATTTTATTAGTGGTCACCAATTTTACCTTGTCAGGACTGCACAGCACACTAACAGGTATAAGAAATTCATTACAGCTCTATTGTTGAGAAAGATATTTCAACTGAGAATCTCCTTTTGAGAGAAAAAGTTTAATGTGTCTTTGGGTCAGGAGAACATTTGACAACATAGAACAGGAGATGGCCAAATTATGGCCAGTGGGCCAAATTCAACTTGATGTCTGTTTTTATGAAGTTTTATCGGGATACGGTCATGTGCATTTGCTGACTATTACCTGATGGCTGCTTCTGGTGCCTATATGGGCAGAGTTGAGTAGCTGCAATAAGGATCATGTGGTTCAGGAAGTTTAAAATATTTCTCAGCTAGACCTTTTCAGAAAGAGTCTGTTGATCCCTGCCATAGAAGAAAGAGAATCCCAGTCCACAGAAAACAAGTGTGGTTTTTCTACCAGTTCTCAAAGAATTTGCATGTTAACAGCAAAATGGTGGCAAGATAGTTTGTCATTATCAGTAATGACTTATGGACGGTGAGTAGAAGAGCAAAAGAGAGAAAGGATGCAGGAGATCTGGTTGCTAGGGAGAAGGCTCACTAAGGAACCAAGATGGGGCAAGATGGGGAGGAGGAGGGGCATGTCAGACATCCTTGGAGAAAGCGAGAGAATGAAAAGAGCAATTAGTAGAAAAACATCCAGTGCCTTTGTCTGCCTCAAAGTGTTTCTCTTGCCTGCTCCTGCTGCACATTTGAATGTTTTATTTCTTCGACCCTCCGAGCATTACCAGTTATTATCTGAGCTCCTAACAAACAATTATTCCAGCTCCTAATTTATATTTCAATCATTTTAACTACTGATCTTATGATCACATCTAGGCTCTGATCACATTAGTGTCTATTAACTATGCAGCAACCAATAAAATCTGCATGAGAGACTTATTTCATATATACTCCCTCAGTGCAATTTATTAAAATAATGTAGACTATTAACATTTAAGCTAAATGTAATATATATATTTAATATAAAAATTCTCATTAGTGTGATTAATAAAATTTTTAGTGTAAGCTGATATTTAGTTAGAGAAAATGAACAAGTTAAGCCAACTGAACTATTCCACTTACATTAATTTAATTAAATATGACTTTTACATGATGTAGGATTAGGTATATACACTGATAATTCTAACATATTTAAAGAATCAAAAAGTTGAATCCCACTATCAAAGTTACAATCAAATCATCAAAGGTCATTCTAGATAAAGCATACTAACTTCTCTCACTGAAGCTCCTTCACTTTTCTAAATATGCTTTCAGGAATTACAGAAGTTGAAAAGTAATATAGTAACACTGCAATGTTTTCCTCCTTAAAAGGTCTCATTGTTCAGCTTTTTCCTTTTGAACTGCACTAGGGCTGTGTGTGTGTGTGTGTGTGTGTGTGTGTGTGTGTGTGTAGGGGAGAGAGAGACAGAGACACAGAGACAGAAAAAGAAAGACAAAAACAGATCTCATCCTGGTTCTTTGAATTATCTCCATTTATATAGAAATATTTTCCAAAATGATTTCTGGAAGTATTGGGTGGTCAGACTCCACTTTCTCCCATCTGGACTCTTCCAGAACCACCTTGACCTGGGCTGATGTAACTGCCCTGACACTTCCTAACTCTGCAAATTTTGGCAAATAACTACTTCAGCCCAGTGTCCCTATCAGTAAAATGGGAATGAGAGGTTGTGAGGATTAAGTGAAATGGTTGGAAAAAAATCTCGCCTCTAATTTCTACCCCTCAGAACTTGGTGTCTTTGCTGCTGTCCCAAAATATGTTATGTTTTATTATTTCTTCTCTTCAAGCATAATCTCATGGCCAGTGTGGCTGAATTATTTTCTACGTTCTAAAACTCTTTCCTAGATTGCCAGGACTGTGAACCCATCTTATTGCTCTCTTCTCTCTTCATCTCCATCTTTTTCTACTTTGTCTTCTGTGCTGGTGTCATTTTACTGACACCTGAGTTGTCCCATGACCATTTAGGGCTAAAAAAGGTGGAAGAGGAGATTGAGTAGAGCACAGACACTCTGGTCCAGGGGGTCTGTGTTTGAGTCCCAGTTTACTTGCTTCATGGTCTTGGTTAAGTGCTGAGTCATTTTAAGTCTTGATTTCCATCCCTGCCAGATGGGGCTGACCAATCATAATACCTACTTACAGGGTTAGTGTGAATAGTGAATAATTACTGCAAAAAGTGCTTTGAATCATGTCTGGCTCATATTAAGAGCTTAATAATAATACTATCAATAGTAATGGGGATGGAGATTCCTAGAAAAAAAATGACTGCTCTTCTGGACGCTAGGTCGTGCACTGGTGATGAGGAGACCCAGAAACGTCTCTGCAACTAGGAGAATACTGGGTACTGAGATGATTCAGTTCCCGAGATGAAAGAGAGGGCATTTTCTATATTATTCCAAGGACAGTCACTGATGCCCCTTCCTTTGGCTCTAGAGGTTTACTTCTAAAGGGTGTGCTTGAGAATGACTGAAGCTGCCAGTACAGCTAGAAATACAGTCCTTTTCAGAGAGTAAGATAAAAGCAAAAAGAAAACTTGCCCCTAAAATCTCCCACTCTCGGAAATGCACCAAGAGCCCTGATGTCTGACAACCTGCTTTCACACCCAAAGCAAAGTGTTTCTGCCTCTGCTGCTAAGAAGCGACAGGGATAACGTGAAAACAAAACACTGACTTCCAGGCCTAAGATCAGCACTCATTATTGTAATTCTGAAACCAGGGGGAGAACCAGAACCCAGGCTGAATTACCACCCAATCTCCTTAATAAATGTGGACAGGGAGATATCAAGAAAGATGCTGGCTAATAGGCTGGAACAGATATTCCCACACCAAATCCATCCCAATCAGGTGGATTTATTTGGAAAGGACAGTCAGGCAATAATGGGAAGCAATTATTAAATGCACTGCAGCGAACTTCTGGAGACAGGGAAGAGCCGGTGGCTGGCATTTCACATCCTTCCCTGAAAGGCCTTTGATCACCTAGCCACTCTGTCCCTCCCCCTCATTCAGCAATAATTTAGAATGAAGGCAGCATTGTTCAGGTGGAGCTCTCAGGCCTAACAAGTCCTTTCCTCCCCTTCTGTAACAAACTAGTTAATAGAACTTGTGTCAGCACTTTTGTCAATTTCCCCTGCCCCATGACCCTTATTTTATTTCAAAGTTAAGTTAGAAAAACTTCCTCTGGGCTTCCCTGGTGGCGCAGTGGTTGAGAGTCCGCCTGCCGATGCAGGGGACACAGGTTCGTGCCCCGGTCTGGGAAGATCCCACATGCCGCAGAGCGGCTGGGCCCGTGAGCCATGGTCGCTGAGCCTGCGCGTCCGGAGCCTGTGCTCCACAACGGGAGAGGCCACAACAGTGAGAGGCCCACGTACTGCAAAAAAAAAAAAAAAAAAAACCACTTCCTCTGCCAATAAGCCCATTGATTCGAGGAATCCATCTCTCTTTGGCAACTCCATTATAAGAACTCTGAACCCAACACATATTTGCTGGACAATATGACTTAAAATTTCTGTGCTCAGGGTACCCATCTGTGAAATGAGGATAATGTATCAATAGTACAAGTTTCATTGGGGGTGTTGTACAAACAATTCACAAAAGGGCAAGCTAATTAAGCTAATGCCTTTCGCATCATAAGTGCTCAGGAAATTTTAGCAATCATTGTCATCACCATCATAAAAATTGCCATTATCCTTTGTATTTGAGACACCCTAGTTCTCTGAATTTGGGAGCAGATATTATTTAAGATCTCCTTAGAAAGACTTATAACATGGGATGGTGGCTAAGCATTAGATTGGATTTAAGACACCTGACCCTTTGTAAACTGTACAAATAAATAGTTATTACAAAGGAACTCAAGGACTATTTTTTCCAGCTGTGGAACAAGGACAAAGAATTAGGTCCACTGAATCATGTTTCAAGGCCTCACATCTCTTCCTCTGTCTTCTCAGCATCGAAGCACTCATTGTCTGACTAGGGTGAAGAATATGGTCTGTGCATGTGATCTGGGATCAGTGTGGTCCACTTCAACTGAATTATGACTATGCCTTAACTATGCCTTAACTACTGGAGCAGTCAAGACATAAACCCCATCAAGCTAATCAGACCCTTCCACCAGCACCCCAATAAGCAAGCACCTTGGTTTTACTCTCTTACTCAGATTTTTTTCTTCCTGTCCTTTATGGTCATGCTACTAACTGGCTTCCCCAAGATGCCACATAGGACACCTGAGTTATTTTGCAAGAGGAGTGTTACGTCAATCAGAAAAAGAGGGATCCACTTCAACAATAAATACAAAGCAAAAGAAGAAAAAGCTGTCTCAAAAATCAGTTCTATTTTATGAATGTACCATGACTTTCAAAGGTTAACAGACCTTATTACCTGTCTAGTTATTCCATCTGCCAAGTTAAAGCCCATGAGGAGCTTTGAACCATAATGAACAAACTGCCTCAAGACCTAAAATATACCACCGAACACCATCTTCATGGAGTCAGCCTTGCCCAGAAAAAAGTAACCCAAGTCTTTACCAAACTTAATCAAAGTTATGCAAATAACCCAATCTCGGTAGCTTAGTGCCAGGGAACTTCCGCTTACCAAAATCCATACAGGCCCAGATTCCATAACATGATTAAGACCTGCTTTTCAGTAGATAATACATGGTTTTACTTCATTAATGAAATAGCCCTGTGTTGACCGAAACAATAAAGAGAGAAATTAACTTGGTCTGGGTGGCTGTTTGAGCCTGAATTTTGAAATCTGTGTCTCTTAATTTCACCTTGACTTTAAAATATGGCACACCTGGACAATCTGGTTCTCTCCAGGGAATGTACTAACTCGGAATGTTTTATGCATTTGAGGTCTACCATATGGAACAACAGTGTCATTAAAATGGGCATTAAAAAGATTTGTTCACTCAGCTAGATTTAGACAGATAATAATACTTGCCACTTATACAGTACCTTTTGCCTGTCCATCTCAAAGTAAGCAATTTGTAAACACATATTGTTACGAACTCTTTATAAAACAAGACTGTGTTAGCTTTTTTCTCTGTAGAAAACAGTTCCAACATGCCATACACAAAGTCTGCACCAAGATAAAAGACGGTACAAAAATAACAACAACAACAAAGCAGTCCAAGAATGTTAACTACATATTATGTTAAACAGTAACTACAATCTTTCCACCCCTGGAAGACAAAGAGGCTCTGCATATATGACAAGAATTTGTTTTCTTTTGTCTCACCTTGGATCCACAAAAACGAATTTTCATGATAATTATAAACACTGTTACTTAAATTAGTTGTGAGTGAAATTGGCCAAAACCTCATCACTACTTTCACTTTAGTAATTCAGTGTTCTGATGATAAGAATTATTAGGATTCCTATGTAATTTCTATTTGGATTTTCATAATTGTCATACTATTTGTATATCTGGCTCTTTAGGTTTATTTCTCAAAAGGTCAGAACTCAGAGGTGTAGAGGACTGTTCATTGTGCCTTCTACACCATTAACATTCCTCCTAGCTTTAAATATTTGTAAAACTTATTTGTAAACTTACATGTATCTTTCCCCCCCATCCCCGGTCTCTCTGATCATACAATGCCCACCTTCTCTTTATTTGTCACCTTTATTTGTGATTTCTTTGCTTGTGGGGAACAAAAGACTTCTCAGGAATAAATATTACGTACCCAAGAAAAAACTCTGAGCTTCAGACAGTTCATTTATCAAATAATATGTCACTATAGATTATAAAACATAAACATAGATTAAAAATCTATCCTATATAGGGACTTCCCTGGGCACAGTGGTTAAGAATCTGCCTGCCAGTGCAGGGGGCACGGGTTCACTCCCTGGTCCGGGAAGATCCCACATGCCACGCAACAACTAAGCCCATAAGCCACAACTACTGAGCCCGCGAGCCACAACTACTGAAGCCTGTGTGCCTAGAGCCCATGCTCCACAACAAGAGAAGCCACTCAAAGAGAAGCTCACACTGCAATGAAGAGTAAACCCACTCACCACAACTAGAAAAGCGCACATGCAGCAACGAAGACTCAGCACAGCCAAAAATAAATAAAATTTTTTTAAAAAATCTATCCTATATATATGTACCTCAGTTCACAAGAATTTATCAGATGGGGTAGGATAAATATCGTTGTGCATGGGCCAATGGTATGAGTAGAAACTTGTATTCAAGTGAACATTCCATAAGATATAAATGGATACAATAAGGCAGCCAATTATATACCATACCAGGCAACAGGAAAAGAGCCCCGTGAATGTAGTCCAGATAATATATGTTTAATGTAAGAATCTTGTATTAACAGTTTCCAGATAATCAAATTTTAAAGCATCTTGACATAGATACACTACCAAATGTAAAATAGACAGCTAGTAGGAAGCAGCTGCATAGCACAGGGAGATCAGCTCGGTGCTTTGTGACCACCTAGAGGGGTGGGATAGGGAGGGTGGGAGGGAGACGCAAAAGGGAGGAGATATGGGGATATATGTGTACATATAGCTGATACACTTTGTTATACAACAGAAACTAACACAACATTGTAAAACAATTATACTCCAATAAAGATGTAAAATTAATTAATTAATTAAAAAGCATCAACTTTTAAAGAGGTTACTTATCATTCACAGAGTTTCCATAATACTAGAAAAGAGATTGAAAACTTAAATGATAACAGGGACTAACTAGTCACCATTAATGAATGACACATGAAGGTATATGGTAACAGGGAGGAGTGCATCATAACAATAGTTTGCTGTGATGTGTATCCTAACAGAAGTTCTTTCTTTAAACATATCAACATATGTTTATACATGCATAGATAAGTTTAGAAGTAAATGCATGGTAATTAAATGCATACACACACTCACACATACATATACATGCCATAATTTGTAAAATCAACATGGGTGAGCCCTGTTGCAGTGGAAAACACACATGCCCCTTTGAAGAGGGTGGCTACTCCTCAGTACTAGGTAACTATGTCCTTGCGAGAATAAAGGCCCAGTGGACAGATATTCTGACCTCCCAACAGGAACTGCAAATTTGAATTTTTTTAATGTGAAAGCTTTTAATTTTTAAATGTTGGCTCCAATTTTTGAAAAATACTATACCTGTCAATCCAAAGCACTTCAGTGATTTAGTTCCCAGCACTCACAGAAATATTTATAATGTAAATTAAATTCACTATTTAGAAGTAGTTATGTTTCATCAACAAAATGAAAAGACAATTTGCAGGATGGGAGAAAATATTTGCTAACCATATATCGGATAAGGATTAGTAACCAAAGTATATAAAGAATCATACAGCTCAATAACAAAAAATAAAAGACCCAATTAAAAAATGGACAAAGGACCTGAATAGACATTTCACCAAAAAAGACATAGAGATGGCCAACAGACATGAAAGGTGCTCAACATCATGAATCATCAGGGAAATGCAAACCAAAACTACAACGAGATATCACCTCACACCTGTTAGGACACCTATTATTAAAAAAAATAATAATAACTGTTGGCCAGGATGTAGAGAAAAGAGGTCCCTGATACACTGTTGGGAATGTAAATTGGTCCCAGCCATTATGAAAAACAGTATGGAGGTTTCTCAAAAAATTAAAAATAAAACTACCATATGATCCAGCAATTCCACTACTGGGTTTTTATCCAAAGGAATTGAAATCAGAATTTCAAAGGAAAAAACCTGCACTCCCATGTTAATTGAAACATTACAAGTATCTCCCGATTTTTGAAAGTTCCCTTTATACCACTTTGCTTTTACAAAAGACCTACATTAGTACCTATTTTCACTAACTAAAAGAAATCCAAAGAGGATTTTCATTTTTATGAAAAAAGACAAAAAGTCAAAATAGCATTCAGCATTGGTTTTGCAGAGATGTTTTAGAGACATATCAGGCCACCATAGGTTAGACCTGTGTCTGTGAGCATCTGTGCTTTATCTCAATTTATTTTGTGCCTCCGTTAGCAAGATGTATCCTAAGGTTATTTCATCTTCACTTCATGCCGTTTCAGTTTAGGAAAGGTTTCACAGGAACACTCTGTTTTCAGATATCTGGGGAAAACTGTATTCACAATAGCCAAGATGTGGAAACAACCAAAATGTCCATCAGTAGATGAATAGATAAAGAGAATGTGGTATGTACATACAATAGAATATTATTCAGGCTTAAAAAAAAAAAAACAGAAATTCTGTCATTTGTAACAACATGGACGGGCCTGGAGTACACTATGCTAAGTGAAATAAGCCAGACAAAGAAAGACAAATACTGTATCGCCACATGTATATGTGGAACCTAATACAGTCAAACTCATAGAAGCAGAGAGTAGAATGGTGCTTGTCAGCAACTTGAAAGAGGAGGAAAAAATAGGTAATGGTAAAGGGAACAACATTTCAATTATGCAAGGTGAATAAGTTCTGGAGACCTACTACACACCATAATGCCTATAGCTAACAATACTGTATTGTATACTTAAAATTCGCTAAGAGGTAAATTTTATGTTAGATGTTCTTATCACATAATAATAATAACAATAAAAATAATAAAGGTGACAGGAGGAAGCTTTGGGAGGTGATAGATATGTTTATGGCCTTGATGGTGGTAATAATTTCATGGTTGTATACTTATCCCCAAACACATGGAGTTTGTATACATTAAATATGCACAACTTTTTATATGTCAATCATACTCAGTAAAGTGGTTTTTAAAAAAAGACAGTTATGTTTCTCGAAAAATTGTTTGTGAATGAGGTTTGTCCTCAATACAAAGACAAAGAGCTCCTACAAATGAATAAGAAAATGGCCATAAAAATATGTGTATAAAAATATGAGTAAATTACATGAACAAGCAAATATTAAAAGAAAAAAACACTTCACTATTATATGTAAAAGGAACATTAATTTCGGAGTCATGCAACAAACTGAAAAATTTTTTAAGATTTGAAATACATTTTAAACATATTAGAAATATAATTTATTTAAATTAAGTAAATACACTTTTATATCAGACATGAAATATTTATAATATAGAATTAAAATCCCACACAAATGTTTAGGATAAAACAGACCTACAAAATTTCACTTTTGGAGATGATCCCAAACCCTGATCTGCCACTGGAGGTAAATGTGATAGTAAGTGGAGAAGAAAAATGTATGCAAGAATCATGAGAACCAAGTTCTATTCCTAGTGACATCAGTGACATTGCCTTGGTCAAAATACAGCCTTTCTGATCTTGATATTCCTTTTCAGCCAAAAAAAAAAAAAGTTCTATGTCACTTTGGCAAATCAGCTATTAAAGTTATTAAAGTATTAAAGTATATTTTGTTATTAAATATATTTAGTAAATTATTAAAGTATATTTTATTATTATTAAAGTATATTTTATTTGCTTTATTTTGTTTTTTTAGCTACTCCTGCACCTCTCCTGGTAGCGTGGGGCACACTTGGCTGTGTCTTGCACAACACTGAATGTGTAAGAACCCTAGGGATGCTGTTTTAGGTGATCTGATCAGAAACTTTACACCTGTCTCTATTACTTTTCTGTTACGTGGTTACAGGGACTTCTGTGAGGCTTGCTACCAGTTGGGAGGTGACATGCAACTCTTTCCTAATCTTAAATCCTACAAAAGTGTATGGTACTTCTTTCATGTATCTACTTCCTATTCATATACACATCAGCATTATCAAGTGGGTGGGTAGAAACGAGAGATTCTAAATGTTGAGAAATTAAGATGTGTAGGAACAGCTGGCAGAGATAAATGAAAATAGACTGTCAAATAAGTGGAAGCCAAATAAAAATAAGGTGGGACCATAACATTCAAGAAAAGATATAGCTTCCCATTGCTGCTGACAGGTCAAACAAGATGGTTTCTAAAAAGGTAACCATTGGATTTAGCTACATGGAGGTCATTGTTGAACTTAATGACAGCAGATTCAATGAAGTAGTGGGGGGCAGAAATTAAGGTTGAAATGATTGAAGAATAAATGGGAAAAAATGGGTAAAGATGGTAGACAAAGCACACATGTCTAATTTAGCTCTCACCTGAAATTCCACTGCATTAATAGAAAAGATATTGTTGAAAAAGAAAGTGTGGAATATCAGACAATAGCATGTAAAATTGTGGATACATTGTTCTAAAAAATCTCATTTCTAGAGATCTGTATTACAGATGAATCTGCACATGTCAGAAAATGATATATCTACAAGATTGTCCATTGTGATATTATTTATAATAAGAAAAGATTAGAAACAATCTAAATGTCCAGCAATAGGCAACTGTTGAACAAAGTACAATATATCCACAAAGAATACCATGCAGCTGTGAAAATAATAAAATAAGGTCTCTATGTGCCTATTAGAAAAGATCTTCAGGGGAAAGAATAAGGGACAAAAATTGGGGTACAGGAAAGGGAGAGAGAAAAATAGCATATCTACATGAATCTGCTGGGTTTGGGCGTTTTGTAAAAAAAAACACTGAAATTAAAAGTTAAAAGGAGAGAAAAGGGATGGATAGATGAGGAATGAGTGAAAGTGAGATTCTCATTTAAATAGTTTTTGACCTTTCAAACCTGGTGTTATGTATTTTTTAATAATGTAATTGTATTGACTCTTTGAAAAATAAAAATATATATAAACCACTGCTTGGGGATGTAGAGACCTGAAAAGAGCATCCCTTCCACCATAGCAACAACAACAGCAAAACCAGACAAACTGCAAGTTCACAACTTTTCTTGATGCCATTGGAGAGCTGTAGTCACAGAACGAACTAGTCTGAAATCTAAAGAGAGACAGGTGGCTGGGGGGAGTGATAAGATGTGAACACCTGCTTACCTAGGGAAGACACAGACACAGGTAAGGAAGAATCAGCTAGGGATGTTAACAAATTTGTGGAGAATGCGGGTAGGTTGATAAGAGAGTTGTGGAGCCACTTAGGCCTTATTAGAGTCAAAAGGTGTCCACTTCCATATATAAAAGCTATTGGGCTTCCCTGGTGGCGCAGTGGTTGGGAGTCCGCCTGCCGATGCGGGGGGCGCGGGTTCGTGCCCTGGTCCGGGGGGATCCCACGTGCCGCGGAGCGGCTGGGCCCGTGGGCCGTGGCCGCTGGGCCTGTGCGTCCGGAGCCTGTGCTCCGCAACGGGAGAGGCCGCAGCGGTGGGAGGCCCGCATACCGCAAAAAAAAAAAAAAAAAAAAAAAAAAAAAGCTATTTACTTCAGTCTCTAGTACTCTACATATGACTTCCAGTTTTCAACAAAAAATTATGAGACTTATGAAAAAAACAATAAAAACCAACCATCAAAAGACTATACAATTAATAGAACCATATTCAGATATAGAACAGATGTTAGAAATGTCAGACAGAGAATTTAAAATAAGCATGATAACTATATTGAAATCTCTACTGGAAATGTTAAACAACATGAAATATCAGAAGGATAATTTCAACACCAAAGAAACTATAAAAAAAGAACTAAATGCTATTAATTAGAACAAAGTAAGAGAGATGAAAATGGCTTCAACAGTGTCTTCAAGTAAACCTGACAGAGCTGAAGAAAGAATCAGTGACTTTAAAGATAGATCAATAGAAGCTACTCAAACTGAAACACAAGGAGAAAAAAATGTGTTAAAATAAAAGAACAGAATATCCAAGAACTGTGGGACCATATCAAATAGCCTAATGTGTGTACAGCTGGAATCTCAGAATGGTGAAAGATTAGTTTCTTTTACCATGAGACTGGGGAAAAGGCAAGAATGGCACCTCTCAACACAGCTGTTCAATATTATACTGAAATTCTTAGTCTGTGCAATAAAGCAAGAAAAATAAATAAAATTAATACAGATTCAAAGGGAAAAAAATAAAACTCTCTCTATTCCCAGAAAACATGCTTCTATACATGGAAAATGCCAAAGAATCTATTTAAAAGCTCCCACATACAATAAAAGAGATTAGCAAATTTGCAAGATATTAGGTCAATAAACAAAAATAAATTGTATTTATATATGCTAGCAATGAAAGTTTGGAATACAAATTTTCAAAAAAATTACCTACAACAATAGCTAAAAAAATGAAACTCTAAATATCAATCTAACAAAATATATTCAGAATCTGTATTCTGAAATCTACAAGACACTCATGAGAAAAATAAATAAGACCTAAATAAATGGAAAGATATATCATGTTAACAGTTAGAAGACTTGAAAATGATAAGGCAAGCATCAATTATCCCCAAAACTGATCTATAGGTTCAATGTTTTGTAGTTTTTGCTCACAAGTTTCTCAGGCAATACCGAAGTGTGGACCAATTTGCCTCTCCACAAAAATAAAAATATGAAAAAACTTCTAAATACATCCCATACTTTTTAGTTTTACTTCTACTTATCTTGACTACAGGTTCTCAAGTTGTTATTCACTCAGCTTTATCAGTTTCTTCAAGTTTATTATTAGGATCATCAGGCAGGAATATGCTACCTGATGTGACCTCAACGGTTTTCAAGGGTTCTAAATTTCTCTCATTATTTTGCTCATTGAGGAATTATCTTCAACGGTTGTGGGAAGTTTATGTTCCAAGTGTGTTTATATTACTGAACCTTTAAAAGGTAAATAAAAAACAGCTTGTAAATTCTAGAACTATCAGTTCTTTTGTACTACCAAGGAACTCACTGTGGAGGGAAATAGAACTAAAAATAAGAGCATGTTTACAAACAAACATACGAGTATAATTATAGCAGAAAGTTGAACAAATACGTGGGAAACATTTTGTATGTGTTCAATCAAATTTAAATGTCCTAGATCTCAGGGGAAAAACTCAGGTTCTCAAAATTCTAGCCATGCAAACCTTCTGGGACCCACCAAAAGAAAATTACCCTTCTAGCTGGTTATATCAGGAGATAGAACCCTAGCCCACTGGACCTAAGTCATAGTTCCATGGCCTTCCACAAAGTCATCCTCGGTTCTCTTTGATGGATCTGCAGCACTAATGTAATGAGTGGATAATGCCAATGTACTAAATATTGCAGTTATTCCCTGTGCATTAGAGTTCTACTTTCTGTGCTTTTGTGAAGAAGTCAAAATTGTGTGACATGGAAAATGGAATTCTGCTAATTTACCTGTAAATGCAAAACTGCTTTTACTCCCTAAAACTTTTCTCTCAGATCTTCACATAAGATTGATGCTCCTGGGCACATTGCCATATTTATCCTGTAACATTACATGACACCCAGCCCTCTCTACTCAGCATACCACCTAATCTCCAGAGGTACTTGGGTCAACCTGAGAAGAAAAACAATGCACCATTCTTTAGTGGCAGCTGCCTGGTAACAGGTTCAACAACATCATTAAGATGCCCTAGTGAGTCGTGACTGAATATCTCAAATTAGCAAATCAACAAATTTCTGTGCAATATCTTATAATTATATTTGGCTTTCAAAGTGAGATAGGAACAAAACTAACCCTAAAAAAACCATACACTGGGTGAAGCAAACATTACTTCCAATATATTTTTAATGGAATCTACAGGAAAAAGAGATTTTTCGCACATCAAATCAAAAACATCTGCACATCAAATATATGTATATGAAATGCATTTTCCATAAATGATAAATGACTTCATATTGGATATGCATTGCCCTGAAACAGCACACACTACTATAAAAGGTCACAATGGGAACACCAATAAGGTAGTACATTAGAGGTAAAATGACAAGTAATCTATGAGTGGATAGATGGGAAGTAACTAAAAACTATGAAAGGAAGATATATTTCTATACAGATGAAAATGTTTTTCTGTGCTGTGTTTACTGAAAGCTTTAATTTCATTATTTGTCTTTAATTCATTTTAGTTCTCTTCTTTCTTATTCTCTCTTACAAACTAAAAAAAAAAAAAAAAGTCACCCTTTCTTTTGCCATCCCATTGTAAAAATGCCCTCATTATTAATTCCAAAAATATAATTCCTTTCGTACCCTTGTTTTACATGTTTCCCCCAACTCTCCACTGCTTTGCTCAAGGCTGACCTGCTCTCAGTGTCAAATTTCTCCCCAAGCATTTCACCTGCCCTGATTATACCTGAGTCCTATCCCAAGGGCTTTGCCTGTGGACCTCAGGCCCCTCTCCAGCTGAACTTGTGACTACTGAAGACAAAGGCAGGCCAGTGCAGATGGGGATATGGGGAGTACTCGTCTGCTTTACCTACATCACATCTCAACAACTAAGGGCATTTACTTTATAGCTTCCTATGTCTTCCTGTTTTTACCCTTCTCCTGGTTTCAGAAAATGCCACTTCTTTATGCTTTGAACACCTCAGGAGCTACTTACAAATATCCATCCAATGTGTTCCTCCATCATTGTTCTGAGCTACCCATGCTACAACCTGCCAATGTGCCCTTCCTTTCATCTGGCATCCCTCAATAGTGATCTGAGCCCTTTTCTTTCAAAGCATCTTCTCATGGGACAGACACCAGACAATTCCTCATAGTCATCAACTCTGACCACTGTGTCTTCTTGTCTTCAAACTCGTGTCAAGCTCTATCACACCTAAACCTACAAAAAGCCAAGAGTATTAGAGACTCACTTGACAATCCCAATCTCCAGTCATTATCAGCATGTTCAAGAAAAAATGAAAATAGCAATACATTTTTTATTCCAAACAAGATGAAGTTGACATATTTCTCCCTATTCCTCCCACTAAGTATAGTTAAAACCCTTGAATATTATATATAAGAAGACACTGAAAGGTGGAAAAAAAGGCAAACTGGCTAGGGAAATTGGGGCTCAAAACATGGCAGTATGTTCCCTACATTTTCTTTTTGCCTCCTTTATATCCCAGACCGGGTACTTGAGAAGCCTGGAACATGATACAGCTACTTTGGAAAAAGTTCTGGCAGTTTCTTATAAAACTATACACATGCCTACCCTATGACACATCAATTCCAATCTTGCATATTTATGCAAGGGAAATTCAATCACATTGTCACAAGGGACTTATAAATAGTGTTCATAGCAGTTTTAAACATAACAACCAAAAACTTGAAACTGCCCATGTGTCCATTAATAGAAGAATGAACAAACTGTGATTTACTCATAGAGTGGAATATTACTCATCAATTAAAGTGTACACTCTCAATATTTGCAACTATATAGATAGATCTTAAAGATGTTATGCTGAGTTAAAGAAGCTAGACATGAGTAGAACACGTTGTATGATTCTATTTATATGAAATATTAGAACACCCCAAAAATTCTATCATAAAAAACATCTGAAGTCTTGTTGTATCTGGGGAACGGGACAGGAATTGGCTGGGAAATGGCATGATGAAACGTTCTGGTATAATGGAACTATTCTATAACTTGATAGAGGATTGTGTTACATAGGTATACATATTTGTCAAATTTTAGATATTGTAGATTTAGTTGTTCATTATATGTAAATGTTATATCAGAAGTAAAGAAATGTAAATATTGAACAATAGTTAATGGTATTGATGTTGCAGTATTTAGAAGGAAGTATAACACCTGGAATTTACTTTGAAATGCAATAAAATATATGATGGCAGAATGGATGAATAAATCTATGATAAGCGAGCATTGTTAAATGATTATGGTAGAATGTAGGTGGTGAGTATTACTGTAAACTTCTTCCAACTTTGCTTTACGTTTGAAATTTTTGTTGGGGGAGAAATTGACCATGTATTCGTGTATGTGTGGTTCTCTTTCAAGATTTTATTCTGTTATTTATTTAATCTTCAGCTAATACCACACTATCTTTCTTACTCTAGCTTTATATTAAATTCTTCTTCTTCAAGATTATCTATACTATTTTCAGGCCTTTTATTCAACTATAAATTTAAAATCAGATTGTCAATTTCTACAACAGTTTATCTGGGATTTTGGTGTGAATTGAATTGAATTGAATCTATGGATCAATTTAGGAGAAATTAACTTTAATTTATGAACATACTCTGTTCCTATATTTATTTATCTCTTTAATATTTCTCAATAATGTTCTGAAGCTTTTAGTATAGAAATATTGAATCTCTTTTTGGTATGCTTTCTTTTAGGTATTGGGAAATTTTTAATTCTGTTGAAATGTTATTTTATTTCATTTTTGTTAGTATAGTAGTCCCCTCTTATCTGAGGAGGATTTGTTCCAAGACCCCTGGTGGATGTCTGAAACCACAGAGAGTACCAAACTATTCACATACCATGTTTTTTCCTATACATACATACCTTTAATTTGTAAATGAGGCACAGTAAGAGATTAACAACAATAACTAATAATAAAATAAAACAATTATAACAGTATACTATAATAAAAGTTACATGAATGTGGTCTCCCTCTCTCTTTCTCAGAATATGTTGTTGCACAAGTATAATGCACTGTGGCTGTAACTTTGGCAGTGTGAGATGTGACAGCAGCAAAACTAGAATGAATTTTTCTTCTTCACAATTTCACAAATGAAAAATTAATTTTTACCATAGATATTAGCAACCTCAGCATACAGTTGTTTGTTTTTCACTTCTAAAAACCCTGATTAGCCAAAGCAATCTTGAGAAAGAAAAACAGAGCTAGAGGAATCAGGCTCCCTGAGCTCAGACTCTACTACAAAGCTACAGTAATTAAGACAGTATGGTACTGGCATAAAAACAGAAATATAGATCAGTGGAACAGGATACAAAGCCCAGAGATAAACCCACACATATATGGTCACCTTATTTTTGATAAAGGAGACAAGAATATACAATGGAGAAAAGACAGTCTCTTCAATAAGTGGTGCTGGGAAAACTGGACAGCTACATGTAAAAGAATGAAATTAGAACACTCCCTAACACCAGGCACAAAAATAAACTCAAAATGGATTAAAGACCTAAATGTACGGCCAGACACTATAAAACTCTTAGAGGAAAACATAGGAAGAACACTCTATGACATAAATCACAGCAAGATCCTTTTTGACCCCCTCCCAGAGAAATGGAAATAAAAACAAAAATAAACAAATGGGACCTATTGAAACTTAAAAGCTTTTGCACAGCAAAGGATACCATAAACAAGACATAAAGTCAACCCTCAGAGTGGGAAAAAATATTTGCAAATGAAGCAACTGACAAAGGATTAATCTCCAAAATTTACAAGCAGCTCATGAAGCTCAATATCAAAAAAACAAACAACCCAAGCCAAAAATGGGCAGAAGACCTAAACAGACATTTCTCCAAAGAAGATATACAGATTGCCAACAAACACAAGAGAGGAGGCTCAACATCACTAATCATTAGATAAATGCAAATCAAAACTACAATGAGGTATTACCTCACACCAGTCAGAATGGCCATCATCAAAAAATCTACAAACAATAAATGCTGGAGAGGGTGTGGAGAAAAGGGAACCCTCTTGCACTGTTGGTGGGAATGTAAATTGATACAGCCACTGTGGAGAACAGTATGGAGGTTCCTTAAAAAAACTGAAAATAGGGCTTCCCTGGTGGCACATTGGTTGAGAGTCTGCCTGCTGATGCAGGGGACACGGGTTCGTGCCCTGGTCAGGGAAGATCCCACATGCCGTGGAGCGGCTAGGCCCGTGAGCCACGGCCACTGAGCCTGCGCATTCAGAGCCTGTGTTCCGCAACGGGATCGGCCACAACAGTGAGAGGCCCGCGTACCACACACACACACAAAAACCTAAACTAAAAATAGAACTACCATATGACCGAGCAATCCCACTACTGGGCATATACCCTGAGAAAACCATAATTCAAAAAGAGTCATGTACCACAATGTTCATTGCAGCTCTATTTACAATAGCCAGGACATGGAAGCAACCTAAGTGTCCATCAACAGATGAATGGATAAAGAAGATGTGGCACATATATATAATGGAATATTACCCAGCCATAAAAAGAAACAAAATTGAGTTATTTGTAGTGAGGTGGATGGACCTAGAGTCTGTCATCCAGAGTGAAGTAAGTCAGAAAGAAAAAACAAATCCCGTATGCTAACACATATATATGGAATAATCTAAAAAATAGGTCATGAAGAACCTAGGGGCAGGATGGGAATAAAGATGCAGACCTACTAGAGAATGGACTTGAGGACATGGGGAGGGGGAAGGGTAAGCTGGGACAAAGTGAGAGAGTGGCATGTACATATATACACTACCAAATATAAAATAGATAGCTAGTGGGAAACAGCCACATTGCACAGAGAGATCAGCTCGGTGCTTTGTGACCACATAGAAAGGTGGGATAGGGAGAGTGGGAGGGAGGGAGACACAAGAGGGGAGAGATATGGGGATATATGTATTTGTATAGCTGATTCACTTTGTTATACAGCAGAAACTAACACACCATTGTAAAGCAATTATACTCCAATAAAGATGTTTAAAAAATGTATAAACAATAAATGCTGGAGAGGGTGTGGGGAAGAGGGAACCCTCCTACACTATTAGTGAGAATGGAAATTGGTACAATCATTCTGGAGAACAGTATGGAGGTTCCTTAAAAAACTAAATATAGAACTACCATAAGTTGAGAACTTTCACCTTTTCACTTAAAGTAAACACTTTATGGTTTGACTTTAGCATATCTAAATTGCCAGCATAATTACTCTTGTACTTTGGGGCCACTATTAGGTAAAATAAGTGTTACTTGAACACAAGCATTTGGGTACCTTGACAGTCATTTTGATATTCAAGAAAGCTACTAAGTGACTAATGGGCAGAATACCCTAGACAAAGGGACGATCCACACCACAGGCAGGGATGCATGAGATTTCATCACACTATTCAGAACATTGCCCAAGTTAAAACTTGAGAATTTTTTATTTCTGAAATTTTCCATTTAGTATTTTCAGACCATGGTTAAGAGTGGATAACCAAAACCATGGAAAATGAAACCGTGGATGGGGAGGACCGCTGTAGTACACAAAAAATACAATGACAGAAACCAGGGATCCTTGGAGAAAAGCCTACTTTTAGGACTAGGGTGAGAAATATACAAGACGAGCCTGGATCAACTTCCAGTGCCAGAAAGTAAAGAAGTGCTTTAAAAAAAAAAAAGCCACATTGATGAGTTTGTTAAAGAGTCACAGGAGCCAACTGAAAGAGTTCCAACAGCCAAATCTAGGACAATAGTGACAATAAAATAAAATAAAGTAATATTGGATTAACACCTAAGTTTAATTAACTCCTCATAAGTCCATACTGATGTCAATAAACGATTGGATAAATAAAAAGGAAAAGACAAATCTCTCATGTAGAAGAATGAAAAATAATTTTTGCAGGTACCCACTCTTCAACAAGGGGGACCATAAATTCCCACTCTTTAAGTGTGGGCTACCCATTGTGACTTTTATCTAAAGAGTACAATATAGAAGTGGGGTTGGGGGGTTACCTTTACACTGAGTGATATTTTTCAAATGTTAAACACACATTGTATTATCTTAATAAATTCTAATAAACAATAAAGATGGTGTTTACTATTTTTATATCTACTTTCATGAGAGAGGTTCACCTGTAATTTACCTCTCATATTATTTGTCAGGATTTAGTATGGAGATATTAGTGACCTTTTAAAATAATTTGTGAATTGTTCCCTATTTTCCTAAAAAAGTGCATTGTAATTGGTGTTATTTCTTCTTTAAATTTATGGAAGAATTGATCAGTGAAGCCATCTAGGTCAAAAGATTTCCCTGTGTCAAGATGTAAAGTGCAGACTCTTTAGTATTAATATATCTAGGACTATTTATATTTTCTATTTCATCTTTCGTCAGGTTTTGCAATTTTTGTGATTAATGAAATCCACATCCTCAATCTTACTGTCATAAAGTATCTCTATATCTTCTATGTTTGGGATAGCTGAAGAACCTGTAATGATGTCTTATTTTAATTCCTAACATTATTTATGACTGCCCTCTTTTTTTACTAATCAAACTTGGTAAGAGTTTATCAACTACATGTGTTTTTTTTCAATTTTAAGATACAGCTCTTGGTTGCCACATGACATTTCCAAAATCGAGTTGAATGTCCATAAGAAACATATCCTTTTCCATATCCAGCATCATGGAATTCCCAAGTATTCACATTCAAAAAAACAACAGAGTTTTTTTTAAAACACTAAAAATGAAACAAAATCAAATCAAAATCCTTTTTAACACTGAGCACGTATATAAAGAATAGTAGAAAGCATTATGGTAAGGAATAAAGCTAGACAGAATGTCTGTTTGAAAGTTGTGTGCTTTGATGCAATAAAGGATGATAAACTAATAAAAATGCTTTCCTGCAGATTGTCCAGTTGTCCCTCTGTGCCTCATTTGAGATGAGATAGTCTGGCCGGGAAGTAAAAAAATGATGAAGTAGTCATCCCTTGAAACCGATCATTAAATTTTGGTGGGGTGATGAGGGAGACATGTAAATTTCCCTGGAAGGATTTAAGTAAAGAAAGTTTTCTCCCTGATCTATCTGTGTGGAAGCTGGGAGTACTGGATTGAAACAGATGACTTCTTAATTTTTCCGCTAGCTTGATTCGTTTATAATACTGAGAATAGAATCTGACTTAAGATACTGAGACTTTTGGATTGATTTCAACACATGTACATTGAACTTCAGTTGTGAAATTGCCTTGAGAAATTCAAAAATCTGTTAATGAATTATTGCCTATTAGACAAGCATATCAAAATACATTTAAAAGCTCATGAACATGCTTAGCAGGACTAGGAACTTTTAGTATGTCTCATATAACCAACATATAAAAGCATAAAAAATGGTTCTGAAGAACCTAGGGGCAGGAGAGGAATAAAGACGCAGATATAGAGAATGGACTTGAGGACACGGGGGGCGGGGAAGGGTAAGCTGGCACGAAGTGAGAGAGAGGCATGGACATATATACACTACCAAATTTAAAATAGGTAACTAGTGGGAAGCAGCCGCATAGCACAGGGAGATCATCTCAGTGCTTTGTGACCACCTAGAGGGGTGGGGTAGGGAGGGTGGGAGGGAGATGCAAGAGGGAGGAGATATGGGGATATATGTATACGTATAGCTGATTCACTTTGTTATAAAGCAGAAACTAACACACCATTGTAAAGCAATTATACTCCAATAAAGATGTTTAAAAAAAGCTTGTATATATGTGTGTGTGTGTGTGTGTGTGTATCTCCATATGTCCTTCTGTTAAAAATAAAAACTAGTGTTGTTAAGGAATAGCTATTTCCTGATAAAACTACCCATTGTCTTCTTTGCCAGAGAAATGCAGCTCAGAAACTGACACATTTCAGTCCATCTGTATGTACAGCATGTCCCACGTCACAAAGATAACACGGGCATCTTAACTTTAAATGAGACAAAACAAACAAAATTAACACTGGTGAGAACCCTCTGTCACTCAATTTGTGTTGGGATTAACACCTTACTTTATATATCCTTCCACATAAACAGTTTTATATTATCCTCTGATATGATGCCTTCCAACAATTCAATGTTGAGCTGTTTAAAAGCACTAATTAGCAGTTTTAATACAGAAGGGAACACATATATTAGAAAAATCCTGCAAACCCAGAATACCCTTTGGGCCCTGCCATTTGTGTGTGAAATAACTCAATAAAAAGGGCTTCCCTGGTGGCGCAGTGGTTGAGAATCCGCCTGCCGATGCAGGGGACACGGGTTCGTGCCCCGGTCCGGGAAGATCCCACATGCCGCGGAGCGGCTGGGCCCATGAGCCATGGCCGCTGAGCCTGCGCATCCGGAGCCTGTGCTCCACAACGGGAAAGACCACAACAGTGAGAGGCCCGCGTACCGCAAAAAAATAAAAAACAGAAAATACTGTATTGTTAATCACAAGACCTTCCAGGATTATAATCCATCACACAAGAAATATAAACTGTACCTTTATAAACAAAAGAAGAAGAATGATAACTTCCATTTAAGCTGAGCACAGGAATCATCACAATGAGCAGATGCATTTGTAAAACTAAGCACAATTCATAATGATGATAAAAAATACTACAACTGTATGTATATCCAATTGACATATATGCCTCACATTCAATTTTAGCACAACTAGCAATACATTTATTAAATTAACACTTCATCTATTTCTTTCTATCACTTCCAACAATACCAAAGCCATATCTACTTACATATTAACTTTAACAGAAAATAAATAATCTTCAAGTACTTTGAAAATAAAGAAACATTTAATTTTTAAAGGATTCCAGAGACACGTTTTTCTATAATCTGGAATGTTCACATAACCTAATTATTTATTTTTAAGTAACATTAAAATAGCTAGCTATTTATAATTTCAGGAATGTTTTGCTTTTCTCCAACTTTCCACATACCTTGATCAGATACTTCTAGTTAACATTTCTAGTACATGTAAATAATTATATCCTTGAGTGCTTTAAAATTACACTAATTCCTGCACCATTAAGGAAGGAAAATGTTTCTAGTTTTTGATGCATTATAAGTGGGAGATATTAATTTCTAAATGAAATTATGCATTAGCAGGGGAAAAGCTTTGTACTGAGATAATATTTAAACATAAAATATTAAGTATCTCAGGAAATTATGGATGATTAAAAGCAAATAGGACAACACAGTCATATTGTATTTGGATTGTGGGACCCTCTCCCATTTCTGCAAATTTCTACTCCCCAAAGAAAAAGCATCTTTATATTATAAAATTGTTTAGCTGTCAGGATATAGTTGGCTTGAACAGTAGCAAACACTCAAAACCAAAGAAATGGCATACTTCAGTAATATGTTTATGCTATGTTATATAACAAATGATAAAGAATAGAGTAACCATTTTTGTTTTTATTTGCTAATATTTTGTCATTTGCACAAAACTTCCGCTAAACAATGTGATTTCTAAAGCAAGTTTTGAAAACTTGAAGGAAATTAACTCACACCAAGTTATATGTATTATTTACTAATATAGTACTAATTGTATTTTACTATTTGGGGTAATAACTTTTTAAAATTATGCACAGATGATGGAATTGTCCCTTTTTGAGTAGAAATTCCCACACAATGGGTAATTTCAATTCTTTCCAGCTTTATCCCACTAGTAGAAACAGACGTAGCCGAAGACTTCACATATTTGCTATGAATATATTTTACTGTATTTTCTCCAAAGGAATAAAGCTGGCTGACACATAGGTTTTTTTCTCCTCTCATGTCTTGGTATTTTATAATAGAGAGTAGTGAATAACTTACAGCGCACTCAATGTATTTTGCATATGGTATTTCATTAAATATACTGAGCATTCATTTTGAGGAGCTGCCATGACACTGATGAGCAGTTTTACATAGACTAGGGGTATGTTTAAAGATAGTCAAGACTTTTAGGAGACATTCTTTGTTTCTGGTGAATATGGAGCTATGCCTCTTTCACCATTTGTGACAGGTGACACTGTCTCTTAGTAAACCCATATCTGCCCATGATGATGGAAATGGGGTAAGACTGTAAGTGTTTAAGTTAGGGGGGAGAAAAAGAAGGTTTCCTATAAATATAGGTCTGCAATATTACATTATACAACTATTGTATTCATTTCCTAGGACTGCTAGAGCAAAGTACCATGGAGAAATCTATGTCTCACAGCTCTGGAGGCCAGAAGTCCAAAACTGAAGTGTCAGTAGGGCCTTGATCCCTCTGCAATCTGTAGGGTAGAATCCTTCCTGGTGTCTTCATAGCCTCTGGTGGTGGCCATCGATCCTTGGTCTTCTTTGGCTTGTAACAATATGACTCCAATCTCTCTCTCTGGAGTCACATGGTGATTTCCCCTGTGTGGCTTCACATCATCTTCTTATAAGGACACTAGGCATATTGAATTGAGCCCACTCTACTCCAGCATGACCTCATCTTTATTAATTACATCTGCAACAACCCCATTTCCAAAGAAAGTCACATTCTGAAGTACTGGGGGTTAGGACTTCAGCATATCTGTTATGGAGACACAATTCAACCCATAGCAACCATGGTTAATATCAGATGTAAACCTAAATGGGTAAGCTCAGGACTAAATTGCTAGCTAGGATCTTTCTCTGGATCATTTCCTCTCTTCTTGGAGGAGTTCTATTGCCTGGAGATGGGAGGCACTTTTCTCCTTTAGATGCCAATTAGCTGGAAGAAGAAAGAGTAAAGGGGAGAGGTTAGGGTTGCTGAGAATCACTCGTGGACCACAGTGTATCTACAAACAGTTAGTCTATAATGACTATCTTTTTGGAGGAGTTAAGATGTACTGTCAGAAAGAAAAAAGTAAGGAAAGAACCTCCCTCTCTCTTGCTCCTGTTAAAGATTCTATTCTAAAAAGTTCCTTTGGAGAAATACTCTGTCAGTCCACTAGGAGTGCCTTGCTTTCTGTCAGCTCTACCCTGTGGAGGTCACTAATCTCTAGTCATTGACATCCTCCAATTCTCCAATTGAGGAAAAAAAAAAAAAAAAAACACCATGAAGAAAGGATTCAAAAACAATGTTTGGGGGCAGAGGGTGGAGGGACATTTGCATTACCTCCCAATTCAGACTTCATCTTCAAAGTCCTTTCTGCAGAGTATTAAATGGTGTTTGGCTTTTTCCCCTTTTGTTTTTCTCCTTTTAGAGGGGAGGAAAAGTCAATGAGATTTTTGAAAAGGCTCAGAACAGAGAGGTCACTTTTGAACAAATGACATGTAAGGAAAGATAAATTTACATTTTTCAGGCCTCATGAAAAACAAGGCCAGCTTTGTCTGGGATTCACTGACAAGTCATTGAAGGTAAGCATCAGCTGGCCACTGGTCGTGATGGAGCCAAACCCAAAGAAACATGAGCTAAAGAGACTTTCTCTGTAACCATAGGTTGATCATCCCCAACTTCCCACAAAGGCCTTTCATTTCCATCTGGAATGAGTATAGGATAACCTAGATGGGGCAGCCCCTCAGTCCCCAAGTAAAACTATTGACATTTGCCTAATTATCTTTTCTCATCATCAGTCATTTCTTGAAGTCTCGGCTTCATTCAGATGCCAGGTATTTCTGAAATTAATCATGTCACTGAAAGCGGCATCTTTTCATGTAAATGGACTTTATTATCTCAATCAGAAAAGCCCCTGCTTTGAGCAGCAAAAGCCCATTTGTAGGGAAAGTGTCTGAAATCTGACATGCTGTCTTCCCAAGAAAGATTCTTACTGTTAACCTCCCAGCAAGCACCAAGCATCCGTCACTGTGAACTTGTGAGTGTGAGTGCATGTGTGTGCATGTGTGCGTGTGTGTGTGTGTGTGTGTGTGTGTGTGTGTGTGTGTGTGTGTGTGTGTAGCTGAGAGCCTGGGGTTGGCTGCATGCTAATTTACCCCATTGTTTCAGGGTGACTGCCTTTCCAGTATTTAGGAACAAAGCCTTTTTGCATAAGCCCTCACATACAATTATTTTATATTTACTTCAAGGGCCATCATTCTATCTTCATTGCAACTATATTAGGGGACAAGCCACAGCTTCTTTGTCTCATTGTAAAGGCTGCAGATTACAGGCAGGGTTTAGCAGGATACCAGCATACTCCCCTTTTGTTTGAAGGCATTTTACAAATGTTTGAGGACCCTGCACTGCATCAACACGTGGCTTTGCTCAGCCTCTCTGAATTCAGAAAGAGGAGGAGAAAAATGCCTCTAAGAGCTTGGTAAAGTGCCATCAAATTCAATTTTCAGGTGTACAACATTTGCTCCATAAAGGATGGGGAAATGAGGAATAGAAAGCAAGAAATTCTGACTTGCAGAAGTATCACCAAACCATAACAGGGTCTCTAAAAGGGTTATACACTCAGCTTCACAGAGCTGGCTGGGATGTTATCTAATTAGCAAGTAGGAGTGCCTGACAATGAACCAAGTTCAGTTACCATTGCCAGTGAAATACCAACCCCCTCCTGTGTGTATAGTGACACATGGGGAAAGTTCTTTCTACAGCTCAGATTCACTTTTCTTTTGTTCTGCTCTTGAACAACTCTGTGTTAATAATGGGGTATTTTTCCTCTGGGAAGAGTACAGAAGAGTCATATTAATTACCTGCAACCCTCCCTCTTTTGTAGAAATAAAATTAATGTTGTGACATAAACTGACAAAAACCAGGAAATTAAAAGTTAAAGCTGATAGTCCTTCCTGATGTTTTTCCTTTTTTGGTCATTGCAAAATGAATATAGTGAAGATAATTTGCTGGAGGAAAGACTTGATCATAGAGTTCATCAAGAAAGAGGAAAAAAACATTTTTTAAATCTCTTTTGCGCTCTTCAATGCCAACTTGGTTTTGAGTCTAACAAATTGAAGCAAGTCTAAAAAACAAACTTACTTTACCTTTTGCTAGGGTTCGGGACCTGACCTGATCCCTGGCTGTATATCTACATCTGTATGGTCAGGGGAACAAGGGTAAATATTTCGGTTCATATTGTCCTAAGAAATAGATTTTTAAAACATTGGTTGGTGCATAAGAATGGTCTTTTGTAGACATTTCACATGATTTCCCACTGATAAATGTTGTTTACTTTGACAGAAATTTTTAAGCATTTTTTAAGTCTTACTAGGTTCAATATTACAGATAATGTAACAGGGATTGTGTGTTTTCAAGGTTGTTGGTGCCAGTTTCACGCTTTATTCAGGTTTCCTTAGTTTTTACCTAATGTTTTAAAAGTACCCCTGCTTTAAGAGGTAAAAATTTTATGTATAAAATGAACTACAAGGATATATTGTACAACAAAGGGAATATAGCCAATATTTTATAATAACTATAAATGAAGTATAACCATTAAAGACTTTGAACCATTATATTATATTGTACACCTGTAACTTATATAATATTGTACAGCAACTATACTTCAATAAAAAGTATCCCACTTTCTCTTAACCACTTCATTTTCCTAAACCAGAAGTCTTTCTTAAACCAAGGAAAACAGAAACCTAGTCTTCCTAGTCTTCAGAAAGGCTAAGTAATAATTTTTTCATTCTTTGAAACAAGACACACACTCAGGAAAATCAAGAATGTCCTAAATCAGAATCAGTAGAAAACACAGATGGTCTGGAATTTGGAAATACAGTTTTGGAGTGTTCCATTAACAGTCAAAGTCCTATAGGAAAAACAAACGCAAAAATCAACTTCTGAGAGGCTGTATTTAAGAAAAACCTCAACCCCTCCATCCTTTTGTAGTGTTTGAAGATTAGCCAAAAGGGAGAAAGGGGAGTGTAAATTCAAGGAATGAAGCTCTAGGCTGTAGGCCAGAAACTGTGAACATTCACCTTCCCCCCTTTGCTGAGAAGAATGTTTCTGGGGAAAAAGTTCCACGAGGGGCTTGTACTTCTAAGGACTTTCCTGAACTTTACCCTCCTCTTTGCATCTGCCTTCAGTCATATTAATCTTGGGTTCCTGTCATCTTTTTGCTTTACGCTCACAAATACAAATGGCTTACTCTTGTGCAGAGGAATCCCTGTTCTGCCATCTTTTCTGTTCGGGTATATCATTTCCACTCTATCTTACTTTGCGACAATACTACCACCTCCTGGGCCACTCATGATTTCCATAGCTATCTGCACATATCAGAGCAGGAAGTTGTTAAATTTCATAAAGAATTGTTAACCAGAGTAATTAGGTTATAAGTTTCTTGAAGACAGGCTTCTCAAATACAATGACAATTCTTACAAAATCAATTCAAATGGAAAAAAAATGACATGACAAATAAATGTAACATGGTATCCTGGATGGGCTCCTAAAAGAGCAAAAGCACATTAGATGAAAACTAAGGACATCTGAATAAAGTGTGAAATAGGCACTAACAACCTTGCGAACACAAAATCCCTGTTACATTATCTGTAATATCGAACCCAGTAGTACTTACAAAAATGCTTAAAATTTTCTCTCAAAGAAAACCACAATTATCAGTGGGAAATCATGTGAGATATCCACAAGAGACCATCCTTATCCACTAACCAATGGTTTTTATCTATTTCTTAAGATAATGTGAACTGAAAATTTTACCCTATTCCCCTGACCATACAGATGTAGATATACAGCCAGGGATTAGGTCCAGTCTCAAACCCTAGCAAATGGTCAATTTTTTTTTATTTGCTTCTATTTATTTGACTCAAACGAAAGACTGATTGGCAACATGGGTTGTGTTTTAAGGGAAGTGGCATACCTAGGAATTTTGGGAGTTAGCAGCATCTTGGATAAGAAGATGTAGGAGGGTCTTTGACAGCTGGTGCAAATCATCTGATGGTAATTATCAAAGGGGTGCTGTCAGAAGACAGGGAGCAAAGCAGAGTTTAGCTCTGATATCAGTTAAATTAGTCATTAGGAATTCCAAAATTGTTCTGATTTGAAGTCTTATTCCTGGACTGAGTGTTTTTAGGGAGAGGGGCTTTACAAATACCAAGGCCCTCTCTTTCTCTCTCTCTGCAGCTAATTTGGAAAAGTAGAAAATTTTTCCTGCAAAGTGAAGTCAAGACATTAGGAACTGGGGCTGCAGATCCCACCCACAGTATCTGGGGCTTGAGAGCCTTTCTGTGCCATAGTCCTTATCTTTAAAAGGAGTTCAGAGGATGGAACTGAAAATGTAATTCAGCTAAATGTCATTGGGGAATTTGACATTTCAGAGCTAAAACTCTATTTCATCACTTTGGGTCCCTATTTCTAACCTGCAAAGTTCCCTAACTCTTTTTGTAAATAAAAAAAGAAAAAAAATACTTAAATTATTTTTCTTTAGAAAAGCAATAGTATTCCTCAAGAATTTGGTAAGCTACAAGAATCACACTGGAAAAAATTTCTAAGATGGCTCCAACATGGAAGCAACCTAAGTGTCCATCAACAGATGAATGGATAAAGAAGATGTGGCACATATATACAATGGAATATTACTCAGCATAAAAAGAAATGAAACTGAGTTATTTGTAGTGAGGTGGATGGACCTGGAGTCTGTCATACAGAGTGAAGTAAGTCAGAAGGAGAAAAACAAATACCGTATGCTAACACATATATATGGAACCTAAGAAAAAAAAATATCATGAAGAGACTAGGGGTAGGATGGGAATATAACACAGATCTACTAGAGCATGGACTTGAGGATATGGGGAGGGGGAAGGGTAAGCTGTGATGAAGTGAGAGAGTGGCATGGACATATATACACTATCAAAAGTAAAATAGATAGCTTGTGGGAAGCAGCCACATAGCACAGGGAGATCAGCTCGGTGGTTTGTGACCACCTACAGGGGTGGGATAGAGAGGGTGGGAGGGAGGGAAACGCAAGAGGGAAGAGATACAGGAACCTATGTATATGTATAACTGATTCACTTTGTTATAAAGCAGAAACTAACACACCATTGTAAAGCAATTATACTCCAATAAAGATGTTAAAAAAAAAAAAGATGGCTCTAAAATTGAAGTAAATGGCATCTGTCTTGCTTCTCAATCATCTTAAGACCAGTGAATCTGTAGTTTCATTGTCTATCTTAATTTCAAATGAATGACAATCGCAGAATCTGGGAGGAGACATTGGTTGCTTTGCTTCTTTCCTAAATTGGAATAGTCCAAGCAGTATTGAAAACAATTTCACACTATATCTCAACCTCTCCCCAGATCTATTCAAGTTTCAGCCCTGATTACTGCATGAGTAAATGAAATAGCTTGTCAACCTCTGAAAAAATAGTCCGTATATTACAGTCAGGACACCTACATAATGACAATGGGCCTGCTTGTGAAATATCACCTATCAGGGGAAACTTGGGAATATGCATCATTTTGTAGCTTCATATTCCATATTTTCTGCTGCATATTTCTTTAAGAACTGTGGAGGAAAATCATGCAATTTAGTTATTAGACTATTCTAGCTCTATGGTAGTGTGCATTGCTTTATATAATAGATATGCTGCTAAAATGTATATGTAAACCCTTCTCTTTTTTTATTTTTTGGTAAACTTGGTCTTAATTTACATTGAATTGTATTGAATTTCAGAAATTGTAGCTCGTTATTCTGAATAGTCTTTCTTTGTTACAGTTACCAAATACTTCAAGGATTAATTCAATATATTTAATGCATTGAACATTTTACTATATGTATGCAGTACTGTGCTGAGAATTAGACAAGAGCTGGCCTTGGGGAAGACAAGCTCCTGAGGGAAAGCTATAAAATCACACACACACACACACACACACACACACACACACACACACATTTTTTTATAAAAACTGTATTTCTTCGTAAGAGCAGCCTAACACAGTGGTTCAGGTTATGGGTTCCATAGCCAAACTACCTGTGTTCCAGGCCTTGCTCTGTCACTAACTAGTTGTGAGACCTTAGTTATTTTCCTCAAATATATAATTGACATAATAATAGAACCTAGTCAATTATATTCGGAGAGAACATTATCTAGGACTTAATGGACACTGAGTTAACATTAGCTAATACTGTTTCCTCATCGGTAAATAGGAATATAATAGTACCTTCTCTATAAGGTGGTTGGGTACATTAGATGGCTTCAGGCATTTAAAGCTTTTTGATGCTGTCATTATTATAATCAACATTAGAGATGTACTATCAAAATACTATAAGGAACCAGAGAGGTTGGTGGTTAATTTAGATCTAGAGTGTTGGCAAAGGAATGAAGAGAAATCCACAGTTCTCTAAAGGATGAGAAGGATTTTGATGTGCAAAGAAAGTGGAGGGCTTTTCTGGTAGAGACAAATAAAAACAGACTAAGCAAATTTCCTGAAAGAGAATAAGGCATTTTGGGTCGTAGTGTAAGGGATGGGTGTGGAGGGCTGTAAGTGAAGGCATAGAAGAGGAATTGGAAAATTAGTTTGGAAATGTGTATTTAGATCTTGTTATCGAAGGCTTTCAGTAACCTGAATAAATAGTTTAACAAGTAAATAAATGGGCTTCATCCCTGTAAACATTTTGAAGCCAGTGGAGTTTCTTTTTTTAATGAGAAGAGTCATGTGATGGAATCCATTTTAGATAACGTCGGTAGCGGCACAGAAAGTAAATCAAAGAGAAAAAAGTGTGGGAGCAGAAAGTCGAGCCACAGGAATAATGTGGTTAAAAGATTAGTTAATAAACAGGAGAAAAATAAAGAGGTTGGCAGGGAACCTACAGATCAATGAAACATGTTCAGACCTTATTTGGAGTCTAACTGGAAAAACCTTTAAAAAACATTTAAGACATGTATTCAACTGTAACTATGAGCACTGACTAGAAATTTGATGAATTAAGAAGTTATTGCTATTTTTAGGAGTGAGTATAGTATTATGGGTTTTTGTTTTTAAACACAATCCTTATCTCATAGAGAAAGATATTGAAATATTTTAGATAAAATTACATAACGCACAAGATTTGCTTCAAAGGTGGTTTGGGCTATGGATATCGAGCAAGATTGATTTGGGGACCTAGAAAATGGGTACATGGAATTTGTTATACTCTTCTGTGTACTTCTGTCTAAACTCTCCATAATAAAAGTTTTAAAAAGAAAGAGGAAGAATGCTTTAGCAATGGGCCCATAAAAGAAGCATGGATTTCAGAGCCATGGCAGAGGTAGAAATAAAAAATGCTGGCAGCTATTTGGAAGAAGAGATGGAGAAAAAGGATCCAAATTCATCCCAGATTTCTAGCATCAGTGACTAGATGGATGATAATGGCCATGACCAAGAAAATAATAATGTGATCTCTCTTGAGAAAGTTCTTTACAGTTTACAAAATGCTCTTGAGTTTGCTATTTTATTTAATCCTCAGAACAGCCCTATGAGATAATACTTCCATTTGACAGATAAAGAAATTGAAGCTCAGGAATTTAAAAAATTCAAATAGGGAGGCAGATTTTAGGGTGAAAGAGAGTGTATGGAGACAGGGCCACATTATGATTCTCACAGGCACTAAAGACACTTGTACCTTCATGGACCATGTCCCCCGAAGAGAAATATTAAATTACATTTTATGACTGTGCTGCTACAAAGAATATACTAATATGACATATTAAGACATTTTCTTTGATGTAGAAATTCCCTTTTTGTTCTAATTTTTAAAGAAATTAGGACATTTTTGTGGGCCCCTAAAAGTATTTTGGCACTTGGCCACAATATGTAAGTTGGCCTTGAGTGGAGGGTGAGGACTTTAGGACTCTCTCCATGGGAAAACTTACATTTTTTAGAGTCATCCCCACGAATGGCTCATAACCTGACAATAAAAATTTACGCAAACTTGAAGAGCTCTGTTTTTTTTTTAATTTTTTAATGTTCTTAATTGATGTATAGTTGACATACAGTATTATATAAGTTACAGGTGTACAGTAACTTATACTGTTATTCACAATTTTTAAAGATTATACTCCATTTATAGTTATTATAAAGTATTGGCTATATTCCCTGTGTTGTGCAATATACCCTTGTAGCTTATTTTAGTAATAGCTTGTAACTCATTCCCCTACCTCAATATTGCCCCTCCCCCCTTCCCTCTCCCCACTGGTAACAACTAGTGTGTTCTCTATAACTGTGAATCTGTTTCTTTTTCATTATATTTTTCATTACATTCACTAGTTTGTTTTATTTTTTTAGATTTCACATATAAGAAATGTCATACAGTATTTGTCTTTCTCTGTCTGACTTACTTCACTTAGCACCCTCCAAGTCCATCTGTGTTACTGCAAATGACAAAATTTCATTCTTTTTTCATGGCTGAATACTGTTCCATCTTCTTTATCCAGTCATCTCTTGATGGACTCTTAGGTTGCTTCCATATCTTGGCAATTGTACATAATGCTACTATAAACATGGGGTGCGTGTATCTTTTCGAATTAGTGTTTTTGTTTTTTTCAGCTATATACCCAGGAGTGGAGTTGCTGGATCATATGGTAGTTTTATTTTTAATTTTTTGAGAAACCTCCATATTGTTTTCCACAGTGGCTGCACCAATTTATGTTCCCACCGACAGTGTATAGGGGTTCCCTTTTTGAGGAGCTATCTTTTTAAAGATCTCATTCTTGACTGCTTTAAAGAGACATATGATTTTGTGTTGTGAAAAATCCCCTTAGAATGTTTGTAAGCATAATTTCCTTGACTATAGAGTAATCATTCTCATTTGACAGCTTAAGTTAAAATGTTGGATGTCAAGATGACACTATTTTTGCATTAAAATGATAACTACTTTAGAGATCTCTTTGTATCCCTTCCCAACCTCCCAGACACACATTGGACATCATGTGAGGGAAACTTAAAAGAATAGAAAGGGGAACATTAAATTTTGATGATTATTCTCTGGCAAGTTAATGTTGAGGTATTGACATCCAGTTCAGAGTCTAATTGAAATTTCAGAAGTCTCATTTGAAAAATTCCTGAACACTATTCATAGCCAATAATCTCTTAGAAGATTTTCCCCTCTAAGCACTACTGTAGAGAAAAAACAAAGAAAGAATAAGATGGGGATACATATTGTAGTTCAATAATGTGTGACTTCTCTATCAGTTATTTTCTTCAAAAATTCTGGTTTGCTAAAGTTAATCATTGCATTATCATATCAGTTACTCATGAAGCTGAACTATAGGCTTTATTTTGTTTGGGCGTTCATGTTGCTTGACTGAACTCATAAGTGCTATGCTTTTTATTTCTGAAAAATTCTGTATTATCATAGGTTATTGTATCCTCAGGGAACTATTTATTCCTTTTCCTTGTGATATTTCTCATGACTGTAAGCCACTCTCTGATCCTTCACCAACCTCCAAACATAGACACCCAGACCTCTCACGAATTTCTATTCAATTAGTTTTAAAAAATAGCTTCAAATATCAAGACAATGTTTGCATATTTTACCAGAATGAGAAGATTCCATTGATCTTCTGGCTGGACAGTTTAAAATGTCAGGTTCTTCTATCCCATGTGAGGTAAGTTTTGTTATTTTGCTCTTATTATAGTTATTTTCCTTTTCATTGATAAAATGATTTTTCCAGTTACTAGTTAGTGCATGCAAGGTGAGAATCACCCCTGCCCCTCCATTCGTTACATTAGCTGTGTACCCTATTGTCCAGCATGATACCTCTAGTACATCAGCCATCTAAGTTGTCTTGGGCCCCAAGACAATTGAAGTCAACCCACAAATCGTCCTGCCTAGGGTGGCAAGAATCTAGGATCTGCTTCTTCAGGAATGAAAAAAATGAGGGCAAACAGAACAAGTCTGGCTCAGAGTAGAAGTGGCTTTCCAAGAAGATGCTGACATTTTTAGAAGGTCAGAACGGGCAAAATCCAAATTGGAAAAACCATCAACCTATTTACTTTTTAATTTGTAGGTTTTCATGTCTTTGTTTTGCTACATGTAGAAATGGGTTCGGGCTTCCCTGGTGGAGCAATGGTTGAGAGTCCGCCTGCCGATGCAGGGGACGCGGGTTCGTGCCCTGGTCCGGGAAGATCCCACATGCCGCGGAGCGGCTGGGCCCGTGAGCCATGGCCGCTGAGCCTGCGCGTCCGGAGCCTGTGCTCCGCAACGGGAGAGGCCACAGCAGTGAGAGGCCCACGTACTGGAAAAAAAGAAATGGGTTCAACTTGAATAGCTTGAAACAATAAAATTTAAAATGGGGAGGGCGTAGAGCAGGGGGCTAGAGAGACTAGCTTGAACAGAATACGCTAACATACACACAAACATAAAAAAAAAAAAAACCTCCTCAAAACTATTGCCTATATTGGGAAGTAAAAATTTATAGAAGAGAGGCAGACGTAAAAGAAGAAATTGTTTATTTGTTTGTTTGCCTTTACAAAACCCATTTGGGAGAAGCATCCATATATATACATCAGTTATCCGGCTTGCCCCAGTTACATTGATGTTAGAGATGTCCTTTGTTAGAAATTAATGTGTGTAATAAAGTTTTACATTTTTCATATGTTTTGAAGTATATGAGCTATATTTCTTTGGACTGCATAATTACTTTTTGTACACAAGAAAAATGAGGTGCTTAACCCTAAGTAAATAACCTCAAAACAAACCAAGAGTAATAGTTACATTCTTTTCATCTTCTAGGCTACATACAATAAATATTTCTAGAAACTTTTAAAGTTACTTTATTGTGACTTGTTGCCAAAAAAAAACAAACAAAAAAAACCCCTCAAAAACCGAAAAACAAAAACTCTTTCATTCAATCAGAACTAAGGTCAGACAAAAATATATCCCACCCCATATTGATATTTTGCTCTTTTTGTTGAGAGTAGATACTAATTACAGCCACCAGCTTTTTTCCTGGTTTATATTAATTTCCAAAGTGTTTTCCTTTTACACTCCAGAGATATCTTTTACTCAGAATAAACCGTTTGAGAAATAAGACGATAGATTTATGACATTTTAAGTAGTTTATTTTTCTGGATAGGTGCTTCCACTAACTCCTAAATGTTTGCAGAGGAGAATGTTATCAATAAAATGATGTTATACTGATCAAAGTTTCTCTTCTTTGCATAAACTGCATCTTTAAGGCTAAGAATTCAGCTGCTTCTAAACAATGGGACTACTTTTTTAATAAAGGAAACTACCTCTATCAGTCACACCTTGAAGAACCAATTTGGGTCTTTAAAAATATTTATGTGGAGGCTGTAAAATCTCAGAATAGGAAGCTACAAATAGCTACAAATGCTAACAGACTTATTGAGACTCCTAACCCTTTCTGGTAGTTGGCTCCACTATAATTACCAGTCCGCTTGTTGTATTCTTTTCCCTCTGCAGTAGCACTTATTATGACCTTGATTTTTTGTAAATGTAGTATTATTGAATTTGGTAAAGAAGTTCTAAGCTTTGCCAAGCTTGAGTAAACCAGGAAAATGCTGATATTTTAAGTTACGCATGATGGACTCTATATAAATATTCATACCATCTATTTTCCCCTCATCTTGAGTAATGATGACTGTAACTCAGGTTTTTTTTTATTTAAAAAAAAAAAACCCAACAACTATATATTTTTTTCTCTTTCTCTGATTCCTAGATGAAAATCTGTGTGTATGTGGGTATTCATGTGCATATAAATATATAGAACAAGAGAGGAGATGTCATGATCCATATATGAATAGCACTTATCTCTGCAAATTAGAATTCTCAATAATTTTATTATTTCCTGCTTTCTTGGAATTTAAATATTTATGATAAATGATTTTTATTTTCTAATAAATAAAGTTATTAATGCTTTCAAATATTGGTTCTAACTTTCTAATACAATTTGTAAATTAAGTTAAAGGGATTTTTTTCAGTCTCTGAAGAATAGAAAGTATGACATTTCTTCGAGAACTTGTGTCTGCGTTGGAGACAGTGGGAACAGATGGGGAAATCTGGTAAGAGTAAAAAAATGAAGATAAAAGATCAGTAGGGATCTGTACCAGGCAATAATCTGCCTTCAAAAAGTTGGAAAAGAGAGAGGCAATATTAAATAATTAGAAAAAGATTGATCTGAACATATTGTCAGAAAAAGGCTAGCGTGAGGAATGATAGCAAGGATCTTTCCTTAGTTCAGGACGTTTGTTCGTTTGCTCATTTATTCGTTTGAAGAACATGCATATAGATAATTTTAGTACAATACCAGCATCAAACACTGAAGGAAGTAGAGAGACTAAAGAGAGAGATTATTTCAAGTTTTCAAGTACTGTGAGTTTCCAGTACTCGAAGTACAGAGAAGGGTCATTCTCTGCAGTAATGGACAAAAAGCCTTAAAATTAAGTGTTACTCCTAGGGAATGCAGTCCATCTGACTGTGACTTAAAATACAACCTCTCAGGTGAGATAGAGAGAGAAAGAGAATACGAACGAGAGCAGAGAGAGACTGACTCAACTTCTTTCCCTTGTTAGTGAGTATCTATCATTGATACAGAAACTTCTGATCAATCTGGTGGGTTATAGGTGGTCAATAGGCTTGTTTTGTTCCATCTACCTTTGCTAACACTCATACAGGGATGAGGATCCTCGTTCTTGGACTCTATATTTTGCTAAGAGTTGTAACCCGGCATCCCTGTCCACATCTTCCCACGCATTCACTTTTAGGATAATGGTTTCAAAGTCTTCAGTGGCTTCCAGTGACCACTGGAATAAGTCCCAGTTTCCTTACCTGGTACTCTCTGCCTTTGCAGCTCTCATCACTCCCCAACGCAAACCCATCTACATTCAGACCAAATTTCTCGCCATTCAGTACCACCTTCTCACTGTCTATAAATACCCTAATTCATTCCTATCTCTTCAATGTTTCCCATTTTGCCAGAGATACTTTTTCTAGATTCATCTGCAACCTACTCTTCCAGATGACATTGAAGACCCCTATAATTCCACACCACACCGAACAACCAACCCCTTCTTCAAACCCTTGCAGATTTGTGTTGAAACTCCATATATTAGTTTCACTATATCCAAACTTTGATAGCACACTTCTCATCTCTCTGTCTAGATCTAGATCCAGTCTCTTGGAAGATGAGAGAAAATGCAGTGTAGATGCTCCGTACACTCACACTATATGAATTACTTGTGGTTCTTCCTGCTTCCCTCTCATCCTCAACCTGCAGCCGAGAGAACCAGAACACTGTTCCGGAAGTGTAACCTAAGTGTTCGCATCTGGTTGACCTGTCCTTCCAGACTGCAGCACAGCAAGCCTGGAGCTTTTCAAAGGAATTAAGCAAAAAGACTCTCTGCTTCTTCAATCCACTTCCCACCTTCTGTTCCCTGCCCCATGTCCCTTTACTCTGTTCCAGTTGAGACTTGGATCAGTTTAACTCGATGGCTTCCCTTATAGCAATTAAAAACTAACAATTAAAAAATAAGTAACACAAACACTTGCCATTCCTCCTCATAATGAAGGTACTCTTTTTTCCGTTTAGTAAGTAAAAACAAATTTCGCGCTTTGGGTTTGTTTACTGGATAGAATCCAAAGACAGAGCTGTAAGACAGAGGACAGAGTCTGAGATGATGACTTGTCTGTTTATAGATGAATAATTGGCTGAGCTTCGCTGGTGCTGTGGGATGGTTACTTGCATGTCTGATATTTATTTACACAATTCACTGAATGTAACAGAGTTTGAAATATAGCTTATAAATATTTAGAAAATATTGTTTCTAAGTATCTGCAGCTTCTTTACAGTGTATCAGGCTATTTATTTTGAAACAACATCTCTTTTTATTGAGAGGTAACGTACATAGCTGAACAGAGGTGCATGCAACATGGAACATAATTAATATCATGGGGGAGAAAAGAAAGGAGATGGCTGTTAGATGGCTGACAATCAGTCCTCCCTCACAGGGAAGGCTTCTTGAATATGCTGATTAAGAATGTTAGCGCTAGATGTGCATTTGAACTTTCTATATTAGGTTGCTTTGATGCAACGATGCTTTAGTAGAAGAGGCACTTGTCCGGATTCGGGGATCAGTAGGCCCTCCAGGCCAAAACACTGATGGCTTGGTGATAGATTCCTAAAGTGGCCACAAAATCTTCCCTTTCCTAAATCCATGTTCTTAAATGCAGGCTTTGCAGCTCCATCCTGGTAGAGGTGGACTTTATTCCTCCAACCCTTGAATCAGGGCCGCCATGATGACGTGCTTTGACCAATAGATTGTAGCAGAGGTCTTCATACTGGTCTTGAATATATGCCTCAAAAGGCTTTCCACCTTCTCCTCTCACTCGTGAAACCCTGAGCATCTGTCATGCAGGTAGCCCGGGCCGTCCTGCTAGATGATGAGACACATGCCTCGTCACTCCCATCACCACAGGTGGACCACCAGCCAACCCCCCCAAAGTAGAATCACCTAGCTGACTCTAAGCTGGCCACAGATGCATAAGAGAGCAAGGCTAAGACCAAGAAAGCCACCCAGCTGAAAGTCCAGCCCAAAGTGAGACCCACAAAATCATAAGCTAAATAAATAATTGTTGTTTTGAGCCACTACATTTGGAGGCGGTTATTTCAGCAGCAAATGCTAACTGACACAAGTGTATGATATCACAGTAGGTAATAACCAATGACCAATGTCTAGGTCATGTGCACAGGACAACCTTTTTTCTGTATGAAATCAGCAAGTCATTCATTCAACGTAAGTTTATTGAGCACCTGATCTAATTCATTTACTGTTTGTTCAAGGTACTGGGAATACTATCATGAGCAAGACAGACCAAGTTTCTGCCCTCCTTGAGCTTGTATTTCAGTGATTCATAGAGACAATGACAAATAAACAAGTAAATATATAATATGATGTGCAATAGAAAAAAAAAGTGCTATACAATAAAAATAAAGCCAAGAAAGGAGACAGAGTAAATGGGAAATGCTATATTTCATAAAGTAGTCAGAGACAGACTCATTGAAAAAAAAGATTTGAGCAGAAACTAAAGTATAAGAGTGAGCCATCTGGAAATCTAGGGAAATAGTACTAACTGTCTAATGGGACATTTAAATTAAAGTTATATTCAAATTACCCCCCATGAAGACCTCAGTCCAGTTTTCCCTTTGCACCTTTTTGAGGTGATTTAGTAATCTTGCCAGCCCTCGTACCTATGCCATTACCCGATCTCCACATTTTAAATTTAATTGTTAGTCATGTAAGTTACAGAAAAGTATTTCTGGTAGGTTGAAGGATTTTCTAATGTTGAGTTGTTAATGGTGGGCAAAGTCATATCTCCATGATTATACAAATGTATTCCTCTTGTGAAATAGAAGTTATTTCTATAGTAGTCTTGTACTTGATTTTTTAAAATATGTGTAGTTAAGGCTCTCTTTCTTTAATCCATCAGGAATATCACTAAGGTAAAGCAGGCTTTTTGTTGTTGTTTTGTTTATTTTTTTGTTCTCATAAAGAGTATTTATTATGTAGGTTGTTTGAGATATTATGTAATTGTGTTGTCCACGGTAAAAAAGAAATTGAAAGACATAGAGACAAAAGTTTACAATTTGTGTTCTGTGTTTGATTATTTTTTTTAATTGAACCTTTAATTTATTGGCAGAATTCTAAAAGCATCTGGTATGGGCCACAGAAAAAAAAACAAGTAAGTTGATTTTCAACCAGGATGAACTCATACACTCTTTAATACTTGAAGCAAATCATCCTCCACAAAGTTGAACTAAATCTGAATTGGAATTCACACAACGGTTGAATGAAAGGTGAGATTTGGGGATACTTTTCACCACTTGGTTGAGCATAAAACCATGTGGCAAAGACTGTTGGCAGTTTTTTCCTCTTTCTGGCAAGGGGATAGAGTACATTTTCCAGCCTATCTTTCCTTTACAAGTGGTCATGTGACTGAGTTCTACCAACTGGAATGTGAGCAAGAGTGTTCAGTGCTGTGGCAAGGCCTGTCCCATAAAAACCTGTATGTAGTCATCTGTGCCCTTTCCCTTCATTTGGCCAGATATTGGTACCCAGGGTAACTGTGTAAGGATGTACTGAAGATGGCACAGCCTCCATCAGTCTGAGTCCTTGAAAAACTGTAGGGAACAGGCCTGTTTGCCTGTTAAATGAAAAATAAATGAAATTTTTGTTCTCTAAGCCATTACATTTGGCAGGGGATGGTGGGACAGAGGGCACTGATTTTGCAGATTAGCATGTCTTAATCAATGCAAGCAGTATCTAACATTCTGCCCTACTGCCCACATCAGAAAAACTAACGTATAATATTCTTCAGTGTGAAAGCTAAAGCAGAGAGGTGCTGAATGAAAACAACTACAAAATATAAAAGGCCAACAATGAGATTTCATCAACACGTATGTCTAGGAAAACCATGTTTCTAAACAGTGGTCATATTCCCTATGTCTTTTTGACTCCTGACAGGTGAAAAAGATGTTGACTGGATAGTAGGTACTTAGAAAGTACTGAATGAATGAATGAATGAATGAATGAATGAATAGGTGAAGGGGTTAGAAGACTTGAGCCATGTCAGGAGACATAGGTTTTACAAATATTCTTCTATGACATGACCGTGGATTTAAATATGAGCATCAGCTTCTCTCCTGTGAAATTATAGGGTTGAACTAAATGTTTCCAAGGTGGGAATTCTGAGCCCTATTTCTATTTTTTTTTTTTTAATTTGTTTGTTTTATTGAGGCATAGTTGATTTACAATATCATGTGAGTTTCAGGTGCACAACATAGTGATTCACAATTATTAAAGCTTATAATCTGTTTATAGTTATTGTAAAATATTGACTATATTCCCTGTGCTGTACAATATATCCTGTAACTTATTTACTCATTTATTTAATATTTATGTATTTTATTTTTCTTAACATCTTTATTGGAATATAATTGCTTTACAATGGTATGTTAATTTCTGCTGTATAACAAAGTGAATCAGCTATATGTATACATATATCCCCTTATCCCCTCCCTCTTGCATCTCTCTCCCACCCTCCCTATCCCACCCCTCTAAGTGGTCGCAAAGCACCGAGCTGATCTCCCTGTGTTATATGGCTGTTTCCCACTAGCTATCTATTTTACATTTGGTAGTGTGTATATGTCCATGCCACACCCTCACTTCATCCCAGCTTACCCTTCCCCCTCCCCATGTCTCCAATCTATTCTCTGTGTCTTTATTCCTGTCCTGCCCCTAGGTTCTTCAGAACCATTTTTTTTATATCCCATATATATGCATTAGCATACAGTATTTGTTTTTCTGAGCCGCATTTCTAAGAGTAACTGGTCCCTTCCAGTAACTAAAAAAAAACGACATAAAAGTTCCAAGGTTACCAACTGTGAGAATAGAGTTGTACAGGTCTAGGGAGGCTTCCAGCCTAAGTACCTACAAAAAAAAAAACACATGAAAAGAATCTGCTAAATCTACAAGGGGTCCTAAAGTGTACATGGTCTGAACGCCCTCACATCACAGGTAAATACAAATTAGGCCCCTGGAGGTTATGTCACAGAGCCACTCTTCCCAGCCAAGGCTAGAATTTTGGTTTCCTAACTTGCAACCCAGGGTACTTTCTTCAGATTCTCAGTTAGTCTTATCATATCTTGCCTATGCTTAGCTTTATCCAGGCTTAAAATTATATCTAATCCATGTAACAAGAATAGGATGCTGTATTTTATTTTTTATTTGGTTGGTTGGTTAAAAATATCTTGTGTTATCAAGACTTCATCACACCTTTTTTTTCTATCAATTCTGCAATAGGCCTCTAAATCGGTGCCACTTATTTTCTCTTTTAGTATGCATACTGAAATAACCATAGTTATTATAATAACTATGTTATTATAAATAACCATAGTTATCTCAAAATCTTTTGTAACTTTCCAGTCTGTCATTCTTCCCAGTTGACAGGAGTGTTTTTATAAATAACCACAGTTATCTCAAAATCTTTTGTAATTTTCCAGTCTGTCACTCTTCCCAGTTGACAGGAGTGTTTTGGTCTTTGCCCCAAAATACACTGTTTTGTAAGCCTTCCTCTATAAAACTTCCCCAACCCAACCTCCAAATTCTGACATACAAATTTGCTATAATTACCAGGTTAGTGTGGCATTAGCCAGCAAAGCAGGAAATCTGAAAGAAACATCACTGTGAGAGATAAATGCTAGAGTTTGTTATGTCAAAGAGGAATGATATCAGCTAAGATGGAATGAAGGATGCTGAAGGAACTCATAAATGAAATCAGAAATTCTAATTGAGGGAGTTAACACAGAAAGTAAAAAGAAGAAATGTAGCTAAGCCTTTAGCCCATTCATTTATTCATTGAACACTCGCTAAGTAATGAAACATGTCAGGACCAGGAAAAATAAAGGAGGTACATAGAAGAATAAAACACAGCCTGTACCCAAGAAGATCACTACTTAAGGGGGAAAAGTAAATAGAGTTGCTACTAAAATGAATTTAGTCCACTACTCACATACGCATATATGGCCACCTGGCTCAGCTCTCCTTGGAAGGCTTGGCACAGTGGGTAAGGTGAACATTCTTTCTGTTTTGTCCTGGGCAGTCCAAGTGTATGCCTGTTGTCCTCCATAGTGGCTGTACCAATTTACAGTATGAAGGTTCCTTAAAAAAGTAAAAACAGAGCCACCATATGATCCAGCAATCCCACTCCTGGGCATATACCCAGAGAAAACCATAATTCGAAAAGATACATCCACCTCTATGTTCATTGCAGCACTATTTACAGCTGCCAGGACATAGAAGCAACCTAAATGTCCATCAATGGAGGAATGGATAAAGAAGATGTGGTATATATATATATATACACACACACAATGGAATATGACTCAGCCATAAAAAAGAATGAAATAATGCCATTTGCAGCAACAAGGATGGACCTAGAAGACTGTCATACTGAGTGAAGTAAGTCAGACAGAGAAAGACAAATATCGTATGATATCCCTTAAATGTGGAATCTAAAAATATGGTACAAAAGGACTTATTTACAAAACAGAAAGAGAATCTCAGATATAGAAAACTAACTTGTGGTTATCAGAGGGGGAGCGGGGGAGAGATAAATTGGGAGATTGGGATTGACATACACACTACTATGTACAAAATAGATAACTAATAAGGACCTACTGTATAGCCCAGGAAGCTCTATTCTATACTCTGCAATGGCCTATATGGGAAAAGAACCTAAAAAAGAGTGGATATATGGATATGTATAACTGATTCACTTTGCTGTACACCTGAAACTAACATTGTAAATCAACTATACTCCAATAAAATTTTTTTTAAAAAGTATGTGCCTGTTGTCTTGGTATAATTATTAATGGTGCCTCCTTTCACTTCAAAATTGTCCTGCTTTGGATGATAAATTATGTGGCAATATTACTTTTCCATGTTATTTGACAAAGGAAACTGCCATAGATCTTTGGAGCCAAGAAAGACTATGAATTCTAGGTATTAGGGAACTTGGGGAAATGTTATTCAGAAAAAGGGATGTGTGAACTGAAAAACAGCTCATCTAAACTGGATGAAAACAAGGACAATAAACAGACCACAGTGCTTCTCCAGTTTGACCTGAGTAAATACTGAGACTTTTGTAGACTTCCTTTAAAAAAAAAAAAAAAAAATAGGCTTGATTTGTTAGAGAAGTTTTAGGTTCACAACAAAATTGAGACAAGTGCAAAGAGATTCCACATACCCCCTGCCCCTCCCCCAACAAGCACAACCTCTTCCACTGTCATCTTCCCCCACTCAGAGCCGTACATCTGTTAACAAATGATGCACCTACACTGGCACATCATTATCAATCAAGGACAGGCTTAGTCCTTGCCCTTTAAGAGTTTAACATCTAGCGTGGGAGACAGCCATTAAAACAAGCAACTGCGCAAGTAATTTAATAAGAAAGTGTGGATTGCCTGGCACATGGCAGATGTTCCAAACATTTATTCTGCTAGTATACATTGAGAAGAGTTGTCAGACTTAACCAATAAAAATAATGAATGATATTTTACATTAGGATTTACATTAGTTCATTTACATTAGGGTTCACTCTTGGTGTTATATATTCTATGGGCTTTGACAAATGTACAATGACATGTATCCACCATCATAGTATCATACAGAATAGTTTCACTGCCCTAAAAATCCTCTGTGTTCCACCTAACCCCAGGCAATCATTGATTGTCTTACTGTTTCCATAGTTTGCCTTTTCCAGAGTGTCATAGAGTTGGAATCATAGTATATAGCCTTTTCAGATTGGCTTCTTTCACATAGTGATACACGTTTAATATTCCTCCATGTCTTTTCGTGGCCTGATAGCTCATTTCTTTTTAGCAGAGTCTAGATGTCTAGATGTATCATTGTTTATTTATCCATTCACCTACTAAGGGACGTCTTGATTGCTTACAAGTTTTGACAATTATACATAAAGCTGCAATAAACATCTGTGTGCAAGTTTTTGTATGGGCATAAACTCATTTGTGTGGACATTACTCATTTTAGTAAATACCCAGAGCATGATTGAAGGGTCATATGGTAAGAGTATTAAGTTTGGTAAGAAACTGCCATGCTGCCTTCCAAAGTGACTGTACCATTTTCATTCCCACCAGTAATGAATGAGAGCTCTTGTTCTCCATACTCACCACCATTTGGTGGTATCACTGTTTTGGATTTTGGCCATTCTAATTGTTGTATAGTGGTATCTCATTGTCATTTTAATCTATAATTCCCTAATTACATATGATGTTGAGCATCTTTTCATATGCTTATTTGCCATCTTTATATCTCCTTTAATGAGGTAACAGTTCACCTCTTTTGCTCATTTTTAAAAATCAGATTGTTCATTTTCTTACTGGTGAGTTTTAAGACTTCTTTCTATATATTCAATAACAGTCCTTCATTCAGTATGTCTAATGCAAATATCTTCTCCCAGTCTGTGGCTTATCTTCTCATTCTCCTGACAGTGTCTTTGCAGAGCAGAAGATTTTAACTGTAATGAAATCTAGGTTATCAATTTTTCCTTTCATGGATATTTCCTTTGTATTTAAAACTCATCATTATATTTATGATCATCTAGGTTTTCTCTTATGGTATCTTCTAGTTTTATAGATTTACATTTCAGTCTATAACTCATTTTGAGTTAAATTTGTAAATGATGTGAAGTCTATGTCTAAATTCATATTTTTGCATGTGAATGTTCAGTTCTTTTTATTGAAAAGGCCGTTTTCTCTGTTGTATTACTTTTGCTCCTTTATCAAAAATGAGTGGACTATATTTATGTAGATTTTTTCTGGACTCTCTATTCTATTCTATTGATCTATTTGTCAGTTTTTATGGCAGTCACACACTGTCTTGATTACTGTAGCTTAAGAGTAAGTCTTGAAACCAGGTATTGTCAGTTCTCTACTTTATTCTTTTGCCTTTAATACTAAATTGGCTATTCTGGGTCTTTTGCCTCTGTATATAAACTTTAGAATCAGATTGTAAATATCCACTAAATAACTTGCTAGGATTTTGATTGGGATGTGTTGAATCAATAGAGCAAATTATAAACCATATTTAGCCTTCCTATTCATAAACATGGAATAGCTCTCCATTTATTTCATTCTTGTTTAATTTCTCTTATTAGAGTTTTGTAGTTTTCCTCATATACATCTTGTACATGTTTTGTTATGTTTATTCTTAAGTATTTATTTTTAGATGCTAATGTAAATGTATTGTGTTTTAAATTTTAAATTCTACTCATTACTACTGATATATAGGAAAGTGATTGAATTTTGTATATTAACCTTGTATCCTGCAACCTTGCTATAATTGCTTATTAGTCTGTTCTTTCAAATACTGTACGTAGACAATCATGCCATTTGAAAAAAAGACAGTTTTATCTCTTCTTCCCAATCTGAATATCTCTTATTTCCTTTTTTCTTATTGCATTAGCTAGGACTTCCAGCACAATGTTAAAAAGAAATGGGGAGAGGGAACATCCTTGCCTTATTCATGATTTTAGCAGGAACGTTTCTAGTTTCTTCCCTATTAAGTATGATATTAGCTGTAGGATTTTTTGTAGATGTTCTTTATTGAGCTGAGGGGTTTCCCATCTATTTCTCATTTGTGAGTGTTTTTATCTTAACAGGGTATTAAATTTTGTCAAATGTTTTTTATACATTCATTGATATGATTATGTGATTTTTCTTCTTTAGCCTGTAGATGTGATGTATTACATTAATTGATTTTCAAATGTTGAACTAGCTTTACATACCTGAAATAAATCCTACTTGGTTATGGTTTATAATTATTTTATGCATTGTTACAGTTGATTCGTTAATATTTTGTGAGGATCTTTGCCTATGTGTTCATGTGAGATCTTGGTCTGTAGGTTTCTTTTCTTATAATGTCTTTGTCTGGTTTGGTATTAGGGTAATGCTGGCCTCATAGAATGAATTAAGAAGTATTCCCTCTACTTCTATCTTTTGAAAATGAAAAAAGAATTGGTATCTTTTCTTCTTAAATTTTTGGTAGTATTCACCAGTGAACCCATGTGGGCCCTTTGTTTTCTAATTTGGAAGATTATTAATTGTTGATTGAATTTCTGTAATAAGGAAGGCACAATCACGTAAAGGATAGTTATGTCTTCATGGAGAATTGACTTCTTTACCATTATGTAGTGCCCCTTTTTATCCCTGACAATTTTCCTTGCTGTGAAGTCTACTCTATCTGAAATTAATATGACTGTGTCAGCTTTAATTCAATCAGTATTAGCATGGTAGATTTTCCTCCATCCATTTATTTTCAATCTATATGTGTCTCTATATTTAAAGTGGATTTCTGATAGACAACATATAGTTTGGTCTTGTTTTTGATCCATTCTGGCAATCTCCAGTTATAATATTTTGATCCATTCTGAAAATCTTTATCTTTTAGACCGTGACGTTTAAAGTGATTATGGATATAGTTGGGTTAATACCTATAATATTTGTTACTGTTTTCATTGTTTTTCTTCTTGATTCTAATTTTTGTCTTCCACGCTTTTTCTGTCTTCTGTGGTTTTAACTGAGCATCTTATATGATTGCATTTTCTCTCCTTTCTTGAAATATCACTTATACTTTGTTTCATTACTTTTTTAAGTGGTTGCCTAGAGTTTGTCATATACATTTACAATTAATCCACGTTCACTTTCAAACAACACTATGACACTTCATAGGTAGTGTAAGTACATTAATATAACAAAACTATAACTAATTCTTCCCTCCTGTCTCTTGTATTATTGCTGTCATTCACTTCATGTATACATAATCTATAACCATTAAATACAATGTTGTTACTATTATTTTGAACAAACTGTTACCTGTTAGACCAATGAAGAGTAAGAAAAAAATTTATTCTACCTTCACTTATCCTTTCTTTAATTCTATTCCTTTCTTATGTAGATCTGAGTTTCTGACCTAATCATTTTCCTTCTCTCTGAAGAACTTTTAACGTTTCTTGCAAAGCAGGTCTTCTGGCAACAAAGTCCCTCAATTTCTGTCTGTCTGAGAAAGTCTTTATTTCTCTTTCACTTATCAGGAATAATTTTTCAGGTTACAGAATTCTAGATTCATGGAGCTTTTTAAATCAGCACTTTAAGTGCTACTCTCTTCTCGCCTTCATGGTTTCTGAGGAAAAGTTGGATATAATTATTAGCTTTGCTACTGTATAGGTAAGCTGTTTTTGTACCTCTGGTTTCCTTCAAGATTTTTTTCTTTATCTTTGATTTTCACAATTTTGCATATAATATGTGTATGTGTAGGTTTTTTGTGTGTTATTGTTGTTGTTGTTGCTGTCTTTGACATTTATCCTGCTTGGTGTTCTCTGAGCTTCTGGGATCTCTGGTCTGGTGAATGACATCAATTTGGGGGAAATTTTCAGTCATTATTATTTCACATATTGCTTCTGTTCCTCTCTCTCTTTCTTCTCCTTCCAGCATTCCCATTATATATATATATATATAAAATGTATATATATATGTATATGCCCCTTTTTATCCCTGACATATATATATATATACACACACACACACACACACATACATGTATGTATGGTACACCTTTTGTAATTGTCTTACAGTTCTCTGATATTTTGTTCTATATATTCCAGTCTTTTTTTTCTCTTTGCTTTTCGGTTCTGAAAGTTTTATTGACATATCTTCAGGCTCAGAAATTTTTCTTCACCCATGTCCGTTCTACTAATGAGCCCAACAAAGGCATTTTTCATTTCTATTACAATGCTTTAATCTCCAGGATTTTTTTTATTCTTTTAGAATTCCCATCTCTCTGCTTACATTACCTATCTGTTCTTGCATATTGTTTACCTTTTCCATTAGACCCCTAGCATTTAAATTATAATTGTTTTAAATACATGATCTTATAATTCCAACATCCCAGCCATATCTGGGTCTGGTTCTGATCTTTGCTCTATCTCTTCAAACTGGATTTTTTGCCTTTTAGTGAGCCTTGTAGTAGTTTTTAGAATAGTGGACATGATGTACGGGTTAAAAAGAACTGCAATAAATAGGTCTTTAATAATTCAGTGGTAAGGTGTGGTAGGAGGGAAAGCATTCTATAGTCCTATAAATGGATGTCAGTTTTTTAGTAAGCCTATTTCTCTGGGCTGTGAACTTCAAAACAGAAGTGCTTCTTAGTTTTTTGTTTTAGGGTTTTTCGTTTGTTTGTTTGTCTTTAACCCCCGTCATGGTACAGGATGGCTAGAGCTGGCTGGAGTTGGGTTTTTCCTTCCCCCAGGCAGGCTAGGTTCTGATAATACCCATAGTGAGGGCAGACTCTCTTATGAAGAACAGCTCTGGTATATATTCCAAAATGGTTACTTTTTTTCTCTCTCTCTCTACCAGAAGCCCAAGGGGATTTTTTTTTCTCTGACCTTCACTGTGAGAACCTGGTTGAGCTCCTGAAGGTAAAACTCACAAAAGTGTGAGGGCCACTCAATGACTGAGTCCCCTGGAATTTTGACCTCTTAGACTTGTCCACACTTAGCCTCAGCAATTCATCAACCGCAGTTTAGTTTTCTTATCCCAGTACTGATTCCCACAGAATTTACTGCTCCTAAGTTTCTGCTCCTCTAAGTTGTGGTTCTCTGTATCCACCAATTTTAGGGGCAGAAGTTGGCCCTGTGACCTCACTTCTATGAAAGATCTAAGAAGAGTTGTTGAGGGTCTTCCTGGTGGTGCGGTGGTTAAGAATCCACCTGCCAATGCAGGAGACATGGGTTTGAGCCCTGGTACAGGAAGATCCCACAGGCCGTGAAGCATCTAAGTCCATGCAGCACAACTACTGAGCCTGCGCTCTAGAGCCCCTGTGCTACAACTACTGAAGCCCACATGCCTAGAGCCTGTGCTCTGCAACAAGAGAAGCCACTGCAATGAGAAGCCCATGCACCGCAACGAAGAGTAGCCCCCACTCACCACAACTAGAGAAAGCCCTCGTGCAGCAGGGAAGACCCAACGCAGCCAAAAAAAAACAAATAAATAAAATAAAATAGAAAAAGAAGAGTTGTTGATTTTTCAGTTTGTTCAACTTTTTACCTATTGTTAGGATGGAGTAATGACTTCTAAGCCCCTTACATACTAGACTAGGGAGCTTGCTTTTTAAAACATTACCATCGTGTTCAAATAGAGAGAGTATTGTATGAGTAGCCACAGCTTGAGACCTGAGTTCAAAACCCAACATCCCCTCTTGTTTGTTATAACCTGTGGGAAATTTACTCCACCTGTCTGACTCCAGCTTCCTCTTCTATAAAAAAGGGATATTGGGCTTCCCTGGTGGCACAGTGGTTGAGAATCCGCCTGCCGATGCAGGAGACACGGGTTCGTGTCCGGGTCCGGGAAGATCCCACATGCCGCGGAGCGGCAGGGCCCGTGAGCCATGGCCTCTGAGCCTGTGCATCCGGAGCCTGTGCTCCACAACGGGAGAGGCCACAACAGTGAGAGGCCCGCGTACCACAAAAAAAAAAAAAAAAAGGGATATTGATACATTGTTTTCAGCTGATATATATATACATATATATTTTTGTTCAGTTCAGAATCTGGTGAGTCATAAGTCTTCAATAATTGTTAGTTCCTTTCCCTTTTCCTCTTATCAGTTGCCATAATAAATCACTTAATCTCTCTGAGGTTACTTCTTCATCTTTCAGGTGGGGATAATGATGGCTAAGCTTACCAACTCACAGGACTGTTTCAATAATCAAAGAGCCAATGTATGTCATCATATTTATTAAAAAAGAGGATATGTTATTAAACAAAGACAAGGCAAGAATATTAGCACGATAATAATAATTATTATCATTACAAATACTCAAGGCTGAGCCTGACTCACCTGTCTTTATGAAGTTTAACACAAAATCATAGAAGTCTTACATGACGATCCAGCCTGAGTTATTTTCCAAACCATTTACTTGCTTTAACTTTCTTTTTCCTGCAATAATCAAAGCTCTTCGTCTCCAAGCATTTGTAAGAATTGTCAAACGAGTGTCTGATAACCTCTCCTGAATTTCATAAGCCTGTGCAATAAAGGGCTGCAAACAAAAGGCTGCAGTTCTCCCTCTACCCCCGCCCCAAGGTAGAGTTGTTTAATCTTATGTTCACAGATGCCAGTATTTTGCCCACCCTCTAGTTCCTGCCAATGAGGATAGCTTTGAGTAATTAAATGTGTAAACTATCAAGACCAACAGCATCACTGAGCATTCTAAGTGCTGCACAGCTGGAAGGCTCAAAGAGACCTCAGAAGTTGTCCTGGGTCCTTCTCCACCACCCTCAATTTATGGGTATTCCCCCCAAGGCTTCCCATTTTCCAGGATATCCCATTCAATATTTTCACCCTGCCAGGCTTAAGGGATTGACCAGATGTTCCCAATACTGTAAGATCTAAAGAAATAGTTACCTTGTCCCATTACTCAAGAACTTCCATACAATATTCTCCTGCAACACATTCCCTTAGGGCTTCCAAATTAGGTCTTTGTCCAGCATGTTAAACCTAAAGGCCAACAAAACAACCAACAAAGGTGGTCCCCTTCCCTGCATCCTTTTCTGCTACTTCAAGTGAAAGAGTGCTACACTGTCAATGGATACTAAGCATCTTGCCTAATTATTTGTCACTGAACTGTTACTGTTGGTATGTCTTTCTTTAAAAAAAAAAAAGAAAAGAAAAGAAAAGAAAGGAAAGAAAAAAAGAAGAGGAAAAAGAAAGAAAGAAATCTCTTCTTGCTGGATCTTGCCTAGTCAGCAGTTTTCTTTATAGCATTGTTCATTGCCATCCTCGCATTAATCCTGCACACTGTAATGTCTCCCCAGGATGAGGTTTCCCTTCCTCTCCATATAGTCTGCTTTTCACTGTAGCTGCTGAGCAGCATAAATCAATACAGTGCACACCATAAACACCACAAGTGCTAACCCTGCCAATTGGCTCTCTTTAATTGGTTTCAGCTAAAAACCTGTAAACCTATTTGAAGTGAAAAGGCAGACAAATCAAAGGCAAGATGGATGACCTGAAACCCTCACTGGGCCAAGGGTTGCGAGCTCCAACATGGTCTTTTTCATCTCTGTCATGGGTTTTTTCCATTTCTCTCTGGATCCTTTCTACTTCCCAGGTATTATGCATCAGCAGCCTCCACATTTATAATTATGGAAAGGAAAGCATAAATACTCCAGAGGCTGGATGGTGCATTCTAGAGATTGTGTTAGTGGAGAAAACAACTTGAATAGAATAAATATTCCCCACAATTAGTGTCATAGTGACAATTTTTCATAGTTACCCTCTTTATAAGTAAACTCAAGACGTGATGAATTCTCCCTCAAATGTCACAGACAAATGACAGATTTGCTGGACATTTTTATCACCAGGCTGACTTTTAAAAACCTATGGCTTCATTTGTTTCAAAATGCATTTACTTTTCGATTTGCATTGCTGCAGGGAGAGCCCGTGGTTCAGCTATTTGTCCATTTGTTTATCCACAGTGACAACAGTGCCTGGGGTACTGCTCAGTTTCCAAAAGCCTATCATTCTCCTGAGGCTGAGGAGATTGGATGAAGCAATTTTACCTGAGGGGTTCCAGGTCGAAGGCCTCTGGGAATGGCCTCTTCACTAAATTGGTCCTGAGTTGATGACAATCCACTTGCTTCCCCTGGCCTGAGGTGAATCCTCTAGTCAAGCAAATTACCTAGTCCATGATCAAAGCCACTGAGCCAGGGACCCTTTTCTAGAAGGTTCCAAATCTTGTCAAGCATGCAGTGGTATTTGAAAAGGAGAGCTCATGTGTTCAACAAATGATCATTTAAAATGTGTGTTAAAGCAGCCACAGAGAAAGCCCCTGGGTAGAAACATACCAAGATTGACACTCATAGAGGGCTTGTCAAACGGTAAGATATGTACGTGCATACACACATGCACAACACTGGAGAAAAGGAGCTTTCACTGGGCATGTTGCACAAGTAGGACCTTTTCTTAGGCAGTTGCCACACCTATATTAGCATTTCAATAACACAATCGTTTCATCACAATCTTGAAACCACTTTTATCTTCCGTTTTATTTAAGCAGGGCATCAGCCAAATTTTATGAGAGGCTAGATGCGAAGGCAGCCCCAAACTTGATGCATAAATCTTCCACCCAATTCAGGGAGTACAAATGTAGTCATCTGGCATGTTCATTCAGATCTTTCTTTAGTGTTATTTTATGGTTCTCATTAGCAGCCCTCAAAATGCTCCGGGCACAGTTTTCTGGGTTCACTGTGAGGCTGAATTTCTAGTCACACCCTCAGGATAAGGCTGGGGGTATAAGGTCTCTCCCACCCAGAGTTTACATACATGTAGAAGGAACATCCCTAATAGGGTATTTTTAAACCAAACCAGCCATCAGGACTTGCCCTTTGATCAAAGACTCAGAATAGGATGCTCAGAACATCTCATTACAACATGTGCAGGTCAAGGTCAAGTTTTTTTGAAGCACAAAGCCCATTGTTCTTGCTCTGGATTGAAATCAAGAGTATCTCTCTCCCTGAGTTTTCGCTTCCTGTGATGGCACACCCCCTCCTCCTTTACCTCTCTCCTTAGGTGACACGGGCACAACTTCATTTATTGGAGGCAATACGTTTCCCCATTTTACTGTGACTTCAAGAAGCTGTTTCAAAGCTAATGAATCACAGAAGCCTCCATAATACTAGCGTGCTCTTCATCGTAAAGTTTTTCCCAACCTATGTGGTTGCTATTATGTACAGGAGGTTGGGGGAAAATGAGGAAGCAGTTGGGTGTATGCTACCTAGCAATAAACAGTTGAAAAGAGTTAGAAAACACTTTCTTTGTAGCCTGCATTACAAGTTTACTAGGAATGAAAAATATCACCTCCTCAGCCCTGTTTCTGTGAGTTGAGCTATTTAAAGTACACTGAAAGGAGTCAGGGGTTTTCCACAGATGAGCCCACCTGGATGGTCAGAGGACTATCAGTTTACTTTAGTTTGTTCAGAAACAGCTAGGTTTTCCAGCACAGAATTTCTTTTCTAACTTTCACTTCCCCTAACATCCCTACCTCCACCTGAAAAATAAAAAATAAAAATTGTCTGCGTTTTGGCAAATGCTCTGTTGACAATGCTTGTCTAACTGTAGGCTCATTAGAAGGAGATGTTGAAAGTGAAATTCTTCTGATCTACCATTCAGCTTTTTCTTTCTTCTTTTCATGGCTTATTTCACATTTAACCTTTAAAGTGAAGATAAATCTCTGCCAGAAAAGCAAAATATCTCTTTAATACCAGTGTCTACGTAGTTTAACCTTTCCCTAAAAAGAATTTTCATTTTGTTACATAGCTTAAATATGAACGCCCATTGAAAGAGGCTGAAAACCAGATTGCAAAATGTAGAATGACTGTGCCAATTTCTAGCTGGAAGTAAGGTCTCACTCTCCCAGGGTCACCATGGCTTTTTCGATGACAACAGGTCCCACTCATGTTCACTCTTCTTATAACTGCCCTAAGTCAAAATGAGTCCTTGGTAATACAGTCAGAGAACAGGATATATGTGTATGTATAACTGATTCATTTTGCTGTGCAACAGAAACTAACACAACATTGTAAATCAACTACACTCCAATAAAAATTTTTTTTGAAAAAAGAAGAATTTCAGAATGAAAGACTATACAAAAAAGAGGACGGAAAAACTACTGATGTTTCACAGCTTCCAAAAAGACGAAGGGAAACACCATTCTATGTCCTAACACTAATGCATTCGAGCCAAGTAGTTGCTTTGGAGTTCCTACTTATTTCATCACTCTGCTCCTACCCAGATATGATCTAGATCTAGATCTAGATGTCAAAGAGAAGGTGGCCCTGCCACATTTTCCCTCCAGTCTAACTGGTAATTCTGAGCCAAATGTCCCTACCGTGCAAATGCAATGGAAGGCTTGATGTGGCTGTATTATTCCAGATAATAATATCTTTCCTTGTGTTCTTTCTGAATGTCAACCAAAAGCACATTTTTGTTTTGTAATAAGAATTGTGCATCACAAATGAGATCAGCTAAAATTCTAGACAGCATTCCCCAACAGCTTCCAAAATAAATGCATTCACATTCTTATTTAGCACCACCTGCAAGAAAAGTCTATGGTCAGTGTTCAGGCTCAAAAATGTAGAAATGAAAATTATTAGCTGGGAAATAGGTTTCAGAATCAGGTCTACAGAGGATAACTTTAAACAACAGAAAAATTCCTCTTGGAGACAGTCTTCAGAATCCCTTATAAGCAGGCTATATTTGGAATTTATGTATTAGCTTCTTTCCCCTTTGAGTCACACTCATTCTTCTAAATCAAATGGCTTTCAAATACAAACTCCACCTCGTGAATTACTGAAATCTACTCTTTATCAGCTTTTCCCAACTGAGGTTCCTTGAGAGAATTTAACCCCACAGAAAATGATTCCAGTGACTGTTTTCTCAGTTTTCTCAAAGAAGGTACTTAGCTAGCACTGCTCTAGAATGCAGAGGAAATAAGTTCATTCATTAACATACAATATATGCCTTAGGGCATTAGGACTTAAAATTCTGTAGCAAATCTTAGAGAAGGGCTGCTAGTTCTTTTAAAGAGCATAGAAATGTCATCACAAACTGATTTGAGTAACGCTGCAAGTTTCTCCATGTCCCCAAATATTATAACTATAACAATAACTAGTCCTACTAGTGGTAAGAAGATAAAGAATGGCTTCCATGGGCCAACCAGTCACTATACTAAATACTTAAAACTCATCTGCTCATTTAAACAACATGACAGCAGTATGAGGTGGACATTATTATTATTATCCCATTTGACAACTGAAGAGATGCTGATTAGAGGGGTTAACTGGCAAAGTCAAATTTGAGCCCAGATCCTGTCTGACTCATAACTGCCAGGAGACAAAAGAAATCTGCTATACTGTGACAGATGCCAAGGGGGGGTAGTGTTAGGGAGCTGTCAGGCTGAGGGACTCCACCCACCTGCTGGACCAACCAGGTGGAGGGAGGGAGTCAAGATGGAGGTTGGGTTGGTTAAAGACCACAGCCAAAGAGGTGAAGGCACCAAAGAAGAAAAAAATGCCAGGAAGAGGACTGGGACCCCAAAGCCAGAAATAAAGGGGAATCAGACCAGGCATTGGAGTACGCCAAGGCAGCTACCATATGTCAGGGCTCTAGGACACTAGTTCACGTCGAAATCAAAAGAGCATTTTTGGGCTTCCCTGGTGGCGCAGTGGTTGAGAGTCCGCCTGCCGATGCAGGAGACACGGGTTCGTGCCCTGGTCCGGGAAGATCCCACATGCCGCGGAGCAACTAAGCCCGTGAGCCATGGCCGCTAGGCCTGCGCGTCCGGAGCCTGTGCTCCGCAACGGGAGAGGCCACAACAGTGAGAGGCCCGCATACCGCAAAAAAAAAAAAAAAAAAAAAAAAAAAAAAAAGAGCATTTTTAAATGGCAAGCAGATCCAATTTCTTCCGAGAAAGTAGAAGGACTTGAGCAAACTCTTTCTCTCATTTCCCTCCACTGCCTACCCCTGCCTCTTTTTGATTCCCAAGGAACAATGTCTCTAATATGACTTTTCCAGCACAATGAAAGGAGCATAAAGAAGAAATTGGGGCATTGCAGTCCAAAAACTTGGAAGCAGCTAAAGGTTGACTGAGAATAGACAGCCTGGGGTTGAAAGCAACTTTCACGATACAGTTCATGGCTGCAAACCCAATGGTTTCCCTTCATATCTGACTGAATATCTCGGGTCAGTTTTCCCCCACAGATAAGATCCTGTTTCTAAGATTTGAAAAAAATATAGGAATCAACTAATTTCTAAGAAGAAAAAAGCACGTAGATGCTCTGAAGGTCAAAATCCAATGCTCTGCACGGAGCCATCCATGGGAAACATCTCCTCTGTCCCACTTTGTAAAACAATTTCAATGACAAACTGAGTTGCTTTGATGATGAGAGACTCACTAAATTAAAATTCTTCTTCTCAACATTGGACTTGGCGGTGTTGGATATCAAGGATATGGTATTTTTCTTCTCATAGAGTATTTTATTCAATGTTAGACTTTGTAGACTGTTACTTTGTGTATCGATAACAAGAAAGAGCTGCTATTTTAATAAAAACCAACCACTCACTGTAAGAGATATTCTGGTTTTAGAGATGTTAAAATATGGGGTGGCGGGTGGGGAATGTGTGCCTCAGAGACTATGGAGTATGGTGATTCTTTGTCCTTTGTACAACTGCCCACACTGTCCACATAGCCCTCGGGGAGTTTGAAGGCTGCTGTGTTAAATCAAACATCTGCCTACTGCTGACTAGGACAGCCCCGCAGAGGCACCTGATCCCACCACTGCTTATTTCTGGTTGAATTATCCTCTCAGCCCACTGAGAGCTGGGGTCTGTGGTCCATAGCCCTCGGCCATACCCCTGGGAGCCCAGCGCAGGGCCAGGCACACAGAAAGCACTCCATCATAGGCATTTGCAGCTTGCAAAGCACGTTTATGTCCAGATTTAAAGCAGCCACATTCCCTGTGCTACCTGACACTAGCCACACTCCTGAGATAAGCAAGGCAGAGACTATTACCCCTGCTTTCCAGAAGAACAGATGCAGCCAGATTAAGTAGCTTCTCCTGCCCAAGGACACGCCGTGAGCAAGTGATGTCTCTGGTAGGATAGCTCAAAGTTTCTAACTCCCAGAGCAAAACTGGTCCTTTTTTTCTGTTACCTCCCTCTACTCCCAAAATAAAATGCCAAGTCTATAAAGTTCCCACCTGGTGTTTCACACCCATCTGGAGACCAAGGTGCGCCAGGAGCACCTGAGATTAGTCTCTGGGACCTGGTCCCTGTGTGGCTGCCCAGGGCATCTCAGGACCACATTTTCTGGGATGCCCTGCCTGCCTCTCCATGGACCCTGCCTTCCTCCACCGCCCAGCATTCTGCCTTATAAGCCAGGAGGCAAAGGAAGTCACAGCAAGGGGTTTAGGATTTGTATTCCTTATCTGAGTATTTCCTGAAATATATGTTACATAAATATTATATATATATATATATATATATATATGTTATCAGGGAAACAAATCTCAAATCCTAGAGTACCCAATGTCTCCTTACTGAGGTATAGGATCGATGGTAGCACCACAAAAAAAACATTGCTTTCATGGACCTATATAGGCCTTTCTCTGTGGAAAGGGGAAAAAAAGCAATTTTAACATGTTATCTTTTCACTGTCTTTTCCTTACGCAAAAGGGGAGCTTCACTAGCAGAAATCAGAGCGTTCAACTTACAAAAATCAAGGGCAGAGGAGGATTATCAGGGGATAATTCTCTCTTAATTCAAATTCCTTTCACCCCTGCCCCCCCCACGCCTTTTTTTTCCCCACAAAATGAAGAAAACAGTTTATTTTCTCAATAAGGGGGTATCAAGCAGGATTATGGACATCTTGGGTCCCTCACCATAGTGATACATTTTCTTTCCCATTAAATAATAAAATATGCAGTAAAGTTGCACAACTCTGCATACCCAAGGCACATTAAAGCAGGCTCATCAAGCACCATCCATGTGGAAAGATATGAATATATTTTTACCTGGCACAGACATAGTTCCTTTGCAGCTGCCTCAGAACCCCTGCTCCCACGCACTCCTTCCTAAAACACATGGGGGAGGGGGAGAGAAAAATTGAGAATTTCACTGAAGATCAGAGAAAAAGAGAGACATAATATCTGCAAAGAACCCAGCATGAAACAGCATGTAGAATTCTTAATAATGTAGCTCCTAACTATCTTTTGTTTTGTTTTGTTTCATTTTCACTTATTAGGGGAATTTTTAAATAATTTGAATTTTGTTGCTGCAGGCTAGGTTCGGGGTCAGTTTCTGTTCTATTGTTTGGGAGTGATCAGTTATTTTATTCCCATCCGAATTCTATTTTTCTTCTCTTTTGGCCCCAAAGCACCAAAACCTTATGGTTAGGAAGGACTTGTTGAGGCTTCTATGTTGAAGCAAAGTAAAGATACAAATCATGAATTCCATTGCAAAATCCACTAATTGTTAGATTTTTGTGAAAGACTCTAATTAAATCCAGTAGGAAAAGAACGCCAAGCAGTCGAAAAAGAAAAATCAGTCATTTAAACAACTCTGCTAAGAGCTTAAAATAGACACCAAAGAACATCTGAAAAGTGCTTTTTTTTTTTTTTTTCAGGCAAAAGGAGGAAAAATCAGGAACAGAGAAATGTTGGGCTAGATAATAATATTCTAAGCATCTGAAAGGTAGCATCTATAAAAACTTTATGAGATGTGCTAAATTTATTCCAGACAAAAATCTTCATCGACTGACTGCCTATGAGATTGTCTTTATTGTCTTTCTTTCTTTATAGAGCTGTCACAGGAAGATTCCTCCTGCTCAGCCAATCATGGAAGATTCCTGAAAAACCCTGGAGAATAAAGAGATTGGTAATCTCTTTTTAGGTAACCTAATCCCTGCACACAGAAACCCCTCCTCTAGTTCTACTGAAAACAGCTGCCCCCCAAAACAAGTATCTTTTATGAGACGCTCTTCAACGAACAAATGACAAATCCCCCCAAACATAAAACACATTTCTCACAAAGCAAAAGCACTCAACTTGAGCTGCAAAACCCTCACGAGGTTGAAAATATCTTTCTCACAGATGCGAATAGGAAAAAGAGACCTCAAAATTGTATTCCTCGCGATTTAGATGTCCCAAAAGTAGTCAATTTAGATGTCCCAAGTTTTGTAGTCATGACCCCAAAACACTCACAAAAGTGAGTTCCAGGGTCAGGGTCCCTGTTCAAAGTTAAGCTCCATTCAGACCCAATCAAAGAAACTCATCTCTTACCTGCTTCCCCAACTTGGACATGGTCTTTCAAGATTGGCTGGGGGTGCGTCAAGGTGTGTGATGGGAGAGCTGGCTCAAAGGAACTTCCTGGACTTCATTTCCCTCCTGCCTTGTCCAAAAGCAGGACAATGCTCGGCAAAGCTCTCCCCCAGATGCTGCACGACTGACCCCAAATGGGTACAATGGCATTTTTGGCAAAATTCCTTGTGTCCTGGGTCTTCTCCATCTGTCCTTCCCCCTGCAGGTAGGACAGTTTCTTGTGTGGTTTGAAAGCAAAGTGAGGCTTCCAGAAGTGGACCTCACCCTCCAGCCCCATCTCACCCGTCTCTAAGAGGCGCCATCCTCCCCTCCTTTGCCCCTGCTTCAAGGAGGAGAGCACCTTCCTCCTGTCAGAGACCATGCTTCCTCCGGAGATGCAGCCTCAGCAGACACCTCGCTCCAGCAACAGTACATCTCTCACCCGCACCATGAACCTTTCTCTCTTTGGGAGCACTTTCCCCTCTAAATATAATATGAATCTACTGATAATGCAGATCTCTCCGCTCATAACAATGTTTTTTTAATTCCCTGAGGTGGTATCCCTTACAGTAGCTATCGCTCTGCTCACTAATCCCTCTGCAGCTTCTTGGAAAGCAGACTGTCTCACAACAATCTGGCTTCATTCTCCCTCTATGAACGGGGTCCTCTCTCAGGTCAGTAATAGCCTTGACTTACGGCATCCACAGAAATCTTCCCTTCATCCTATCAGCTGCCTTCTCTGTGGAGTTTGACACTTTCCCCTTCCTTCCTTTTGGAAACCCTCTCCTCCTCTGGGTCCCACAGGCCTTCTCTCCTATTCCTCCCCTCTATTTCTCTGGTTGCTTGTGCCCAGCTCCTGTGTCTGCCTCTTCTTTTGCCCGGCACTTGCACGGGCGTGTTATGCTCTGCATGTTCATGTATCTTCTCCTTCTGGTCTCCCAGCTCCCTCCTCTGTGTCTGGTTTCCACAATGATTGACAGGATGGCATTTCCCATCTGTAACTTCACCATCCCAAACCAGCCTCTACCACATCTTTGATGATGCCTGAAATAATTTTCCCAGGGGGACATAGATTCTATTTCTCTCTGAAGATTAAAATGTAGATAATCCTTGGAGAAGTGAAATACCTGCAAATTCTCTCCTAAGTGACATTTTGATGGGAGAAGAAGAAAGGCAAGTCAAACATCCTCTATCCCTAGATTTTTCACTTATCACAAGTGGCATAAAAACAGTTGTCCTTCTTACATCAGCCATAATAAAGATGAAGGTGTCCTGAGAATTTTAAAACTGGAGTAATATTATTACTAACTGTCATGGGTACAGTTGGTTTTTATTTTGGGAAAGCTTTAGACCTCTCATACTTCTACTCTTTTCTGAGTCTTAACACAATTTTAATTAGAATACCTCTCAAAATTTCTCCCAACATCTGTCTTTGAAAAGCTGGTGAGTCTACTGTGCCTGACCCTGAATTCACTAGCAAACTGAGTCTCAGGGGCGGTGGAAAGGTGTCTATGAAGGCATAGAAGAGGCAGGAAAATGGAAATTCCCACTCTTAAAAGGCCTCAAAATTTATTTTATATCCATCAGGAATACAGGGCAGAAAGCATTCATATAAGACAAGACACTTGTTTCTTAATGTTGTTTATAGTTCTGTGTAGTGTCAAACATCCAATACAAAATAAGCTGTGTGCTTGCAGTGAACACGTGCACACCTTCTCAGAATTTGGGATGAGAAGGAAGGGTCTTGGGTATAAACTAACAGGCTGGTTGTCATTAAGTCACCTTCTTGTTTTAGAATCTAAAATAACTATTGAACACTGACTGATGAAATTCACCAAATAGTTCTGGTTTGTTCTTTCTAACCTTGAAGTTAGTTGTATCCAGGTGATTTTCTCTGGCCAATGAAATATGAGAAAAAGTGAAAAGTGACACCTTTGGGCTGAAGCTGTAAACACGTTTACGCAATTCATTATATTCTTCTATTTGTATACTACTATTGCCGTTGGCAACATTAAGAAAGAGGTGTTCATTAGCCTGGGTCCTGGGGATCCTTGTCTCTCAACATGCTCCAACAGACAGTCTAATGAAGGGAGGCTCATTCATTTTCTATTTGCTGTGTTTCTAATTTACCACACATCGACTGACTTGAGATAACAGTGGTGTTGACATTAGTCAAGGCTGTGGTCTCACCTGAGGATTAGGGTCCTCCTCCAAGCTCATCCAGGGTGTTGACAGAATTCCATGTTTTGTAGCTGTAAAACTAAGACCCTCAACTCCTGAAGACCCCTCTTTGCCTTGGGCAGTTCACAGTGTGTGATTTCTTCCAGGCCAGCAGGAAAGTCTGTCCCATCTAAGGCCCAGCTAACTAGGTCAGGGCCACCCAGAAGAATCTTCCTCTTGCTTAACACAAAGTCAGCTGATTAGGGACCCTAATTACATCTGCAAAACTCCCTTTACCTTTGCATCTAATATAGCATAGTCAGAAAAATGATATTCCATCATGGCACAGGTCCTGGCCACACTAAAGGGGAGGGGATTATGTAAAGGTATGAGTCATTGGGGGTCCTCTTGGAATCCTACCTACCACAGGAGGCCACTCTGCCTTCTATGTCCACACACAAGCTCTAGCTCCTCTCATAGCTCTACTTATACAACACCTTCTTTACTGTCCTCATCCTCGGTCCAAAGTTTCTCCATCCTTCAGCCAAAGACAGGCCCCTCCTCTCTACAGCTTCCCTAAGACTGTTACCCACATGCAGAGAAGGCTTACAATTATCAGTTTCTCTCAACTCTCTGCCCTCAGAGGCCTAATCACGGTAGAGCACACACACATAAAAATCAGGGAATAACAAACTCTTAGGATCTGGATCACCTATATAACACATGTCGCAGGGGGATCACACAAAAGTTTAAAATGCACAAAAATTCAGTACCTAGGAAACTCCAATGTGAAGTTCCAGGCACAAATTTTCAAAAGAAATAACTATGAACAGGTTTCCTAAGTCAACAGACTTCTTTCCCACAAGAAGAATATGAAGGAATTAAGGGAGTTGGAATTGTGGAAGAATATTTTGGTAACGGCTGTCCAAATTTTCAACACGAGTACCCTAGAAAGGGCTTGACTTGGTGGTATAAGGGACCTTAACTGTAAGAGGCTGGAGGGGAGGGGGTGGAGCTAAAGGTTGAGTATTAGGAGGGCAGGTCAAGAAATCAACAGCACTATGTCAAGAGAAGCGTAGATGGATTGTCCAGCAGGTGATGTCTGAACAACCCTGCACTTTTCACACAGGAGACAGAATGGTCTTTAATCATCTTTTAGAAATTCCATCCCAGAGGAAGCAGAGCCAGCTTACAACAGTACAAGTCATGAAAGAACTTTCCTGTTTCTCTTACTGATCTCTACAGCCCCAGAGGGGTGTGAGATGGCAGCTAGAGAGTGGAGGTCCAGGTGCACAAGGAAGAAAGAAGGTGGGAAGGTTGGAGATGGAGGTGAAGACTTACTGCTGCATGAACATTGAACAGTTAATGTGGACTGGCCATCCTGACTTCTTATTCAAGACTGTGCTTTGGGTTTTTTTTTCCTTTAGGTGGCCATTGGACATTTATCATCTGAAAGTAAGCAGAAAGGCCATAGACTCTGAGATTTTATCCAATGGTAGGGAAAAACCTTTCCTCATTGAGCAGGTTTAAAAGGAGAAGTCAGGACAAAAATAAAGTTGCCTTTAGGATTCTGCTCTATAAATCCTGTTTGTTCTTATAATAGATCCTATCAAGTGCACCTGTCTCTTCATGTGGTTGTGAACTCTTTTAGGGGGGATGCTTGTTGATTTTAAAGTTCAAAGTCATGGATTACCATCAGTCTTGTCAGCTTCATGGAAAACCATGATGTGATATTTCTTGTCCTTACTGAGAAGAAAGAAGCAGAGCAGATTTCAGCTGCACACGCACACACACACACACACACACACACACACACACACACACACACACACACACACACACACACACACACACATCTCCTCAGGTCTTCTTGAAAGTGGGTAGCATGATTCCTAGAACACCATGTGTGAAACCGTCTTATTTCTGAAGCAGACAACCTCAAGATCTCAAATTAAAGGCCGCAACTGGGTCTTTTCCCAGTTCCTCAGCTCTGATAAGGGATGTAAACAAGAATTCCTGGGGAAGGAGATTAAAAGGAAACTCAAAGTGAGGATCAGAGATTTTATGCAAATGTGTTTCAAATTGTGAGAAAGCAATCTAGTTGTGCTATCTTAATGCTTTTCAGATGTTTGGGGAGTGAAAGGGACAGTGGGTGTCTCAAGCGCCAAATATGAAGAAAGCCTATGGCTACAATTGATTTGATTGAAGAAATATATAATAGGTTACTTCCGTACTCACTAAACAGATAGTTAAGGGGAAAAGTCAATGTGTGGCTAAAAATATCACAATGGCTATACAGACATAGCTGACTTTTTTTTTTTTTTTTTCACATAGCTACAAACTCATTTTATGGAACCCTTCTCCCATTCCCACCCCACCCCAATAAAAGGAAAATTAACTAGTGAAATCAGATATTATTTCTCAATTGTAAATTTGTATTTCCAATTACACATCCAGTCAAGCCCTTTGTTCTACTTTTATACATTTGTTTGGTGTTTCAGGCCAGTAATCCCCAGCCACTCCAACTTAGTACAATGAACTGACATTTGTGACATCATAGCATAAGAAACAAACCCAAATGATTCTTTTATTAAAGGGCACTCCACAAGGCATTGCCCGTTGTCAAAGAGGCAGGAAAAGGTGTCCTCCCCTCAATGCCCTTGCACGGGGCCGGCCTGAAGTGGGACCAGTTCTCAGGAAGATTATATCAGTGGCACCGCGCTGGATGACCAGGCCTGGAGGTTTCACCACATGCCCTTGCACTGAGAAATCAAGAGCTGGATACACTGGGAGACTGATGGGGCAGAGGGGCCAAGGAGCAGACGTATTTGTTTTGCGAATTATCAGCACATTCCCTTGGGGGGCAGCTGATAAAGTGATACAGATCACAGCGTTATGGAAGACGTATGAGTCTGAGATACAAAAGAGACTGGGGTGTATTATGAATATTAATACTTGTGTTAACAAGGCCTTCAATGTGCCTTCCTTGTATTAAAGCCTCAAAGGAATCTATGTCTCAAATGGACTTGAACAGGCTCCCTGCTGAACCATAATCTTCTCAAAGCTGATGAATTGCTCTCTTCTGGGAAAAGAAATGAACTTCAGGGTGGACATCTCCTGGGAATAAGGATTTAGAGGTTAAAAAATAATAATAATTTAATTAAAATGTTTCAAAAGCAGGAAACTATATTTCAGTAGTTTATCGTTTACTAAAATGGAATTAAAACCTTAGCCATTGATGGAAACTAGGACGTCAGGAACTAACAATGTCAGATACATGTATTCATCTACTAATTCACTAAACAACTGTATCATGGTTCATGCCACACCTAGGGAGGTAACAAGCTTGTAGGGTGGGGAATAGAAATATGTAAAGGGACAGTTATACCAGGAAAACACTGTACTAAGTGGCTTACATGCAATGCCCCATTCAGTTCTTTCAACACCACTATAAAGTAGGTTCTTTTGTCATCCCCATTTTACAGGTGAGGAAACCAAGTCTCACAGAGGATAAAGAACTCACCCAAAGTCAAGCAAATATTCATTGGTTGGGGCAAAGATCAGATCACATTTTAACCCAGCTCCAAAATCCATGCTTTCAATCATTACCCCTCTGTGAACCTAGGAGAACTTGGGTTGCAGGGGGGCTGGAGGAGTAGCAGTAAGTGAAGAAAAGGTCACATGACTAGGTGAGAGATTGGTATGAAGACAGGACAATGAATCCATGATTCCTCTAAATGCAACATAACCATCACGGCACCCTGACACTGTGAAGGTTGATTTCTCTGCTGCAAAACCCTTCCTTCTTTCTTTATCCCACTCCAGCTTTCATCTTGCAAGTGGGGTCTTTACCCTATGCCCCTTCCTCCTGTGGATGCTTCTCATCTTGCATCTGCAATACTTCTGTTACAATATGTTGGATTATAAAGTGTGCTTTACATGTCTTTGCCATTAGATTGAGAACATCTCAAGAGCAGAAACAATAGAGAGATTAATCGGGTATAATCGCCCAGCTTTTAGCACAGTGCTAACACCTAATAGGCATCTATAAAATAAATGAATTAAAGAATGACTATAAGGACGTGAGAAGTTTTGGTTTTGTTTTGTTTTGAATGACAAAGCCAGGTTTATTTGCTTTGGGTTAGACCAACGGAGAGAGGATTGGGGCAAGGAAAGGCAGCACAGGAAGTGGGTGAATGTATCCTCCTGGCCATTGCCAAGTTCTCGGCACCCTGGGAATCCGACCCATACACTACGGATGGATCTGTGGATCACCTGCTCATGGGCTAGGCACCCAATGAAGTTCAAGGTGCATCCCAAGGCTGAGAAAAAGAGCTCGACCTCCTCATGGTTCTGCCAGTGGTGTCACCTGCACAGGTCTGAGCACGGAGGGGGTGCAGTGATGACATGCACTGGGGTGACTGTCCTCAGGAAGGCATCTTGGTGGAGGCTGCCCCCATCTTCTTGGGCGCTGGTGCTGGCTTTTATCATCATATCATTCAGTCTTTTTGCAGATCCTGACCTCCAGCAAGTAGATGCCACATTCATGTTATAGTGAGAAAACTAATTGGGGCACAGGAAAGTAACATGAGAAGAAAAGACCAAAAAAGGAGTTTGGGGTCAGATCATGGAGGTCATTCATTAAGTGCAAAGTTAAGGTGTTTGGACTTGATATGTTACAGGCAATGTGGAGGCTATGCAGGCTCCAGGCCAAGAGAGTGGCCTGCTCATCAGGGTTTAGTAAGTTTACATAGTACTTAGCCTGGGAGTATTGGGAAAGCAGAAAAACAGTAGCGAGGTAACTGACAAGGGACAGGGCAGGTGTCATTAGCACTTAACTTCTCTTGCTTTATCCTTTCCTTGAGACTTATTCATAATGAGCATGGGCTCAGATACTGTATATCCACTTGAGTAATGTATCTACATTCGTAACTCAGTACAAGCCAGACACTCTTGTTTGTTACATGTGGTTTCCTTTTGACCTGTACCACAAGTCAAGAAGAGGCCTGTGTTTTTCTATTCTACAGAGAGCTTTGGAGACTGGCCCATAGTAACACAGCTGGTAAATGGTGGAGGCGAGACTTGTGGGACAGGCAAACTCCCTCCAGAATAAAGGCTCTCTACTGTGATGCAGTACTGCCTCTTGGATGCCTCATGGACATATCAAACTTTATATCTATAAAAGAGAACTCTCAACTTCTTCAGCACCCCAAACTCACTCCTTCCCAGCCTGCCCCATCTGAGTATATGCCACCATAATCCACCAAGTGCTGAAGCAAAAAAAAAAATTACAGTCATCATGCATTCCTTTATTAACTCGACCTCTCTCCCATCCTAACCACCATCAAGCCCCTCCTCCAAATACATCTCCATCTACCCTCTCCTCTCCTCTCCATCTCCTTTGCCTCCACCCTGGACTCAGGCACCATCAGCTCTCACCTGGTCAACACCAACCACCTCCAGATCGATAGCCCCGTTTCTTGCCCTGTACAATCTATTCTTGATGTAGCACCCAAAGCAATCTTCTTTTTTAAAATTAATTTTTATTGGAGTATAGTTGATTTACAATGTTGTGTTAGTTTCTGCTGTACAGCAAAGTACATCAGTTATACATGTACATATATCCACTCCTTTTTAAATTCTTTTCCCATATAGGTCATTACAGAGTATTGAAAAGAGTTCCTGGTGCTATACAGTAGGGCCTTATTAGTTATCTATTTTATATATAGTAATGTGTATGTCTTCTAAAAATTGTCATAACTCCCATCATTCTTTACTTTAAAGCGTCCAGTGGCATCTCTTATTTCTCTTGGTCCTGATCAATGGCATTTGGTCTTCTCACTCCCTGGAATGTTCTTCTTTGCATAAATGACTTCTCATCTGTCAAGTCTCAGTGACTGTCACATCCTCAGAGAGGCTTTCCATGACCACCTTGTCTGATGAAGTCACCTGCCAAATACTTGTTATCACACCACACAGTCTTACTTTCTGCATCACTTTCATCCCTACCTGAATGTGTCTTCTTTATTTGTCTGTTTACTTTCACATGTCTGAGTCTTTCACCTAGAGCTAAACTCTCTAAAAACAGTGGCCTTTCTTCTTATTATTTTTTATTTACCTCTTTACACCCAGTAACTAGAACATTACCTGGCACAGGGTAGGGGCCGAATAAACATCTGTTGAATGAATGGAATAGTCACCTTGCTCCTTATTCTCTGTATAATGTGGCACCAATGATTTGCCTCCCTAAAATCTACCCTCTAGAGGGGTCATGAGATAATTTCCATGATATGAATTATGTGAAGTATATAACACAGTACTTTGCACATGTCAAGAGTTCAATGCATTTCTGTCCGTCTCTCAAATGCACAGAACGCATATCCATGTGTTACAACATTTCCTTCAATTATTTATTTCACTGCTTGCTTCTGTTACTGATAAGCATCTCTCCTGCTCCACCAACACTTCCTTCTTTAATGCTCCATTATGCTTCTTCTTCTATTGTCTGAAACAGCCCTGGGAAAAGAGGTGCTCCTGGGGTGGGATCATGTGATCGCGAAAGCAGATTTTGCTAGTCAAAAGTGTCCAGTAAAAATGGGAAGTTGAGGGCTTCCCTGGTGGTGCAGTGGTTGAGATTCCGCCTGCCGATGCAGGGGACACGGGTTCGTGCCCCGGTCCGGGAAGATCCCACATGCCGCGGAGCGGCTAGGCCCGTGAGCCATGGCTACTGAGCCTGCGCGTCCAGAGCCTGTGCTCCGCAACGGGAGAGGCCACAACCGTGAGAGGTCCGAGGCCCGTGTACCGCAAAAAACAATAATAATAAATAAAAAAGGGAAGTTGATTCCTAAATGTCTCTGGAGTCTGTGGTTTAGTTCACAATATCTTAACAGATTAAGTTAATGCAAATAGCAGATGTATTTTGTAGCAACAAGACAAATGTTCAGCAGAATTAAAGTTATTCATGTGTTGTCACACTGGGAATATTTGCATGATATTTTGCTAATTGCTCCAAAATCTGACTTGTAGCAAATAAACAAATGGAAAAAAATAAATAAACCAGCAAAACTTAACCCCAGGCCTCTCTGATTTCTTTTACACTCCCACTCTCTTTTTTCAACCACTCAGCTTTTTGCTCTGAAAGCCCGGTGGCCTTTCCCAGTCCCCCAAGTGTGTTCTTGGACCCATTATTTCTGTGGAGCCAATGAGAGGTCCAAAAGCACTGGGCGTTTTTTCTCCCCCTGACTCTAAGCACCCTCCTCAGACTTCAAATGTCTGCTTAGATTTCCTAATGAAAGCGTCATGTTGATAGATTGTACCAGTTGAAAATAGTGTAAATTTGTCAAGTTTTCTTAAAATAGTTCAGATAATTTTTTTGTCAATATATACTAAGTTTATTACTTTCTGAGGGCTGACATAACAAAGTACCACAAACTGGGTGGCTTTAAACAACAGAAATGTATTGTCTAACAGTTCTGGAGACTAGAAGTCTGAAGCCAAGGTATCAGCAGAAACGGTGTCTTCTGAGGGGCCCTGGAGAACATTCGTTCCATGCCCCTCTCCTAGCTTCTTGTGACGGCTGGCAATCCTTGGCATTCCTCGGCCCGTAGATGCATCACTCCTATCTCTTCCTCCATCTTCACATGGAGTTTTCCTGTGTCTCTCTGTTTTCACATGGCTATCTTCTTATAAAGGCACCTGTCATATTGGGTTAGAGGCCTACCCTACTGCAGTATGACCTCATCTGTAATATAATATATCTGCAATGGTCTTATTTTCAAATCAGATCACTTTTTGAGGTACTAGGGGCTAGGGTCAACATCTTTTCTTGGGGAAGGTGGACACAATTCAGCCATAACATTAGGGGTCTCCAAATTTTATGGACCTATATCCCTAGAAATTAAAATATCTTGTGCACGCACCTCAGTATGTCTGCAAGTGTTTGTGTGATAGTTATGTACATAAATATGTATATTATACATAAGTAATAGACTAGCCTACTAATATGCCATGTATATTATAAAGCAAGCACAAAAATAGAAATTTTTAAAATGATGAGAAAAAAAGAGATTAGAAGTGATAGTACATACTTCCCTCACTCTCCTTGGATCATCTTGCTTTCCTGTTTTTTGAAAACCACTTCCTGACTAATGTGAAGGGAATGAATTTAACTATGAGGCAGAAGAAGGAAAAATAAAGCATTAAAGAAAGAGAAGAAAGGTGACCAAAATTGAAAACTCTGGACTGAAACAAAATTGAAGAGTTTGTGGTTAAATGCACATTCTAAGTTCATCATCATTAAAATAACTCCTGGGCATATATCCAGAGAAAACTCTAATTCAAAAAGATACATGCACCCCAATGTTAATAGCAGAACTATTTACAATAGCCAAAACATGGAAGTAACCTAAGTGTTCACTGACAGATGGACAGATGAATCGATAAAGAAGATGTGGGTACACACAATGGAATATGTCTCCACGAAGACATAACTATCCTTTACGTGATTGTGCCTTCCTTATTACAGAAATTCAATCAACGATTAGCCATAAAAAAGAATGAAATAATGCCATTTGCAGCAACATGGATGGATCTAGAGATTGTCATACTGAGTGAAGTAAGTCAAAGACAAATATCATATGATATCACTCATATGTGGAATCTGAAGTATGATACAAATAAACTTATTTATGAAAAAGAAATATACTCAGAGACATAGAAAAGAAACTTATGGTTACCAAAGAGGAAGGTGGAGGGAGGTATAAATTAGGAGTTTGGGATTAGCAGATACAAACTACTGTATATAAAATAGATAAACAACAAGGTTCTACTGTGTAGCACAGGGAGTCATCTATATTCAATATCCTGTAATAAACAAACAATAATGGAAAAGAATATGAAAAAGAATATATATATCTATCTGAATCACTTCGTTGTACACCAGAAACCAGCACAACATTATAAATCAAATATACTTCAATTTAAAAAAATAAAAAAAATAATAGTAACTCAGCATTAAATTGGAAGTGGGAATTTTATTCCAAAAGAATCAGAATCAGGGGCTTCCCTGGTGGCGCCGTGGTTGAGAGTCCACCTGTCGATTCAAGGGACGCAGGTTCGTGCCCTGGCCCGGGAAAATCCCACATGCCGTAGCGCGGCTGGGCCCGTGAGCCATGGCCGCTGAGCCTGCGCGTCCGGAGCCTGTGCTCCGCAACGGGAGAGACCACAACAGTGAGAGGCCCGTGTACCGCAAAAAAAAAAAAAAAAAAAAAAAAAAAAAAAAGGAATCAGGATCAATGCATTCTGCCCATTCTATTAGAATCATGAAAGCGTGCATAGGAATATCTCATCACCAGTGGCAGCAGTCCTATTCCTCCTCTATTTCTTTTCCTTCAAAAAGTGAATTTTCACAAATATTGTTTAATCATCATGAAAGAAGGATCCAAATGTGAAAATGAAAGGCCTTGGTGACCTTTCACCTAGCTGTGCATTACCCAAAGACCTGGAGAAAATGAGCTTTCCTCTCAGGTCTCAGCTTCTTCGCCCAGGAAACAGTAGTAATACCTGCCTCACCTGACTTCAGCTTCCTGTGAGCCACACGTGGCTCCAGGTGGGAACAGGATTTGAAGAGCATGATGCATGGCACTGTGGCAGTGCTGTGGCTTCCTCCGTGGAAGCCAATTCACACAACCACTCTGAACCTCCTCGGTCTCTCTATCTGTAAAATGGGGAGAAAAACAGACTATTCTGACTATTTCGGCAGGATTTTGTAAGAATTAAAAAGGGTAACATATACTTTATAATCAATAAAAAACACACTTTACTATAAAACTATAAGGTTTTATTATTCATAGATTGAGCTTGTAAATGGAGCTTTCTAATTGGCTCATGAGAAAGTAAAAATCAGTCTTCAGCTTGGAGAAATCAGAAGAGGAACCTCAGTGTCCCTCAGCTGATCAGGATGTAACTCCAGGTCTAATACAGAAACATGGACAAGAAGCCAATGACAAGAGCAGTAAAGCTCAGCTCCTGGAAGCACTTTCAGCTAAGGGGGTGTTGACTGAAAAGAAAAATGCACAACCTAAAAGTTAAGAATGATGTTTTATTCCGCAGACATACTGAGGACTTAAGCCCAGGAGGCAGCCTCTCAGATGGCTTTGAGGGACTGTTCCGAAGAGTTAAGGGAGGAACCAAGATATATAGGATTTTTTGCAACAAAAATCAGGTAGATGAACATCAAAAGTTTACTGTTAATTAAAGAAAAAAGAGACATCTCAAGGTAATGAATTTAGCACTTTTCTGTGTATGGTAAGATGCAAGAGTCTGGGCTCCTTGAAATCATTCCTGTGATATGCACCTTAACTATCTACGGTCAGCATCCTGTTCTTCATCCTAAAGCCCCTCAGGGTGCACAGTCAGGGGCAGCTGCCATGGCTGATGGCTTGATGGCCACACCATCCTTTATTTACTGATATGGCAGGTGACATATTTTTTCCACAAGGGATAGATCCACTTTTAGACCAAAACATCAGAGTAAAACCTACAGTCTTAACTTTTCATGTTGTCAGGACCTAATAAAATTTTGGAGAAAATTATTGAAAATCCTCTCTTATAATTATTGCTCATTGCCTATGAGCTCTGTTGTCTAGGATCCTCCTTCCCTTCGCTTCACATCCCTCTCACTTGCTCTCTGATCTTCTGAGGTTCATGTTTTGTTTCAAGGTTTTAGGACACAGAAGAGTTGGAAACAGACCTGGCTCTGAGACTTCCTCTCCGAGATGTCCGCTGAGGCCAGGCCTCCCTGAGGAGGACAGGATGCATCTTGTGAGGACAATCTCCACACCACATACCATCAGAATGTCACCCAAGGGCCCACAGAGAGGGTCTGTCTGCAAAACGACTTGGCTGGACAGAGAACAGCCAAAATACAACACTCCTAATCTGGGGATCCAGCCGATTTGTTCAGTCTGAAAGTCCTGCTCTCCCTTGTGCCGCTGGGCTTCCCCAGTTCAATGCCCACTTTTCTCTTGACCTCAAGCACCTTCTACAATTCCCTCCTTTCCAATTTGAAGACATTTTTAGAAATTCCCATATTTTTCCATCCCCCCTTCTGTAATCAACCAAAGAAACATCTAACAAATTTCCTTTAGCTGATATACATATAATATACAGTCTTAAGCTACCCAGCTCCAACCTAACTGCCTTTTGCTCCTGCATAGCCTTTATCATACTTAGTTTCAATTGGCTTTGAAATCAAACTATTGTTGCCTGTTCATATCTTGGCGTACTATTCACTCTGCTTTTTATGTGTCCCACCACAGCACGTGCACTGTTACCTAAACACTGGGTTTGCCTCTTGATGGGTGTTGAACCAAAAGACACAACCAAGCCAAAGATTGGAAGACGAAAGGATCCATTACTTGCAGCAAGTAAGGAGAACACTGAGAACATTTCCCAAAGCAGTGTCTCCCCGAAAAGGGGAAAGTTTTAAGCTAAGCGCACATGCATATTCATTTAGGGGCTTGAGAAGAGGTGAATTCAGCATAGAATTAGGGCCAAGTTCGACAGAGTCCAAGCTTTAGTTGATTGAATTTCATGAGAGTCAACATCATCATTCTGTCTTCTACCTGGGTGGGGGCCTTAGTCCCTGCAGAACTCAAAGACTGGATCAGACTGTGATGTATTTTTTGAGGCGCATTTTTTTAATTAATTTTTATTGGAGTATAGTTGATTTGCAATGTTGTGTTAGTTTCTGCTATACAGCAAAGTGAATCAGTTATACATATACATATATTCACTCTTTTTTAGATTCCTTTCCCATATAGGTCATCACAGAGTGCTGAGTTCCCTGTGCTATGCAGTAGATTCTTATTGGTTATTTTATATACAGTAGTGTGTATATGTCAATCTCAATCTCCCAATTTATCCCTTCCCCTCCCCTCACTTTACCCCTTGGTAACCATAAGTTTGTTTTCTACTGTGACTCTATTTCTGTTTTGTAAATACGTTCATTAGTACCATTTTTATAGATTCCACATATAAGTGATATCAAATGATATTTGTCTTTCTCTGATTTAATTCACTCAGTATGACAAACTCTAGGTCCATCCATGTTGCTGCAAATGGCATTATTTCATTCTTTTTTAAGGCTGAGTAATATTCCATTGTATATACGTACCACACCTTCTTCATCTGTTCACCCATCGATGGACATTTAGATTGTGATGTATATCCTTTGAGGAGGAACTAGGACTCTGTTTTATTGCTGAACTATTGTTTCTTGACTGCTTTTCCTTTGTTCCTGCATTCCCTTACTTCCCTTAAAATCACTGATTACTGAGACCTATTCAAGGGCAAGCATTATGACCAGGCTTAGATCACAAAATGGCTTAGGCCAAAAATGGCTTCTCTTATGTCAAGAAAGCCATGCCTGGTTCTTTTTCTCTGGGGCTTCCTACACTGTCTGCTTACATTATGAAAAACTGGTCTCCGTCTTAGAAGATTTTATATGTTACAGGATGACAAAAACAGTGCATACTCAGCTTTATTTTGGAGTAGGAAAGGGCCCAAGGCATTGAAGCTGATAGTTGGCATTGGAATCCTAGCCTTGTGATTAAAACTGTGTTTGAGGGCAAGCCATGTCCTTCTCTGATGCTCTGTTTCCTCATCTATAGAATTAGGACAGTAATACCTATCTCATGGGATATTCATGAAGATTAAATTCAATGAAATAACATGCTAAGCTCCAGACACACTGATAACACTCCATTAGTTAATATGCAACATCCCATTTTGCATAGCACTGAATGCAGATTTCTAAGCAGCGAGCTATTCTGATGACAAAGATGAAGTTAGCAAGGCTTTAGATTAGAGATTCACAACACTGGCTCCACAGTTAATTCACCAGGGGAGCTTTAAATATTCTTATGCACAGACCAGTTCAATCAGCCTCTCTAAGACACCCAGGCATCAGTATTTTTCAATTCCCCAGATGATTCTAATGTGCAGCTAAGGTTGGGAACCCCTGCTTTAGACGAAGGTGTTTGTTTTCTCCAAAGTGTGGAAGATGAGGAACTCTCAGCTTGCTTACCTTGGGGATGGAAGTGGGAAGGATGAAGGGAAAAACAGGCTCCAGAAGTGTTTGGTGTAGTACAATCGCATTCCAAAAAAATGCAAATTCATTGTTCAAATACATTCCTTTCCGTGCAGGTGGTAAACGTCTAAAGGACCTGTCTTTGGTCACCATGTTTTATTGAATAAACTTCCCATGCTAAGGCCAAGAGTGGGTCTCCAGACCATATTTCTTTATATGGCTTCACTGAAAGTAAGCAAAAGTGTGAGTAGTAAGTACATTGCCCTCCCCAGCTCACCCATCCCCATACATACACTTAGAAATCTAGAATCTAGAATGTGTTGTTTTCTTTTTCCTTATAATTTTGAGACTGAAATAACTAATTAAAATTTCTCCTAAGCCAAATATACAAATTCTTATCTGATATTTCAGAAACCAGTTACAAACGCAGCACAAGCACAACTTAGTTTTTCTTTCTCAAAAAAAAAAAAAAAAAAAGACCCTAAATACTATTCCTATAGGAAGCATAAATTGTATTGCTAGAAATAATAGCAATCTCTTTAGCTATATCCCCCAGGACTCACTTCAGTATATTTTCCTAAGTGCTGTATTTTTAAAGCTCTGTTGCATACCTGCCTCTTAGACATGCTGAACTGAACATTCTAAATTCTGAGCACTTAGTGGTACAGGTTGGTTGAAAATGTACCCTTAGAAAAATGAATCCCTTTATCAGTCACTATTGCTGTGTGAGACACTGGGGAAGAAATTATTCACAGAACTGCTGGCCTCAATTTAGAATTTATTGTGTTGTTATATTTAATGTAGATTGATTATTGCTCAAAAATATTTACTCCCAATTGCCTAAATCCATAGGAGAAATATATTTCCCTGACTTTAGTCTCAGTCATGTGACTTGCTTTGCCTATGGGATATTAGCAGATATGATACAAAGGCTTAAAATGTGCTTATACAGATGAGCTTTCCTCTTGTGCCTCTATATTTCATAAACATGAGAAGAGCTTGTGCCTAGAATGAATGAACACATATGGAGAAGACCTGAACCCAGCCTGCAACAAGGAACTGGGCCTGGCCAGACCCACAGCTTGAATCAGAATCACTCAGCCAAGCCCAGCCTAGATTAGCCAAATCCCACCCAACCCACAATTGTGTGGGTGAGTTTTAAGCCACTGTGTGTTTGGAATGGTTTGTTATACAGCAGTAACTGACCGATATACACTGCAAGACATGGTATTGAATAAACAAGAACCAGTAGAGAAACACTGGTTTGAAAACCCACTTCTTATGGCCAATTAAAAATATTTTGGGGGGGCTTCCCTGGTGGCACAGTGGTTGAGAGTCCGCCTGCCGATGCAGGGGACACGGGCTCATGCCCCGGTCTGGGAGGATTCCACGTGCCGCAGAGCGGCTGGGCCCATGAGACATGACCGCTGAGCCTGTGCGTCTGGAGCCTGTGCTCCGCAACAGGAGAGGCTACAGCAGTGAGAGGCCCGCGTACCACAGAAACAAAACAAACAAAAACAAAAAAATAAATAAACAAAAAACAATATTTTTTGAAGTGGGGTGCCAGGGTGAAAGAGTCATTTGATGCTACAAGATAATCATGCTATTGTAACCATCACTGAATATCTATTGTTGGTACATGTAAGGAAAGGAAATAATGATTTTTCTGAATAACTATGTTAAATGGTACAAAATTTTATATCTTTGAAACTGAATGGAAAAGTTGTCTGCAGTTTCACTGTGGTATAAATATCAATTTTGCTTTTGGTTGTAAAATAATCATTGTAGCTACCATTCACTGAGCACTTACATAGACCTTACAAATATTATCTCAAAATACTACATTTAGGTAGTTGTGATTATTTATTCCCATTTTAGAGATAAAAACATTGAGGCTTGGAATGTTTAAGTAATTTGCCCAAGGGTACCAAGCTAGGAAGCAGCAATGTTGGGATGTAGCCTAAATCTTTCTGATTCAAGAGCCTAACTCTTACTACTGTCTCTCAGAGTTAAAAAGACAAAAGGGGCTTCCCTGGTGGCACAGTGGTTGAGAGTCCGCCTACGGATGCAGGGGATGGGTTCATGCCCCGGTCCTGGAAGATCCCACATGCCGCGGAGCGGCTAGGCCCGTGAGCCATGGCCACTGAGCCTGCGCGTCCAGAGCCTATGCTCTGCCACGGGAGAGGCCACAACAGTGAGAGGCCCACGTACCACAAAAAAAAAAAAAAAAAAAAAGACAAATGTGTAAGAAGAATAATGCAATAAGAATAAGGTCATTAACATGGGTCTGTTCCAATGGAGGATAAGTCATACCATAAATCTCTATGACAAAATGTGGCTTTCTGGTTTCCCTCTTCTATCAACCATCTTGAGTTAATGTCTCAGATATAAATATTCAATGCAGTTGAACAAATATTTCTTTGGCCCTAATAAATACCAGGCTTTATTGCTCATGCTTAGAATTACAGTTGAGTTTAGAACACAGTTCTTTCTTTATAGAGCTTTCAGTCCAGTAAATAATTGATGTTGAAAAAATCCTAACCAAAAATCCCAGTGTGAGCTCTATCATGTTCCAAACACAGGGTGAACAGATGTTCCAACTAATGATTGCTGGGGTGGGAAGAGGGTGAGGGCTGGAGAGTTAGTTACATTTACTCACTGAGAATGCTCATTCCTTTCTGAAGGCAGCCCGCAGCCAAGGAAGAAGACAAATTCTAAATTAAAAGGGGGATCAAGCTGTGCGAGATTGCTGACTCAAGTGAGAGCTGAAAGATAATGGCTGCATTAAATGCTGAGCTCCGGTGCACGATGGATGGACCAGAGGAGCATCACACCCAATGCTGTTGACTCAGATGGGAGTGTTGGCCAACAAATAATAAATTAAGGAGGAAAAACGAATTGTGGTTCTGTTGAGTATTGCAAGACTCTCTCCTTTATAAAAGGATGAAAAATTTATTCAATTGAGATATATTGCTTAAGTGAAAAACAGTCGTAATACAATGTTATGGTGCTATTTTCTAAATGGGTCAAATTTTCTACTGCCCCAACATCAGAGATCACAACAGAACCAAACATAAGACTCTCTTCCACCAAAGAATTTGACATTTTCTAACCCCTCTTTTTTTTTTATCCAGTAAAAAAGGGGAGGCTTCTTCTGAGCTGCCCCTTACTTCTCCATACCTGTTAAAGAAAAGGAAAGAGGAGTTTGCTAAAGGCTCACAAGTGGGATATTAATGTCAAAAGGTATTTACCGTGGAGAGAAAGCATCCAGTGTTCCATAATTTTTCTTCACCAATTCAGAATAAAGTGCTCCAGTCCTAACTGCCTCATGTATATCATTATATTGTTATAATTCTGCACAGAAATATCAGGCATCTTTATCAAATACGGTATATCTTTTTACAGGAAAAAGTCAAATGTGCACTTATTAGAATTAGTCATAATTCTAATTCCAAACATGACATCATCCCAGCAATATCACTTGCTACTTTATATGTTACTTAACTGATCTGAATTTCAGCTTTCTTACCTGTAAAATAGAAATAAGAAAACTACTGAAAGCATTGTTATAAGGGTCAGAATTAAGACACATGGGCACTCTGAGAGACACAGAGGAGAAAAATCAATAAATAGTAACTATTATTATTATTGACACTGCTCATACTTGAAATTCTGTTATTGCTTATATACATTTATTTTTGTCATATGCTTCAATATGTTTCCTTCTAAATAAAAAAGTTAAAGGAAAATGATTCTAACCACATATCATCTTGTTGTAGATCACCCTTCTTTTGAATTTCAAAATGGTGCCACCCTTCCCTCCACTGCTATGTGTATAAGTACCTGGAGTTCACAATCTTAGTCCCTCCTACCTCACAGCCTTCTTGGGGCCTTTCTGGAACCAAGGCACACTGTATCTGACTTGCTTAAATAGTGAATTTACTATCTACTTAAATTAGTACTAATGTCAAACTTTGATTGAGAGATAGATTTGGAGATGTCTCCTGCCAGTGACGGGACCCAAAGAAACCCTAGCAGCCAGCCTTTCCCTTAGTGAGTGCAGATTTAGTTCCTCTCCTGAAGGTTCACAATTACTAGGAGGGAATATGCATGAGCTCATGAACACCAAAGCCAACAACACCAACAGGTTCAAGCTGGCACTGGAGTTGAGGCATACTCCTTCCCTGAGCCAAGTCATCGCCATCCTCACATCTTCACACAAACTAACTTCTTATTGGCTATTAGCTTAACCTAGAAAACCTCAGCCAAAAAGAGGATCAGGGTAGTTAGGAAAATAATCTAGTAATATTTTCTTATGATATTAAAAACATGCGTTTTTCATTCAAACTCCACTTGTCTTCTTTGGAAACCAGCAATTTCTTTCAGTCTTTCTACCTAAGAAAGAGTCCAGTGAGTCAGGTTTTGGAGCCTGTTTTTTCCTCCCAGCCTCCATGTTCCTTGTTCTTTTGATAACAGTAGCCAGACCTCCTTTGGGGTCCATATGCAGTCTCAGTGGGGCCATCATACAAGATGCCGTGATGCCAACAATTGACTCATCCATTCTCCTGTGGATGTACTTCGAGTTTTTCCATTCTTTTGCTATTGTGAACAGAATGGCTCTGAATAATCTTTTTGAGCTTAAGTTAGTCAAAGTGAGTTTTGTTGCTTACGACCACACAATATTAACAGATTTATGTAGGAATACAGAAAGTTCTCAATTATCATGCACCGTTATTTATAGATATAGTTCATTATTAGGTACAAATTATTTTAAAAGTTTAAGATTTAAGCAATTCCTAAGGGTACTCTCACACAGTGTTCTGCTTTCACAGATAGGAGTTATTGCTCATCTTAGTTCTGGTCATCTATCAGCTACCAATTGTGGACTTAATTCCTAAGGGCTTTAATCAACTGGCTTCTCTTTCCCTTCTAATGAGAACTGAATACATAGTTACCTTGCTAGTTGAAAAAAAAGCCAAGGGTGACACAAATTGCCAATAAATATTTGCAAAGATGCTCAAACTCATTAGCAATCATGGAGATGCAAATCAGACCACAATGAAATACCATTTATACACTAGATTAGCATAAATTAAGACATCTTATAATATCAAATATTGAAAGAGGTGGATCTGTGGGAACTTTTATTCATGTACATTGGTGAAAGGAAAGCAAATTGGTACAACTACTTTGGAAAAAATGTGGCAGTATGCTCTATAGTATGTAAAGTTGAATATTTACCTAGAATACAATCCAGGGTAATATGTAGGGAAACTTTTGCCGTTGTGTCCCAGGAGACATGAACAAAAATATTCATTGCAGTTCTATTCACAGCAGCAAAAAAAAAAAAATCATTGCAGTTCTGTTCACAGCAGCAAAACAAAACAAAAACAAAAAACAAACAAAACAAACAAAAAAAAACCCTGAGAAACAACTCAAATGCCTATCAACAGAAAAAGTGGATGAACAAACTGTAGTTTAGTCAAGTAATAAAAAATTATACAGCAGGAAAAATGAATAGACTAAATTTTACAAACAACATGAGTGCATCTTAGAATATTGAGTAAAAACAGCAAGCCCCAACAAACTACACAAGGTGTATTATTTTTATAAAGCTCAAAAATCCATCAAAGCCAAGCAACACACTATATGGATATACCCACATGTATGTGTATGTATATACACGTGTGAAAATAATTTTTAATAAAGCAAGCAATGTTCAGCACAAAGTTCACCATCAGGCTGGGAAAAGGCAGAGTTTTGTGATGTGGGAGAATTGCATAAGAAATTACAGTGATGTTTGTGGTCCTAAAATTGAGTGGTGAGTTCACAACTGTTCATTTTATTATTCTGCTTTATCACTCATATATATGTTACATATAGTCTTACATTGAAGGATAAAGAAAAATAAGGCAACAAGAAATAATAGCTTCATCCAAGGACAGAAGAAGAGACTAGTGCACAAACTTCACAAGGAACACTGTAGATGACTGGGATATACTCTGAGTTTCCACTTACTAATAACTCAATAAACTCTCTTTCTGTGACCTTTCTCCTTTATTAAAATTTTTTTAATTAATTTACTTATTTATCTATTTATTTTTGGCTGCGTTGGGTCTTTGTCGCTGCACGTGGGCTTTCTCTATTTGCAGCAAGCAGGGGCTACTCTTCGTTGCGGTGCGCAGGCTTCTCATTGCGGTGGCTTCTCTTGCTGTGGAGCATGGGCTCTAGGCACGTGGGCTGAGTAGTTGTGACTCGCAGGCTCTAGAGTGCAGGCTCAGTAGTTGTGGCGCACAGGCTTAGTTGCCCTGCAGCATGTGGATCTTCCCAGACCAGAGCTCGAACCCATGTTCCCTGCATTGGTAGGCAGATTCTTAACCACTGCACCTCCAGGGAAGTCCATCCTTTTTTTTTTAAGATCTGACTCTTTGTATATCTTTCATGGACCACTTCTCACTGAACAGTCTGCAGCGTTTTAACCACTTACTAGCCCTATAAACTGAGATAAGTAGAGTGAGAAGGTAACCGATCTCTTATGATTTTGCGAGTCACACGTGTTTAACGCGTACATTTTCTTCATAACAGAAGAGGCCATTTCTATCAGCACCATGAGGTTAATGTATTTCTTCCTTTCCAATCTCCCACCCCCCAGACACTAACCAACCCTTCTGGGAAAAAAGCTTTTATCTTATCAGAGACCTATGCTTTGGGGATAATGCAGCAATATTTTATTATTGCTGCTAATACGCACATGTGGCTAGAGATAGAACAATAGGCAAGGAACATTGCTTTGTTCTATGAAAACATAAACCTACACAGGCCAGTTTAAGTGGCTTCTTTCCTTTGGCAGCTGCTTTCTAAAGGTCTGAAAGTGCCTGGGGCTAACTGGAGACTCTGGAAGACACTCTTGCCCATAAAGAGAAGAGAAAAGAAAGCTATCACTACCTAAGACCACTACAACTAAAACTGTCCAAGTACATGATTTGCCAGAGTACAGGAAGAGCCTTAGTCACTCAGAGTTTTAAAAGGCGACAAATTGTTATCATTGATAATGCCTGGGCTTAAAAATGAGTGCAGAAATGGATTAAGTGGCCTGGCGTATACAAAAATGTGTTTTTCTGGCTAAATCTTTGTCTTAGCTCCTTCTCCACTCACATCATCTGTACTTCTTGCAATAAAAACTTGGACTGGATCACTAATCCATATTTATATTATCCTGTTATGTTATGTTATGTTATGCTGAAAGCAACCCAATTTGCTAATAGCTTGTTACTCTCTAGCTGCATTTCCCCCAGGCCTAATATCATTCAATTCTTTCTGAGGGTTGCTTTCTCCAAAGGATGCTGATGGAGAGCCAGACTGGCTTTCACACATTCAATTTCTAAAGTATTCCTTCAAATGTCTTCTTCCTTGGGAATAACATAAATAGGCAACAATGACAACAACAAAAGTGAACAGACAGAAAAAAGTGTGTATTGCATCCCAGAGGCATATTAATATAAAATCATTGACTAAAAGGCCAAGCCAAACATTCATATAAGTCTCTTTGGAAAATAATTGATTGTTTCTCCCACTATGGAGAATTCAAATCATTTTTTTAAAGCCATGCTGAGCACACTGAATCAATCAGGAAGGGCCAGGTTATGACACAGTAACAAAAGACACCACAGATCCCAGTGGCTCAAGACACAAAGGTGTATTTCTTGCTCTACATAGTGTGCACAGGTTGACTGAGAGCTCACACCCACATCACCCCACTCTGGAACCCATATGTGCAGAGCCCACACTATATGAAATGTTGCTGATTGAAGAAAAAAGGAAGTGGTAGTGGTGATTCACATGTAGGCTCTTAAAGCTTATAACCAGAAGTGGTCCTCAAGACTTTTCTCTCATATTTCAGTGATCAGAACAAAGGCCATACTTAACATAAAGGAAGCAAAGTAATACTCTACCAATTATCTGGAGATAGCAAAAGACAAACATTTAGTGAATAATAGATATTCAAATAGATCTTAACGGTCCCCAGAAGTGTAATCCTCCCAAGATGGAGAGTGGGTGTGAGTCTTCAAACACGTTATCTTTTTTTTTTTTTTTCGGTACGCGGGCCTCTCACTGTTGGGGCCTCTCCCGTTGCGGAGCACAGGCTCCGGACACGCAGCCTCAGCGGCCATGGCTCACGGGCTCAGCCGCTCCGCGGCATGTGGGATCTTCCCGGACCGGGGCACGAACCCGTGTCCCCTGCATCGGCAGGCGGACTCTCAACCACTGCACCACGAGTGAAGCCCCAAACAGGTTATCTTTTAATGCTTACTAAAGCCTATGTTTACTGCTGATGAAAAAGTGGGGGTCAGATGGACAGACTCCTTAAACCAGAAGCCAACTCTGGAATTGATATTATGAATGGATGGTTATTAATTCCAGACCCCTGAGTAAGATTCTCAAAACAATTTAATGGTATAAACCCAATGATACTGGTAATTTTAGAATTCTAGCTAGTAGACTTTTCATTTCTCATATGTAGACTAAAGTGAGCATTTCCAAAAGAATTTTATCTTCTGAATTAACATATACCAAAATATTTCAAGCTTTGGGTACACAACAAAATTATTCATTATTTTTAAGGGGTTAAGAAAAGAAAATGTTGTTAACTGGGAACTTGAAAAGATGAATGTGAAAAGCCAAAATGCTATAAATGTTCTCTATATGTCAGAAACAGCTGAACTTCCCATTTTTACTAAATTACATCTAATATAAGCACTTTGGGCCTTTTCCTTGCTTCCTCATACTATGATATTCCAATCAAACTATTTCAATATAAACTAAATCTTGATCCAATACTATTACCTCAACCAGAAGCTCATTTTAAAGCAGTATAAACTTTATTTTTTATAAAGCAGTATAAATTTTAATGAGATATATGTACAACGGGTATGAGCAGCAATATACCTAAGCATCTCTTTCCCTAGAAAAGGAAAATATATTTAATATATTATTCTACCATCACCTTCACATTCCACTTGCCATGGAATTAGAGCCAATAGTGTAAGTGAGTTCTCAAGGAGCGTGAAGTTTCTGCCATGAAGCTTCTGTTTTCTCCCCTGCCTTCTTCTTTCTTTTACAAAATACTTGATTTTCCAGGGAAGAAAGAAGAGTGCTAGGGCCCATGAAGTATCACTATAACCTCTACGTGGCATTGAAAGTAAGAAGCAGGAAAAGAAAAGAGGTAAACTCCAGACAGTGAATACTCCCTCCAGCTTTAATACTAAGCAAGTGCACTTGCTCAAGGGCAGGGATCAGCAAACTTTGTAAACAGCCAGACAGTTAATTTATTTGTCTGTATAGGCCATGAGGTCTCTGTTGCAACTATTCAATTCTGCCATTGTAGCATGAAAACAGCCATAAACAATATGTAAACAAATGAGCATGGTTCTGTTTCAATAAAACTTTGTTTATAAAAACTGGGGACCAGCCATATTTGACCCATGGACTATAGTTGGCTGATCCCTGCTCTCAGGAAGAAATACAGCCTAGTGCTTGACTCTTAGACGTGGCCATCAGTCTGCCTGGCTTCTCATGTTCTTTTACGTCCACACTGCTACCTTTTCTTTTTTCTTTCCAACCAAATCTGTACCTTGTTTCTCCCTTCAAATAGTTCCTTCTTTTCAGAACTAAGATTACTATTGACATAGGTAAAATATCAGGGAAAAAAAGTTTTCCTTCTTACCGTCTAGAAATTGATGCATATTTACCTGTAAATCCCATTAACCAACACCACTTATTAGCTAGTAATGTGTGGGTGTGGAATGCTCTACACTAGTTCTTAAGGGCACTAAAAAAGGAAGCAGCAATCAGCATTTGCCTCAAGCAGGTAATAATGTTATTGGAAGTGTCATGAGAAGACGTAACTTTGCATTTCTGTGACAGGAACATGAATATGTGTATAAGAACAGGTGACAAAAGACAGATGACAAACAGGTGTTTGAGTTAGAGAAGCACACCCACGATGCTTAGAACTCAAAGCAGTAGGAAAGTCCAAAGGCTGTAAGGTCACTGGAGAGCCTGGGGAGAAGATTCATGTGGAGAAGGAAGCACAGACATCTGAAAGAAGAGGACGTGGCCCCTTCCTACTGCTGAATTATTTTCCAATTAGATTGATTTCCTTTTGATAATAGGCAAAGGTCAACTTAGATTTCCCTCCATCCACTGTCTCCCACCCTCCCACTCTACTCCCCCGCTCAACTCCAAAGGCAAAAAATCCTGAAGTGGATCCAGACTATTGTGTCCTACCACCAAGCAGAGGGTGGGAGTGAGGGTAGGGATGGGGTGAAGAGACTCCCAGTGTGACTGGGGAGAATGTTTACATCTCATAGGGGCCTGTGGTACATTCTCTTGAAAATCCCACATCTGGCTACTTCTCTTTGGGCCTGTCTTCCCCCCATGAGGCTAATGTGATGTAAAGGGCATAGAATTGCTTCCACATTCAAGGAGGCATCTCTAACCTTTGTTCAGATTAGGATCCAGGAAAAGAGAGGCACTCGTCAGGACATAGTCTGCCTTACTCAACGCCAAAGGAGCATATAACACACCAAGCCTAGATGCTCCAGGCAGGGTTTGGTTTGAGTCAAAGGCTTCTATATCTGCTCTGGACTGTTTATGCCCCCACGCCCTCCCAAATTCATATGCTGAAGCCTGATCCCCCAAAGTGATGTCACTTGGAGGTGGGCCCTTTGGGAGGTAATTAGTGCCCTTATAAAAGAGACCTCATAGAGTTCTCTCACTCTCTTTCTGCCACGTGAGAACACAAGGAGACAATGGCTGTGTCTCTGAAACAGGAAACAGGCCCTCACCAAGCACTGAATTTGCCAGCTCCTTGATCCTGGACTTCCCAGTCTTCAGAATAAATATTTGTTGGTTAAGCCACCCAGTCTATGGCATTTTTGTTATAAAAGCCCAAAAGGAGTAAGATGATATCAAAATGCTGAGTTTTGCCTAGAATCTTCCCCAAAACATCTCCCTTGAGCAGGAGTTTCTACCCCTTTCTCTCAGAGACAGTGCAAACACTAAAGATCCCTGTTTCACAAAGATATGTTTATACCCAAGGAAGAAAACCTCAGCATGTTTGCTTAATCGGGTTAATGACATGGCAGTGCAGTTAGGACCCTGAACTGATCAGGAGAACTCTCAGCCACACCATCTTCCAGCTATGTGACCTTGGAGTAAGTCATGAACTTTCCTACGTTTCTGATTCCTCATCTCCAAAATGAGCATTATTACTTGCTCTAACCATTTTACAGAATTGTTATTAGGATTAACTAAAATAATGGTTATATGAGTTGTTCTGTAAATGGTAAAGCTGTTTACAATATTACAAGGTCATAATTACTATAATGATTGACATTACAGATTTTAACCAAACTAGATGATAACATTTTTGTTTCAAGAACTAAGCAGAATAGCTCTAAGCCAGTATTAATGCTCCTAATAGATTAGGGTAGCATTTATCAAACCAAGGCTTTGCAGATGACTACTCTGTAAGATTTTCATAGTGATGCCATTAAAAAGGTCTTCCAAGGGAGTCTGGAAATATGGCAATGGCAGCAGCAGAATTGTTAAACCTTCCAGAATCCCTGCATAAAAACTGGCAGACCAATTAGATAGCAAAAGCAAAAACTCACAGACAATATTTAGAACAAAACTAGGTAATAAATATTCCCACAAATCTCATATAGAGTCCCACACTGAAGAGAAAGTACTAGGAATGGAATGAAATTTGAACTTGTTAGGGATGACAGAGATGAAGAAAAGTACGTCCAGATAAAAGTGGGGAGGGAACCAGAGTCAGGAATCTTTGAAAACAAGCCACCATATTTTTTTAACACTCCACAAAAGCAACAAAAGAGGGAGATATGTGAAGTTAGAAAATCTATCTGAATCAAGCCTCTTTATAAAAGTTCAAGAAAACTAATTTCACATTAACAAGACGCACAGAAAAGTACTCTATACAAAGTTAGCATAGGAGAAAAAGAGAATGAGAAGAATATTATTGCTGCAGAAATAAAATCATGCCAGAAAGGCATATTCAAAAAATATTCAGAACTGTAGCATCCTATTCCAAAATGAGCTAAAAGACATTAAGGAAATGATACAAGACATGAAAGAAGACATAAACCAAAGTAAAAACTCAGAAATGAGATAATAGAACTCAAGAAAAAAATTAGAATTTTTTTAATCATGAAAACTAAATTATATTTAAGATGGCTGGTTCCAGGAATGGGGCAGGAAATATAACCTATGAGATCAGAAATTCTTGATGTACCAGAAAGCAAGAAGGCTTTCAAAAATTTGTAGACTCATGTTAAAAGGACTCAGGACACAATTGGAAGAGGCTGTCATGGCTAAAGATGCAACAAGTTGAAGTCCAATATTATTAAAATTGAGATGAATTGAAATCTATCAAATATGTTTTTATGCATGAGTTCATAGAGATATTTACCCAATAAGAACATTTCAAGTTATAAAATTCGGGGAAAGCTGAATTAAACAGATTTCTTTTCTGAGACCTCTCTGAGCTAATAACATGTGTTGTAAAACTTTAAAAGAGAAGATAAACCAAGTATCATCAAGTCTAAGACTCACTTTTGTTTTTTATACTTTAATATCTGTGAAATCGGGATGCATCTTCCAATCAATGGCATGACATAATTTAATTTGTACTGCTTTTTCTTCCTTAGTAGTACGTAAAATAATGGTGCATCTTACGATCAAAGGTTCTGAGATTCTGTGAAATACATGCTTCCTTTCCATTCATTCTGCCACCAAGATTTTTTCCCATAGCACACATATATGAACAGTTCTCAAAACTATGTTTTGAAGAACACCAGCTCAGGAAATGTTATATTCGAATAAATCACATGTTTGCCTTCAAAATCTCCCAGAACTCCTCTAACATACAGACATTTTATATCTCCAACTGAAAAACACACTTTCTTTTTTGGTTGTTTATCTCTGACAGTTCTTTCTACATCTCCCACCCCATTGTGGGCAGTGACCACATCCTATGTATCTCTCATAATTCAACCCAAGCCTAAGCAGCCTTTTAAAAGTGGTCAATTTTGGTTTTGGTTTTTTTGGGGGGGTTGTTTGGTTTTTTTGTGGGGGGAGAGCAGTTTCTTATTTATTTATTTATTTTTGGCCATGCTACATGGCTTGCAGAATCTTAGTTCCCTGACCAGGGATTGAACCCGGGCCATGGCAGTGAAAGCTCCGAGTCCTAACCACTGGACCGCCAGAAGAGGTCGATTTTGAATAGCTGATTTGTATAATTCATTAGCTGTTGAGATTTCCCTTAGAATGGATACATTGAAAATATAGGCCTTATCGTCCTTCTTTTAAAATTTTCTGTTAGTATTATGCTACTCTAGGGTCTAAGAGGTCTGGACTCATGAATTCTTGAATGGTACCTGGGTCATTTGATCTAAATATGTCTCCTATCACAAGGCCAACTTGACAATGCTGGAGAAAACCCATCCCTATGGAGAGGATACTAAGTTCAGATTTTGTGGATTCATAACAAAAGAAAAAGACATTTTCAATGAGAGACCCAATAGAGACAAAAGTAGAGTAATAAAAACCAAAACAGTAGCTTCTGACACCCAGCGCATACTCCTGAAGACATAACAAATAGAACACCGAGGAAGCTGACCTCCACCACCTCCTCACATGTTCACCACACTCATTAGCCTCTGGCGGTGGCATAGGCACGGGTGCCAGCAACAGGGCCACAGTGGAAACAAATGGAGTTTTTCTTTCAGAAAGTCACATCTAGAAAGTCAGTGAAGAAGAAGGGTTTTTTCCAAACCACAAGACTGAGTCAGACAACCTGTACCCAGCATAAAGTATGGCCTCCTGCCACCAGTTTCTGCTCCAGGCACTGGATTAAGAAGGAAACTATCTTAATTCTAAGCCAGCTCTGAAGGAAGCAAGGTTGAAGAAATAATAGATGATAGATAAATAGATAGATAGATAGATAGTTAGATAGATAGATAGATAGATAGATAGATAGATAGATAGATAGATAGATAGGTAGATAGATGATAGATAGATAATCCTTATACCTGTATGGATATATAATAGACATAGGCATATCTTTCTGCCTTTTCTGCTCCATCAAGCAATTCTACTCCTATTCCTTGGGGCAGGTACAACCAACTCTAGGGGAAAGTGTTCTGTTTGTCCCTCTTTCTCCCCTTCCCTTTCCCTCCTCTCGTCTGCCCTCTCTGATTGTCTCTAAACTAAAAGACAAGAGGAAGAAATGATATTAAGGGTTTGACAGAAATGGCTAGAGCTGGTGGAAAAACAATTACTTCTGTTCTTTTTCCTACTTTAGTGCCCGTTCCAAGAAAAACCTAAAAATTGAATGTTGGGGGAAATGAAAATATCAAGTGAAGAAAGTGTGAAACAGGGAAAAGATACCAAGTTTGAGTTCCAATTCCAATTTTCCATCAGAACTGAGAAGTAAGTTGATATTAAAAAATAATAATAATAAAGTAAAAACCTAAGCATGCCCTGAGCAACACAATATCCCGTTTTGTCATGAGCACACAGCTTCTCTCATGTAGCCTCACAGCACTCATCAGAAAGCATCTTGGGAGAACTAAGCCTAGGGTCACTTTACAGGCTCGTGGGTGTTGGCCCTGCAGATGGAGGACAGTGAGGTGGCCTAAGTGTGCACAGCAGCAGAGAGGTGTCCACGCACAGACAGGCCTGGAAGCCAGCCCAGGGTCATTGGAGTGGGCAATTCCATACTCCCAAGTACACAGATCATGGTCTAGAAGAGAGGACACAGGATCTATGTGGCATATCCACTTGGCCCGACAGATCCTTGCCCCATGGGCAAGACATAAGAGAAGACAGTCAGAGTGAAGCCCTCTGAAGCCCGGCGCCCAGGACAGAAGCTGTCCTGCCCTGATTTAAGGAGAAAAATTCAACTCTAATCTCTCACCTCCTAAACACATATTCTCTAGAAAGTCTCCTGGCCATCACAGAAAAAAGGGAATTCTCTCTTTCTCTCTTTTTCTTCCCATCCCCCTTTGAGATGAACACCACTGTACAATGATAGTGATAGTTTAGGGAATATGGAAGAATATGCCTACCAGGGCTTGCGTGTAGTTTCCTGAATGTAGGAACAATGCCTTGTACCTTTTATAGTCTTCACATTACCTATTACAGTCCCAAGCACATTAGCAGGCATAAAAATGCATGTCAATAAATACTGATTTTTAGAACTCTGCTCCAAAATTGTCTAGTCTATTTTTGCCTATAATATGTAAAAAGTGACCATGTACATGTATATATAGAGACTACAGATAATTTTCATCCCAATTGCACTAGTTGGTTACTAGGCTTACTCTTACTTCCTAGAATCACCTCCCTGCCAGACCAATGCCCAATACACCGTGCGACTCTGGTTGTCTATTTTTTCTCATTGAGGTTCACAGAGTGCTCTGATCCTTTACGAGCATTTGAAACGGAACTATTTCAGTAGTGCAACAGTACAAAATACATGAGTTTATGTACCAATAAGAGGAGCTTACAGTTTCTATATTTTCTGGTTTCACAACAGAGTATACCAGTTTTTTGTTTTGTTTTGTTTTTTTGCGGTACGCAGGCCTCACTGTTGTGGCCTCTCCCGTTGCGGAGCACAGGCTCCGGACGCGCAGGCTCAGCGGCCATGGCTCACGGGCCCAGCCGCTCCGCGGCATGTGGGATCTTCCCAGACCGGGGCACGATCCCGTATCCCCTGCATCGGCAGGCGGACTCTCAACCACTGCGCCACCAGGGAAGCCCCGAGTATACCAGTTTTGATGAGTAATTTTTGGTTTTTACCAAACTGGTCTTTTATTTAAAGCTTCTTTATATCTAAAACTCTAGAGAACTGTTTTGTGGGACCTGAAATGTGTCAGAAAACTCAACCATATAAATTCAAAAAAAAAAAACCCACACCATCATACTGATAGATAAAGCACATATTTCTAGGTTGAATATTTGACTGGAAAGCAGAAATAAGGTAAAATTGTTCAAGGTAAATTCCTGCATGTTGAACACCAGCAAGCCAATTCCCCATCACCAATGTTTATGGGGGTTTTTTTGTTTGTTTTTTCTAATAGGTACAGAATCTCAAGGCACTGAGGCAATTTTCCCTTTATAAAGTAGAGTTAGCTTTCCATCCTCCTCCTCCTCCTCCATCTCCGCATTAACCATCTCCCCAGCGGCTACACACAAGAACCATTTATATTTACATTAAAAATGATTTGGCCTATGTATACTGCATTGTTTGACAGGAAAGATGGATGTTCACTGATAATTAAGTTTCAGCATAAATGACATCATTCTGGAAGATAAGAGTCCCCTTATTCCCTCTCTGCTGGTTTTCTCATAGGATACTGGGGGTGGGGGGGGTGCAGACTTTGATGATTTTTCTAGGCCTTCTGATGAGAAGACAGTTCTGTAGCAACTCAGTTACCTCTGAAAATCTGAGGGAAATTTTTTCTATCTAATTCATCAGCTATCTCTTGGTTCTTTGCTTTTGCACAAAGAGGACAAGGTGTAGAGCCTTGCCATTCCAACTAAACTTCCAGGTAATCCCTTGCAACATAGGCATTATCTGGAATTTTACTAGAAATGGAGGATTTTATGTGGAATCAAAATCTGTATTTTAAAAAAAGCCCCTCAGATTATTTTTCTACATGTGACAGTTTGAGAAATGCTGGCATAAGAGACTTACATATGTACAATGGGCAGCTTTGTGAATAAGATGCATTGCTTAGGTTTTTTTTCCCAGTTTTATACATCAGGCTTTGAGGGCTAGGTTTTCAGACTTTCATATATTCCTTTCCCTTACTGTACTAGGAGAACTATAAAATTATTTTTTGCCTTATGTAATTCTCACATTACTCTGCGTGGATAACCTAATCTTCCCAACCAAGTTATAAGGCAGCAACAATTTGGTAACCATTTTACCAGAATAAATTATTCCACATTTATTGTATAGTGAATACACTTAAGATATTATACCAGATATTAGGGAGATGGTGTTACAGAGAAGGCATCATCCCTGCCAACAATAATTATTTCTTTGTTTTTTACTTACTTGTTTTTTGTCCTTCACCATCACTGGACTGTAAACTCCAGCAAGGCAGGGATCCTGTTGTTCCCTGTTATTCATGCAACTCCTTCCACAATGCCTGGCACATACTAGATGCTCAGTAAATATGTGTTCAATAGATGGATGACATTACAATATGGAAGAAAAAATAGGATTCATATACAAATATCTAAAAGCCTGGCATAAAGAATAAGTGCCAGGGCTTCCCTGGTGGCGCAGTGGTTGAGAGCCCGCCTGCCGATACGGGGGATATGGGTTCGTGCCCCGGTCCGGGAGGATCCCACATGCCGTGGAGCTGCTGGGCCCGTGAGCCATGGCCGCTGAGCCTGTGCGTCCGGAGCCTGTGCTCCGCAACGGGAGAGGCCACAACAGTGAGAGGCCCGCGTACCACAAAAAAAAAAAAAAAGAATAAGTGCCATATAACCACATTGTTCAGACTTTCCTCTACTTCTAGCTGATCTGCCTAAAAAAGAGCTGAACCAATTCTTCACAAACTCTTCCAAAAAACAGAAGAGGAGGGAACACATCATACCTCATTCTATGAAGCCGGTGTTCTTCTGATACCAAAACCAGGCAAGGACACCCCAAGAAATGAAAACTAAAGACCAATATACCTTATAAATATATACTCAAAATCCACAATATAGTGCAAGCAAACCAAAGCCATCAGCATGTAAAAAAGATTATATGGCATGACCAAATAGGATTTATTCCAAGAATACAAGATTGGTTCAACGTATGAAAACCAATCAATGTAATGTGCCATAATACTAAATAAAGGACAAAAACCACATGATCAACTCAACTAATGTAGGCAAAAGCATGTGACAAAATCCAACATCCTTTTGTGATAAAAACATTGAACAAACTAAGAATAGAAGGGAACTTCCTCAACCTGATAAAGGGCATCTGCAAAAAACCTATAGGTAATATCATACTTAAATGTAAAAGACAGAAATATTTCCACCTAAGATCAGGAACAAGACAAGAATGTACAATCTCACCATTTTTATTTATCATTGTAGTGGAGATTCAAGCCAGGGCAATTAGGTGAAAAGGGAAGAGAAAGGATGGGAAGGGGAGGGGAGCGGAGGGGAGGGGAGGGAAGGGGAGGAGAGGGGAGGAGAGGGGAGGAGAGGAGAGGAGAGGAGAGGAGAGGAGAGGAGAGGAGAGGAGAGGAGAGGAGAGGAGAGGAGAGGAGAGGAGAGGAGAGGAGAGGAGAGGAGAGGAGGAGAGGAGAGGAGAGGAGAGGAGAGGAGAGGAGAGGAGAGGAAGAAAGAAAAAGAAAATATATAAGAAACATCCAGATTGGAAAGAAAGAAAACTGAATTTACAAATAATATGATCTTATTTATTGAAAATCCCAAGGAATTCACTAAACAACTATTAGAACCAATAAACAAGTTCAGCGAGATTGCATGATACAAGTTCAATTTATAAAAATAAACTGTGTTTCTATACACTATTAATGAACATCTGAAAATGGAATTAAGAAAGCTATTCCATTTAAAATAACATCAAAAAATAACATACTTAGGGATAAATTTAACAAGAAAAATGCAACACTTACACTGAAAACTGCAAACATGATGAAAGAAATTAAAGACCTAAGTAAATGAAAAGACATCCTGTGTTCATGAATTGGAAGACCTAATATTGTTAAGATGACAATGCTCTCCAAATTCATCTAGAGATTCCAACAATCTTTGTCAAATCTCAGCTACCTTTTTTTTTTTTTTACAGAAATTGACAAGCTGAACAAAAAATTCATATAGAAATGCAAGGGAACTAAAATAGCCAAAACAATCTTTAAAAAGGACAGGGCTTCCCTAGTGGCGCAGTGGTTAAGAATCCGCCTGCCAACGCAGGGGAAACGGGTTTGATCCCTGGTCCAAGAAGATCCCACATGCCGCAGAGCAATGAAGCCTGTGCACCACAACTACTGAGCCTGTGCTCTAGAGCCCATGAGCCACAACTATTGAGCCTGCAAGCCACAACCACTGAAGCCCATGTGCCACAACTACTGAAGCCCATGTGCCTAGAGCCCATGCTCCACAACGAGAAGCCACTGCAATGAGAAGCCTGCACACTGCAAGGAAGAGTAGACCCCGCTCACAGCAACCAGAGAAAGCCCGTGTGCAGCAACGAAGACCCAACATAGCCAAAAATAAATAAATAAATAATTAAATGTTTTTTTAAAAAGGACAAAGTTGGATTTCTTCCCAATTTTAAAGGTTCCTATAATGCTACAATCATCAAAATTATGTGGTAGTGGAATAAGTTTAGACATCTAGATCAATGGAATAGAATTGGATGGCTAGAAATAAATCTATACATTTATGGTCAGCTGATTGTTGCCAAGACAATTTAATGGGGGAAAAATAGCCTTTTCAACAAATGACTCTGGGAGAACTGGATATCTGTTTGCAAAAGAATGAAGCTGGACCCCTACATCATACCATATACACCAAAATAGATCAAAAACCTAAATATAAGATCTAAAACTATATAACTTAGAAGAAAATATAGGTGTCTTCATGCCCTGAATTATGCAAGTCTCCTAGACATGACACCAAAAACACAAGGCACGCAACACAAAAATAATAGATAAACTAGACTTCATACTTTAAAACTGTGTGCATCAAAGGACACTATCAAGAAAATGAAAAAAAACAGAGAAAATATTTGCAAATCATATATCTGATAAAAGTCTAGTATCCATAATATATAAAAAAACATTTACAACTCAATGATAAAATGCAAATAACAGTTTAAAAAAATGGGCAAAGTATTTGAACAGACAATTTTCCAAAGATGATATGCAAATGGCCGATAAGCACATAAGAAGATGTTCAACATCACCAGGCATCAGCCAAATGCAAATCAAAATTACAATGAGATAACACTTCTCACTTACTAGGATAGCTATAATCAAAACAAACAAACAAAAAGCAGAAAATAACAAGTGTTAACAAGGATGTGGAGACTTGGCACCCTCACACATGGCTGGTGGGAATGTAAAATGCTACTGCCACCTTGGAAAACCAGCTTGTCAGTACTGCCAAAAGTTAAGCATAGTGTTATCATATGACCCAGCAATTCCACTCCCAGCCATATACTCAAGGGAATTAAAAACATGTCCACACAAAGCTTATACGTGGATATTCGTAGAAGTATTTTTTTATCATAGCCAAAAAGTGGAAATAACCCAAATACCCCTCAACTGAAGAATGAATAAAGAAAATATTGTATATACATACAGTGGAATATAATTTAACCATAAAAATGAATGAAATACTGATCCATGCCACAACACAGACGAACCTTGAAAACTTTGTGCTAAGTCAAAGAAGCCAAACACAAAAGACCACATATTGTATGATTCCATTTACATGAAATGTCTAGAATAAACAACTCATAGAGACAGAAGGTATATTAGTGGTTTCCAGGGACTTGGTAGAGGAGGGGATGGGTGCAGCTGCTAAGGGTTAGAGTTCTTTTGGGGGTGATGAGACTATTCTGGAATTTTAGAGTGATAATGCTTGCAGAACTTTGTGAATATGCAAAATCCCACCAAATTGTACACTTTAAAAGGGTGAATTTTAAAGAATATGTATATCTATAACTGGGTCACTTTGCTGTACAGCAGAAATTGATACAATGTTGTGAATCAACTCTGCTTTGATAAATTTTTAAAAAAAATAATAAATAAGAGGGTAAATTTTGTGGTATATGAATTATATCTCTATTTAAATAAAACTTGTATGGAAAAAAATTAACAACTTCCCCTTCTCTCCTACATTATAAAAAAATGGCATCTCTCTCATCCATTCTATTCTTATATGGTGCATTTCCTGGGATTCACTGCCAAAAAAGAAGGATTCAAAATGCTGGTGTCTCGATAAAGTGAATGACCATAACTGGTCCTTTTGTAAGAAAGTTGGTTTCCAATTTTTTGCTATCATTGAAAATTGCAGGAAGAACTAATCAAGCTGTCAGATGGTACATCAATAAAAATGACTTTTGGTGATAAATTACAATACGATTTTTAACATAACTCGGAATGATTTCAAGAAATTGAGTAATACTATTACAAAATTCCTCCTATTTGCACCTACTTATTTATGTGAACAAATTTCTCAGAACTTACATTTATGACAATGAAAAGCAGGAATAAAATTGGTGTTGAAATCTTCCTCATTCTAGTAATATTCTTCCAAAATACATGAACTAATTGTAAAAAAAGCTCTATCCATTTCATTAAGAGACATGTTTCCAATAAATTTTACTCTTATGTTTAATAATACTTCAAACTTTGAAATATATTTTAATTGTTTTTGATCAATTGAGTGCAATAGGTATTTGTAATGTTAACTCTAACCAGAATAAATACTTTAATGCTTCAAACCCAAAGGTTATAGGAAATTTTTAAAATAATAATGAAACTTCAATGTATATGTTTATTTTTGTGACAAAGAATTATGAGTGAATAATCAATAAAAGACTTTAAATCATAAAGCAGTAACAATATAAAATTCCAACTGTTAAAGAAGAGCTTATTTGTGTATTTTAAAATAAAATCTAAATTTTATTATATGTATAGACATAGAGTAAAAATTTATTTTAAAAAAACTTTTTATTATAAAAATATTCCAAACATAAATAGCTGTAGCCTGAGAAAAGGGTTGGGCTAAAACAGTGCATGTTTAGAAATTATCATAAGGACTCCATGCTGATAGTTTCTTTTAGGAAGTAATCCTAAGGAACAGGACAGAGAGAACAAAAATAGGGTAACAAGGAAGGAGGAAAGACCCATCCAATGGTATATTATCGAGTTGATCACACTGGAGGTTCCACTCGACGACTCAGAGCAGCCAGGTAAGCTGTACTTCAGAATTATCCAGAGCTTCTGCCCTTCACTTGTAAAGGATTGTCCCATGGAGTGTTAACTTCCCCACATTTTCAAATTTGTTCATGCCTCAGGATGACACCAGAGGTTCCTGCAGAAGTTCCACATGACAGGAAAGATTCATGGTGTAACTGAGGCCAGGTACTGCTCCAGGGGTTGCTACTACAGTGGCAAGGGTGGGTCCAAAGCGTGTATGGTAGGCATAGGAGATGCCCAGTGTATAAACTACAGGAAACAGAATGCTATAATGAACACCAATACATCCAGCATCCAACGTTGACAATTATCTTGCCATATCCTTACCTCCCATTTTTTTAATTTTTAAAAAATTTTTAATTGAATGAAAGATTCTTTAAGTTCTATAGTGCTTTATAATTTTCAAAAGTTTCACACACAGGATTTCATATAATCCTATAATAACCCCTTTTTAATCCCCTACCCCTATATTGCCCCTCCCCCATCCTCTCTCCACACTGGTAACCACTAGTTTGTTCTCTCTATCTGTGAGGCTGCTTCTTTTTTGTTTTATTCACTAGTCTGTCATATTATTTTTTATAAATTTATTTATTTATTTATTTTTGGCTGCATTGGGTCTTGGTTGCTATGTGGGCTTTCTTTAGTTGTGGCGAGCAGCGGCTACTCTTATTTGCGGTGCGCTGGCTCATTGCAGTGGCTTTTTTGTTGCAGAGCACAGGCTCTAGGCGCACGGGCTTCAGTAGGTGTGTCACACGGGCACAGTAGTTGTGGCTCACGGGCTCTAGAGCACAGGCTCAGTAGTTGTGGTGCATGGGCTTTGTTGCTCCCTGGCATGTGGGATCTTCCTGGACCAGGGCTCAAACCCGGATCCCCTGCATTGGCAGATGGATTCTTAACCACTGTGCCACCAGGGAAGCCCTGTCGTATTTTTTAGAATCCACGTATAAGTGATATCATACAGTCTTTGTCTTTCTCTTTCTGACTTATTTCACTTAGCATCATGCCCTCCAAGTCCATCCCTGTTGCTGCAAATGGCAAAATTGCATTCCTTTTTATGGCTGAGTAGTATAGTATTCCTTTGTGTGTGTGTGTATATATATATATATATATATATATATATATATATATATACCACATCTTTATTCATTCATCTTAACTCCCACTGAATTTTTGCGGTATGCGGGCCTCTCACTGTTGTGGCCTCTCCCGTTGCGGAGCACAGGCTCCGCGGCCATGGCTCACGGGCTCAGCCGCTCCGCGGCACGTGGGATCCTCCCTGACCAGGGCACGAACCCGTGTCCCCTGCATCGGCAGGCGGACTCCCAACCACTGCGCCACCACTCCCACTGAATTTTGAAGTAAACCCCAGAGATCATGTCATAACTTCTACACATATTTCAGTAGGGAATCTCTAAAAGATAAGGACTCTTTTTAACATAACACCAATCATGGCAACCTTAGAAGATTTTATTTATTCTGACCTCTCAAAAGAAGTATATTATTTTGTTTATAATCATCTTTCGATTATATCCTCCTCTGGAATTTTTGAGACTAACAATCCAATCTAATCAAAGACTGGTGCCTTAAAATATAATCTATATTTACTTATGACCTTAGTTTGACTGGACCTATTGGTTCCAGGGGTAGAAAAAGACAAAAGGCAAAAGACACGAAAACCGACAACAACAAAACAAAAATACCAAAACAAACAAAACTCACCTCTTAATCAGACACTTGAAAAGGAAGAAATGGAGAAAAAAAAAAATCATTGTTCACACTTCCATTTTTTGCTATCAAACAGCTATTACATGTTTCCCATAGTTATGTTTAACCAAGTCCCAAAATTTAAAAATTGTGATCCAAATACTAGGATTTCACATTTTAGATAATAGCACATTTTATTTGTTAGCTACTTGGAGTGACTCTTAACCTTCCAGCTCAAAATCTATGGAATATCTCTGTATATATGTACTCAAAAAATATAATAAAAGTAATCTTTTAATGAATCATGATGCCTTCCGGGATTATCTGGTGCCTTTGTTGACATATGTCTGACTTTTGCTTTCTGTACCAGGCCTCAAGCTTCCCTCTGGAGGTACATCTAACTACCTATTAGAGATGAGAGCACGTGTTTAATCCAAGTTTAGAACCCACTAATGCTCCGTAGGTATAGGGTTACAAACCAACTTGAATCTTTTGGTGTTCAACTTTGTTTGTTCTTGGCAAAGCTCAAAAAACTTAACAAGGCTCAAAAGATTTCTTGGACATGGACTTTAAGAAAAAGTATTTTGATGAGTAAAGCATAAATGAACCAGAACCCATATGGATCAAATTTTCCTCAAAATGCACATGGTCTAATAATTAATGGAAAAAGTGCTTCTAGCATGCATTTGGGGTTTTATCAAACCACAAATATTCAGGAAAAAATAGTTTGATAGGCTCAAAGAACCCAAACTCTGATTTGATGCACCTACATTAATATCTCTTGATGTTGAATAAAAATGAGAACTATTTAGGTGTAATGGAAAACAGAGGCAGAACTTGTTCAAAAATTATGTGAATGAAAGAAAATAACATTAATGCTACAAAGTTCATCTTTGTTCATATTTGTTTTCTTAAATCCTTCTTTTGGGAATATCCAAGAATCTTTTCACTATACTCTATCTTAGCATATTAAGTGTTTTGAAAGAAATTATTGATTGCACTTGAAAAAGAAAACTGAGTGAAATATTTTGAGATACATAATATGTCATGAAATTTTCTAAGTTATTTACAAATATTTCTGCCAGTATCAATAAACCCCTAAAATTACAGGATAAACTGCATTAATTAAAGAATGGCACTATGTATTTAGAACTTCCTGGAAGTTGTGTTTTTGAATTCACAAAGGTGCTGCTGTGTATCTTAGCAAAAATTAATTTTACCTCTTTTCCACTGAGGCAATTACATTCAGCTACAGAGACATTTTCTCAGCAGAACCTGAACATTTAAACTTTATGTACATTATGTACATTTTAGTATGTTTATATCTCAATGAACTCCCCTAACTTTGAAGAACTTTAATTTCTATTGAGCATATGAACCCTCTACAAATCTTGAATCAATCACAAATAAAAATGGCACTATTGGGCTTCCCTGGTGGTGCAGTGGTTAAGAATTCACCTGTCAATGACATGGGTTCAAGCCCTGGTCCAGGAAGATCCCATGTGCTGCGGAGCAACTAAGCCCATGCGCCACAACTACTGAGCCTGCACTCTAGAGCCCGTGAGCCACAACTACTGAGCCCGCATGCCACAACTTCTGAGCCCGTGTGCCACAACTACTGAAGCCTGCACACCTAGAGCCCATGCTCTGCAACAAGAGAAGCCACCGCAACGAGAAGCCTGTGCACCACAATGAAGAGTAGCCCCTGCTCATTGCAACTAGAGAAAGTCCACACACAGCAACAAAGTCCCAACATGGCCAAAAATAAAATAATAAAAATTAAAAATTAAAAAAATTTAAAAGATGGCACTATTTTCTTTTTTATTATTATTCAATTTATTTCAACTCAAAAACAACACAAATATTTTGCCCATTTCTCTCACCCCCTCATTCCACCCCCACAACCACCAATATGTTCTTTGTATCTACAAGTCTGTTTTGTTTTGTTTTTTTGCGGTATGCGGGCCTCTCACTGCTGTGGCCTCTCCCGTTGCGGAGCACAGGCTCCGGACGCGCAAGCCCAGCGGCCATGGCTCATGGGCCCAGCCGCTCCGCGGCACGCAGGATCCCCCCGGACCAGGGCACGAACCCGCGTCCCCCGCACCGGCAGGCAGACCCCCAACCACTGCGCCACCAGGGAAGCCCCAAGTCTGTTTTTTTTAACATATATATATTTTTTAGATTTCACATATAAGAGAGATTATACGGTATTTACTTTTCTGTCTGACTTATTTCACTTAGCATAATGCCCTTGAGGTCCATCCATGTTGTTGCAAGTGGCAAGATTTCATTCGTTTTATGGCTAAATAATATATATATATATATGCCACAATTTCTTTATTCATTCATCCATTGATGGACCCTTAGGTTGTTTTCATGTCTTGGCTATTGTAAATAATGCTGCAATGAACACAGTGGTGCATATTTCTTTTTGAATTAGTGTTTTCATTTTCTTTAGATAAGTACCCAGAAGTGGAATTGCTGGATCATATGGTAGTTCTATTCTTAATTTTTTGAGGAACCTACATACTGTTTTCCATAGTGGCTGCACCAATTTATATTCCCATCAATGGTGTACAAGGGTTCCCTTTTCTCCACATTCTCGCCAACACTTGTTATTTCTAGTCTTTTTGATAATAGCCTTTCTAACAGGTGTGAGGCAATATCTCACTGTGTTTTTTATGTTTTTGTTTGTTTGTTTTAAATATTTACTTATTTGGCCCTGCTGCATCGTAGTTGTGGGGATCTTAGTTGCAGCATGTAGGAATTTTTTTGTTGTGGCATGCAGAATTTGGTTCCCTGACCAGGGATCAAACCCAGGCCCCCTGCATTGGGAGCACGGAGTCTTAACTGCTGGACCACCTGGGAAGTCCCTCTCATTGTGGTTTTGATTTGCATCTCTCTGATGATTAATGAAGTAGAGTATCTTTTCATGTGATTGTTGGCAATCCATAAGTCTTCTTTGGAAAAATGTCTATTCATATCTTCTATCCATTTTTTATCAGATTGTCTGGATTTTTCCTATTGAGTTGTATGTGTTCTTTATATACTTTGGTTATTAACCCCTTATCAGATATAAGATTTGTAAATATTTTCTCCCATTTAGTAGCTTGCCATTTCATTCTGTTAATGGTTTCCTTTGCTGTGCATAAGCTTTTCAGTGTGATGTAGTCCCACTTGTTTATTTTTGCTTTTGTTCCTTTTGTTTTTGGTGTCAGATTCAAAAATTCATCTCTAAGACTTGTGTCAAGGAGCTTTCTGCCCAAGTTTTCTTATAGGAGTTTCATGGATTCAGGTCTTACATTCAATTCTTTAATCCATTTTGAGTTAATTTAGCATATCATTTGGAAGTAGTGGTCAGTTTCATACTTTTGCATGTGGCTGTCCAATATTCCCAACATCATTTATTAAAGAGACTGTCTTTTCCACGCTGTACATTCTTTTCATAAATTAATTGGCCACATATCTGTGGGTTTATTTCTGGACTTTCTATTCTGTCCCATTGATCGGTCTATTTTTATGCCCATACCACACTGTTTTAATTACTATAGCTTTGAAATATTGTTTGTAATTAGTGAGTAAAATTGCTCCAACTTCGTTCTTCTTTCTCAAGATTGCTTTGGCTATTTGGGGTATTTTGTGATTCCATACAAATTTTAGAACTGTTTGTACTACTTCTGTGAAAAATGCCATTGGAATTTTGCTAGGGATGCCATCTATAATGTGCTTTAGGTAGTATGGACATTTTAACAATATTATTTCTTCTAATTCATGAGCACAGAAGATATTTCCATTTATTTGTATTGTCTTCAATTTCTTTTATTAAACTCTTATAGTTTTCCATATAGAGGTCTTTCACTTCCTTGGTTAAATTTATTCCTAGGCATTTTATTCTTTTGATGTAATTGTAAATGGGATGGTTTTCTAACTTATCTTTCTGATAATTCATTATTAGTATACGGAAACACAACAGTTTTTTTGTGTATTTTGTATGTGGTAACTTTACTGAATTTGTTTATTATTTCTATCAGTTTTCTGATGGAGTATTTAGGGTTTTCTATGTATAATATCATGTCATCTGTAAATAGTGACGGTTTTACCTCTTTCTTTCCAATTGAGATTCCTTTTTGTTTCTTTTTCTTGCCTAATTGCTCTGGCTAGGGCTTCCAAGACTAAGTTGAATAAAAGTGGTGGGAATGAGCATCCTTGTCTTGTTCCTGATCTTAGAAGAAAAGCTTTTAGCTTTTCACCATTGAGTATGATGTTAGGTGTGAGCTTGTTATATATGACCTTTATTATGTTGAAGTACATTCCCACTATAACTTCCTTGTTGAGAGTTTTTAGCATAAATGGATATTAATTTTCTCAAATGTTTTCTATGCATCTATTGAGATGATTATTTTTATCTTCATTTTATTAAAGTGGTGTATCACACTGACTGGTCTTTGGGTGTTAAACCATCCTTGAATCCCTAGGATAAATCCCACTTGCTCATGGTGTATGATCCTTTTAACATATTGTTGAATTTGGTTTGCTAATATTTGTTGAGAATTTTTGCATCTATGTTCATCAGAGATAATAGCCTGCAACTATTTTTTTTTCATATTATCTTTGTCTGGTTTTGGTATCAGAGTAGTGTAGGTCTTGTAAAATGAGTTTATTAAGAACTCCTTCTTCTTCTATTGTTTGGAAGAGTTTGAGAAGGATTGATATTAATTCTTTGAATGTTTGGTAGGATTCACCAGTGAACCCATCTGGCCCTAGATTTTTGTTTATTGGGGGGTTTTTGATTACTCATTCAATCTCCTTACTAGTAATCAATCTGTTCAGACTTTCTTTTTCATCATGATTCAGTCTTGGTAGGTTGTGTGTTCCCAGGAATTTAACAGTTTATTCTCAGTTGTCCAGTTTTTTAGCATATAATTGTTCATAGTGGTCCCTTATGACCCGTTGCATTTCTGTGTTATCAGCTGTAATCTCTCCTCTTCATGTTCTGATTATATTTACTTGAGTCCCCTCTCTTTTCTCTTGGCAGTCTAGCTAAAAATTTGTCAATTTTGCTTATATTTTCTAAGAAACAGCTCTTAGTTTCATTGATTTTTTTCCTATTTTCTTTTTAGTCTCTATTTCATTTATTTCTTCTCTAATCTTTGTTATTCCCTTCCTTCTACTAATTTTAGGCTTCATTTTTTGTTCTTTTTCTAGTTCCTTGAGGTGTAAAGCTAGGTTTTCTTCTGAGACTTTTCTTGTTTCTTGAGGTAAGCATGTACTGCTATATACTGTGTTTTCTTCATGTAGGCTTGAAGGTTACTATAGAAAATAATACTTAACATATTTTCAAACAATGAACATGGAAATTTAACATAACTTTCAGCTAAATTTGAGTAGGATACATCAAACCAGTAAAATTAAGAATGAATTTTCTCAAACTGAGCTAGGCAATTCATTCAAGATAGAAGAGTAGAAGGAAGTGCACTCACTCTCTCTTGCAAGAGCACCAAAATCACAACTAACTTCTGAAAAATCATCAACGGGAAGACACTAGAACTCACCAAAAAAGACACCCACATCCAAAGACAAAGGAGAAACCACAATGAGACAGTAGGAGGGGAGCAATCACAATAAAATCAAATCCCATAACTGCTGGATGGGTGACTCACAAACTGGAGAACAATTATACCACAGAAGTCCACCTACTGGCGTGAAGGTTCTGAGCCCCACTTCAGGCTTCCCAACCTGGGGGTCCAGCAATGGGAGGAGCAATTCCCAGAGAATCAGACTTTGAAGGCTAGTGGGATTTGATTGCAGGACTCTGACAAGACTGACGGAAACAGAGACTCCATTCTTGAAGGGCACACACAAAGTAGTGTGCACAGCAGGACCCAGTGGGAAGGAGTAGTGACCCACAGGAGACTGAACCAGACCTGCCTGCCAGTGTTGGAGGGTCTCCTGCAGAGGCGGGGGTGGCTGTGGCTCACTGCAGGGACAAGGACACTGGCAGAAGTTCTGCGGAGTACTCCTTGGTGTGAGCCATCCTGGAGTCTGCCATTAGCCCCACCAAAGAGCCTGTAGCCCCCAGTGCTGGGTCACCTCAGGCCAAACAACCAACAGGGAGGGAACTCAGCCCCACCAATCAGTAGACAAGCAGATTAAAGTTTTACTGAGCTCTACCCAACAGAGCAACACCCAACTCTAGCCGCCACCAGTCCCTCCCATCAGGAAGCTTGAACAAGCCTCTGAGATAGCTTCATCCACCAGAGGGCAGACAGCAGAAGCAAGTAAAACTACAATCCTGCAGCCTGTGGAACAAGAACCACATTCACAGAAAGATAGACAAAGTGAAAATGTAGAGGACTATCCATCAGATGAAGGAACAAGATTAAACCCCAGAAAAACAATTAAATGAAGTGGAGATAGGCAACCTTCCAGAAAAAGAATTCAGAATAATGATAGTGAAGATGATCCAGGACCTCAGAAAAAGAATGGAGGCAAAGATCGAGAAGATGCAAAAAAAGTTTAACAAAGACCTAGAAGAATTAAAGAACAAACAAACAGAGATGAACAATACAATAACTGAAATGAAAAATACACTAGAAGGAATCAATAGCAGAATAACTGAGGCAGAAGAACAGATAAGTGATCTGGAAGGCAGAATGGTGGAATTCACTGCCATGGAACAGAATAAACAAAAAAGAAAGGAAAGAAATGAAGACAGCCTAAGAGACCTCTGGGACAGCATTAAACACAAAAACATTCGCATTATGGGGACCCAGAAGGAGAAGAGAGAGAGAAAGGACCCAAGAAAATATTTGAAGAGATTATAGTTGAAAACTTCCCTAACATGGGAAAGGAAATAGCCACCCAAGTCCAGGAAGTGCAGAGAGTCCCAGGCAGGATAAACCCAAGGAGAAACACACTGAGACACATAGTAATCAGATTGACAAAAATTAAAGACAAAGAAAAATTATTAAAACCAACAAGGGAAAAAAGACAAATAACATACAATGGAACTACCACAAGGTTAACAGCTGATTTCTAAGCAGAAATGCTACAAGCCAGAAGGGAGTGACACGATATATTTAAAGTGATGAAAGACAAGAACCTACAACCAAGATTACTCTACCCGGCAAGGATCTCATTAGATTCAACAGAGAAATCAAAAGTTTTACAGACAAGCAAAAGCTAAGAGAATTCAGCACCACCAAACACAACAAATGTTAAGGGAACCTCTCTAATTGGGAAACACAAGAGAAGAAAAGGACCTACCAAAAAAACCCCATAACAATTAAGAAAATGGTAAAAGGGAAATACATATCACTAGTCATCTTAAATGTGAATGGATTAAATGCTCCAACCAAAAGACACAGGCTCACTAAATGGATACAAAAACAAGACCATATATATGCTGTCTACAAGAGACCCACTTCAGACCTAGGGACACATACAGACTGAAACTGAGGGGCTGGAAAAAGATATTCATGCAAATTGAAATCAAAAGAAAGCTGGAGTGGCAATACTCATAGCAGATAAAATAGACTTTAAAATAAAGAATGTTACAAGAGACAAGGAAGGACACTACACAATGATCAAGGCATCAATCCAAGAAGAAGATATAACAATTATAAATATATATGCACCCAACATAGGACCAACTCTATACATAAGGCAACTGCTAACAGCTATAAAAGAGGAAATTCACAGTAACACCGTAATAGTGGGGGACTTTAACACCTCACTTAAAGCAATGGATCAACCAGACAGAAAATTAATAAGGAAACACAAGCTTTAAATGACACAATAGACCAGATAGATTTAATTGATATTTATAGGACAGTCCATCCAAAAACAGCAGATTACACTTTCTTCTCAAATGCACATGGAATATTCTCCAGGATAGATCACATCTTGAGGCACAAATCTAGCCTAGGTAAATTTAAGATAATTGAAATCATATCAAGCATCTTTTCTGACCACAACACTATGAGATTAGAAAACAATTACATCGGAAAAAAAACCAAAAAAAACCACAAACACATGGAGGCTAAACAATACATTACTAAATAACCAAGAGATCACTAAAGAAATCAAAGAGGAAATCAAAAAATACCTAGAGACTGATGACAAAGGAAACACAACCATCCAAAAATCTATGGGATGCAGCAAAGGTAGTTCTAAGAGGGAAGTTTATAGCAATACCAGCCTACGTCAAGAAACAAGAAAAATCTCAAATAAACAATCTAAACTTACACCTAAAGGAACTAGAGAAACAAGAACAAACAAAACCCAAAGTTAGTAGAAGGAAAGAAATCATAAAGATCAGAGCAGAAATAAATGAAATAGAAACAAAGAAAACAATAGCAAAGATCAATAAAACTAAAAGCTGGTTCTTTGAGAAAATAAACAAAATTGATAAACCTTTAGCCAGACTCATCAAGAAAAAGAGGGAGAGGACTCAGATCAATGAAATTAGAAATGAAAAAGAAGTTGCAACAGACACTGCAGAAATGCAAAGCACCATAAGAGACTACTACAAACAACTCTATGCCAATAAAATGGACAACCTAGAAGAAATGGACAAATTCATAGAAGGTATAACCTTCCAAGACTGAACCAGGAAGAAGTAGAAAATATGAACAGACCAGTTGCAAGTAGTGAAATTGAAACTGCAATTAAAAATCTTCCAACAAGGGCTTCCCTGGTGGCGCAGTGGTTGAGAGTCCACCTGTAATAATTAATATTACAGAAAAGTTACTGAACTGGAAGAACTTTTATAAGAGACAGTATTTTCATCATGAAAAATGAAAACTTATCTAATTTTCATTTTTTGTTGGTGTTACGTTTTAAAAGTATAAAAAGGAGAAGGGAAAAAAATTCACCATCTTTCCTAATAGCAGTAAAGCTTGGTGTCTTGTGAAGAACTCATGTTTGGGTATTTCTCTGCCACTTTTTTTGACCTGTGGGCCAGCTAGTCAGCTATCACGAGCCTTAAGAAGTGAGTCCTCAGAAAGCATTTGTAAAGATGAAGAACTCTACGAATAGGATAACAGTGTGTTTTGACCAAACACAGTTGCTTGGAACCATTTATGGATGAGCCATAAATGGAAATGAATGCCATCTCCAGTCCAATTTTTCTTCCTCCTCCCGCTCCTGCACACAGAAAAACCTATTGTAGACAGCAGCCGTGTAGGTTGCCAGAAGCCCAGCAAAGCCATATTAACGATATGACCCTTTATGATACAAGTTTATTTATATTCAGTGAAGTGGGTTACTGACAATTTGGCCATTAATTTGCTGTTTATAAATTGTATTTTCCTTGTGTAGTAACCACAAGACTGACATTCACAGTCGTGTTGAAAGAAACAAGTTTATTAAAGAAGGCGAAAGAAAAAAAGATTGGTCCTTTGAAGTTCACCAAATTGCACGTGTCAGCCCACTAAGTAAAATTCTGGTCTTGAAAAACAGCAAAATGCCTAGGATAGGGGAAAGAAAAGGGAACGTGCTATGTGTATTCAATTCACATGATGAAGGGGAATCAGACCAGCAAAGAAAATCGAAGTATTCCAACCCCTAAAGAAACATAATCCGAAGTTTATATCCGATGGTTTATGGGAGTTTATTGGAATATACAACAGGGTTCATGTCGTGTGTCACAAGGTGAAGCCTGTTCGCTGGTGATTTACAAGCCACATGTGCCAGCATTACTGTAATTTATAGAACGCAGATGGTCCCGAGGTGCCCCGCTGACTTGTAGTTGAATCAGGACCTAAGCCCCGTGTGTCATCTTGCTCTGGGTACCTCAGGCTCACTTCCAAAATTACGCACCAACATATTTCTGTTCTGAACTGGAAGATTCCAGACACCCTTACCTTGTAACAGATGCAACTTTAAAAAAACTGCAGCAGAAGTGGGAAAAGTGTTAGGCTAGGAAGAGACCCAGTTTTTTCTCCCTCTGACCAAAGAAAGGTGGTTTCAGTCTCTTTAACTTCCTCGGGCAGTTTTCATCAATAGGTGTGTCACTACTTTATTATTAACAGGGAAATAAGATGCTGCATTTCAAACTGTGTATCTCTGCTACACAGAAACATCATTAAAAAGGAAAACAGGGGCTTCCCTGGTGGCGCAGTGGTTGAGAATCCGCCTGCCGATGCGGGAGACACGGGTTCGTGCCCTGGTCCGGGAGGATCCCACATGCCGCGGAGCAACTAGGCCCGTGAGCCATGGCCGCTGGGCCTGCGCGTCCGGAGCCTGTGCTCCGCAACGGGAGAGGCCACAACAGTGAGAAGCCCGCGTACCGCAAAAAAAAAAAAAAAAAAAAAAAAAAAAAAAAAAAAAAAAGGAAAAGAGGAAGGCTAATAAGATATTTTAAATTTTTGCCTATTTCTGATATAAAGTACCAAAAAGCCTCCTTCCCTAGCCACCTTCAAAACTGTTATATAATTGTGTCTTTATTACAAATCCTCTTTATTACCCTCAGAGGATAGGGTTCAGAGAGATGTAATCATGTGAGATGGATGTTTACAGAATCTAATGTAAATGGATTGACCTTTTTCAAAAGATTGTTTTATCAGCACTTTAATTCACAAATTAAGGCACGTGTTGGTTTTGAAGTGGCTTTCAGTACCTTCATTTGAAGTTTCTAGCACTCCTTGTGCTGTGCTAACACATTTCATGTTGCATTTGAACCTCTGTTGGCCAAGGAGCAGTTACAGAAGAAAGGACCCTTGAAGTTCCATTTGCGCTGCTCAGACATCTCTCTTGGAGCCTTTTATTGAGATATTGAGTTGAACAATTCGGCAATCACAAACATGTGCCTTAATAACGTGTCCTAGCACCCATGCACACTGCCACCAAGAGCTCCCGTGTCTCCATTCCAGCTGGCCCTCGCAGCCCTGGGGATGGCGGAAAGGACAAGAAAAAGTATGTCCAGTGCATCCTTGCACAGTTCAGTGGGGAGCACAACACTCCAGAACGGTGCTGCCCATATACATATCCTGTGAGCCACGTATGTCATTCTAAATTTTCTAGTAGCCACTCTCAGAAAACTAAAAAGCAACAGGTGAAATTAAGCAATAATATATTCAGACTACTATATATAAAATAGATAAACAACAAGGTCCTACTGTATAGCACAAAGAACTATATTCAATATCCTGAAATAAATTATAATGGAAAAGAATATGAAAAAGAATAGATATGTATATATGTGTAACTGAATCACAGTGCTGTACACCAGGAACTAACACAACATTGTAAATCAACTGCACAGCAATCCAAAAAATAAAAATAATATAATATATTTTATACAACCCAAACACCCAAAATAATATCATTCAACGAGTAATATTAAAGGTATCACTGAGATAGTTTACACTTTTCTGTACTACATCTTCGAAATCTGATGCATATTTTATACGTACAACACATCTGAATTCAGACTAGCCCTAGTTCAAGTGTTCCATAGCCACATGGGGCTGAAGAGTACACTACTGGGTAGTGCCTTTCTAGAATGTTTCTCCCAGGAAGAAGTTTATCTAGAAAACCTGAAACCTGTAATAACTTTCCATAAGAAGTAGCCATTCATACATATTTTAATACATTAAAAAACATAGATGTGCGCCATGGGTATGTATTCACTGTTTTCTTATCAAGCAAAAAGGGAAAAAAAAAAAGAGTCCGGGGCTTCCCTGGTGGCGCAGTGGTTAAGAGTCCGCCTGCCGATGCAGGGGACACGGGTTCGTGCCCCGGTCCGGGAAGATCCCACATGCCACGGAGCGGCTGGGCCCGTAAGCCACGGCCGCTGAGCCTGCGCGTCCGGAGCCTGTGCTCCGCAACAGGAGAGGCCGCAGCAGTGAGAGGCCCGTGTACCGCTAAAAAAAAAAAAAAAAGAGTCCGAGAGGAGAACCAGGAGAGCTGTAATGGAAATAAAATTGACAGCCTCTCAAAACTCAGGTGGCACTTTCCTTTTCTAGTTAATTACTGTTTTAATTACATGGCTTCTTGTGACTCATTGATACCTAATAAACCAGACTCTTTGGGGCAGCCAAGTTGGGTTTTGCTTGAACTGCAGGTGTAAGGCTCAGCATGAAACATGAATCAACTTCTTAAACATGCTTCCAAGGTGTGTTCAAGCCTTTTCTTCCTGTTTGCTTGTAAAATCACATCTTTTCACCATTGTTGGCACAGAAGTGATGGAAGCAGCTAGAAGTTGCATAATGGCTTTGTGTTTTTGTCTCCCTTGGCCTGGCATAAAACATTTTGCCTCTGATGAAATAGAATAGTAAAATATAAGATGTGATCTGTTTCCTCTCAGTCTTATGAATAATATATACTCCTAAATATTGACCATTTCACTTAAGAAAATAAATACCTGTTGGGAAAAATAAAAATGAAAGGCCCTGGGAATACATTAGGATTTCCGGTTTGAATATTTGGAACCCAGGATATGATGGGAGATGAATTTCTTCCAGGAAAGTGCTGCGTGCGGTCAATAGAGTTCAAATATGGTAGAGCATGGACCAACGGTGCCATGGGGGCTCTGCTGCCACAGAGAACAGGGACGGAGGGAGGCCTTCCTGAGGTTCTCATTGGCTGAGAGCTGGCAGCATCTGATGGCATTATGAGCAGCTTGCAATTTAGCCTCAGCAGCAGGAAAATCTGCACTTGATCAGCTCTGCCATAACCAGTAAACGTCACCATGGCAAATGTGGATTTCAATGGAAGGTTTTGCAGTGCCTAGTGATAATTCTACCAGTTCTCCCTCCTTCCCGCCTCCATCCATAAAGAGAAAGTGCGACATATGGTATTTGCATGTTATCACAAAATATGAGATACTGGGTGAAATAAATTACGTGTGAAGGGGGTTTAGCCCATAATTTCTAGTAATTTCAAAAACGTGAAAATGGCTTTTGAAGTAGGAGAGAGGGCCTTTCTCCTTGGGGAAGACTTCAAAACACATCACACGCTATATAAACACAAAGGCGTTTACCTTGCCCGGGCCTCCCTTTTTTTCTCCTTGGAATCCTGGCTAATTGTCAACTATGTCTGTGTTCTAACAAGAGGTTTCTTTTTTCAGACCTGAATTATTTGAATTCGAGCTCTGTAATGTGAAGTGCCGTTGTGAGTAGGGAAGAGCGGGGGAGGGTTTGCCAGCAAAGGAAGCTGCTGCATATGAATCATGGTCTTTTTATGAAAGAAGATCCCAAGCTGGTTCAGGATCTATTGTTCCTTCCAAGTCCTCATCAATGATGCTGAGTCCTAAAAAGTTGTTTTTCTTGTCTGCAAGGGATCTCTATTCGTTCTGTTTCTCCCATTAACTTTCATTGCCCTTGGCTCCTGCCTGGATTTGCCAAGGATCAAACTTAAAGACCCAAGTTGGAGGGCATGATGAAACCCTTGGAAAACCCACACATCTGGCTCCTAACGGTTCCCACCATTGCTGGCCTTTGGAAAATATGTCCAGGATGGGTGCATGAGTATGTACAAACTCTAGGCAGGTGGGCGCTTTGTCTTTGTATTAGCAATGAAGAACTAGAAAGGCGTTCATGGCTATTATTGTAACTGCAGTCACAGTAGTTACTGGATATGTGTTATGTTTATCCTCTATTTAAAATAAATGCTGATTACTGTGTACAATATTTGGTGAGTCTGCTCTACTGTAAACTCCAGGGGACAGAACTGTCCTGATCACCCAGTGCCTAGCACATGGTCTGTGCTCAGAAACTCCTGGTTGAACAAATAAATGAATTGGAGTCAGACTTTTCCATCTTTTCTAGACAGGTGAAAATAAAGTGAGGATTTTTGAATCCCAATTCCACAATTGTGCCAGGATACAGAAAAACCAAGTCCTGCTGCCATAAATAAAATGCTCATCAAGTTGTGAAAAAAGGCTGATAGACTCCAGTTTAGACTTTCCCTGATTCCTGAATTCCTACATCTCTCTTCCCAGTCAGTGCTTCCCACTGGCCAGAAACTCTAAGGAGATTATTTACACTTCAATGCCAAAGGCATCCTCCCTGAGGCCAAGGCCTAGGAGGGCAGGGATGGGGGGGTGGGGCCGGGGCTGGGGGAAGCAAAAGGAAATTATCATCAAGAAAAATGCTGCAACATAGAAATTTACTAGCAGTTGGGTGGCCCTTGAGAGCTTAGAAAAGCACTTCCATGGACCTTTACTTTTCAGTTAATCTACATAATCTTGTATGACAAACATTACCATCCTCATTTCACAGAGGAGGAAACTGAGGTTCAGAAAAATGAAGGGTCTTGACTAAGATCACAATGCTGAGAGATAATAGAACCTGAATTGATACCCAAGTTCTGGAACCAAGGAGTCTTTTTTGTAAGTCATATTTCAAAGTCAAAATGTAGTATATATGACAGCTGTTAAAAATCAATTACTGGGCTTCCCTGGTGGCGGAGTGGTTGAGAGTCCGCCTGCCGATGTGGGAGACACGGGTTCGTGTCCCGGTCCGGGAAGATCCCACGTGCCGCGGAGCGGCTGGGCCCCTGAGCCATGGCCGCTGAGCCTGCGCATCCGGAGCCTGTGCTCCGCAGCGGGAGAGGCCACAACAGCGAGAGGACCGCGTACCGCAAAAAAAAAAAAAAAAAAAAAATCAATTACCCAAAAAAAAAATCAATTAGTGAAAATGTCTTTGTCTCAATCAGATCCCCAATCTCCCTCCCCAAGGCAACTAGAATCTACAATTTCTTCAATATTCTTAAAGAAATATAAGTGTGTATATAAACATAAGAACTGTGTGCACACTGACGCAGACACACATTAAGTAGGGGCACAATACCATGTTCCTCTAATCATAGCTTTCTTCCCATGACCTGTAGCTTGGTGGGTAAATATTTAAATCTTCCCATCACTTACAGATCTACATCACTGTTTTTAATTTTACAAATATAATGCATTTCCCCTTTGGTGGGTCTTTAAGTTGCTTTTAGGAATTTGTCATTGTAAACAATAAAAATTCAGGCTCATGACAACAACCATTCCTTTTCTCACAAGATTCCTAGTAACTGGATTGTCCACTGGTGCTTTGAATGATGTAAAATGCACTGAGGAGGCCGAGGAGGGAATTTCAGTTCTGGGACTGCCTTTCACTAGTTGTGTGACTTTTAAGGAGTCCCTTGAAGTCTCTGATGCTGTTTTCCCCGATGTAAAATTAGAAAGTGGCAAAGCAGGAAGACCTAAAGGGATAGAGCAGCATAGTGGGAGGAGAGGCAATGTAGTATTAGGACACCTGGGTTCTGGTCTTAACAAGATATGTGATAACAAAGCCTCTCAAAGTAGGATCTCTGAGACCTCCTACCATCCAAATTAGTCTACAGGGGAAATAATGAAGACACTGTAACTGACACTGTAGTTGTGTCATGTGACATGTATCCATGTCCCCTTTCTTGGATATCTACATCTCCCCTTTACAACTCCTGAGCATTGGACGAAGCTGACATCAAGCTGGAGCTTGTGACTCAGGCCTAAATTCACTAATATAATCCTTTCCCCTGCTCACAGTTTTCGGGTCTGGGATGGTTATGGACCAATTTGGATCACAAAGACAGAGAGAACTCTGGAAAAAGAGGTTTCTCACTCTTTTAGGAGGCTTCCTGGAGGGGGAAACAGGTAGATCCAGGAAGTGTTTGTGGCCATTTTCCAACCACAAAGAGACACCAGCCTTGGGGTAAAGTTAACACCAGAAAGGAAGGTTGGAGAGAAGGAAACTTAACTGGGCCTTGGTGATATTCCTAAAACCACTGAAACACACCAACCTAAAGGTCTACCCACTTGCTTTCCATTTGGGTGAGTCAAGTAAGTCCCTTTTTGGCTTAAGTCTTTATGGTTAAGTTTGAATCAGATTTTTCTGTTAGGTACAACTGAAGGCATATTAAGAGACACAGAATTAGATATCACTATAGATACTCACATAGATAAACACAGACTAACAGTTTCTTGATGCTTATTGAGTACAGGCTGGATATTTAGTACTTTATAAACATTATCCCCTTTAGTCATCATTGCAACCCAAAAACTAGATACTACCATCCACATCTGACAAATGAGAAAACAAGCTCAGAGATGTTAAGTAACGGTTCCGGTTATGCAGCTAATCAGCAAGGGAGGTGGGACTGCACGGTTCCAAACCCTTGCCTTAAAACGACACACCTCTTCCAGCCATGACTCGAATAGATGTGCTTACTCACTTTAGCATCATTCTAACCTGCATTGTGAAGGGTGAGGCTGGTCTCTGGCGCCCTACCCTGTCAGAACCGGTCCCCAGAGAGGTACACAGGGCTCCAGATACCCCCAAACCAAAGGCAAACGAACTGCTGTAACTGGTAGGCCATGTCCCTACCTCCCGAGCTTCCTGTAGCCCCACACTCACTGGATTTGGGTCCCATTCTTTTGCTGCTAAATCCCCATTCAAGTTAAATAATTAATAATCGGTAAATACATTTTTTATGTATTTAAATATGCTCCTCCCAAGAGCATATTTGCATTTTAACAGAAACCTTTGAAGTCTTCACCCAAAGGAGAGCCCAACGGAGAACACTGCAGGTACCAGCTACATTGGAAGATGGAAAGATGTGACTTGCAAATAGTTCTTTTTGGGTGATGACATTTACCACTCACAAGACTGCATCAAGCTCACATATTACTAACTGAAAATTGATAAGTCCAGCCAAATCTGGTAAAAGTCAGGAAGAAAATAGGTAATCTAATATGATAAGAAATAATTACAAAGAGAATCAACAAAATATCAAAAGAAATGAAGTCTTCTGTGGGTATGATTGTATCAGATTGCTTATAAACAAACATACACACACATAGATATACAATATCAGCAACCTTTTTTTTTCTGTTTACCTGATTAATTCATAAACAGAGCTCAAATTAGCCATTCCTGTCCATTCCTTTATTTTCATATTTTCACAGCATATATGCTTTTAGATTAATTTCTTCCATATAACATTGTTCTTAGTTCTCTTTACATAAGTGAAAAGAAGGAAGAAAAAAGAACGAAGGAAGGAAGGAGGGAGGGAAGGAAGGAAGGAAGGGAGGGAGAGTGGGAGAAAGGGGGAGAGGGAGGAAGAAAGGAAGGAAGGAAAGGAAAGGAAAAAAGAAAGGGGGAAAATCTAGTTAATATCAAAAACAATTGTTTAAACAGACTTTCAGGATAAATATAAAAACTGATGTTACATTTATAAATTTTCTTCTGTGCCATAATTTGGACAACAGTGCATATTTTATTAGGTTGATTACTATGAAGAAATAAGAGAACCTCACCAATAATTAATTAATTGTGCAATTAAAATCACACACCTGAATTTTCCACACATGTTTAAATAAACCATTTTTAAGAGAATTACTATGTAGTTGCTTTCCCAGATGTTCCAAAGGCAAACAGATGTGTTAATTAGCATACTTTTGGACTTGAACTGTACTTAATCTCTTCCTTATAATTTTTCCTTTTATTTTCAACTCTAAATTCCTTGGGTTAAAAAAAAAAAAAGGTCAAAACCTGGCTTGGTACCAACAATTAATGTCGAAAAAAAGTCAGTACATGTTTTGGGAATTAAAATTAAACTACAAATAGGCTATGTATTATTTCCATGGATTGGGAAAATCTATCAAAGTAAAAATTAGAATACAAACAACACAGAGAAGTAATAGTAATAGTAAACTCGCCCAGATAGCCCAAAGCAACTTTCACACGTATTATCTCAAGTAACCCTCAGGACCTCTCTGTGAGAAAACTGCCATTTATTATTCCCATTTGCAATTACAGAAACTGAGCCAGGGAGATTACTTAAATTTTCACAGCTTGTATGTTGCAAAAGTAGGTAAAACTGGAACCTAAAAGCTCCAGATCCCATGCATGCTCTTTTCACTATGCAATCCTTGCTTCCAGGAAGTGAAGATTTTGATAAGTCGGAAAAGAGCTTAAGAAAGAGACATCAAGGAAGACAGCAGGGAACATTGTTATAAAGTGGAAAGAGTCTATGAGGAAGAATTTGATGACCTGTGGAACCCCAGAGAACATGTATGTAGATTAACATGGGAAGGATGAAAAGCTATGAAGCTTTGAGATGAAGATTTATTTTCTGGCGAAACAAAGTGAAACTGCCCCACTTTAGCAAAATGTATTTGGTGGCATGATGGGGTGAAGGCCAGTGTGGGAGAAGGAACTCTGCTGCGCAGGTTGTAAAGAGCACTGATGTTCTGGGGAGGTGTGGAGGAGAGACGGTAGGAGGCTGCTCATTGACCTACAGCAAGGCAGAGAGGGCTATTTCCCTCCAATATCATTTCGCCAAGAGGAAGAATAACAGCATCGTTGTTATCAGAAGTTGAATCACAATTAATGAGAAAACAATCTACCTGAAAGCCCCCTGGCCTCAAATCCATCAGTTTACTTTTACAATTAAGCACACAGGCCCATCCCTAAAGCACCTTAAGAAAGAGAAGAAGCACACTCAACCAGAAAAATAAATCAAGGTGCTGGCTACACATCCTTATACCAGAATTGCAACTCATTAGGGGAGGGTTAACAGATTAAGAACACATCCCTGGAGGCCTCCAGGGGACTTCTTTTTGAAGAAGCCGTGGATCCAAAATCCAAGTCCACATTTGCTTACACATTGAGAAAATATTCAAAGCTGTGACTCTGTACTTCAAAAGAGAAAAGAAGTAAGTGAAAAATCCAATAAGATCTAGAGTGGAAAATTCACATTGGAAGGACAAATACTTTCTTTCAAACATTTGTACATGCACAATTATCATATTGAAAAAGTGGAAATCAGTGGCCCGGTGATCTGGCCAAAGTCACATAGGAATTAATGGTCATAGAAAGTACTGAAGGAATAGACCCAGGTCTTCTGATTCTTCTGCCTAGGACTGCGGCCATTACCACACTCTGTCAGCAAGAAGAATCGAGGCCTCACTTACTGAAATGGAAACTCCAGGTGTACCCACTGTCCCCCCATACAAACCCCCAGCCAAGTGGCTGCACTGAACAGAACCCAGAGCAGCGGTCCTCACTGTCCTGGGATTTTGCTTTCACTTTCAGTGCATCTGTCAACTTTTCCTGGGTGAGGTCATTCGGAAGTCCCGAACCTGATTTATGAATTATTTTAATTAAAGTACCCTTTCGCTAATGTCTGCGAACTTCATTGCCTGGTGGCAGTGACCCTTGGCAGGAATCATCTATAAAAGTGCCTCTCACTTTGCAGGGTAGGTCGCTCTTTGGTTTAGAGGCAGCAATTTCCAAATGCTCCCATTTGGGTCCAAGTTATCACTAGGCTAACTGTGAGTTCCAGCTTAGAACATCACAAAATCAGTCTTTTGGGGTATGTTCACAAGCATGTCAGAGTGAAGTAAGTCAGAAAGAGAAAAACAAATGCCGTATGCTAACACATATATGTGGAATCTAAAAAAAAAAAAAAAAAAGTTCTGAAGAACCTAGGGGCAGGACAGGAATAAAGACGCAGACTTAGAGAATGGACTTGAGGACACGGGGAGGGGGAAGGGTAAGCTGGGATGAAGTGAGAGAGTGGCATGGACATATATACACTACCAAATGTAAAACAGATAGCTAGTGGGAAGCAGCTGCATAGCACAGGGAGGTCAGCTCAGTGCTTTGTGACCACCTAGAGGGGTGGGATAGGGAGGGTGGGAGGGAGGGAGACACAAGAGGGGAGAGATATGGGAACACATGTATATGCGTAGCTGATTCACTTTGTTATAAAGCAGAAACTAACACACCGTTGTAAAACAATTATACTCCAATAAAGATGTTTTTAAAAAAGAAAGAAACAGGTAATGCCACTGGGAGTGGGGATGGCCGATAACCTTTCACAGAAGAGATTATGGATAGGTATCAGGCTTCCTTTCAAAAAAGATCATCTTATTAGAACAATTAAATAAACACCAGTAGAGCGAGACTTGGAATTCTTTGAGAACAGAGGGATAAAGAAAACCAGATAGCTGTAGAGTTTTTGCTACTATGAAAAGCTATACTATTGCTGCGGCAGAGTAAGGAAAGTATTTACAGTAAAGACAAGGAGAGGAAGATCTAAGGCATTTGGCAGGCTTTAATAACAGTGATTTGAAAGAGCGAAAAACAAAAAACGGCCTGGAATGCTGAAGAAGAATTACAAAGGATTTTGTCAGACTCAGAGAGAGAGAAAAGCCCATAGTTGGAGATGAAGTTAAGGTTCTGCTCAAAGGAGAGCAGCCTTAATGGGGAAGCCTCGAGGTGCCTCTCCTTTGACGCCTTGCGTCAGGCCTTTGAGGACTCAATGGCGGTGTGATTTACGTGGCACTACAATATACATGCTGCTTACAGATAGTCTCAAATGTGGAGCAAATGTGGAAGGAGGGAAGCAATTAACTGAGCTGGGAGAATTGAGTGCAGACCTCTGAGACAAACCTAACTGACTTGGGGCCAGGAAGGGAGAGGTGGAAATGCATGTTCCCCCTCCTGCATGGGGTCTCTCCTTGAACCTGGGCGGGCTCCACAAAGGTTACACAGGGCACCAAGTTCCAAAGGGCCCCGTGCTCGGTTTAAAGCTCTGTGGTCGCCTTCTTGAAATCTGTAATAATTTTTCAACATAGAGCCTCACGTTTTCATTTGGCACTGACCCCTACAAATCACGTAGCCCATCCTGTTCTCGTAACAGAGCAGCAAGTGGTGTCTGGGCCCTAGGACCCCATCCAAAGCTGGGGACCTCCGATTCCCGATGTACCAGCAGGCACAAAGAAATATAGAGAAAGTCAAGGTTGATAATTTTATGGACAAAGTGAGAAATTTGATGAGGTGGAATATTTTTTTCTTCTTGGTCATAGCGTGACCAAGGATTTATTTTCTATTCTTTACCGATTTATTTTTTATTCTTTACATTATATCTTTCTTAAAGTCATGTGGGCTCGGGTTCATTCGACCTGTTGCAGTTTAAGAGACAGGATTGTAATCACCAGGCCAACAAGAGGAAAAATGCCCTACCAACTCAACCCAATTCAATGCATTAATCTCCCTAGGAGGGGAATCTTTGATAGGCCCTGCAGTGATTATTTTGGAAGAGGCTGAACTGGTTCATTGAGCTGGAGGAAAACAGCACTGAACTGGTTGGCTACCAGGCCAGGGTGAATGTTTCATGTTGATGGAAATCTTTTTTTTTTTTTTTTTTTTTTTTTTTTTTTTGTGGTAGGCGGGCCTCTCACTGTTGTGGCCTCTCCCGTTGCGGGGCACGGGCTCCGGATGCGCAGGCCCAGCGGCCATGGCTCACGGGCCCAGCCGCTCCGCGGCATGTGGGATCTTCCCGGACCGGGGCACGAACCCGTATCCCCTGCATCGGCAGGCGGATTCTCAACCACTGCGCCACCAGGGAAGCCCTGATGGAAATCTTTGAAAAATTGGTCTGAAGATGCTGAGGAATAGACCACTCCTAGATTGCTCTAGATCCTATTTCACCCAGATCCTTGTCTCTGCAACCTTTCTGCAATGTCCTCACAAGAGAGCATACTGCTTCTGTAGCACAGAAGGTCCATATAAAAATATTACATTTCAATAAATAAATAATATAATTAAGAGTAACCTCTTCCACATCCCACATTCAGCACTAAAATTAAACAAGCCCACACGGATTCCAGAGACAATGACCAAAGGGGAGGGGGCTAAGGAAACAGATGAAAACAATATAAAGACATGCAAATCTGCTATTAGCTTGGGATAGATAAAAGAATTTCTAAATTATAGCTTTCGGTAATGTTTAAATTGAGAGTCTAGTAATCTGGTTGCAATTGTACTTGGGGGCATTTATTCTTTATTAAAAAAAACAGATTAAGGGGGAAAAAATAGAGTTGCTAAGCCCACCACCAGAAAAATCTTTGGAGGACGCCTCCAGACCTTTGAAGCAATATATAAACCCCAACAGCACGGGGGGATTCAAAGTTAGGACACCGAGCCTAGGCCTGCCTGTTGATTTTTAGAGCCAACAGTGAACCTAGAAATCACTCAATTTATAAACATTTTTTTTCCGGTAGGAGAGGTCCTTGGTGAGAAGATATCTTCTGCTAAAGTCCTCAATGCACAACAGGAGGTAATGGGGAGAGAGGAGGCCTGTGTGGTCAGCGTTATCATAACCCCCAAATGACCACCATCTGACCAATTCTCCCACAGATGGCCCAGAGAAGATGGGACTTGCTGCAGGTCTCACATCCAATAGAAGCGGGTCTGGGACTCCTGCTCAGGCCTCCAGACTCAGCCCAGTCCTTCCTGACGGGAAGCGGGCAGGAGAATACCAGTGCCTCCAGTCTCAGCCAAACAGGCCACCCCATCTTGCCCTCAGCCCGGACACCCTGAGGCCATACTGTGCCAAGGCCCAGGCTAGGCCATCCCTGCTCTGCGGATCTAGAGTGAAGATTTTCCGGGAATCCAGGCCTACAAACTGATGAAGACAGTCCTGAGAAACTACCTCTGCCCTATTCACGGGGTCACTGCAGTCAGGATCCCAGAGCTGTCTGAATGAGGCCTTCCCTATTATCATTCCTATCCCCAAATCACACACACACACACACACACACACACACACACACACACACACACAAATAGACACATATTCACTGTGTTTTGACATGACCAGAGCCTTCTTCACTGAGGAAATACTTCACAGAAATGTGCATTGGGTCTTATTTTGAAAACCCCAAATACAGACTTACCTGGGTTTGTGAGGAACTGAAGTGCTATACACCAGTAGCTCTCAAACTGGAGTGTGCAGCAGAATCCCCTGAGGATTTATTCAACAGATTGCTGGGCCCTTTCCCCAGAGATTCTGGGGTGGGGCCTGACAATGTGCATTTCTGACAAGTTCCCAAGTGATGCTGATACTGCAAGTCCCGGAAGCACACTTGGACACACCTTTGCTGTAAAGGTCTGGGTCTGAGAGAACATTCACTCCAGCAGGCATGCCTTCACAATGCCACAGGGCTGAACACCCCTTCTGAAGAGATGATATCCGTCGCCTCAGCGCTATGCTAGAGTTTGCTTGAGTTACCTTCAACATGAAGTATCAGGGGCAAGTCTTGCTAATATGCTCAGCCTCTGACTTCCTATGATACCTCCTGCCCTGAAAGGTCATCTGAACAAGGGATGGGTGTCAGAGCTCCAAAAGGAATCCTCTGGTCCTTAGAGAGTGCAAATTTAACAAGTGGGGCAGGACAGAGTGGCTGTATCAACAGTGGCAAAACCGAGAACATTGACAGGATCATTCAAAGAGAAAAGGGGAGGGCATAAAGCCATGCTAAAGGGAAGGGGATGAAACTGGCTTGAAATTTCCAGATCAGCTATTTATATGGTCTCAAATCACAGGTTCAAGACCAAGGCCCCGGAGGAGCTTCAAGATGGTGGAAGAATAAGATGCATAGATCACCTTCCTCCCCACAAATACATCAGAAATACATCTACATGTGGAACAACTCCTACAAAACACCTACTGAACGCTGGCAGAAGACCTCAGACCTCCCAAAAGGCAAGAAACTCCCCCACGTACCTGGGAAGGGAAAAAGAAAACACAGAGACAAAGGAATAGGGACAGGACCTGCACCAGTGGGAGGAAGCCGTGAAGGAGAAAAGGTTTCCATACACTAGAAGCCCCTTTGTGGGAGGAGACTGCAGGTGGCGGAGAGGGAAGCTTCGGAGCCACGGAGGAGAGCGCAGCCACAGGGGTGCGGGGGGCAAAGCAGAGAGATTCCCGCACAGAGGACCGGTGCCGACCAGCACTCACCAGCCCGAGAGGCTTGTCTGCTCACCCGCAGTGGCAGGCGGGGGCTGGGAGCTGAGGCTCGGGCTTCGGTCGTATGCGGGGAGAGGACTGGGGTTGGCGGCGTGAACACAGCCTGAAGGGGGCTAGTGCGCCACAGCTGGCCGGGAGGGAATCTGGGAAAAAGTCTGGAGCTGCCGAAGAGGCAAGAGACTTTTTCTTCCCTGTTTGTTTCCTGGTGCGCGAGGAGAGGCGATTAAGCACGCCGCTTAAAGGAGCTCCAGAGACGGGCGCGAGCCACGCTCTGAGCGCGGACCCCAGAGACGGGCATGAGACGCTATGGCTGCTGCTGCCGCCACCAACAAACCTGTGTGTGAGCACAGGTTACTCTCCACACCTCCCCTCCTGGGAGACTGTGCAGCCCGCCACTGCCAGGATCCTATAATCCAGGGACAACTTCCCCGGGAGAACGCATGGTGCACCTCATGCTGGTGCAACGTCACGCTGGCCTCTGCCGCTGCAGGCTCGCCCCATACCCTTCCCACCCCCGGCCTGAATGAGCCAGGGCCCTTGAATCAGCTGCTCCTTTAACCCTGTCCTTTCTGAACGAAGAACACACACCCTCAGGCGACCTACACGCAGAGGTGGGGCCAAATCCAAAGCTGAACCCCGGGAGCTGTGAGAACAAAGAAGAGAAAGGGAAATCTCTCCCAGCAGCCTCAGGAGCAGTGGATTAAATCTCCACTATGAACTTGATGTGCCCTCAATCTGTGGAATACCCGAATAGACAACGAATCATCCCAAATTGAGGAGGTAGACTTTGGGAGCAAGATAGATTATTTTTTCCCCTTTTTCTCTTCTTTTGAGTGTGTATGTGTATGCCTCTGTGTGTGATTTTGTCTCTATAGCTTTGCTTTTATCATTTGTCCTAGGGTTCTGTCTGTCCTCTTTTTTTTATTACCTATAAAAAAAGTTTTTCTTAATAATTTTTTTAATTTTAATAACTTTATTTTATTTTATTTTATCTTCTTCTTTCTGTGTTTCTTTTTTTCTCCCTTTTATTCTGAGCCGTGTGGAGGACAGGCTCTTGGTGCTCCAGCCAGGCATCAGGGCTATGCCACTGAGATGGGAGAACCAAGCACAGGACACTAGTCCACAAGAGACCTCCCAGCTCCACGTAATATCAAACAGCGAAAATCTCCCAGAGATCTCCATCTCAACTCCAAGACCCACCTCCACTCAACAACCAGCAAGCTACAGTACTGGACACCATATGCCAACCAACTAGCAAGACAGGAACACAACCCCATGCATTACCACAGAGGCTGCCTAAAATCATAATAAGACCACAGACACCCCAAAACACACCACCAGACATGGACCTGCCCACCAGAAAGACAAGATCCAGCCTTGTGCACCAGAACACAGGCACTAGTCCCCTCCACCAGGAAGCCTACACAACCCACTGAATCAACCTTAGCCACTGGGGACAGACACCAAAAACAACGGAAACTACAAACCTGCAGCCTGCAAAAAGGAGACCACAAACACAGTAAGTTAAGCAAAATGAGAAGACAGAGAAACACACAGCAGATGAAGGAGCAAGGCAAACACCCACCAGACCTAACAAATGAAGAGGAAATAGGCAGTCTACCTGAAAAAGAATTCAGAATAATGATAGTAAAGATGATCCAAAATCTTGGAAATAGAATGGAGAAAATACAAGAAACGTTTAACAAGGACCTAGAAGAACTAAAGAGCAAACAAACAGAGATGAACAACACAATAAATGAAATTTAAAATTCTCTAGAAGGGATCAATAGCAGAATAACTGAGGCAGAAGAACATATAAGTGACCTGGAAGATAAAATAATAGAAATAGCTACTGCAGAGCTGAATAAAGATAAAAGAATGAAAAGAATTGAGGACAGTCTCAGAGACATCTGGGACAACATTAAATGCACCAACATTCGAATTATAGGGGTCCTAGTAGAAGAAGAGAAAGAGAAAGGGACTGAGAAAATATTTGAAGAGATTATAGTTGAAAACTTCCCTAATACGGGAAAGGAAATAGTCAATCAAGTCCAGGAAGCAGAGAGTCCCATATAGGATAAATCCAAGGAGAAACACGCCAAGAAACATATTAATCAAACTATCAAAATTTAAATACAAAGAACAAATATTAAAAGCAGCAAGGGAAAAACAACAAGTAACACATAAGGGAATCCCCATAAGATTAACAGTGGATCTTTCAGCAGAAACTCTGCAAGCCAGAAGGGAGTGGTAGGACATATTTAAAGTGATGAAAAAGAAAAACCTACAACCAAGATTACTCTACCCAGCAAGGATCTCATTCAGATTTGATGGAGAAATTAAAAGCTTTACAGACAAGCAAAAGCTAAGAGAATTCAGCACCACCAAACCAGCGTTACAACAAATGCTAAAGGAACTTCTCTAGGCAGGAAACACAAGAGAAGGAAAAGACCTACAATAATAAACCCCAAACAAGAAAATGATAATAGGAGCACACGTATCAATAATTACCTTAAATGTAAATGGATTAAATGCTCCAACCAAAAGACATAGACTCGCTGAATGGATACAAAAACAAGGCCCGTATATATGCTGTCTACAAGAGACCCACTTCACACCTAGGGACACATACAGACTGCAAGTGAGGGGATGGAAAAAGATATTCCATGCAAATGGAAAACAAAAGAAAACTGGAGTAGCAATTCTCATATCAGACAAAATAGACTTTAAAACAAAGACTATTACAAGAGACAAAGAAAGACACTATATAATGATCAAGGCATCAATCCAAGAAGAAGATATAACAATTGTAAATATTTATGCACCCAACATAGGAGCACCTCAGTACATAAGGCAAATACTAACAGCCATAAAAGGGGAAATTGACAGTAACACAATCATAGTAGGGGATTTAACACCCCACTTTCACCAATGAACAGATCATCCAAAATGAAAATAAATAACGAAACACAAAGTGTAAATGGTACATTAAACAAGATGGACTTAACTGATATTTATAGGACATTCCATCCAAAAACAACAGAATACACATTCTTCTCAAGTCCTCATCGAACATTCTCCAGGATAGATCATATCTTGGGTCACAAATCAAGCCTTGGTAAATTTAAGAAAATTGAAATTGTATCAAGAATCTTTTCCAACCAAACGCTATGAGACTAGATACCAATTACAGGAAAATATCTGTGAGAAATACAAACACATGGAGGCTAAACAACACACTACTTAATAACCAAGAGATCACTGAAGAAATCAAAGAGGAAATCAAAAATTACCTGGAAACAAATGACAATGAAACAGAACGACCCAAAACCTATGGGACAGAGAAAAAGCAGTTCTAAGAGGGAAGTATATAGCTATACAAGCCTAGCTTAAGAAACAAGAAACATCTCAAATAAACAACCTAACCTTGCACCTAAAGCAATTTAAGAAAGAAGAAGAACAACAAAAAAAAAAAAACCCAAAGTTAGAAGAAGGAAAGAAATCATAAAGATCAGATCAGAAATAAATGAAAAAGAAATGGAGGAAATGATAGCAAAGATCAATAAAACTAAAACCTGGTTCTTTGAGAAGATAAACAAAATTGATAAACCATTAACCAGACTCATCAAGAATAAAAGGGAGAAGACTCAAACCAATAGAATTAGAAATGAAGAAGAAGTAACAAATGACACTGCAGAAATACAAAGGATCATGACAGATTACTACAAGCAGCTCTATGGCAATAAAATGGACAACCTGGAAGAAATGGACAAATTCTTAGAAATGCACAACCTTCTGAGACTGAACCAGGAAGAAATAGACAACATGAGCAGACAAATCACAAGCACTGAAATTGAAACTGTGATTAAAAATCTTCCAACAAACAAAAGCCCAGGACCAGATGGCTTCACAGGTGAAATCCATCAAACATTTAGAGAAGAGCTAACACTTATCCTTCTCAAACTCTTCCAAAGTATAGCAGAGGGAGGAACACTCCCAAACCCAGTCTAGGAGGCCACCATCACTCTGATACCAAAACCAGACAAAGATGTCACAAAGAAAGAAAACGACAGGACAATATCACTGATGAACATAGATGCAAAAATCCTGAACAAAATACTAGCAAACAGAATCCAAGAGCACATTAAAAGGATCATACATTATGATCAATTGGAGTTTATCCCAGGAATGCATGGATTCTTCAATATACGTAAATCAATCAACGTGATACACCATATTAACAAATTGAAGGAGAAAAACCATGTGATATCTCAATAGATGCAGAGAAAGCTTTTGACAAAATTCAACACCCGTTTGTGATAAAAACCCTCCAGGAAGTAGGCATAGAGGGAACTTTCCTCAACATAAAAAAAGGCCATTTATGACAAACCCACAGCCAACATCATCCTCAATGGTGAAAAACTGAAACCATTTCCACTAAGATCAGGAACAAGACAAATTTGCCCACTCTCACCACTATTATTCAACATAGTTTTGGAAGTTTGAGCCACAGCAATCAGAGAAGAAAAAGAAATAAACGGAATCCAAATTGGAAAAGAAGAAGTAAAGCTGTCACTGTTTGCAGATGACTTGATACTATACATAGAGAATCCTAAAGATGCTACCAGAAAACTACTAGAGCTAATCAATGAATTTGGTAAAGTAGCAGGATACAAAATTAATGCACAGAAATCTTGCATTCCTATACACTAATGATGAAAAATCTGAAAGTGAAATTAAGAAAACACTCCCATTTACCATTGCAACAAAAAGAAATATCTAGGAATAAACCTACCTAAGGAAACAAAAGACCTGTACGCAGAAAACTATAAGACACTGATGAAAGAAATTAAAGATGATACAAATAGTTGGAGAGATATACCATGTTCTTGGATTGGAAGAATCAGCATTGTGAAAATGACTCTACTACCCAAAGCAATCTACAGATTCAATGCAATCCCTATCAAACTACCACTGACATTTTTCACAGAACTAGAACAAAAAATTTCACAATTTGTATGGAAACATAAAAGACCCCAAATAGCCAAAACAATCTTTAGAAAGAAAAATGGAACTGGAGGAATCAGGCTCCCTGACTTCAGACTCTACTACAAAGCTACAGTAATTAAGACAGTATGGTAATGGCACAAAATCAGAAATATAGATCAATAGAACAGGATAGAAAGCCCAGAGATAAACCCACACACATATGGTCACCTTATCTTTGATAAAGGAGGCAAGAATATACAGTGGAGAAAAGACAGCCTCTTCAATATGTGGTGCTGGGAAAACTGGACAGCTACATGTAAGAGAATGAAATTAGAACACACCCTAACACCATACACAAAAATAAACTCAAAATGGATTAAAAAAACCTAAATGTAAGGCCAGACACCATCACTCTTAGAGGAAAACATAGGCAGAACACTCTATGACATAGATCACAGCAAGATCCTTTTTGACCCACCTCCTACAGAAATGGAAATAAAAACAAAAATAAACAAATGGGACCTATTGAAACTTAAAAGCTTTTGCACAGCAAAGGAAACCATAAACAAGACGAAAAGACAACCCTCAGAATGGAAGAAAATATTTGCAAATGAAGCAACTGACAAAGAACTAATCTCCAAAACATACAAGCAACTCATGCAGCTCAATACCAAAAAAACAAACGAACTAATTCAAAAATGGGCAGAAGACTTAAATAGACATTTCTCCAAAGAAGATCTACAGATTGCCAACAAACACATGAAAGAATGCTCAACATATTAATCATTAGAGAAATGCAAATCAAAACTACAATGAGATATCATCTCACACCGGTCAGAATGGCCATCATCAAAAAATCTACAAACAATAAATGCTGGAGAGGGTGGGGAGAAAAGGGAACCCTCTTGCACTGTTGGTGGGAATGTAAATTGATACAGCCACTATGGAGAACAGTATGGAGGTTCCTTCAAAAACTACAAATAGAACTACCATATGACCCAGCAATCCCACTACTGGGCATATACCCTGAGAAAACCATAATTCAAGAAGAGTCATGTACCACAATGTTCACTGCAGCTCTATTTACAATAGCCAGGACATGGAAGCAACCTAAGTGTCCGTCAACAGATGAATGGATAGAGAATATATGGCACATATATTCAATGGAATATTACTCAGCCATGAAAAGGAATGAAACTGAGTTATTTGTAGTGAGGTGGATGGACCTAGAGACTGTCATACAGAGTGAAGTAAGTCAGAAAAAGAAAAACAAATACCGTATGCTAACACATATATATGGAATCTAAAACAAACCAAAAAAAAGAAAATGGTCAGAAAAACCTAGGGGCAAAACGGGAATAAAGATGCAGACCTACTAGATAATGGACTTGAAGATATGGAGAGGGGGAAGGGTAAGCTGGGACAAAGTAAGAGAGTGGCATGGACATATATACACCACCAAATGTAAAATAGATAGCTAGTGGGAAGCCACTGCATAGCACAGGGAGATCAGCTCGGTGTTTTGTGACCACCTAAAGGGGTGGGATAAGGAGGGTGGGAGGGAGGGAGATGCATGAGGGAAGAGATATGGAGACATATGTATATGTATAACTGATTCACTTTGTTATAAAGCAGAAACTGTAAAGCAATTATACTCTAATAAAGATGATAAATAAATAAATAAGACGATGGCCCTTTCCCAGGCAGGAGGCAATAATATATTTCACTGGAAGAGGAAAAGTAAAAGCAAAACCCTCTTCTCTAGAAATGATAAAGCTGGTGTTCATTAACATTTGAAGAGACAGTACTTTTTGTATTCCAATAACTCTTTTATTCCTTTGGATGAATTCAACAGACAGATATCTCCTTCCAATTGTGTTCCCTATGAAAATAATATAATTGATTTCAGAGAAGTGTTATTTCCAAATTATTTTCTCATTTGTATATTTTAATTTCTTGCTTAGTTCTGGTCAGAAATCCTATGAGCTGTGCATTTTAATTTATAATTAAATAACCAAGTAATAATAGAACATTACCAATACACTGGTCATAAAAAGCTAGTACTTTAAAAGAAATACATAGGGACAAAGCATAGTGAAGAAAATAGAGAAATACAGGTTAAAGTTGAAAGTTGGTTCTTAATTTGCCATTATTACCGTCTCAATTCAATTCCATAATAATTGCCTAGTTATGTGCTAGGCACTATGGGAAAACTAGTAAATTAATAGACTCAAGAGAACCTCACAAATGTTAAAATGGGGAAAAATTTGCATTATAATTATTTAACAGAAGCATAAGGTAATGTTACTGCCCTCAAAATAGTTTGAAGTACCCCTAGCAGCCAGCCATCTGATTTAGCTTTTTCATAGCATGAGCATCTTTTCTATAGCACCACTGACAAGGGCCATCAAGCACTATTTAAACCATTTCAGATGCTCAGGCATCTCAGATAATCCACATTGATGGGACACATTGAATAAACCGAATACCTTATCCTATGGGAACCCATCAAAAACTTGAACATGGCTTTCATGGCCATCACTTTAACCTTTCAGCTACAGATTCAACATTGTATTAGCAGTGTTCTCCAGAGAAACAGAACCAGTAAAATACACACACACACACACACACACACACCCCGTGGTGGGGGAAGAGAGAGAGAGAGAGAGAGAGAGGTGGGGTGGGGGGAGAGGGAGGGAGGGGGAGGGAGAGAGAGAGAGAAAGAATTGGGTCATGCAGTTGTGGAAACCAGAGAGGCTGCAGTCTGTAAGGCAGGCTGGAAATTCAGGTAAGAGTTGGTGTTGCAGTTTTGAGGTGAATTTCTTCTTCAGGAGACCTCAGTCTTTGCTCTTAAGGCCTTCAACTGATTGGATGAGGCCCACCCATATTCTGGAAGTAATTGACTTTACTCAAGAGTCTGCTGGTTTAAATTTTAATCACATCTAAAAAAATACCTTCACAGCAACATCTAGACTGGTATTTGACCAAATGACTGTCAACTTGGCACCACTGTCCAGCCAAGTTGATGCATAAAATTAACCATCACATCATTTCACCCTTTGGTTTCATTGATATGTCAGTTAGAATTTGAGCCACTGCTAGGGACAAGGACTTCATTCCCTGGTTTTATGTTTCTCTGAGAAGAATTAGAGTCACATTGGCTGGCGGCCTGATTGTTTAATCTAGGAGACGTCACTGAGCGTTCCTGGCTGAGTCCACACAGGGTTGGGAGCAGACCCACCTGCCTGCAGAATGTGACCTTCTCCCCGCCTGTGCTGAGCTTACCTGGCAGGCTCAACCCCTTCCAGGCAGAGGCCTGTGGTTCCGGCAGCTACACTTAGTGTTTGGGTTGAGGGACCGGATTCGCATGTCTGTTTAACCACAGTTCAAGTTCTTTCTGAAAAAGCTGACATTTGGATGTCTATCTATCTGACTTCTTTGTGTTTCTCAGGTGAATCTGAAATCTGAGAAGACAAGGGTGTGATTAATTGTCACCTCTAAATCCTCATCAGCCTCGCCACTGGAAAGGTGCTCTACTTGGTCTATGACCATTTTCATATGGGCTCTCAGATTGGAACCAACCTTTCCCCCTTCATGTAATAGTGCAGATTAAGTGAGGCTGCCCCTCCTTTAATCCATGGCGTTTGGGGGTCACCCCATCGGTGCTGTCTCTTCCAAGCTGTGTGACCTCAATCTCCCTTTTGATCTCAGTCTCCTTGTTCACAAAATAGACTAATGTTACCTACATCATAGAGATGCTGTGGGGTTTAATAAATGAGGTTATGAATTTAAAGCATCTGATGAAAATGCCCCATAGATAGTAGGTGCTCAATACAGTGGCCAATAATAATAATAGGGGCTTGCCTGGTGGCGCAGTGGTTAAGAATCTGCCTGCTAATGCAGGGAACATAGGTTCAAGCCCTGGTCCGGGAAGATCTCACATGCCACAGAGCAACTAAGCCCGTGTGCCACAACTACTGAGCCTGCATGCCACAACTACTAAAGCCCAGACACCTAGAGCCCGTGCTCCACAACCAGAGAAGCCACTGCGATAAGAAGCCTGCGCACCACAACAAAGAGTAGCCCCCGCTCGCTGCAACTAGAGAAAGCCCACGTGCAGCAACGAAGACCCAACCCAGCCAAAAATAAAATAAATTAAATAAGTAAATGTATTTTTAAAAATAATAATAATAAAATTGTGGGCAGCTCCTATCACAGTCTTGGTTCATTTGGGGTCACTTCCAGACAAGTTCTCCTCCCACAATTTGTATTAGTTTAATGAACTGTTAGACCAAAAAGCAGAATTTTACACCTCATCAGTTTCAAAGCTGAATCATTTGGGTGTGTTACCTGTTGAAGGAATCCTTCCCACGTTCAGTAATCTCTGCATCTTACCTCCCACCCTTCCTAATTCTTATAAATCATCACATATTTATTGTCTGATTTAAGTCTGTCCTCTCTAAATTCTTTGGGAACAGTTTTCCACCAGCTATACATACCTAATTATGATCTCCTCCAGGTTTATAGTGTCCCTAATTATCACGAGGAAGATCTTATCAAATTGAGGCTTCAGACGTTTACTGACCCTGTAACCGTAACCAGACTCTGGACTGGGTGCGGGAGTTGCCAAAATGCAAGATCCAGTCTCTGTCTTCAGAAGCTTCCAGACCAGAAGGCAATAGGAACACCAAAAAGCAGGTACAACGCAGAATGGTCTTCCCTGCACGGGGAAGCAAGGAGGGTCAGATGGCACAGACAAGGTCCATCTTGTCCCCCTCTGAGGTTCAGAAGACTTCCCAGAGGACAAGGTGCCTGAGTTTAATGTATAGGAGGAGAAGGATTTAGCCAAGCAGAGAAAGCGAAGAAGCACGTTAACTTCAGAGGAAAGAATCCATCCAAAGGCAGGGCATGGAGAAGAGAGGAGATGGCAAAGGAGGGGAATTATCCAGCTTGTTAGGGCCAGAGCTCAGGGTACCCGTGGGGCAGTGGACCCCAGGGGCCCACATGAAGGGTAGGAATGCCATGCACATACTGCTCTATCACCCCACACACAAAGAAGAGCAATTGAAGGATTTTACACAGGGAAGTAACGTGATCCAAATGGCATTTAGGAAGATTACTATAGCCTTGTATGGGAGGAGAGAAAAGTTTCTTTTCAAGAAGCTTTTCAGTGCCACAGCTGAAGGCAAAGAAATCCAGAAGAAAGTCTGTGGCAGAAAATTTCTTTATTTGAGGGCTAGATTTTAAAGGCCTTATGCTTGGGAGGAGAAGTTACAATGTTCTCACAGTAAAACAAGTAAAGGGAGTCATAGACTTGAGTTGGGTGGGACATCACAAGGCCACCTGGACCACGTCCGTCCCTGCTTTGATGCAGCCATGGTGTTTCAGCTGGCATAATGGTGCCAAGACAGCTGAGGCTTGGGAATCGAAGTGACTGGTCCACGTGATAGAACCTGCAGTCACCGGTGGAAAGCCGAGATGTCGGCTGCTGCTATGCCTGGAGACCTCTGTCCACTGCAGGCCCTTGCCATGACGATATGGCGAGTGGAGAGAACACAGAACGGGAAATTGGCTTCTCCCTTCAGATCTGCCAGGAAGGAACAACTGTACTCAGTTTCTAGATGCACAGTCATGTCAGTGATGATCCTCATGCAGAGAATTTTCCATTTATTCCCCTTTTTGAAAAATAATAGCCAAATGGGGGCACTCCGTCACCTGTGCTCTGGGACAAAAATTTTTGAAGTGCTTTATTTTAAGAAGAGAAGCATTTGCAGAGATTGCTCTTACTACCTTATAGATTTCTAAAGTGCATCAGATCTTCTGAAGTACTCTTGCTAATTCGAGAATGTCAGGAAATACAAAAACACTAATTTCCAGAGACATGAGCCTTGAGCCATTTTCTGGCCCTAGCCTATTATTGATACTTCATAGTGTAAGTCAAAATGGGTCAGATCTTGCCAAGAGAAGAGCAAGGGAAACATTCTTGGAGGGAAGGAGGAAGGGAACACTTTAAGCTAAGAATGAATGTGAAAGACTAAAGCTGCAGAGATGGACTAGGGTGTTCTCTTGTCAAGACAAAAGAAGATGACACCATACGTAAGAGTAGGCAGGTGCTTTGTTTCACTGTTTAATAATAATTACAGCTAATTTTTATATAGCTCTTATCCTGGGCCCAGAACATGCATTAACTCATGGGAGTCTCACAGTAACCCAAGGAGATGGATACTATTATTGCTCCCATTTTACAGGAGAGAAAACCAAGTTGCAAAGAGATTGAGCAATTTGTCCACCCTCACACAAGGAGAAATTAAACCCAGGGAATTTGGCTTTTAACCTGACACTAGGAAGAGTTGCATTTAGCTGTATTTTTTTCTTGTCGATTTTATTAATAGCAGATGCAAACAGGATTTTAAGATCATTTGTTCTGAGTTGAAAACACATGCCTTGGCCTTAATTCACACCTGGGGGAATTTTAATTTCTTGGTTGTGCTTCCCTGAGGCCCATATTATTTTCAAAAGTATAATCGGAAAATATAAAATAATTATGGATACTGGCTTCTAGATTAAATAACTGCTGAACTTGGGCAAACAGATCAAATTAAGCCTGAATCTCTTTCTTATGAAAATTTTCCTTATTTTATATGTAGGAGTTTGTTTTTGTTCTTGTTGAGCTCCGGGACTTAGAAGTAGGCATATTTATTTAGTTTGGCCCAGATCTAGTATGTGTTGCTTGGTCTATTCTTTTTAGTTTATTGTATCTCTTAATCTTCTACACATGCAACCAGGGACCTCAGTGATGAGGGCATTGGAAAAATCTAAACAAACAATAAATTCTGGCTACACGATTCCCTATAAATGGAGTGCTTAATAAAATGAGGCTTGGAAACGTGATGTTAGAATGACCAGATCTATATGAAGTTACCAAATTATAAATTTCCAGTGCTTGCCATAACTGGTAATATTTTTTCTTATAGCCTGAAATATTTGTGATCAGTGTTTTGTACATGATAAAACAAAACAGTTCCTTGTTTTGAGAAGCAAATGTGATTCGGTATTAGGTGGTTCAAATAAACCTAGAAGCCATGATGATTTACTCCTAATTCTGAAGCTTCAGTTACAAGCCCCATCTTCTTGGCTGCCCCATTGGAGTTCAGAAAACTACTCTTTCCTTGGCAATGACTTAACACCCTCACAGAAAGCTTCCCTGAACTTCCACCTGGCACAGGTCCTGGCACACTCAGGTGGCACCTGGTGTCTGTCCTCAGTGGCACGTGGTACTGAGAACAGCACTCCAAATTGCCAAGAGCCTCAATTGGCATAGAGCTTTGCTTTAACTTATTCTGCTCCTGGCTCTTCTCTTTTCCTTGTGTAGTCCAAACAATTTAGCCATTCCACAAGTGTTTATTAAGTACCTACTCTGCTCTAGGGACTGAGGAAAGGATGGTAAGTTAGAAAGACATAGCCACTGTCCTCACAGACCTGATGGTCTAGAAGGGAAGATACAATAATAAAGCATGACGGTAGGAGCACAGTATGCAATAGAAATGCATAGAGAATATAAATATCAGAATAAATACACTAAAATGGTGAAGCAGTTCTCCTTAAGTGGTGGGACTTTAACACTTTCAAATTTAGTACCTTATTTCAAGGTCTTTCCAAGTTTAATTTAATGGGCAAAGATATTTTTATAAAGGGAATTTTAAGAACAAAATATATTTTTAGTCTATTCAGATACTTAAGTTTTAAGATTTTTTTTTACTATTATCAAAAATAAATTTTCATATTTATTCTGTTATGAAGTACCATTTTGCAGACAGTGACTCTACACCCCATTCAACCTAACAAAGCCCTTCCTTCAATTATGCCACCATTGGCTGCCTTAGACAAAAACACTTCCCATTTTAAAAGGTCTTAGGCATGGGCTTCCCTGGTGGCGCAGTGGTTGAGAGTCCGCCTGCCGATGCAGGGGACATGGGTTCGTGCCCATGTCCAGGAAGATCCCACATGCCACAGAGCGGCTGGGCCTGTGAGCCATGGCCCCTGGGCCTGTGCGTCCGGAGCCTGTGCTCTCCAGCGGGAGAGGCCACAACAGTGAGAGGCCCGCGTACCGGAAAAAAAAAAAAAAAAAACAAGGTCTTAGGCAGCCCTCACCACCACATTGCCTCTCCATGAAATCTCATCTACTTCATTCTTCCTCTTCTCAATTTCATGAACAGATGCTGAAGAATATAAACTGTAGTCACATGAAAGTTTAGACTATTCCATGAATTTATCCTCAGGTTCTCTTTCAGAAGCGCTGATGTCAACAAAATAACACATAGATTACATTTGTTTATATAAGCGAAATCAACAAGATCATCAATTATAATAAGATAAAAGACCTTGATTATGTCCAAAGACCAAGATGATTTAGAAGGAAGCCAGCCAACCTGAAGCAGCATCCAGAACCTTTACAGATGCTCTGCTGTCGGTATCTGTTTGATAAGATTGCTTTTTCCAGTTTGAAGGTAGAAGTTTGTGGTCCTCATTTCTTTGTAAAGAGTAAACCAAGAATAATTTCCTCAGGTGGTAAATGCGTTTTGCTAATAATAAAAGTCATAACACAAGTTTGTTAGAAAGAACTTACAGCGCCCAGGAAAAGTTTATTGAAGAAAACAAAACCCCACACAATCCAGCTGAGAGATGCCCACTTTCACCTTTAAATCCCTGTAGAGTTGGTTTTATACTGATTGTAGGGTATATTCTGCCCTTTTCACTTAATATTATGTTGGGAGTATGTCATTACTTTATATATATTTCGTTTCACGGCTTTCTAATACTCTATTGAATGGATATACTACTTACTTAACGATTCTCTTATTTATGTATGTTTAGATGATGCCTATTATTTTGCTATTATAATGAATATTTTGCATTATACACATATCTAAAAGACTCTAATAATTAATAATACAGATCAAATTAAACATTTGAAGACACATAAACATGTTTCTGCAGATTATAAATCATACATTATCCTTGCTTTCCCACCCTCACGGTGCTTTTTAACATGAACAACTAACTTAAAAACATCTACATTTGTTAATGCATCAACCTTTTCATTATCTGTTTTCAAACTTGTTTTAATATCCTGCTTTATTTCAAAAATTCTTTAATGGAACTTGTTGCCTTTTAATGTAATATGTATAGTTATCTTTTCTGAATAATAAATTACCCCAGAACTTAGCCTAAGACAACAAATATTTACAATCTCACACAATTTCTGTGCATCAAATACCCAGGTGCAGCCTAGCTGGGCAATTCTGATTCAGGGTCTCCTATGAGATTCTAGTCAAGCTATTAACCTTCAGCCAAGCTACAGTCATCGCAAGCCCTGAGCGGCTGGAAAATCCACTTCTAAGCTTACTCATATGGTTGTTGGTAGACCATAGTTCCTAACTGGCTGTTGGCTGGAGGTCTCTGTTCCTTACTTTATGGGTTTCTCCATAGAGCTGCACAATACAGCAGCTGCTTTCCCCAGAGTGAAAGATGCAAAAGAGACAGAAAGAGAAAGGATGCCACAAACAGAAGCTACAGTTTTTTTGTAACACGTACCATCACTTTTACCGTATTCTATTGGTCACAAAGACCAACCTTGGTACAGTGTGGGAGAGCACCACACGAGGGTGTGAATACCAAAAGAACAGGCTCACTTGGATTTTATTTTGAAACCATAAAATCTTAGAGACTGACTACAACATACAGTAATCTTTATGAGGACCCAAAATACGTTTGTAATGATCTTCTGTCAAAAAATCCTTCATGAGCTGCTACTTAGAAGACAGTTTACCACTACCTAGTAAGTTTGAATATTCACAGGTCCTACAATCCCAACTCTAGGTTTAACTTCCTAAAGAAAGTCTTTCACTCTTTCACATGTGCACCAGGGCACATATACAAGAATGTTCTATGCAGCAGTGTTTGTAATAGAAATCAATCAATAACAGTCCATATGCCTATCAATAGAAAAAATAATACAATTAATTGTGGGGTGTTGGTATAATAAAATGCTATACAGCAGTGAAACTGATGGAATAAGAACTACCCACATCAGTCCAGTTGTAACCGTTGAATGAAAAGAGCAAGACACAGGTATGATATATTTCATAATAAAGTAAATTTTAAAAGCACATTGTATAGTAAAAACATTACGATGATACTTTCAACAAGAAAACGGTGGTTAACAACTGAAGCACTCACTATGAGACAGGCACTGCGATAAGCATGTCAAGTTGTTTTGTTTTCATTTAATTCTCACAACAGGTAGAAGGTTAAAATTAGTCTTTTTTTCCTCATTTTCCAGATGAGAAAGCTTAAACTTATAGAAATAAAAACATTTTCCCAAGTTCACACAACCAGTATGTCATAGAGCTAGGATTTGAACCCAGACAGAATGATTCTAGAGCCAACTGTCCCAACTGCTAACTTAAAATCTGGGTTTGTTCCTAGATTTAGCTCCATGTGTCAATGACAAAATGAAACAGTAAATTGCTTATGTGTTGAAATGATGTCTGAATGGATACTTAGTCCTTGCACAGGTGAATGGGGCAATTCATCATCTCTCCAAGTTCTCCTGCCTCTCTGCACTGTGCCCTGACGATGAAATAGACCTTGCCTTTCTACTAGGATTCCAGGCGACTCTCCTGTAAACACCAACCGGATAACAGGGCATATTTATTGAGCATTTACTGTAAGTCAGGCATTCATCTAAGTGTTTAGATGCACTAACTCATTGGATGCTCAAAATACCCTCTGTGGTAGATGTTACTATGATGCCCATTTTACAGGTAAGAGAACAGGCTTTGAGAAAACTGTTCCCAACAATTACACAGCTTGTAGGTGGCAGTGCCAGGACTTAAACCCAGGCATGGCATTCTAGCTTCCAAGCCTATGGTTGTAACCACTCATATACTGCCTCCCATGAAGTATTATGCTTAGAGTAAAGGCACATAAGGAAAAAACTGGCTCTTTTTCTAATGAATTATATGAAATATAGAGACCTCACTGATATTCTAAAGAATTTCCATTATCAGATTTTCCTAAGGTGTCAAAAAAATGTAACATTTAACATGTGTACTAGGAAAAAACATGATGGCTTCATCTTGGAGACAGTAAGAACAATACAGTTGTGTTTGAGATTTTTTTAAAATTGAAGTATAGTTGATTTACAATATTGTATTAGTTTCAGATTTACCGCAAAGTGATTCAGTTTTATATATATATATATATATATATATATATATATATATATATATATATAAACTTTTTCAGATTCTTTCCCCTTATAGGTTATTATAAGATATTGAATATAGTTCCCTGTGCTATACAGTAGGTCCTTGTGGTTTATCTATTTTATATATCAGAGTGTGAATCTGTAATCCCAAACTCCAAAATGCTCTTGAGTTTTTAATTTAATTTTGTTACAAGTTCACTGTCTTTCTCATCTCAAGCTAACAAGATTTAATTCAACTAGTTAACACATTACAGGCATTTGATACACATTTATTTGCTTCAAGTCATTTTTTAGGGTGAGGAATGACATTTTATATATTAATCAATATTTGGGGGCTCCCACTATATATGAGGCTCTAGAACAAAACATATCAAGTTGGAAAACACACAGTCTCTGCCCACAGGAGTCCCCAGCCTCCTGGGTTATAGTGCATATAATGACAATGCATAAATTACCTTTCAACGTGTTAGGTTCTAAAACAGAGGAATACACTCTACAAGTGACTGACTCAATTTATGCTGCCCTAAAAAATAGGTGATTTTGAACTGAGCCATACAAGATAAGTGCCCATCACTGGGCAGAAACGGAAAGGAAGGGCATTTCTGGTAGAGGGCACAGCACGGTCAAAAGTGTGGAGGCACAAAAGCATACCACATGCATAATTTTTTGCTGCCAGAGTGCAAATTGCTTAGGGGGACATGGTGGAAAATGACCCTGGAAAGGTCAGTGGCAGGAGATTATGAAGGCCTTTGCCTGACTCCATAGTTAAGCTTGAGGGCAACAGGGAAGCAAATAGTTTTTAAACAGGAGGGTATCATGGCTATTATTTTATAATGATAACTCTGGTGAAGCGAGTCTGAAGGCTATTTTAACAATTCAGTCAAACAATACCAGGAGACTGAACCTTATGAAACAAGTAGTATTTCAGACCCCATTTTACAGATGAGAAAATCAAGGCACAGAGGAATATAACACCTTGTCCAATGCCGCACGGCTGGTCAATAGGGGAGCCAGGTAGTGGGACAGTAAGGTCTCCTGCACGTGTCACCGCTCTGCCGGGTCGGCTGATGATCATGGCAGGTGAGAAGGGAGAGAGCCGAGACAGCTAGAGCCTTGAGCTTGAACTACAGAGCAGAGTGGATGGTGCTCACAGAGAATACTACGTGGATCACAGAGAAGAAGCAGGTTGGGGGAGGAATCGATGAATTCCATCTTAGACACGAGTGCAGGAGGTCTGTGAGAGCCAGGCCGTGACACCAGAGGGCTGTTGAAAATGCCAGGACTAAGCTTCAGGAGAGGTGTGGGCAGAGAAAGTCAACCCAGACATGGAATACCCTGCCCAGTAGACTCCGTTCCACCCAAGACCCACATCCTGAAGACGCAGAACCTGAGGCCCTGGGAGACAGTTCAGAAGAGAGAGCTCTAGAGCCAGACTCACGTTCAAATGCTAAGCTTAAATGTACGTTCTGGGAGACGTTTCTTCACTTTTCCAACCAGAGTTTTTCATTCATTAATGGAGACTATAATACTTCATTTGTCACATTGTTATAAGGATTAAAATTAATATGCATATAAAGCACCTGGCACATTGCTTTCCAAAAGTAAGTGCTCAGTAAATGGTGATCATTATTATTATCATTTCTATTTGTCGAAGGTGAGGCTAGAATGTAGAAAACAGTCTGGGCAGCCGGCCCCGTTACTCTCTTGGCAGTTTTTCCCATAAAATTCTCTTACCTACATGGAATTGTCACTAATATCTCAACTCAAGAAAAGAAGGTCCTTTTGAGGAATATGAGTTCTCTATTTGCCAAAAGAATAACCTAGAGAAATGAGATAAAAATTGTATACATGCACATGATAAAATGTAAAACATGGATTGAAAACAAAGCAAGTGCCACATTTCCCAGATTCTTAAGTGACTGAGGCAAATTCATGGGGTGGCTCATGGCCTCTAAAGCAGAGTCAGGGCAGATGAATGGAAGAAAGTACGCTTTCAGCCATGGTCACCGGGCTCAAAATTTTCCATTGCGACAATATCTATGTCCACAAGGCGCACATCTCCCAAGAAGGGTGGTATTTCAGGAGTCACAGAAAATTTTGAGATATGAAAACCCAAAAGAAAAGACTTGAACTTGGAAATCAAGCAGAAGCTTTAAAGACCAAAGGCTACGTAAGCATTTATGTATCACTTTGTCATTCCCAGCTCCTTCAGCCGCGTTTTATTTTGGGATTCAATGTGGTGACTAACAACATGGTTTAGGCAAAGACCTCAGGTTTGAAAAATTCCAGAAGAATAGAATTTCTGGGAAAATGTCTCTAATTCACATTACACACACCCCACATACACAAAGTTCAAAACACAAGCCAATACACTTAAGAAGGAAAAAGGACATTGGAAATAAATGAAATTTATTGTTTAATTTGATTGCCTCTAAGATAATATGTTCAGTAAGGATGTGAGTATAAGCAATGTGGAAAAAGTAAAAAATTGAAAAAAAAAAAATGAAGAGGAAGCAGTGCCAACCTCATCTTTTAGAGATAAGGAGAGATGTTTCGAGATAAAAATCTTTTTCCCTCCCCATTAAAGATTCCTGGCCTTTTCACTTCTCTTTTCTGAACATTGCTGCAGAGCATCAGATTCTGCTGATTCTCTCTCCTTCCATGTTCCCGCCCCAGCCCGTGCTTATCTGAATATATAAGCCTGCCCTTTGCTCAGATTTATGGGTCAAGCCCGAGCTGTGTGTATTTACAGTATTCTGACCTGAAGACCCCAGGCCGAAGGAGAAGAGGAGGAAACTGAGCCCATTCCATAAACAGAGACAGATATGAGGGGGAGGTAGAAGGCCTTGCTAGCACTTAACATTTTTAACTATTTGGCCAAGCTTAAGAATTAGTGATTAGATTAGAGCAAAAGAAAAATGAGGGATAAGAGTGCAGACTTGGGGGGAGTAAACTGTGTATTTTTGCTCTAGTCACTTGGAGGGTCTAGGTTGCCAGATGGGAGTGGGGTTAAATTTAATGTGAAAGGTCCAAAAGAATATTGGTAACTCGGATACAGAGGGAGCTCTGGGAAGGCAGAGGGTGTACAAAGAGGAGGATATAAACAACATCTAATAAAATGGAAAATTTCTCCAACCACAAGTTGAATGTCTTGTGTGAAGCAAGACTTCTTGAGTTTTTTAAACTGTAATGGGTTATAGAAGAAAAATCTCCTGCTCCATGTTTAAATGAGAACACATTGCCATAGATTACCAAAACCTAATCAATTTTGAGTTGAAATATTTTTCTCAGGGTCTGGTGGCCACTTGAAAGCAATTCCACTTTCAAACAGGGCTGCTTGGTAAAGGGACCACCCCTATGCAGAGCTCTGGTACACGTACCAGTTCAAATGGGAAAGAAAGAGCAGCTGAATCTTAAGCAGCTTGGCATCCAAAAACTGAACCCCTCTTCCCCAGGGCCACATCTTCACCCATGAGTAAAATGTGAAAGCACAACTTCTGTTTGGGCTATCCTCAAATAATCTACTTGCTGGAAAAACTTGAATTCATGTGGAAAAACTGACCTGCCGACTGACTAAATTAGAAATAATCCGGCATCATAAGTAAAGCCTACAATATTCACTGGAGATCTCAAAAGCAAAGCAACTGGGACAACAGAGTAAGTGAGTCATCCACAAATCAATTTACATTGCAACAGAGCAAAGAGCTGTGATGTGAGATTTAACCCCTGATTGGAGAATTTGTGAAATGCCATGGAATTGTTTCTTTCTGCTCATCTTAATATAAAGCAATCTGGTTCCCATGATGTTCCCTGTTAAAGCATCTGCTAGGGGATTCCCTTGGTGGCGCAGTGGTTGAGAATCCGCCTGCCGGTGCAGGGGACACGGGTTCGTGCCCCGGTCCGGGAGGATCCCACATGCCGCGGAGCGGCTGGGCCCGTGAGCCATGGCCGCTGAGCATGCGCGTCCGGAGCCTGTGCTCCGCAACGCGAGAGGCCACGACAGTGAGACGCCCGCGTACCGCAAAAAAAAAAAAAAAAAAAAAAAAAAAAAAAAAAAAAGCATCTGCTAGAATGATATTGTTTGATTGGAATTTTTTTGTTTTCTAAGGTATGTTCTGGGTACTGAAGAGTATCATTATTATTCTAAATGGGTTTCTGTGACTTGGATTGAATTATCACTAACAATTTCATGAGAACATGTGTGTGCTCAGCACTGTGTGTGGCACTTCATAAATGTTAACTTGTTTATTAGTATTATATTATTATTAAACTCTTCAGTAGGAAATCAAAAGTAAAATTGATTCTACAACTGAACTTTGAAAACTGTATAATGCAAAAATGCGCTGAAATGCATTTTCTTTTCCATTTATATGTGGCATTTTCTGTTCAAAATTAAACATAAAATTCAAAGCTATGGCGCTAAAGAAGGCATTTGAATTATTCCATCAGTGCAAACTGAGTACACAGCAGTGAAAACTTGGGCTAAAGGTGCTGAATGGGAAACAGCTACCCTAACCAGGTTGCATTTCTAAAGTCAAATGAAATGCATGATATTCCAGAACACTAACTTTTCCTTGTTATCATTTTTTAACTTTCCTCTAAAATAACAAAACTTCTGCTTTGTCAATAACATATGCTCAAAACAGATGCAAGTGCATGATGAGGATTTCAGAGGAATTTGGGGACTATTACATCGCAGCTAAAATGCCTTCCTGTGTCATTTCTGTGAAATCATTTTGTTCTCTAATATGGTGTGGACCATAGCAACAGTTCAGATGTAACCATCTAGGAGCAGAGGCCTAGCTCAGTGTGCCAGAAGAAAAAAAAAAAAAACCACGCACCACAAAGAGCATTGAGATGAATGGCTCTATTTTATGAGCCATAAAAGTTTTATTCATCTTGACACTGAAACAGGTTTAGGCAGTGAGTTGACACGCCTTAAATAAATAAGTGGAATTAATTCCCCAGCCCCTGAAACAATAGCAGCATGCACGTAGCACGGAGAAATGCCCCATTGTTTCCTGTGGCTGCCTGATATTGATATTATTTGTGTTTTTCTGTGCTGCTGCCTCAGGGGCCTGGTTGATCCACTTCAGATTCATCCCCTGTTTTATTAGAGGTTGAAAAAGGTTCAAGACCTGTTTGCACCACAGCTCCCACCGACAGCTAAGGAACCAGTTTGGCGTCTGGTTTGTCTGTTGTTTTACTGCTGACCTTCCAATCAACTTTAACCCCTGACCTCCGGAGGCATCTATCATGACAAGAGGCTGTTTAACACAAATGGTGCCCATTTATAGGGGAAGAGACTCAGAAGATTTCCTTTTTATGAAGAATTTAGTTTTTCACCCCTCTTTTCTCAGTCACCACAGGTGAAATCCCTCTTAGCAGCTGGCTTATGAAATAATGGGAAGGGAGGCCTTAATGAGCAGAAAGCACCCTCAGCTGGAGATAAATATATGCAAATGAGATGCACAAACAAAAGAGCCTGGACAGAGAAATATCTGCAATTCCAGCAAAATGCTGCCTGCAGCTCGAAGATGAACAGCTTTGATAAAATGGTAACAAAAAGCACCTTTTTATTCTCCAGCGTGTTTTACATTGCAATAGGCCATTGTCATTGCGAGCCAGTGGAGCATGCAGGAGTTTTCTGCACTGTTTCAGAAAACTGTTTAAACATTTGTTTTAAGGCATTCATGAAATATAATCAATGGACTGCTTCTGTGTTGTCCTTGTGATTTTTTTTTTCCTGAATATGTTTTAGACGTGACTGTAGTTCTTTTACCTGTTGGTCTTTTCATAGTTTCATACTGCTGTCTCGCTGAGCTATTTCACGTTTTGGTGACTGTTTCTTCCACGGGCCAGAATGATTTTTTTCTTTTTAATTTCAATGAAAAGAGACGTCAAGTTAATAACTAGTAAGAATTGGCTTTGAGGAAGGGTTTGAGCCATCACAGAGTATCACCCAAACAACTAGTTTTAATGATGGCAATCAAGTGTGTAGAGCTAATTCAAAGACAGGCATGTAACATGCTGATTTTAATAAGCGTTAAAAAGACAATCTCTAACTTTTAAAAGTCTCTTTTTAATTTAATCGTCCTAGGTTAGCTCGCTGCCAAAACAAACAAAACCATTAAAATACGTTTTCAATATGTATCCGCAGTGTTATTTGATGTTTTAAGTTAGCATTGTGTTGGGAAAATATTGATTTGATGAGCTTTAAAAATGGAAAAGCTAAAATCATTAACCTATTTGTGGGGGGACAATTTTTTTTTCTCTAAAAAGGAATTAAGCCCCAACCCCAATCTCTTGCCGGAAGACAGGCTGGACCCAGGACAGAGAAATTGCTGCATTTGAGCATATGTATGATGTTTAGGTTAAAAATCAAGGCAGTTAAGGTGAGAGATGAAACACTAGACGCTTCCCATGTGTCAAAATACCATCGCTCTAAAAGCTCAGCAATATTTGGTTCTTTCATTTATAATCCAATCCTAGCATTCTGAGTAAAGATGTACAAGGATCTTTACATTTGCTTTACCTAAATTATTTCATCTTGGTAGCCTGGATTGGAGCGGAGACATTTCTTCTGAGCACTGTGTAGCTTTCACATGTTATGTGCATTTCATCAGACAAATGTCAAATTTGCTAATAACAAGAAAATCTCCTCATTTTTAATCATGCTACTCCTGTTGCATGGGTAGGGGTGATAGGGGGTGGGGAAGAGGAAGTGGAGGAGGGAATATAAAAGCATTGAGCAGTCTGACCAAAGAACAGAAGGAGAAAATGCTTCTTTGGGTTTTAAAATGACACATGCTTGGTTATCTCCATGTCTGCATCAGTGCATCATTAAATTCAGAAATTCAGGAGTTAACAGAAACTTGGTTCTATTAGGGATGCTTTTGCCAGCCCAGGTCTGAAGCAGCATAATTATGCTCAACTGCTGTTGTTTGGAAAGGGCAAACAGCATCTTAGGCACAGAACAATGAAATTACAGCTGAGATTTAGGTTAGCAAAAGACGTCTTCTCTAGGCTTTTATGATTCATTATTTCCCATTAAATACAGTATTAGAAGTGTACACTAGATAGCTCATGGTTGCTGCTCTCGGAGCACATTATCTATATTACACAGGTCTGGGGAGCAGAATTAGAAAACTTTGGGGGAATGAGCAATATGTGTTTGCTGATAGAAGTACCATATGGCTCATCTTCTTCAATAGCTTTCATTGCGACTCTGATGCTGGAGAAATTAAAGTTTTATTTGATGTGGCACAGCTTAATGAACTGTCTTCTGTTAGGAAAATTGAATATGTTTCCTGTTATTTGAGCACAGAGCCTCCGTGGTTTGGCTGATGAGGGATGCATTATGTATTGTTTATTTAGCATTTGGAAAACAAAAGCAAGATATTGAAGCTAAAATTGATTACTGCTGGATTGCATTATATAATCAAGTTTTCTCCCTTTAAATTTCCCTTTACAATCCTTTGGTAATGTTTTAATATGAGATTGTTCCAGGTTTTTGTCTTTCCAAAGTACACAGAGCTTGTTTTTTTTAATCGAGATACCTTTATTTGTAAACAAGCCACACGAAATGCTAAACCTAGTATTGCTATATTTATAAAGTTCGAAGAATGATATTTGGGAGGGATGAAAATAATTCAATCTGTGTGTCTCTAATGGCAAAACTTCCAAGTGAGCCCCCAATCGACTTTGAGAGAATCTAACATTTGCTAGCTGAAAGGGGAATGTCATTTTCTTTTGTTTGAAATAGACCACTTAAGAACATGGCCTTACGAGAAGGAAGGAATTTTTGATATTAGGAAATACAAACCTCAAAATACCAAATTTTAGATTTTTGAGTTAGTTGTCAGTGAATGAAAAGCTGGACTCAACCTGTGAATTTAAAAAAAAAAAAATGAAGTGTATATTCCATGAATTTAATTTTTTACTGAACAAATATGTTTAAAGAAAACATATAACCAAAAATATATTTACATGATGAGAAAACTGGGATGTCATCCACGTGAATGTTCTCCACTCCCTGAAGAATCTGCAAAGAGATACATTGAGCATTTTGTTCAATTTCCCCCTTTTTGTTCTGGATCTGATCATGTTTTAGACATAATAAAATGTGAATGATCTCTAAAAAGACTGAATGTAAGATCATCTAATCGCTGTGTTTCTTTCATTTTCCAGTGAGAAATATTCCTCGCATGGGCTGATGACTCAGACACACAGACCTGCAACAAGCAACTAGGATAAAAAATAGTTAAAATGAATCAACATTTATCTGGAATATACAGTCTTGACCTAAAAAAAAGTCATCTATCTTCCGTGTCCTGTGATGTTTTGAGGATTCTGGCAAATATGTCAGTTAAACAAACTTCTCTCATAATCTAAATACTGTCTGTTCAAGAGAGGCTTCCAATGTTTATAGCCCATAAGTAAAGGAAAAAAAAAAAAAACCTGGTATTTAACCAAGAATAGTGCTCTTGAAAATGTCTCTGGACAAAGTGTTTAAGCAAAACTTTGGCCCCGATATTTTCAATTCCTTATTCGTCTCCTGATTTTTTTTTTCAATGAGGTATTTTGGTATGCCATCATTTAACTCCTTTTCTTGAAATTAACGAATTCATTTCAAAAAATTAACGCCTGACTAGTGACCTGGTCATACAAACTTCCTTAAGGAACAGTTGAGAAGAAAACGTCACATTTTTATGAACCCCATCTCCTGCCAGCGGCCTCGGAGGAGGAACACCATTATGCATTGTTATCAGCGTGGTGTAATTTGACTGTTGACAAAGTATCCGTGGCAGTGAGAATGAGCGCAGTTAGAAGTGTGGCGGATTGTAATCAAGAAGATGCTTAGCTGTGCAACACTGCATCTTGAGCAGATTTGAATCAACATTGCCTTAAGGGGACACACACACATACCAAAAGGAAAAAAAATCCATTAATTTTTAGAGGGAAAATTAGAGTGGCACTTAATGAAGTGAAATTTGACATGCGTTAATTGCTCTGCAGCTCCCCTAATTAGAGATTTTCAAATTCTTTTATTGCTGTCACTATGATGGCACATTGTCTTGCCGGACAAATAGTGAAATTGTAAATTCATTTGATCAGGAAGTTTTACGGAGGAAGATTGGACTGTATCCTCGAGCCCACTTCCAAAATGTGGACAGATGGAGAGCAAAGAGGAGTTCTCAGCTTTACCTTCAGCACAGATAAAAATAGGCTTATTAAAATAGTTTCAGTATGAGACTTAATGTAAAGGAAGCAGGTGCTGATGCGATTTCCTTAAACTGATGGAAATGTTCCTCTGGTACTCATGCCTGTGTTTCCGATGAAATATTTCAGGTAGAAAAAAAAGCTAGCGAGATGCTACATTATATACACATTCTCATATTTCTACTTATCGTCTTCAGGAATTAGAGACAGGAGGGTTTTGAAAGGCCGTGTCATGTTTTTCCCAGGTCTGAAGTCTAAGGCAAACAGTACTTTTGATCCCCTTCTTAATCTTAAAGTAATTATACTGCTGTTTGGCCCTCAGCATGGCACCAAATATGATACCATAATAATTTTGGTTTCCCTTTTTCAACCCATCTTGTCTAGCCCTTGAACCTCTCTTAATTCATTAACATATTGAATTTTTTCAATTTTCCATTTTCTTGCAGTAACAATATTAATGCCAGGGCGAAAGCTTGATTGGAGCTAAATTACTTGTTACCTGCTGGCATTTATTTATATGGCATGGAATTATAAAGCTTTGCTATTGTCATGCCTTGGGCGAATTGTTTATGACACCAGTAATAGGAGTAATTGTTATTGTTGAAATTACCTGTCAGCTACCCATAGCAGTGGCCCTTGTCCCACTGACAAATAGTGACAAGGGAGAGGTATCCTCCATGCGTCCCCCTGATGGCTTCTCCTCTGATAATAAGAAGTGCAGGGCCTCTGATAATTTGCCTGTCACTGTTGAGTGCAGCTCAGAGAGAGTTGGCCAAATTGTTGTCATTCACTTTGACAAAGACAGCAAAATGCTCCCATGCAGGAGGAGGATTATCAAAATAAATGAAATCGCTTACACCCCCCTTTGTTTGTTTGGCTCAAGAATTGCCTGGCTTTGTATGAGGTTCTGAAATTAGGGTCCATTTCTTCTGGGTATCATGCTGTTCATACTAAGATGAGGATCCCAGCAAGAGAGGCATTTTATAAGACTCACTGTTTTGCAATTTACATAGGTTATGAAAAAATTATATTCAGATATAAAGAGAGTCAATAAAATTGTAACAAGAAGTCTAAACATGTGGTTGAATACCTTAGTTTAAAGCATGTGTAAAATTCACATCTTTTTCTCTCCTGCCTTCCTTTTATCCCCCTTTTTTTCTTTTTTGACCCACGCAGGCATTCAAATTCAATAGGTGTTCAAAAGCACACATTTCCAGGTTGCAATCAAGTTTTCTTTAAAAGTGTGGAAATTTGCATCTCTGACTCTTAAAGACTTAAACGATTACCCAGTCAAATTTAGGATTATTATTTCAAATGGCTGTTTCTTTTCCATAAATTATCTTTTATTTATATAATATCTTCATGTGTAAAGAGAGAAATGAAACGTACTTCCAGGTATGCAGCATCAATTTTCACAGGCTAACAGAGGAAGCAAAATGACTCTGTTATTGCCAGAGCTCAAATATAAATATTTGCATTTTAAAACCCCTTGGTTGCAGCCTGTGAACCTGTCATAGAAGAGAGAAGGGGACAGGAGAGTGAGGGATGTGTCCGGGGGTCTCCCCATCTGAAAGAAATGGGCTTTAAAGTAATCAAACCTTTGCTCTTGTAAAAGCCAAAATCATTCTCACCATTTCACCAAAGGCATCATTTCACGCTAGGAAGATTCTTATTTTTAAGGGGCCTGTGAGGTTATTGCTCGTAGGTCTTCTTGACAAATCCTTGCCATTATGAGAAGTTGCAAAGAAAAGAAAAAAAAATAACTAGGATAAATGTAAAATATTGGTTCCTTATAGGGTAGTAATCAGCTGTTTATTGGTCTCTATCAGACACGTAATGACCAAGCCCAGAGTTAATTGCCGGCAACATCGCCCTGGGCCCTTCCCTCCTAACACTGGCCATTATCTGATTAAAGAACCTCCAAAGAAGTCACTATTGCATAATTTTATGGGTCTTAACAGTGCAAGTTGGCTGGCAGGAAAACTACCTAGGAGGGTTGATAAAGCAATAGTGAAACGATTTTATTTACTCCACTTATACCTTGCTCTCTGAAAGGGTCTCTGAGTATCTCCCACGCTGGTGGCGGCAGAAGACACCTAAAATTGGTTCAAATAGGAATTGTGTGAGAGGTAGGGGAGGCACCGGGGGAGACAAGAAAAGTAAAATTATCTATCTCTTAAAGCTTTTCATGAGCTGCACAATTTGAAGTAATTAACAACATCGTTACAGGCATCTAGACCTTGTCTTTGGTGTTTGGTATTTCAAGCAGGTAAGTTTCTAGCAATGCTAATATCATACATGCGATAATATGATGATGTGAATAAAGTGTTTCTAATTCTTAAAAATAGTGTAGTCTTCTAAAGGCAACCACTCGCTGGTTAACAGTGTTGAATGTCCCTGATTAACAAGTGGAAGGCAGCGACATAATTAAGAGGTTATCTGTAGTCATAAAAATGCTCAAACCTGTCTTAGAATGTGATCCCTTTAACAGATAATTTTTAAGAATGTAGCATGTCCTCGCTTTCTCTGTCGAGACACACGTTAGTGATCCCAGGAGGGAAAATAAACATACGTTTTTAAATGAAGATATTTTAAATGTACCCCATATTTCAGTGTGTGGCTGTAACCTGGTCTTTTTTATGTTCTTCCTATAAAACCTAAATTAAGCCTCTTAGGAGTGGTTTTGCTGTAGGTTTCATCTAAAAACACAATACATTTTAAATGATTCCAGTACTTGAGCGCACTTTAACATGTAATCACTAATGTGCATTCTCTCCCCTCCTCTTCCAAGCATCAGCTCTTCTAAAGGGATGAGCCTTCTTTAAAATTTAGCTTCATTTGAAATAGAAACTTTTAACAAATAGTAATTGCTCCTGTAGCTCTATTGATGAAATGACTAGCAGCAAATCTTTTCTCCTCTCTCTCTCTCTCTCTCCTGTAACATTTTGAAACACCCATCAGTGTCAAAGGAAACTGCACACATCTCCTTTGCTGCTCTAAATAAGGCTCAGCAATGTTAAGAAAAATGTCAGCAAAAGCTCAGTGGATTAAAGTAACATTCTGCACCATGTCACAGAGAATGGCAGGGCAGACTGGTCTGCATAATTCTGAAAGATATTTTGTGTAAAATGCTTCCTCTATAAACGAAATGAAATATTATTTGTAAAGATTTAAGATTGTATTTGATCACCTACAACATTCAGTTCTTTTTCTAAATCTCATTATTCCTTAATATGCCTTTGGTGTGTATTTTTAAAATTAGAACAATAATACACTCTTTGTAGAATGTTTCTCCACCCGTGTGCAGCGTTAAAATACATTGTGGACTCGTCAATGCATTTTTCTTTTCTTTCTAAAATTCCTAGGATGTTCATTCAGTGAAAGTAGTAAAAACTCTGGCTCTTACACATGTAAATTCATTGAACTAATCAGTCCTTTTCCCCCCCTAAATAAAATTTGTATATGGCTTTGGAGATTTTCAGCACAGTTCATTTAGTGATATTAAAAAAAAATAAAGCATTTACTTTTCATTCATGTATTGAAAATAAATGAATGGGTTGAGGATTTTAGTTTGTTTTATTCTATTTTTCTAAAGAATAGTCAGTTATTGAAAAAAACGAGTACAATGGTAGTAAAACATCCCACAGTATCATAAGTATGTAATTAAAACTTAGCAGTTAAAAAAAGAAAACATCTTACAAATTCAATATTAGATACCAATAGACATGACAAGATTAGTTTCACAAAAACAAGGTAAATCTCCACTGATTTTAAACAAACTTTTTCAAAACAGGTTAAAAATGAATTTAGACAAATTTGTCTCTTAACCTTTAAAGATTTCCTGCCCGTTTCTGTATGTCTTTTATTACATTAATTTTTTATTTAAATTACACCATTAACTGGATATGAATTTATCAAGAATACATGTATTGATTTATAAAACAGTACCATTAATTATTATAATAGCTAGATGTAGCTGATATTACAAAGCCATTTAAAGGTTTTTAATATAACTCGGACATACATAGATAGATAGGCATTATGGACAAGACTACAATTCAAACTGGCTACCAGCAGTTAATGAAATCCTTGATTTATATTCTAGTTTAGAGATTGATTATATTGTTGCTTTGTAAAACTATTTATATTATGCCATTTTTCAAAGGATGTCTCAATAAAAAAGCTAAATAAAATATTCAGTCAATTCCCAAAGCAGATTTTGTTTTCTATATTTTAAATGCTAGTGAAAATAATTGATTGTGTGTGTTCCAAGCTTTGTCATTTCCATTCCAGAGGTGGCTTTCCTGATGGGAGACTCATTTGCAATGCACACTTTCACACACTCTTGGATCCTTGCAGAAACAAACCCCTTCTCTTTATTTCATTAGCCGCCCCCCCAAACAACAAGCCCATGTATATTTCACAAAACCCATGCATCAGGACACATAAGTCTTTTTGGCATCTTTTATGTTATGCATTTTTTTTTCTTAAGGTTGTGGAAAACTGGGACTTACCCCAAAGCCGCAAAACAGGCAATCACGAAGGAGTATTTGGGTAAGAATGCAATCTGAAGAGAGAAAAAAAAAAAAAAAATGAGGAAGAATATAAGCAAATAACAGTTACACTTTCAAATTGCTTTTCAAATGTTAATTAGCCAACGAATAGGTTGAAAGTTAAATTCTTTTCACATTGTACTTGGTTTGGGTCTCCTAGTCTCTTTATTTATATCACTTTTCCTTGCCTGGCAACATATGTTACCGATTTATTATAGTATTTTTACTGTTAGCAGACAAATCTAAAGGCTAGCTGAGAGGGCTAGCTTCATCTGATGACTTTAACAACAACTGCAGGGCATCCTTGAGGGTGAGCCAATAGGCTCTTTTGAAGCTATAATACTATTAACCATTTTGATGCTGAAATATTTCTTACAGCTAAAGTTGGTTCTGTCTTTGTAGGCACTCTGGGTTTTACATACACGAAAGGTAAATGTAAATGATTTGTTTTGCAAATATTTCAATAGCCTTCTAGGCACTTTCCTCCATGTGTCTTAAGTTCCCTAAAAGCCATATGAATGCTGTGACTTCTTTATTTCCCCCTTTCTTTTACAGGACACTGAAATCTGGGCACAAAATGATAAGTAAACAGCTATCAAGCATCAAGTTAAATTGTCACTTCACCCTCCCCCATGCCATTAATTTTCTGCTATGCTATTAAAAGAAACAAACATTCTTTGGAGTTTCAATGATCGCATCTTTCTGACACATGTACAGCCCAGAAAAGTAAACTTCAAATGAGATTCTTTTTTGGCTAAGAACCTGCAATTCCTTTCCAAATTAGAGATGTCATATATTATGGTCATTTTAATGGATATGTAATAGTAGCCAAAAGTTTATGCCTTTTAATATGCATACAAGAAAACGTCTGTTTCAGAGCTGTATTTGTTGACTAAAAGTATTCACTTTAAAGTTGCCAAATAATAAACTTCCGCTTTTGATCATCTGTAATTTACTTCACTCCAAATTGTCTAGTCATTTTAACTTAAAATTTTTATAAACGGTCTCCTTTTCCACTCAAATATCTCATGTGGAGTTCACTTACAATTTCAGGTAATTACATTTTACAGAAATTCTCTTGCACATGCATGACTTGAAAATTTTGAAATTAAATCTTAAATATTGGAAGCCAATATTTCTTATCTGCAAGGTCTGGCTCAGTAACTAAAATTTAACATCATCTTGATATTAGAATTCAACCAATAAAACCGAGATATGCATGGCAGCAGTTAGGGGTCTGGCTGTGAAAAAGTGAATTTTGCGGTCCTGGAATGCTCTCTGTACCCCTGGGATCCAGAAAGCGCTAAGACATACTGTCTGTATAAACATATCTAGTATAAGAGATTCTGCCTGCAAATCGTAGCAATGACTCTGCTCTCCAACATATTTAAGAATACACAATCATACCTGGTTTTAAGACAAAATTGCAAAATTGCCTCCAGAACAAGAGGTGAAATAACCACCATCTATCTAACCATTCATCTGATTCTAATATTTTTATTGAATAAAAATATTTTTATTTATTTCATCACTTGTACTTCGATATACTTTCCAAATTTTATTTTAGTATTAACTATAATGACCTCATCAAAATAAGAAGAAAAATTTCTATTTTTACATATATAGTTATACAGTTTATCCTAGTCTAATTTAGGATAATGTCTAAGTGGCCTTATTATTTATATCTATTATCAGATATTTACTGTATTTATTTCTTTGTCCCCAAGAGGCATCTTATGGTGACGGTGGGTAATTTTAGGTCAGAAGCAATTATGATCAAAAGGATTTCAGCTTCAGAGAATGAGGCTAACTTTCCAAAGGCATAAATGCACAGCAACTCCAAAAAATGACCATATATGTCAATGGGGTTATGAATACCCAGGCAACTCACTTGCTAGTCCTGTAATTCCATGAATAAACCATCCCATAAATGTGCCTATTAGGACACATTCATTTTTAAATATTAATTTTCTTAGAAAAATGAAGGGAGACAATGCTGTTGGTGGCCCTAGAGTTTTCTTCTTCTAAAAAAATTATATTCTTGAACCAAAACTGAATCTCCAGCAGAGTTTTATCCCATATTTGGAAGCATACCAGCTGTGTACATGGGGCTCCAGGCTCCATGTTGTTTGTTGCTGAACTTGACGCTCGTCTAGACCAGGCCCTCTACTCTGTGACACAGTGCCTTTATAGATGGGATGGGATGGACTGTCCCTTAGTCTATCCCCATCCACCCATACCTACCACATTCTTTCACTCTCGTCCACGCCAAAGCAGGTGCCTTTGAAAGGCCTGAATGTAAGATACAGTTTCCTCTGGTTTCCCAGCTCAGGTTCTGTCATTACCTTTCTCTAATATATCTAAGCAGCCCCTTCCAGCGACTGGTCCGAGCCTAAGCTGGGATCCCCTCTTTCCTGTTGTTCCCTCACCTCTACCCCGACCTCCAAGGGCCACCCCCCTGCTTTCTGTTTTGTCCATCACCTCAGTTTCTTTTCCCCTGTTTCTGACCTGCACTTTTTCTGGATCAGACGCAGGCAGGTTGAGAGGTAATGAGAACCAGATGGACAGAGTGCAGAAATTGCCCAAATGGGTATGAGAATGTGGGAGCTGTCAGGCACGGAGTGAAGCTGGAATTTTTCAGCAATAAAATGGGATTTATCGCCACTCTACCACAGTCATTGCCGACAACCGTTTACCTTGACAGAAACCCCATTCCAATAGGCCACGCCGATGCAGATTCTTTTTTCCAAAGAGTGATGATTGGTATTTGTTCTAAGGCTCAAATGGCCTGCACTAAAGGTGAAGCATTAGGCCAAAGTCCTGTATTCCCCACTGAGGCAAATGAACCTGCTAAAATAAGTTCCTTCCACAATGGCTGTGTAATTGAAACCAGAAAGTGAGAGAATTTGATAAATTGCTTGACCCTGAAGGAATGTTAAGGTCATAAATTTTCATTGCATTTTTTCCTCTCTCTTTTTTTATTTTTATATATTGATTATATTTAGTATTTGCTTCGAAATTCAACAAGCTTACAGATCATCGGTTGTGGCCCCAGGGGAGAGCACAGTAAATCATCAATTAAGAGGGTAGGGGACATTCTCCCCTCATCTTCCAAAGAGGAATGTCAGCTCCTCAGTATTCCAAGGACAGCCATAGAGGTGTCTTCCATCTCAGAATTATTCCAACTTAGCACGCAATTTGTCCTGGCATGGACAAAGTAAAATCTGCAGGAAAGATTTTTCTCAGAAGGGTGCTGCTACACTTCTATCATTTAAGAATGATGAACTGTTAAGAGGCTGGCAATCCATTTACAGCCATCACACCCACATACCTTTTTCCCTCCTGGAACCTAAAAATAAGAACAATTGGATTTTAGCTAAAAACCATGATCCTCTTTTTTAGAGGATCACGTGGGAGTGTGCCTGTGTGCGTGTGCGTGGAAGCATCGTGCTTCTGAGTGCTGGTTTTGGCAAAGTCCACTTGAGATTTTTCAAACTTACTCTTGTTAAAATCTGGATGATCTTAATGTGGAAATAAAACATAGGTCGTAAAAATAGTCCAAGCCACATGTTACAGAATATAAAATGGACTGAAATACTAAAGTCATCGCATAGCAGCAAATGTCTACACATCTTGCTTTAAGGTTTTACTTGTTTTTCTGAAAAGTGAATGAATGAAGCTTGCCAGCATTTTAATTTAGCTGTATTTTCTACCGATTGTTTATAGTGATACGATATGAAGATATATACTCTCTCAACCTGAAGCACATTAAATAATTTATTGATAGCCAAAACTTCTTGACCTTGAAATTTTTAAAGAACAACCTATCTCCTGGGTATTTATGTGCTTGGCTTGTTCTCACTGTTAAATAAGTAAAATCAGAAGTATTTGATCATTAATGTATAAATTTTATGTTCAGAATATTCAGGATTCAGGAGATCCCAAATGGGATCCAGGGCAGAATTTATGACTAACCATTGGGACAATTTCCCTAATTTAAGAAAGATTGATTCATGCTGATTTATTTTCAATTATTAATTATCAGTTTATTGGTTGAAACCAATACTAGCTCTAGGATGTATAAGAATTAAATAACCACATGCATTTGTTTTCAAAACCATCTAAACTCTATAAGTAAAAGATAATTTATGCTTCATTATGTAAAGTATTATCAGCAAGGGTGAGGCTAAATAATCTCTAGTCCCATATCCTACTTTCTTTTGTTCAAATGTAATATCACCAACGTATATTGAGTACATATTTCTATGTCAAAAAAATTTTTTTTTGTCAAGTAAGGAAAGAAAGAAATTCCAAATCCTTCTTATTCAAAAAGACAAAAGTCAGAGAATTTGTGAGTGATATAAAATAGTATGTAGTACAAGAGCTGTTGAAAAATCTTGGAAACTGCCACCAAAGTACAGGGGAAGGTGAGAATTTTCATGTTATTGCTTAGATGTGTATAAATATTCTAATAAGAATTCAGCAACAATATGTTTTCATCTTATAGTGGGGGGATCATGACGTATGTGTGATCTACTTTTAATCTTGTGGCTTTGTCAGTGTTAAAAATGGAACTTGGGAGGGAGACGCAAGAGGGAAGAGATATGGGGATATATGTATATGTATAGCTGATTCACTTTGTTATAAAGCAGAAACTAACACACCACTGTAAAGCAATTATACTCCTATAAAGATGTGAAAAAGAAAAAAAAGGAACTTCTTCCGCACTTAAAAATTTTGTCACAAGGCTGCTTCGAATAAATAGATAAATATATGTACACATATACATATATATAAGCATAAATAAAATATGAACAGAAAATGGCTTCAATCACTAATATTTTTGCAAACTAATGTTCAGCTGATGCAACTCAATTTTATTTTGCATCACATTAGTGTCATAATGGTAATGACTAGCCTTTATTCACTAACAGTTTGAGTCAGCACTTTGAGACATTTTCAAATTAGGTCATACTGCACGTTTGTGTCTGATACAAAGGTTGATTAAGAGAGCTGCACAGTTTTAAAGTGATGCGGTGTGAGTTGAATTAAGTTCTCTCTGATACTTACGGGAAATGTGAGCCACCATAACTAAGCAGGAATAATGTATGGGCTGTAGGGGGAGAATACATTTCCACAGAGTGCTTGAAGTCATACTCATTTACAATTTCACAAAGTCCTCTGTCTGTTATGGAAGAATTCTATCATGAGGCCTAGAAAAAAGCAATGAATTACAATAAGGACACTGGAGGCCTGGTCCCCAGACCTGTTTCAGTGAAAGTCAGTTTGTGCCTTTATGTCCCTTTTGATCGTCTCAGTAAAGACCTTTTTTTTCCTAGACACTGTCTACTGCTTTTCTGAAGTCAGAACGATCCGGTGTCACAACCAAACCATTTACCCATAATACAACGATTCGGAGGCCAGGCTAAATTGCTCTATGCAGGCTAGACTTAGGGAAAATTAAAAAGTCTATTTAAAGTGATATTGTCATGGCAAATCCATAATCTCATCAAAAATCTGAAGAAATAGGATTTTCTTTAGTTGCCCAGCACTTCAAATAAATTGTAAAAATAGCCCCTACAAGGCAAAGTAACTTTTAATTGGGTTTAAGGAGAACAAAAATAAAAGCTGAAACTCTTTAATTGTTGGTTTGTCCCAAAGGGCAAAAATAGCCGTTATTATTAACACTGTACTCACTTCATGTTGCCCTCTCCATAGCATAAAAAAGCCACAGAAGATTTTCTAAATATATATATATATATATTTTATTGTGCCAGTGGCCTTCAAGAAACCTGGACAGAAACCCAAACAGTGGATGGCACTAAACTGAAAGAAAGGCTCCTTGGCTTGGCAAGCTTTGGTCCCAGGATGCAAAAGAAGTTACTTATAGTTCTCTTGCACGTACACTTTGCTTGCTTTGCATTAGCATCCTGAAACATAATGCAATCAAATCACATTTTATTTCGATAAGTCTGGGACAGTGTGCACTGCCTTGCCCCCTCCAGACCTATTACCTCCAGTTTATTCTCAGTTTCTTTCCATCTGAGTTTTCATAGAAATTTGGACTGAACTTGTTTTCTTGGGCAAGACACCTAAGTAAAGTAAGAGGAAGAGTTCCACCAAAGAGAAGGTGTACATGTTGATTGTTTTAAAAATAAATGCATTTAATTAGGAACATGAAGTTGTAATGGCCACAATCATTCTCAATGTTTATAAATGTGTTTATATTCCAGTTTCCTGAAGATTTTCGCAATGAAAGAAAAACAGCTATCAAATCTTAGAAGGAATATAAACAAGAACTGGAAGGAAGGGAAGGAGGGAGGGAGGGAGGGAAGGAGGAGGGAAGAAAGAGGAAAAAAGATTGACTTCAGCCCCTTCCCTCAATCCCAACAAAGATCTGTTCATTAGCCACCTACCCCTCTTCACTGATTTGTCCTTCAGCTGTGAAAGACCACAATCCATGAAAGTGATACATAAATTTGCTGCCTTCACCTTTGCTGATTTCTTGTTGCTTCTCATGACCAATATTTTTAATATTATAACTTGAATTTGAATAACCCCTTGTTCTTGCTAAACTCCAGAGGTTGCTCTGCCCAGCCCTGATTATTTATCACAAAAACAAGGCTCATGAGTATCTTCAAGTGGAATTTCCTGTGACTCAGATTAAAACACAGATATCCCTGGATTCAGAGCCTGCCAATTAATACCCGAAGCAGTGGTGGCACTATGTCTCAAGCACGTACATTTTCATTTTCAACACACCCCTGGTGTGTGCAATCACTTAATTTACATTTTCAAAAGGTCACTTGTGGTGCTAGCTGGAATGAATTGTATATTTTACTTATTTTGCAGTAGGCTAATTTGCCCAGCCAGGGAGACACACTTTTCCTAGCCACTAGGCTGACATAAATCTGAATCAGCCATCATATCACAACGAGTAGGTAAAAGTAGTTTTGTTATTTTTTTAAAATATGGGAATACTTGAGTTTCTCCAACAGTTTAATTTAGCACATGAGAATAGCATCTAGTGAGCTATTTTTATTAATAGTGGGTTTTTTATTATTATTTTGCAGAATGGATACAGCAACATTACCAGAGTTCAATATGACTTTTGGTGATCTGGTGTGCAGTGATTAAATAAGGTTAATCTTCAGTTTATATGCTAATAGGATATTTATAATCTCTACAGCATATCCAATTTAACGATTTTATTCTCTGTTGTTCAGAAAGTATTTCTTATTAGTGAAAGAGAATACCCTTACATTCGCCACAGAGGCTAGTTTAATTGGGCTTGACTGCACTGTGTATAATTAGTCCACTTCTCTAATATTTCATCTATAATTACACAATGAATAATGTGCTTAAATTTCATAAAACTAGTGGGTTCAAAGAAAGACTTCCAAAAAAATGAGCATTCTGTTTTCAAGCTTTCCCAAGCCTTACTAAGAGCCTGATGAATATATGGCTGAAGCCAGTATGAATTTCTTGAATGACGAATGGATGCCCAAAGCCTCTGAGGTTAAAAGCAAAAATAAGCTCCCCTCCAGCTCCACTCATCTCACCCAATGACAATGTTAGCAGCAGGGCTGCTTGGACCAGGCCCAGCTGCCATTGGCGAAACAGGATCAAAGTCCCCACATGCTATATTCCCAAGGTCTCTGCAAATGTCAGACTGCAAGATGGTATTTTGAATGGCAAAGCTATTTTGTTTGGGGTTTGGGTATTTTTATCCCCCCAATATTTAGAACTCTTTTGGGCAAACTCATTCCAGACAACAGCCTATGAAGCTGTATCATGGAAACCAACTTTTAATTTTGTTAGGGAATGTGATCACAGAGAAAGAGGGGAAAAAGAGGGAGAAACTGGTGTATGATTTTGAGGCTTCCTCTACTGATTGAAGGGAGTTAGTTGGACCTCTGAGTGTACATGTATGTATTGTTCATCTTAGTTCAAACAAGGCTAGTTTTACACTAGCACTGTAGTTACTTGTAAAATTTGAAAAAAAAAAAAAAAAAGACTTCAAGGACAAAAGAAAAATGTATTATGGGGTTTTAGGAGAGGTTTTTTCAAGGGCCATAGGAAGCCTCCATTTTCAGTGCTATCCAGCTAAGGGGAGTTAGGCAAGGTCAACAGCATGTCCACATGGCCTCTTCAATGTGCCTTCTCTCTTTTTTTTTTGCAGTACACGGGCCTCTCACTGTTGTGGCCTCTCCCGTTGTGGAGCACAGGCTCCGGACGCGCAGGCTCAGCGGCCATGGCTCACGGGCCCAGCCGCTCCGCGGCATGTGGAATCTTCCCCGACCGGGGCACGAACCCGTGTCCCCTGCATCGGCAGGCAGACTCTCAACCACTGCACCACCAGGGAAGCCCAATGTGCCTTCTCTTATACCCCTAAAATATACTTCCTATAAGGCCCTTACATGGTTCTTACTTCCTCACTTTGCCTTTGAACGTGTTTGTTCCACTTCTACCAAAGAGAGTGCCAGTTGCCAAAATGACTACTGTGACCCAGCAGCCTACCCACTGGCCAAAAAAGAGCCTGAAGACTTCAAAGAGAATCTCTTATCTTTTGAACCAATAACTACAACTGAAAAAGCCATTGGCTGAGGTTGAGGCAGGAAAATAGAATCACCACCAGGTACTTCAACAGAGGGATATAAACTAGGGACCTAGTTACAAAAGCGTTGGTAGAACTGAAAGGCTAACTGGAGACCACCAAGAGTTTGGCAATAGCAGGAAGCCACTGCCACCCCTAGACCTACAGGACAAAGGGAAGGGGGCAGGCTCTGGGACCTCAGAGGAGATGCTGCCATTGCCAGAACCACCTCCAAAGCAGGTTGAAAGTTGAGGGGTTGGTATTTCCCAGTCTCCCCTCCTCCTTGCTCAGAATCTCCCTTTGTAGAAACCAGATGGCAATGTGCTTTGCAGGGCTAAGCCCCCCAAAATACAAAAGAGCAAGGAAAGGGCAGGAATGGGTTTAAGAGTGAACAGGTAAATGACCAAGCATAGCTCCTTCTCAACAGCCTTAAGACTTTTGTATGAAGATAAAATTCTCAGCAGATCCCTGTGTGAGTATAGAAGAAGGAAATTGATATTTATTTTGGTTTCAAATTCCTAAAGTGCTATCTATACCAAGGACCACCAGCTAGGAAAATGGCTGTCATGTTGAAGATAAACTCAAACATAGTTTGACTGGGTTGATTAAAAAGGGGTACAAGTGCTTAAAAAGTTGAGACCACCCTCACTCCCAAACCCTTGAAGTTGTTTGTCAGGGTAATGTATCAATTTCTACCCCAGCATGGCCCACAGACAGCAGAGTGAGGCGCAAATAGAGGTCAATCTTGACTTCAACGTGCAAGCAACCTAAATGTCCATCGACAGATGAATGGTTAAAGAAGATGTGGTACGTATATACAATGAACTATTACTGAGCCATGAAAAAGAATGAAATGATGCCATTTGCAGCAACATGCATGGACCTAGAGATTATCACACTAAGATACTAAGTGTAAGTCAGAGAAAGACCAATATCATATGATATCGCTTATACATGGAATCAAGAAAATGTAAAAAAAATATACAAATGAACTTACTCCCAAAACAGAAAGAGACTCACAGACATAGAAAACAAATTTATGGTTACCAAAGAGGAAAGGGGGAGGGGAGGGATAAATTAGGAGGTTCGGATTAATATATATATACACACTCCTATATATAAAACAGATAACCAGCAAGGACCTACTGTATAGCACAGGGAACTGTATTCAGTATTTTGTAATAACCTATAAGGGAAAAGAATCTGAAAAAGAATTTATGTATATAAATATGTATATATATATATATATATAACTGAATCACTGCTGTACACCTGAAACTAACATGATATTGTAAGTGAACTACACTTCAATTTTAAAAAATCTTGACTTCAAATTCTCTGGTTTCCATGGATTTTGTACACCCCAAACTTTGCTTGAACAAAAATAGGTTTTGTCCAGAGACATTTTGCTGTGCCCTGAATAAACAGGAATTCTTTGTCCTGTGCCCCCCTTTTCACGGCACTGCTGCCCCATAGCCAAATCAACTATTTAAAAGACATTGTTTCTATTGTCTTCATATCCCTTAAGCTCTTTTCCCTAGACACCAGCTAACACTAATGGGGCTTGTTCAGGCTCAGGAAGCAAAGTCTCCTTGAAACCTAGACACAGGTACACTTTTCAAGGTTTAACATCTTATCTTCTTGTTCCTCTATGTTCTGTCATATCACTTGCCCATTAAAATGCATGGTGCAGTTAAAAGAGATTTGCATTTGGCCCTACAAAATGAAGAATTCATAAGTTGGCTCTTTTTGTTCTCCTGAAAAGAATCCATATTACTTGGAAAGGGAAAGGCCAAAGGGAAATTATTGCTATTTTAGACAGCAGCATAAATTTTCTTCCTATTTTTAACATAGGTTTTAATTTAATAAGTTTTATGACCCTTATATTAAGTACATATGTTTTACAAGACACTGTGTCCCTTGAGTCACCCTGAATTTGCTCTACTGTACCAGAATTAAATGAATGAATATTGTGTTTCTGATGGTAGTTCATCCTGTATTTGATCCTTATAATATGCCTGGTAACCCTTCACAAAAACAGAGAACGACAACACAACTTAATGGCCATTTAAGGCAAGCATATACTGTTTTAAAATAAATAAATGAATGGGTGTCCCTTTAAAGTATTTTAAATTTCAGATTTCTCTCCCACTGGTGTTTATAAAAACAATTAAGGACATACAAAATACTGGAAACAGGCTCTGGTCTTCAGAATTGGCAACTAAACATACAAGCCCTTTATGTGTTTATTCCATTGGCCAATGCAAAGGTAAATTTCCTTCAAATTAAACCTTCAAACTTGAATATGGTTCTCTTTTTGGTAATCTGAAGTGATACCAATTTTCTTATACAAGATGCTCCCACTCATTTGAAAATGAGTTTGATGCTATTTAAACATAAAGAGGGTCCCACCAATCCTGAAAAAAAAAAAAAGATTATTTGAATAATGACTCTGGTTATTTAAAAGAAAAATTTGAGTTCATAGCAGAATGGAGAAAATCACCTATAATATTAGTGTAGAGGGAAGTTTAGTAGTTAGCAGTTAGTTAATATAGAGATATATTTTCCTGAGTTCATATGGGTGGGGGGAGGAGCTAGGGGAGCAAAGCTCAAAGTTGAGCTCAAAGTTGTGTGTGTAAACATTGCAAAAATGTAACAACCTTGCACTTGTGACAAAATTTGTTTTTTAGTTATTAAGATGTAACAGATTTTCACATCCTACCAGAGTACAAGAGTTACTGCTTAGCTGAATATTCATCCAGAAAATCTTTATAATGTAATAAAATTTGTTTTGAAATATGCTTTATAAATTTTCTGCTTCAATTCTGATTTTTAAAATGGTTTTCCTACCCATGCCAAAGTTTCATAAATCAATAGCCTACTAAAAGTGCATTTTAGGTCAATGGATTAAGGGTGGCACAAACTCAAGTTGGCAAAAATTAGCCTTTATACCACAATTTCAGATTATGTGCCAGACTATATAACTGTGTACACTTAAATTTAGTAATGTATCCAATCCAATTCAAGAAGTCATTCATTTCTTTCCCATTCATTTTGTTTCTTTTGTCCTACTCCAGTGACTTTGAAGGGTATGACTTTAGTATAACTGGTGAGTCAGTAGAACCTCCCTCAAAGCTCTACATAAGAATTGATGTTGGGGGAGACCTTCAAGATGGTGGAGGAATAAAACGTGGAGATCACCTTCCTCCCCACAAATACATCAGAAATACATCTACCTGTGGAACTGCTCCTACAGAACACCTACTGAATGCTGGCAGAGGACCTCAGACAAGGCAAGAAACTCCCCACGTACCTGGGTAGGGCAAAAAAAAAAGAAAAGAAAAAACGGAGACAAAAGAATGGGGATGGGACCTGCACCAGTGGGAGGCAGCTTTGAAGGAGGAAAGTTTTCCACACACTAGAAGCCCCTTCGTGGGCAGAGACTGTGGGTGGAGGACAGGGGGAGCTTCGCAGCTGCGGAGGAGAGCACAGCAACAGGGGTGCGGGGGGCAAAGCGGAGAGATTCCGCACGGAGGATCAGTGCCTACCAGCACTCTCCAGCCCGAGAGGCTTGTCTGCTCGCCCACTGGGGTGGGCGGGGGCTGGGAGCTGAGGCTCGGGCTTCAGTGGGATCCCAGGGAGAGGACTGGGGTTGGTGGCATGAACACAGCCTGAAGGGACTAGTGTACCATGGCTAGCCGGGATGGAGTCCGGGAGAAGTCTGGAGCTGCCGAATAGGCAAGAGACCATTGTTTCAGGGTGCCTGAGGAGAGGGGATTCAGAGCACAGCCTAAAGGAGCTCCAGAGACGGGCGCGAGCCGCGGCTATCAGTGCGGACCCCAGAGGCGGGCATGAGACGCTAAAGCCGCTGCTGCAGCCACCAAGAAGCCTGTGTGCGAGCACAGGTCACTGTCCACACCGCCCCTCCTGGGAGCCTGTGCAGCCCGCCACTGCCAGGCTCCCGGGATCCAGGGACAACTGCTCCGGGAGAACGCACGGCGCGCCGCAGGCTGGTGCAACGTCACGCCGGCCTCTGCCGCCGTAGGCTTGCCCTGCACTCCATATCCCTCCCTCCCCCCGGCCTGAGTGAGCCAGAGCCCCTGAATCAGCTGCTCCTTTAACCCCGTCCTGTCTGAGCGATGAGCAGACGCCCTCAGGCAACCTACACGCAGAGGCGCGCAGAGGCGGGGCCAATCCAAAGCTGAACCCCAGGAGCTGTGCAAACAAAGAAGAGAAAGGGAAACTTCTCCCAGCAGCCTCTAGAGCAGCAGATTAAATCTCCACAGTCAACTTGATCTGCATCTGCATCTGTGGAATACTGAATAGACAATGAATCATCTCAAAATTGAGGCGGTGGATTTGCGTGATTTTGTCTGTATAGCTTTGCTTTTACCATTTGTCCTAGGGTTCTGTCTGTCTGTTATTTGTGGGGTTTTTTAGTATACTTTTTAGTTTTTGTTATCATTGGTGGATTTGCTTTTCTGTTTGGTTGCTCTCTTCTTTCTTTCTTTTTAAATTACTTTTTAATTTTTAATAATTTTTTAATAACTTTATTTTAGTTTTTTTCTTTCTTTTTTCTCCCGTTTCTTCTGAGCCATGTGGCTGACAGGGTCTCGGTGTTCTGGCCAGGTGTCAGTCCTGTGCCTCTGAGGTGGGAGAGCCAAGTTCAGGACACTGGTACACCAGAGACCTCCCAGCTCCAAGTAATATCAAATGGCAAAAGCTCTCCCAGAGATTTCCATCTCAGCGCTAAGACCCAACTCCACTCAACGACCAGCAAGTTACAGTGCTGGACACCATATGCCAAACAACTAGCAAGACAGGAACACAACCCCACCCATTAACAGAGAGGCTGCCTAAAATCAAAATAATGGCACAGACACCCCAAAACACAGCACCGGATGCAGTCCTGCCCACCAGAAAGACGAGATCCAGCCTCATCCACCAGAACACAGGCACTAGTCCCCTCCACCAGGAAGCCTACACAGCCCACTGAACTAACCTTAGCGACTGGGGGCAGACACCAAAAACAACAGGAACTACAAACCTGCAGCCTGCAAAAAGGAGACTCCAAACACAGTAAGTTAAGCAAAATGAGAAGACAGAGAAACACACAGCAGATGAAGGAGCAAGGTAAAAACCAACCAGACCAAATAAATGAAGAGGAAATAGGAAGTCTACCTCAAAAAAAAAATCAGAGTAATGATAGTAAAGATGATCCAAAATCTTGGAAATAGAATGGAGAAAATACAAGAAACGTTTAACAAGGACCTAGAAGAACTAAAGAGCAAACAATGATGAACAACACAATAAATAAAATTTAATATTCTCTAGAAGGAATCAAGAGCAGAATAACTGAGGCAGAAGAACGGATAAGTGACCTGGAAGATAAAATAGTGGAAATAACTACTGCAGAGCAGAATAAAGAAAACAGAATGAAAAGAATTGAGGACAGTCTCAGAGACTGTCCCAGAGACCTCTGGGACAACATTAAACACACCAACATTTCAATTATAGGGGTCCCAGAAGCACAGAGAGTCCCATATAGGATAAATCCAAGGAGAAACACGCCAAGAAACATATTAATCAAACTATCAAAAATTAAATACAAAGAAAAAATATTAAAAGCAGCAAGGGAAAAGCAACAAATAACATACAAGGGGACCTCCTTAAGGTTAATAGATGATCTTTCAACAGAAACTCTGCAAGCCAGAAGGGAGTGGCAGGACATATTTAAAGTGATGAAAGGGAAAAACCTACAACCAAGATTACTCTACCCAGCAAGGATCTCATTCAGATTTGACAGAGAAATTAAAACCTTGACAGACAAGCAAAAGCTAAGAGAATTCAGCACCACCAAACCAGCTTTACAACAAATGCTAAAGGAACTTTTCTAGGCAGGAAACACAAGAGAAGGAAAAGACCTACAATAATAAACCCAAAACAATTAAGAAAATGGTAATAGAAAGAAATGGTAACATACATACTGATAACTACCTTAAATATAAGTGTATTAAATGCTCCAACCAAAAGACACAGGCTGGCTGAATGGATACAAAAACAAGACCCATATATATGTTGTCTACAAGAGACCCACTTCAGACCTAGGGACACATCAGACTGAAAATGAGGCAACTGACAAAGGATTAATCTCCAAAATTTACAAGTAGCTCATGCAGCTCAATATCAAATAAACAAACAACCTAATCCAAAAATGGGCAGAAGACCTAAATAGACATTTCTCCAAAGAAGATATACAGATTGCCAGCAAACACATGAAAGAATGCTCAACATATTAATCATTAGAGAAATGCAAATCAAAACTACGATGAGGTATCACCACGCAGCAGTCAGAATGGTCATGATCAAAAAATCTACAAACAGCAAATGCTGGGGAGGGTGTGGAGAAAAGGGAACCCTCTTGCACTGTTGGTGGGAATGTAAATTGATACAGCCACTATGGAGAACAGTATGGAGGTTCCTTAAAAAACTAAAAATAGAACTATGATATGACCAAGAAATCCCACTACTGGGCATATACCCTGAGAAAACCATAATTCAAAAAGAGTCATGTACCACAATGTTCATTGCAGCTCTATTTACAATAGCCAGGACATGGAAGCAACCTAAGTGTCCATCAACAGATGAATGGATAAAGAAGATGTGGCACATATATACAATGGAATATTCCTTAGCCATAAAAAGAAACGGAATTGAGTTATTTGTAGTGAGGAGGATGGACCTAGATAGAGTCTGTCATACAGAGTGAAGTAAATTAGAAAGAGAAATAAATACCGTATGCTAACACATATATATGGAATCTAAAGAAAAAGAAAAAAAACAGTGGTTCTGAAGAATCTAGGGGCAGGACAGGAATAAAGACGCAGATGTAGAGAATGGAGTTGAGGACACAGAGAAGGTGGATGGGGAAGCTGGGATGAAATGAGAGAGTGTCATGGACATATATACACTACCAAATGTAAAATAGATAGCTAGTGGGAAGCAGCCACATAGCACATGGAGATCAGCTCCGTGCTTTGTGACCACCTAGAGGGGTGGGCTAGGGAGGGTGGGAGGGAGACACAAGAGGGAGGAGATTGGGGATATATGTATATGTGTAGCTGATTCACTTTGTTATAAGGCAGAAACTAACACACCATTGTAAAGCCATTATACTGCAATAAAGATGTTAAAAAAAAAGAATTGATGTTTATTTCATAATCATATATAGCCTCAAAAATGTATATGTTGTCCTGCGACTCTATTGCCAAAAGAAAGAATCCATTATTTTCAAAAGGAAAGAATCTCAGCTTTTCTATATTTCATTTCAAAACTAAGTGGCCAATATATTAGACCTGTTTGAAATCTATTTAAGTATCTGGAACCTTGTAGGTTGTTTGCCTTTAAAAGGTTTTTTTGTTAGTTTTTAGAAAAAAGGGTAAGACTCTCCATTATCAAGAAACTCTTGGTCAGTCCAACCATCCAAGTCATGGCCACATGGCTGAGAAACACAGGTTAGAATGGAATGTTGGCATTAGGCTTCAGGAAAACAAGGCCTGGCCATTTTAGCCCTTCACAGAGAACTCCTGGTCACCTCCCAAGGGGCAAATTGATGTCAAGTTCTGCTGTCTGTCAGGATTAAGTGCCTGTTTGCTTTTTCACTAACATGTGGTTTGAGAACAAAGCAGCTCAAATCTCCTCAGCCCCTAACAAAGCATCTCAAATTGCTGAGTAAAATTCCTTAATCCCCCATCTTAATCTGAAAACACCAGCAGCGCCTGGTAAAAAACTGTGGTCTCTTTTTGTGCTACTCTCCACTCCACCCACCCCCATCTTCCCCATTCCTGACCATCTCCTCCTCAGCACAACCATTCACATGTACATTCAACTCCCACCGAACGTGATTCTTCAGTGGAATATTATTACATTTGAAACCCAGGTCACTTGGTCCAAGATCTTGGTGCCGGCTCTAGACATTTTTATTCCTTATCCACTTTATTTTTAAAAGTAAAGGGGAAAAAAAAATAAAGATCATCACAGAGAGATGAATTAACCACCTTCACATAAACTTGAAGGTTATATGTACACAAATAGTATGTCATAAGTTTTAATGACAGGGCTTAACTGCTTGTTTGCAATATGTGTCAACTCTCAGTGAGAAGTCAAAGATATGGGGATTTTACATACCAATTGAGAATATTTTTAACTAAGGTAAGAGAAGGAAGCGAAACTAACTTCTACGACTGGTTGGAAACTGTGAAACAATCTTTGTTAACTCTTGGCAAAAGAATCAGCAATTAGAAAATATTTTCCATTATGTGCATATATTCACTGAATATTAAGGATCAAGACTTTATCTGTTGACTAGAATTGAAAGGCTCCAACCTTTTGCCACCTTAATTTGCAAAGTGTTGAAGTCTGCCAAGTTGAAGTACATAAAACCTTAATTTCTGTTAAAAAAAAAAATGCTTTATGATTTCAACACTTTATTTGTGCTATCTTTTCTTACCAATTTTAGTTGAAAACAGAATTGGGAGTTTTTTCTTGGGGGGGATGTTTTGGAGCAGCTGCTAAATTAAGTTCTGGTTTTAGGGAAGCAGGGATTCATGGCAGTTATCTTTGTTTCTATTTTTCTATAAGAAAGTTGAAAAAGATTCACTATAAAAGATAAATAAAATCAGAAAACTCTACTCTTTCACTCCAAACATTTTATTCAATTGAGCACCAAGTTAAGATAGATCCTGATCTAGTAGGCTCTCACTCTTTCTCCCTTCTCTTTCACAAAATCCTCCTCCCTAACACAAGTGAATAAAAACCCTTTCCCTAGTAATCTTGGACTCTGTTGCAGTATGTATATCTCTGAAAAATGATAATAAAGCTTTATAGAGAAAATAAAAAATAAGAAAGCGAAAACTTCCTAACACCACAAACATCTATGAAAATAGCACCTGTTCTACCTTTAATAGTATCACTTTCTCCACTTTTCTTCCTGGCATTTTTACTTTCTGTGAGGTTGGGTGAAGGGAAAGAGCAAAAAGAGAAGATGGGAGGTATATGCCAACAGCCTAGTTCTAGTTCAAGCTTTCATCGCCAACTGTCCTTTTGAGAAGTTAACCTCTATTAGAAAAATAAAAAAGGATTGGAATTTAGATACAAAACAGCACATTTTTCTCAATAAATTCAACCATTCCTATAAAACTCCTACTTAAATAGTAGAAACAACACCCCCTCCCAATTCAGGAATGATTATCCTTTACAAATGTCAGATTTTTAAGCTCATCACTTTGAATAGGAGGCAAATAGAAAATCTGGACGTTGCTGCAGCTCCTAATCCATAAATCCTCAAACATGGACCTTTCTACCCTAAACCCAAGGTTGGAGGCAATGACCTTGAATGACTTAAATAGAGCAATAATCCCAGAAAAGCTTCATAGTACATTACATAATACATGGGTAAGAGCATGGACTCTAGTCAACCTATCTATGCTTGAATCCCAGTTCTTCTATTTCTTAGCTGTGTGGCCTTGAGAAAGTTACTCGGTGCCTCATTCTCCCCTGCAAAATGAGAATAATACTCATACCCAACTCATATAAACGTTAAATGAGTTACTATTTCTAAAATACAGAACTGCCTGCTATAGGAATGTTTGATTTTTAAAAAATCTACACCTTTCCAAGTTAATTTGAAAATAAGATCTTTCTTTTTCTACTCCATTCTAAGAAAATCTTTTTACATCCTAATGTGACAGCATGGGAAGAAAAGAAATAAAATGGTGGGAGAGGTTTTTGCCTAGTTAGTTTTATCATAACAAAATTTCTGTAAAGGATAAAGTTCAAAGCAAGAGATGCTACAAATTGCATAGGGCTACAGCAACATCATTTAAAATGTTTGGGAGAAACTCAAAACATTCCTCAGGCTACAATTCTTCTGTACATGATGTACTACCACTGGAATTCTTAAAGGCTTGCTCCATTGTGAGCTCATGAAGCCAAAGCCAAGGGTGCCATTCTCAGGCTCTCTAGTTAATTTTACCATATCTCACAGGTATAAACTGCTCCTAAACCTGAATAATCTTTCTAAAAATATATGTTTGCAGTCACAGCAAATCAGGGGAAAGGTACCAGTGAATCAACGTCAATATAAATTGACCAAACTTTCAAAATATATTTCTTAAGAATAGCAAGGCTACGTGTAGAATGCACCACACATTAGTATTCCCGAAAAAAAGTCTTCCCAATCATGTTTAATTATAAGCCCAAAGAATACCTGAAACTCCTCAAAAAATGGAGGACGTATAATGAAACAGAAGGCCAGCTAACACTGGTTTTCTAGCTTTCATAAAACTGGTAGAGAACAGTGAGGTCTTAGCCACACAAGTCTGAGGATTTTGTCATTTATCTCACCTCTTTATTCATTGCTTAATGGAACTTCAGTTTTCTAAAATCGGAAAGAATGAAGGAAAGGAAGGAAAAAAGAAGGAAGGGAGGGAGGGAGGGAGAGAAGGCAGGGGGGAAACTGAAAATAACCTAATGGTCCATCAATAGGTAATTAGCCACGGGCTATGAAACTATCAAAAATGACCGTGTGTGTGTGTGTGTGTGTGAGTGTGTGTGTGTGTGTGTGTGAGTGTTGTCTTGCTGGCATTCATGGCATGTTCTTACGTTAAAATGCAGATTAGAAGACTGTATGCATAAAATATCTCATTAATAATTTTATACTGATTATATGTTGAAATGATAATATTTTGAAGAGGTTGAGTGAAAGAAAATATGTTGATAAAATGGGTAAAGAAGAAGAAGAAGACCGTGCTCATAGTATGATTTCACTTGGGAGAATTTTTTCTCTGTTGTGCATAGGAAGGAAAATCTGAGAGAAAACAAAAATAAAGAGAATAATGATTATCTGTTTGGAGCATTTTCCTTTCTCACTGTTTTCTCTTTTCCTCACCTGTATTTTCTCTTATTTGTATGAGCTATACACTTATGATGTAAAACCCAGGTGGCCACAACCAAAATGTCAGCTCTGCACGTTTGTGCCTGAACAGAGGGGGCACCATTTCCATCTGTTAAATTCCAATTACACAGAAACCTAGGTACAGCTAGCTGCCAGTCAATGTCTCACATAAATAAATACATAAATGTATGCATTGTTATATGCAGACATTCACGCAAACTTTAAAAAAAATTATGAATTGTTAGGATTATTATTAGTAATAATTACCCACATCTGATCAAAACTACCATATCAGTCATTCTCAGATTTTAAGGAGTATGAAAATCCCCTGGAAGGCTTCTCAAAACCCCAATGGCTGGGCCCACCCTCAGGTTCTGATTAAGCAGGGCTGGGGTGGAGCCTGAGAATCTGCATGTCTAGCAGGTTCGCAGGAGATGCTGGTGCCTCTGGTCAGAGAACCACTTTGAGAACAACTGACATATCAAGGCTATTCTGCTTGAATGATGAAAGTCTAAGGATGAGTGGATGCCTGTGTGTTCAGGTGTGTTCAATTCTACTCTGAGGACGATGGTAAACAGCTGTTCTTCCTCCTCACTGGAGAGAAGAGAGGAAATGGAATTAACCTACACGATAATAATTTAGGTTTACTCTAGAGGGGAAATGTCCCTCCATAAGTGTTATTAAGCACTGAGACGGGCTCAGAGGGTTACTAGGAGGAAGTGTTTGTTATCTGCCTCCCTAGAGGTTTTTAATAACTTGCAGACCTTACTTGAATGGTGAGGAAGACAAAAGAGAGGACATAAGTGGCACCAGTTATTTTCAGGGAGACCCAAACCCATCCACTACCTTTTGGTGAACAGGGATAACTAAATATTTTCTCTTCGTCCGCTCCCCAAACCGAGCGACATGAAAATGTTCTGTTTTTTCTCACTTCAAGGACAGTGTTTCAGACTCACATAACATTGAAATAGTTCAATTTATACCATTTCCATGAGACATAAGAACAGATCAACCAGGACAAGGTGCTTTTCTGATCTTCTATCTCCCGTGCTGGGAAAGCACCGAATCAAGAGGTTTACATCTATCTCCTTGGAAGAAAAAGCCCAGACATCAACTCAGTAAAACTTACAAAAGGCTGCTTTCGACATAGGCTGGGAGCTTCTAGAGAAAATCTCTGGAGAATGAAAACAAATTCAGTTATATAGCCCACTCAACTAATTTTCCTTAGGTTAAACTCTTCATTCTCAGCTCTTTGCTATCTCAGAGTACAAAACCAATCAGAATCAACAGCTGACGCTTGCCTTCATTCACTAGACATCTGGACTTTTCTCATCATGCAACTTGGGAAACTGACATACCACACTCCCACCGACTCTGAGAGCTTGGACTCTGGTGGGTGAGACAGCTGGATTCACAGCCCCATCCACCATTCCCTGCCTGTGTGACGGCGAGCAAGTCATTTAATCTCTCCTTTTCTCGACTCTGTAAAATGGAATCAATTCTACCTGTCTCCCTGGGCTGCCTTGGAGATTTAATGAGGTGCAGTGTGGAGAGGATCTTAGCCCAATGCCTGCCTCACAGAAGGGGCTCAACAAATGTTAGTTGTGTCTCCCTTCAAAACCTAGTCCCTGAGGCAAAAATGGTCTGGACAGAAGCCATTTGATGGCTCTTAAGTCTAATTCAACATTTGTTACCAAGCCAATTTTTTTTTTTTTTTAATTTATTGGCTGCGTTGGGTCTTCCGTTGCTGCGCACGGGCTTTCTCTAGTTGCAGCGAGCGGGGGCTACTCTTCATTGCGGTGCGAGGGCTTCTCATTGCGGTGGCTTCTCTTGTTGCGGAGCACAGGCTCTAGGTACGCAGGCTTCATTAGTTGTGGCTCACGGGCTCAAGAGCGCAGGCTCAGTAGTTGTGGCACGCGGGCTTAGTTGGGACATGGGTCCCATGTCCACCCCATGACCAGAATAGTGGGAGATCACAATTCACAGCCCCAACTAGAACCACAGGCAGGTTAGGAGAAGATTCCAGCAAAAAGAAGAGCTACAGTTGCCAGATGAAAGGACGGGGTACACAGCAAAGGAAACAACAGATACTATGAGAATCCAAATTGCAGGAAGTATAACCATAATACAAAAATTTGCTCAGTACTGAAAATGCTGATCATAGTCATAAATTTTGAAAAGCACCAAGAATTTTCTCTGCTGAAGTTCAGAGCATACCCCAAAGCAATAGGGAAACCCATAGCAAAAGGCTGATTCCAAATATTAGATATATAAGATTGCATACCCATTTGTCAGGTGCATTATTTTATAGCCTACGGGTGAGTAATAGGTCAAGGCTAGGTATCTGCTGCCTCATCCAGTGATATTATCTTCAATCATGTTAATTATATTAATATGACCTGCACTAATGAAAACCACAAAAACCTATTTTGGTCTCTCTCAGCACACACATTTTGATAATTTAGTCCTGTCAGGCTTGTGTGCCTCTCAGCAACAGACTCAATGCTCATAATATCAGGGTAATTTTAAGCATTTTCTACACAAAACCAACAAAGAAAATGACTTGTGAACTAAATTTCATTTTGGTTGAGCAGCAAACCAGATCAAGAATTAAGAGATTCATGATGACTTTAGTGACGCTTCTGGTCTTATCCATCCATCTCTCTTTCTTAACATATATTCTTCTTTGACATGTTTTCTAAATGATTAGCCACCTGAAAAAAATATTTAAATGACCGAATCATAATGTAAAAAATTTATAGCCTAAATTACATTAAACAAATTCAATATGTTATGCATATGGAAATTAGGAGATTTCAGATTATATTTTAGCTATTAAAATGTGCCTTAAAATATTTAGTTTCTGTTTGCAACAGTGTGATTTTTTTCACTTGTTCTTCTAATGGCAGAGTCTCAGAGTAACCAAGCGAAAACAAATGACTTAGTCCTTGGTTCAGAGAAATAATGGGTTACTAGCATAATTAATTTTATGTTTAATTACTGTAGAATGAAACAATTCAACAATATCCAATCAATCCTTAGAATGACAGAACAGAAGGTCAGCAGTTGCTAAGTCAATTGTTTTGAAAGAGAAATTTATGTCAGGTTCTCTTTTATGTGCTATGGAAAGAAATTGGATAAAAGTGGTCAAGCAAACATTAATTAATTGTATAAATGTAATCTGGTTGTCATGCTAAATCATACAGGCAGGGGATATAGCTCTCAGAATGGTGGGCATGCATCAATTGCAAATTTCAGTGACATGTTCAACCCTGCCCCACTGCCAAGCCATACACACAATTAAAAGCCTTAGAGTCAAATATTAACATCTCTAGAATTCTTTTTTTTTTTAAATTTATTTATTTTTGGCTGTGTTGTGTCTCTGTTGTTGCGCACAGGCTTTCTCTAGTTGTGGCAAGCAGGGCTACTCTTCGTCGCAGTGCATGGGCTTCTCATTGTGGTAGCTTCTTTTGTTGTGGAGCATGGGCTCTAGGCATGCGGGCTTCAGTAGTTGTGGCACATGGGCTCGGTAGTTGTGGCTCATGGGCTCAGTTGCTCCGCGGCATGGGGGATCTTCCCGGACCAGGGCTCGAACCCGAGTCCCCTGCATTGGCAGGTGGATCTTACCCACTGTGCCAGCAGGGAAGCCCTAGAATTCTTTTCATGAAGTCTGTACTGACAATCGTGGAAAGGAGTTGATGGTTCCAGTCCATTTCCTTCCACAGCAGCCCCCAGCACAGGGAGCTGAGACTAACTGAACTCCCCACTCCTCTTGTTGTCCCATTAATAACAAGAAACTATTTCACAAAATAGCTTTTTTTTTTTTCTTTTCTGATCCTAGCACTGATCACATTTGGGAGCTCATGTAGGCAATAAAACTGGGAGATTCGGAAGGTGGTCTCCATTACATTTTCACATTCAAAAAAGTTAATTTTCCAAGATTTCCTCCTAGCCCTTGGTTTCCCCAGCATTTAAAGGCATTTAGATACTCTGCTTATTTGACTCAGAAAACCCCAGCTTTCCCTCTGCCATAACTAAGGTACTTATATCAACGTGACTGTGTACTTGCCTCAAGACCACCCCTTCTGCCTCTATTATAACTCTTTTGGGAGATGCCCCCAACATCCTATTTTATTTTTTCTCGACGGCTTCTTTCTGAAACTAGAGTATGAAGCAGCCTTTTATCTGCAAGCTTGGAGGTGAAAGATCACATCTACATCCCTTGAGAATTTTCTGTGAAAAAACTAAGGCATCACTTTCCCATCATATCTACCAACTCCTTGAGGACAGCTTTGAGAAATCCAGGCCTGAAGAAACAGTACTTTCTGTATTTAGGATGTTACTAAAAATAAAGAAGAGTTTGTGTCCATTTAATTAATGGGACTGGGCAAAATGTGGAACAAGCTCATTCATGGAGATCAAAATCCGTAAGGTACAAAAATTCCCCTTGGGGTAGTTGAATTGAAGGGGCACGAGGGAGGCAACGGGGGCGGGGTGGGGGGTGTTGGGGCAGCTGGAAATGTTTTGCTTTTAGAACTGGATACTTCCTGCAGGTACATTCAGTTTGTGAAAATTCACTAGGCTTATAATTTATGTATTTTTCTGTTTATAGACAGATTTCAAGAAAAGGTACTCGAAAATGCAAATTAAAAAGTAAAGCCTCTGCCATACAGGCCTTAGTGTCCAGGAGTCTGTGGCAAAATGTTTCTCTAAGAGGATCTTGGATTCATTATAGAAAATTGGGTGGATGCCTCTGGTTTTTCATGAATCAATTAAGGTTCTTTGCACATTCTGAGTTGATACTCTAGAGTTGCAGCCCTGTTCAGCCAGGCTGGCTTGGGCCGTGCGTGAATTTTGACTATTGGTTAGTGATTGTAGCAATGTAGCACTCTGAAGCTGTAGCTTAAACACAGAATTTTTACTTGAGAGTTCAGAATAACCCTAAACTACATGAAAAGTGTGTATAGTTACCAGGACCTGTGCATGTATTTGGAAGGCTCCACGGACCAGAACAGGGGGCCCTCATGACAACACTCGTCCTCTGTAACAGCATTAAATTATCCCAATGTCCAAAATCTCCCACTCTGCTGAAACAGTTGTCTTCCTTGGGCCACCAGACATTTTCCAATAGAAATATTCAGCTAGTTTTCACATTCTTAAATACAAGGAAACACTATAACTACAAATTTAGTATCTTCAGAATAATCTGGGGATTCTTTCTTCCAGTATTAAGATTGCTTTCAGTAGTAAAATGGTTTGTCTATAGAAACATTCCTCTCAGACTGAGTGGATACCACGCTGACATCCATATTGCCTGGACTTTGAAAGCATCATTTCTGATAGTAGAACTGGTTGTTGCTCTGAATGGAAAGTTGATACCCTTTAAATAAATCCGACCAAAACCAGAAATAGAAATGCAGGAGCTGACTAGGTTAAAACCATTCAATTATGTTCCTCAAAAGGCACTTGATAAATCAGCCACTGATATTTCTGAGTAAACCTAGTTTAATGTTTGTTGATTTATGCAAAGATGACCCATTCTTTGTGTGATAAGGTCTTTGGGACCACATGTCTAATTTCTCAACCATACAAATACTCAGTTCTAGAACCCTCATAAAAAACTATGTCCGTTTGTTATGGATTACTCATAGATGGGTACATATAGTATAGCATAATATTGTATTGTTCAGCATTATTTTTCATGGAAAGTAAAAAACCATCAACTATACGAAGCACAATAACTTTATATAATATCACCAAGGAAGGAAAAAATACTCCTAATCTTAAATTTTTCTCTTTTTTTTTTTTTTTTTTTTTTTTTTTGCCGTACGCGGTCCTCTCGCTGTTGTGGCCTCTCCTGTTGCGTAGCACAGGCTCCGGACGCGCAGGCTCAGCGGCCATGGCTCACGGGCCCAGCCGCTTCGCGGCATGTGGAATCCTCCCGGACCGCGGCACGAACCCCTGTCCCCTGCATCGGCAGGTGGACCCTCAACCACTGCTCCACCAGGGAAGCCCCTAAATTTTTCTCTTTTAAGATACAGCTTTATTTCAAGTATTAAAAGCTGAAAAATGTCTTAGAGATGATGAAATATGTCTTTTTTCTACTAACTTTTTTCTACTCTGGAGGAAAAAAATTCTAGCTAATTTAAAAATTCAGTAGCAATCACCAATGGACAAGGGTTTTGCGGGGGGGGTATTTTTAAATGTATTGCATTGAACATAAGCCTTTTTATGAGTTAATATGAAAAAGGATAATATTGTTTTCCTATTTGGAAAACAAAGTTACTGTCTTCTACCAAGTGAACATAAAAGGTCACAGTTCCCCTCTTCTATTTTCTGCAATAGTTTTTGCACTGCTGATGAAAATATGACATAAAATAGAGTACATAAGATCCACACAAACTGACTCACAAAATGCAGTTTCTCGGTATTTCCTTTAAGTACAACTCTAAAGCAATTATACAGCCACTTTACAAAACCTTAGCTACATGTAATTATCCATGACAAGTGCATTTGTGACATTGAATTCAATCACATTCCCTTAAACTTGATCTTTCAACGTCCATGGCAGTAATAAAACCATCATTTGCCCCAGTGAATATTCTTTGAAATTAATTTTTCTTTCCACTTTTAATTGTAACACATTTTGCTTTCAAGAGAAGTAGAAGTCTAAATTAGAAGAAAATCAATTATCTGAAACATAATTCATTCTAAACACATTGCTGAAAAACTTTGCTTTAAGCAGGAAAGTTCATGATTCTTTTCCCTTTTTGTGAAGGGCTGGAATGAATCCTCTAAATTGGGGTTTTAATCCAACAACTATTTTGAAACCTTAGAATAAAACATATAATAGCTCTATGAGATTGAAATTTTTAAAATCATGAATCAGTAATAATATTTCCCCATTCCACCAATTTAAATATAATAAAGGGGGAAATGGATTGAAATACTTTAGGAAAAAATGACCACTAAGATGGATACATACTTTGCAAGTAAAATCTATTAGAAATATTCTGGTACAAAACATTTCTAATACTTTATCACCAGCCCTTTCATATCACTGTGGATCAAAGCTGCCTTCATTTTTACTGGTAAAATTCTGTATAAATGCTTAACACCCAAATACAGGGTATAAATTTTGATTCACACCTGCATTTTAAAAAGACAGCTTTAAAATACATTTCGGGGACAGCTGGGGAAACTGGAATATAAACTATATGTTAGACTATATTAATGAATTGTTCCTTTTCTTAGGTGTGTGATAATGGTAATTTAGTTACAGGGGAGAATGCTCTAATGCTCTAATCATTAGGTGAAACATGCTGAAGTATTTAGGAGTGAAGTGTCATGATGTCTGGAATTTACTCTAAAATAATACAAACACACACACACACACAGAGTGCACAATGGTGACAAAATGTTAACAATTGGTTGAATGCAGATGAAAGGTGTACAGATATTCATGGTGCTGTGTTTTCTACTTATCTATAGGTTTGAAAGTTCTTTTCAAAATAAAAAGTGGAGGGGAACTTGTATAAATTCGTGGGAAGGCTCTTCATCTGAATAACACTGAATATATGTATTTTTTACTCTTTCCCTCCATTTCAATAGGTGATGTTAGTATGTGCTTCTCTGATGCTCCACTAAAATACTTCTGGAAGAATGGCAAGTCAGCATGCCTTGTTTTAAGTTTATTAACTGACAACCTACTTTCAACGACAAAAGAAAATGTAATCTAGGCCTGTTTTAGAGTCATGATTGTCAGCTCACGTGGTCAATATGTCATGCAGGGGACACTTCATTAAGGAGTGAATTACTTCGCTTGTAATCTGAGCTAACTGAACGTCAATGTCAGGTTGTAAAAATCATAGATTAAAATGTAACACTAAGTGCAATCAGATAGGCAACATCACCCTTTGCCCTCCAAAAACAACCCCAAATCAGGGCTTATTTTATACAAGTTGCAGATAGAAAGTCTCTTTTGTACCACAAAGAAGCAATTTTCCTGCCACTGAAAGGACTGCCGGGTTAAGTGTAATATTTACCTGTCTCATATTTACGTGTCTCATTGCCATGCTTTTATCTCTGGCAAGATTGAAAATTAAAATTTCACTGTGTCCAAACATTCATTAGCTAAGAGAGTAAACTCTCCAGGTTAATATCCCATGTAATGATAAGAGAAACAATCAAAAACCCCTGCAAAGGGTAAGTACTAGAAAGTATGTTATTTTGGCAAAATCCCTCCCATGTCCTATGCATTATCAAAAAGGCAAATTCCCTGTCAAAGATGCTCTCCAAAGATAAGGCCCATGAATCATGAAACACATCTAATTGTAATACACTTATCCTCTGTCAAGTCAATGAAATTCATCTCTCTCCTGGTTGTTCTAAACAAGGCAAATGGATTCGGTACCATATTTACTTAACCAGGCACGCACTCACCATGCTGATGGTCTTGAACATGGGAGAGGTTTGGTAAAGTGAACAAAGGGCTCACTCCAGCATCAGGTAAGAAATGACTTTCCACCCCAGTGCTGCCACTTTCTGTCTATATAAGTTTGAGCAGGTCACTTACTGTTTCTCAACTTCAGTTTCTTTGCCTATGAAATAGGTATGATAATGCTCACCTCTCTGGATTTTTACCATGATTAGGAATAATATATGAAAAACACCTTGGAAGGGCCTGACACTTATCAGGTACACAGAAAAGGGGAATTATCAATTGTATAACAGCAGTACATTTTATTTTTCAAAGCTACGAATGGTTTTTCATTGAGCAGATCACTCTAGTCTTAAGTGAAATATTTATTTCAAATAAATATTTGAAATATTTAATAAGGCACATTATGTACAACACCAAGTGAGGCAGAAATCTGGCTTATTACTATGGCATCTCATCATAACTCAAGGGAGATCCGAATTTTCCAACTGGAAAGAATGGCAGGTAATGGTCAAATACGTACTTCATTTTGTTTTATGTACCTCTCTCTAAGTGAGAGCTCCCAAACTTCGGTTTAAGAGGATCAGCTGCTTTGCATTTCTCAGGAGTCCAGCATGGGAAGGGACCCCCCATGGTGACTTCCAGGGGAGGGGGTCAATTTGGCAGAGAAATTCCATGAAGTGTTCCCCACCCAGAATGCTTCTAGTGGGGCTTACTTAGAAATTCACTAGGTAAGACTTTTTGTTCATCTTCTACTTGTGGTGTCCCATCCTATATCTGTAGCATTTCACTATGAAATTACTTTTCCTGAAGGAATATCAGCAAAAGTAAAGCAAGTAGACTCTTCTAGAATACCAGGATCAAAATTGCTTTGTTTTGTGCTGAGATACTCTCTAATATCTGCTCTCTTCTATCTGTAGACATGTGGAAATAATTTTTTTTAATTTTTTTATCTTTATACAACTTTTAAAACTTAAACTCCGTTTACAGTTATTACAAAATATTGGCTAGGGGCTTCCCTGGTGGCACAGTGGTTGAGAGTCTGCCTGCCGATGCAGGGGACACAGGTTCGTGCCCCAGTCCAGGAGGATCCCACATGCTGCGGAGAAGCTGGGCCCGTGAGCCATGGCTGCTGAGCCTGCGCGTCCAGAGCCTGTGCTCCGCAACGGGAGAGGCCACAAAGGGAGAGGTCACAACAGTTAGAGGCTCGCGTAATGCAAAAAAAAAAAGGCTATATTTCTCATGTTGTTCAATACATCCTTATAGCCTATCTTACACCTAATAGTTTGTAACTCCCACTCCCCTACCCCTATGTTGCCCCTCCCCACTGGTAACCACTAGTTTGTTTTCTATATCTGTGAGTATGCTTCCTTTTTGTTATATTCACTAGTTTGTTGTATTTTTTAGATTCTACATTAAGTCATATCATACAGTATTTGTCTGTCTCTGTCTGACTTATTTCACTTAGCATAATGCCCTCCAAGTCCATCCCTGTTGCTGCAAATGGCAAGTTTTCATTCTTTTGTTTGTTTGTTTGTTTTTGCGGTACGCGGGCCTCTCACTGTTGTGGCCTCTCCCATTGCGGAGCACAGGCTCCGGACACGCAGGCTCAGCGGCCATGGCTCACGGGCCCAGCCGCTCCGCGGCATGTGGGATCTTCCCGGACCGGGGCACGAACCCGTGTCCCCTGCATCGGCAGGCGGACTCTCAACCACTGCGCCACCAGGGAAGCCCCCTTTCATTCTTTTTTATGAGTAGTATTCTGTTTTGTGTGTGTGTGTGTGTGTGTCTGTGTCACATCATCTTTATCCATTCATCTGTTGATGGACACATAGGTTGCTTCCATAGCTTTGCAATTGTAAATAATGCTTCTAGGAAAATTGGGGTGCATGCATCTTTTTGAATTAGTGTTTTTGTATTTTTTTCAAATATATACCCAGGATGGAGCTGCTGAGTCATATGGAATTCTATTTTTAGTTTTTTGAGAAAACTTCATACGGTTTTCCATAGTGACTGCACCAATTTACATTCCCACCAACAGTGTACGAGGTGGAAATAATATTTCTGAAATGTGACTTTGGTCTCTGGGCAAAGGGATAGGATTGGGTAGAAAGAACCCAGCCCAGGACTGGGCATGTGGCAGGTGCTCGGTTTGTAAACAGAGAAGGAAGCTGTGCCATAGTACTTTCCTTCAGTTTTAAAGCCAAAAGAGAAAATAGTCGTTATCATCCAACAAATGAAAAACTATCTAAAGAGCATCATTTAGAAAAGCACTCTGGCCATGCAAGTTTACATTTTCAGTGTTAATGTAAACAGTCCTTAAGTTGGCTGAAAGGTCAGGACAGCAGCTAATAAAATCAGCAACTAAATTTAAAATAAAGAAATGTCCTTCCCTTGCAGAGGGAATTGTAGCTTGCCCTTTCCTTTGGTCACAGCCTGCATGAGAATGTCTTTAGATTTTTCAAAAGTGAAAGTTGGAGTAAATAAGATGTGAATATTGGAGGCTGAGACCTGCTAGATGTGTTTTTTAAACAGCTCTTTAGATGGGCGAATACGGCAGCTTGATTAAGACATGCATACCTTGATCATCTGTCATCTGCATGTCTTTAAGCCCTGAGGGGTAGTTTGTGCCAGATCTGGAAAGAAGTATGCCCCAAGAGACTGAGGACAGCACTACCTGGTAATCAAAAAAGAGAAATGAACATGGCATTGAAGAGACTTAAAGAGGCGGACACAAAACTCATTTGTTTATCCCCTAATATAAATTTCTTCCCAGACCTCGTTCTTTCCTGCTATCCTTCTCTTTAGCTGGGAAAGAAATTGCATCATTTCTCTTCCTCTGGCTTTACATCTCCATTTTCATAAGGTGCCCCTTGCATTCTCATGCGTGCTAGATGTCAGCATTACCCACAGCTCTGGAACAGGCTGGGGAGAGGGGGAGGGGATCCTTATGAATCCTGGATTCATAACATTGGGAATCCAGGAAAGGATGCAGATGGGCCTGGATGGAGTTTGAGCTCAGCTACAGAAGGCCCTGACCCAAGTCCAGCTCCTGCCACCCCATTCCAGGCTGGGACAAGGCTGAAATAGCTCAGCAAACCACATTCATTCATTCTAGTACAGCTGTTCCCAGTGGGTTTATGCACATCATCCTCTGATGCATTGCCTCTCTGGAAACTGACTAAAATTCTTCTACTTTTCATTTTGTATTCTACATTTTGTTAGGTAAATTTTTTTCCATCTCCATCCACCATGATACTTACCCCAGTGCAATAACATGGTCGTCTTAATAAATACTTCATCAATTAATATATAAATTATATAATTCTTTGAAAAGAAAGGGTTATAGCGGCATTTATTCAAAATCCTGTGTTCCACATCATTAATTAGGTTGCCATAATACCATGTATTTGTTTCAGAAAGTAAACCTGCTTTCTAAGAAAAATTCATTAACACTTATAAGTTTTGAAATCAAAGAACACCCCCCTAAATTTCATTTCTTAGCCAAAATCTGTAATTTGGCAACTGGTGAAAAGGAATGAATATTAGAAGTTTAATGACATAGAGAATAAAAACCAATTATAATCTTATTGTAATGACTAATTTTTGTTTATTTATTATAAAATGTTTCAATATACAAAAAGGATGAATAACAATATAGAATATGTTGAATTCTATTCTATGTTGAATAGAATATGGGGGTCACCACCAAGCTTAAAAAATTAACTAGTACAAGCAGAGTTGTAGTTCCTTGTGTACCCCTCCCAAATGCATTCCTCTCCAAACACCCACCAGAGGGAACCCTGATTCTGAATATGGAGGTTATCATCCTAAAGTGTATTTTTATACTCTTCTACAAATGTAAATTTCCCTAGACAACATACAGGATCGTTTTGCATATTTAAAACTTTTGCATAATTTGTGGGCTTTTTAAACTCCATACTTGTTGGGATATATTCACTTTGATACATGTTCTAGTTTACTCACTTTTCATTGTCACATATTATTTTACTATAGGAATATACTACAATGGAGTCATGCATTGAAAGCCTGATTTTCAAAAGAAGAGAAAGAACCTTTGTATCACGGGGAACAAAAGAATGGTCAGATAAAACTAACCCTCCAGTTATGTACACTAAGGCTCCAAACCATGGCTTGGTTACCCTGACACTTTCCTCCTTGCTGGACAGGAATCCTATCTGTGTAAATAGCTGAGGCAAATTGTTAAAGAAATCAATGAACAGAGTGTAAGACAGGTGGTTATAGCCAAGTTCACCTGGCTAATCCCAGGCCTCTGCCTGGCGGTAATGGCCTTCTTCACTGCATCAGGGATGCAGAGTAATATCTGCAAGAGGCCATGTATCAGCTAACTGGATTTGACCATGCCAAGTCACCCTTCAGAATGCAGTATGTTTCTCTAGAAAAATCTTTTATTTTATCATTCTGTTAAAATTGTGCATTTCAAGTTATGTATCCTCCAGACACCCATAGAGTATGCCTTTTTCACATTGTACACACTTCCTCAGGCCATCCAGGCTTGCTCTGTTCAGTGTTCAGTAATTGATCAAAAGGAATATCAGTTGCTTCTCAAAGACAAGCCCCAAGATGAGCAGTTTCCCTGCCCTGCTAGCCTCAGATATCCCACTCTGCCTGTCTTGACAATCAAAACAGCAAGTGGGGTGATGAGAAAATAGCCATGAGCTAAAGGAGGCGCCCAGGTGAAATCTCTTCAACCTGGTTAACTATAAACATAAACCCCTTGGTGCCAGGTACCTGCAGCCAAGGACCTGGGATTGCGGCTCCATCCTGCAGCATGTAGAGGTGCCTGGGCAAAGGAAGTGGCTGGCAGATCACACGTCTAAGAAAGTGGATTGGGGGTGATAGGAAAGGCCTGGTGGGTCTGGCCCCTAAGAGTGAGAGCCTGAAATAGCCAGGTGCCTGGAGGGTAAGACCAAGACACTGACAAGGGTGGAGCCTCCTGTTGACACTCAGAGGGAAGGAGAAACCCACTGACACTAGTTAAAGGTATGGCATTAAAACAAGAGAAATGTGATGGGTGATCCAGCTGTGAGGTTGCCATGCAGATCGTTCCATCCTTTAGTTCTACATGTTCCCTCTCAGTGGCAAGATTCTGATCCATATTTGGAAAAAAAGGCTCTCATTCATGCAAAGCCCCTATTTAAAAACCAAGTAAATCTACGCAATGGAATACTACTCAGCAATTAAAAGGTACAACATACTGTTACACAAAGCATCATGGGTGAACTTCAAAATCATGCAGACACAAAGAAGAGAGAAAGCAAAACTATATACTCTATGCTTCCATTTACATGAAGTCTGAGGACAGGCAAAACTATCTTTGATTATACATGTCAGAAATTGAGTTACATGGGTGGGAGGGGGCAAGTAGTTGACTGGAAGGAGGAATGATGGAACTTTCTGAATGATAGGAATGTTCTATATCTTGTTTTGTCTGGTCATTACGCAGGTAACTGTAACTGTCAGTATTCATCAAACCGACCTTTAAGGCTGTTCATTTTTTATTGTGGGTAAATTATAATTCAAGTTTTAAAATGGTACATGAAAGATAAATAGGTACATGAAATCAAGTCAAAGATGTGTTTGGCTAAGAAAAAGTTTCCATGGAAAGTGTGGTCTCCAAGAGAGTTACACGGAATTTCCTTAGGTAAGTCCAACTCCAACCCCCTGGAAGTATTCACATCTAGATGGCTTTCTGGACCACATCATTTTAAGGTCACTCTGCCTTAGAATTTCCCTTTCCCTTTCTTTTCATATTTCTCCCTCTACTGCACTTCCCACCCTCTGAAATATACACATATATGTACTTAATTATATTTTTGATTAATTGACTGGTTTATTGTGTGTCTTTCTCCATCTAGAATGTAAACCCCACAGGGCAGGCCTGTTTGTCCGTTTTGCTCATTGCAGTATCCCCAGTACTACATGCAGAGCACATGGTATGCCCTCCATTAATTGTTTCCGAATAAATGAATAAGTTCAAGGAAAGGAAAAATGATTAACTGTCTATTTGGCTGTAGAGATCATCCAGTCCAAACCAGTCATTTACCGATGAGGACACTGACACCCTGAGAGGCTGAATCACTTTCTCCATCACAAAATCATCAGACTGTGGAAACATTGCTGGTAAGAATGGAACACTCCCCAATCCTGCTTCTGTCTCTTGAAGAAGGTTGCAAACAACTTCTTGTCTGACCAAAATGATTCGTTCTTCCAGCAGCTTAACTCCCTTTCCATGCATACCTGTAATCATTCTAATTAAATGGGTCATCAAACTTCAAGAGAGACACAATAGAAATAGGCTACTCATATTTGCCTTGAAGCTCTTACTTCCAAAATAAGTAATATAACATTGTTACTAATGTTCCTAGTAAATCTAGTGGAATGACATCACTTGAAACCTTTCTACATAAAGATAATTCAAGGTTCTGAATATTTCCTTTGTACAGAAAGCACTGTGCTAAGTTCTAAAGGGACTAATGGAGTATTCTAAGAAAAGCAAGGTACAGGAAGTACTTGGCACCATGTCACTTAGTTATTTAGGACAAAGCAAATGCTAGAGCGTTAAGTGTCCAGTGCTGTTTTGCTGTGTTTACCAAATATGATGAAACCTTGAGCTAAGGAATGGAGATCTATGTAAGATTCCAGGAATCAAGCAGTAGTTGCTTTCCCTATATTCCTAAAATTACATCCTTTTCCTGAAAGAGGCTGCCGTTGTTCATTTTCAAGTGCAAGTTACAGGGAGTGAACGGTTTACTTACAGTGAGAGCAACAGATCAGACAACCTCCAAGATCAAGGCCAGCAAGGACTGACAAAGATGAAAAGGAAGAAAAACAAGGAGTCATACTCAGGAAATCTTGGCAAAGGTGAGAGGAAGTTGTTATGCTATGTCAGCACACTTTTACAGGACTCAAAACCCACCTTCTAGTGGGCTCTACAAGGATACTTCAATAGTCGTTCTTCATGTCACTCATCTAACAAATATTTAGAGTGCCCATTAATGGAACAAGCACTTCTCAAGGTGCCATATGTACTGGGGTGAACACATTGGCGCCATATTCTGACCTCTCCCCACGTCTACTACTCCACGCTCCATCTCCTCCCATTCAAACAAACCATAGAAGTATGGTCTCAGTACAGTTAGCTTCAGCTGCCTGCCAGCAAGGAAAGGACTTGGGTTGGCCAATACCCCGCCATCATCAGAATAATTAATAGTCTGTTAACATGGCATTCTCCTAAACACACACACACACACACACACACACACACACACACACACACACATATTTGCATTTTAAAAGCTACTTCTTGTTAGTCCAAATGGTCCTTTTTTTTTTTTAACATCTTTATTGGAGTATAATTGCTTTACAATGGTGTGTTAGTTTCTGCTTTACAACAAAGTGAATCAGTTATACATATACATATGTTCCCATATCTCTTCCCTCTTGCATCTCCCTCCCTCCCACCCTCCCTATCCCACCCCTCTAGGTGGTCACAAACCACCTTGCTGATCTCCCTGTACTATGCGGCTGCTTCCCACTAGCTATCCAGCCTATGTTTGGTAGTGTGTATATGTCCCTGCCACTCTCTCACTGTGTCACAGCTTACCCTTCCCCCTCCCCATATCCTCAAGTCCATGCTCTAGTAGGTCTGTGTTTTATTTCCGTCCTACCCCTAGTCTCTTCATGACATTTTTTTTTCTTAGATTCTATATATATGTGTTAGCATACGGTATTTGTTTTTCTCCTTCTGACTTACTTCACTCTGTATGACAGACTTCAGGTCCATCCACCTCACTACAAATAACTCAATTTCATTTCTTTTTATGGCTGAGTAATATTCCATTGTATATATGTGCCACATCTTCTTTATCCATTCATCTGTTGATGGACACTTAGGTTGCTTCCATGTCCTGGCTATTGTAAATAGAGCTGCAATGAACATTGTGGTACATGACTCTTTTTGAATTATGGTTTTCTCAGGGTATATGCCCAGCAGTGGGATTGCTGGGTTGTATGGTAGTTCTATTTGTAGTTTTTTAAGGAACCTCTATACTGTTCTCCATAGTGGCTGTATCAATTTACATTCCAACCAGCAGTGCCAAATGATCCTTCAATTGTGGGGTTTCAGGTAGATAACAAAATGAAGTCAAACTAAAGATTTGGATAGTAGAGGTAGTAGGGGAATTGACAGACAGAAGGGTATCTAGGGGTTGGCACTGCATCTCAAATGTGCTTTTCACTGCTTCTCATTACTTCTTCCTTTAATCTTCACCTGAATCCAGCATTGAAAAAAAGAACAACAAATCTGCAAAGAGTTTATGTGAAGGATGAGGGTAAGAATGGAGGCAAGGAAGTTCTGCCCAGTGTGAGGTAAAAGGGACAGTGATAAATGTTTGTATGTGCATCATTTTTAGAGTAGTGGTTTTTAGATTAGAAATTAACCAAATAGAAATTTTTTTTAAACTTCAGTTTTCTAGGAACTTCTTGGGGACCGAATAGCAAGTGAAGAATTTAACACCCCTTATTATGAACTGAAGGTTTGTGTCCCTTCCAAATTCATATGTTGACACTCTAATCCCCCTAATGTGCTGGTATCTGGAGATGGGACCTTTGGGAGGTTATTAGGGTTAGATGAGGTCATGAGTGTAGGGTCTTCATGATGGGATTAGTGGCCTTACAAGAAGTGACACTAGAGAGCACCCTCTCTCTCTTTCTGTTACAAAAAAAAGGTCATGTGAGCAAGATGGCAGCCTCCATTCTAAGAAGCCTTAGAATGAAACTCACCTTGCTGACACCTTGATCTTGGACTTCCCAGCCTCCAGAGCTGTGATAAATAAATTTCTATTGTCTAAGCCACCCAGTCTATGGTATTTTGTTATGCAGCCTGAGCTAATACACCCCTACTCTATACTCCAAGATCAGAAATAATAATTTGATATAATTCTTGATTATATCATTTACCTTCCTCCTTATTCTCTCTCTCTCTCCATATATATATATATATATATATATATATATATATATATAAAACACACACACAGAAGCTAAGAAATCAACTACATAAATAAAATTGCTGAAATAAAGTAGATTTTTAAAATATGCTATACATACTATATACAGCTTGAATTGAAAAGGAAATTGATCAGCTTGAAGAAGAAGACATTTTTTCTGGTTGCTTTCAGTTGTCTTTCATGAGTTCTTCCAAAGCTCATATGAAGAAGGATGTACCAGCCTATCTTTAACACTCCCCCCTCCACTTTTTTCCCTGATTAGAATTTGCTAAAGCGACTTAAGCCCTCCCCCATATTTTGGCTGGTTCGGGGTTTTTTTCTCCTGCAAGGCTCCAGCTGTGATGTTCACTGTCTCATGGGAGAACCCCAGTAAGAGCTGAGCTGAGTTCAGTAGCCCGGAGAGCAAGTTCAGACTTTGAGGAACTCATTTATCTTCCACAGTAACCTCTCCCCACATCCTGACAATCAACTACAAACTACTTAACCCATCAAAACTCAGAGCTGACAAAGCCAGTCTCCTCCTGAGACTATAAACACCTCCACGGTCAGAGTCACAGAGCTTTTCAAGCTAACGTCCTCGTGACTGGTTTAAACTGCTAAAACCCTGACTATCTTAGATTCAGGTTTCTCACTTAAATCACTAGTCATTCTATATATAAGGTGAAAGAATTGGAACTGAAGATAAAAATAAATGAGGGGTCATAGTACCATCAAGTTCACTTTTCAGGAGATTCAGACTTCTCAGTGCAATAATACTGTGATATACCTTATTTCCAAAGGCTCGGAGAAGGGATGTTAAATTTTATAATCAAGAAAATGTTTTACTTGAACAGGAATCCAAGAGTTTAAAGGAGTTCTAGAGATGCTTATATGAATGACCTGCTACATGAACATAGTTAGGAATCTTCTGAGCCTTTATTGCCATTGAAATATTCTGAATCAGGTGAAAAGGATTTGAATATTGTTTTCTTCATTCGCCATGTGTTTGGAATCTTAAATCACTGGTGATTGGTTATCCTTCTCCATTCATTTTTTTTGTCAACTTCATTCAGTCACAAACATTTATTTCTGGCTAAGATGTATGTTCAAGATATTGATTGCAAAATGTTTAATAATATCAAAAATTAGAAAGAACCTAACTGTTCGTTACAGGGAGTTAATTAAACAAGACATGGTCCATCCGTAAAGTGGGATAGTATGCATCAGTTAAAAGGATGAGGTAGACTTAAATGTCTTGACATGGAGAAATATGACATTGTTATATGGCTAAGGGTGGAAGGGAAGCAGATTATAGAAATGGTATTTCTAATGGGATACTTTTAAATTAAATCACGTGCATATGTGTGTGCACATACGCCCATGGAGGAATTACACACAACAGGACCACTTGTGATTGGGTGACACAGCATGATTGATTCTGTCTAATGAATTGTAGGCAAAAATGGCTTGTGTCGCTTCCAGGCTAGAACATTTAATTGCTGGTACAAGATCCGCCAGAGCACTTTCCTTCTGCCATGAAACTCAGCAATGTTTGAGAGCGTGTCTACTCTATCAGCCCAGATCCTGACATGAGAAGCTGTGGGTGGAGTGGAGCCCGCAGCCAGCCCACAATGGCCATGTCATAAGAGCAAAAAATAAACTCATTATTATAAACCTTTAAAATGTGGGAAGTTTGTTGGACTTCCCTGGTGGCGCAGTGGTTAAGAATCTGCCTGCTAATACAGGGGACATGGGTTCGATCCCCGGTCCAGGAAGATCCCACATGCCGCGGAGCAACTAAGCCCGTGTGCCACAACTACTGAGCCTGTGTACCACAGCTACTGAAGCCCTCGCACCACAACTACTGAAGTCCGGGGGCCTAGAGCCTGTGCTCCGCAACAAGAGAAGCCACTGAAAAGAGAAGCCGGTGCACTGCAACAAAGAGTAGCCCCGTTCACCACAACTAGAGAAAGCCTGCCTGCAGCATCAAAGACCCAACACAGCCAAAAATAAATAAATAAAATAAATTTATTTTTAAAAATTGGGGGAAGTTTGTTAATGAAAAATGACCTGGGCTCTCTTGTATGAGTACAAGTAAGTATATCTTCATTTTCTCTTTGAAATAAAGACATTGCTCTTCTGAAAACAGTGTGTGACTTGAAAGATGCATGTCTTGGTCCACTGAACAAACCTTGCAGTGCAGATCAGATCAACACCAGAGGAAAAACCAAACACTGAGAAAATTCTAATGCCCTTCTCTGACATATGTATTTCAGAAACAAAAATACTTGGACTTGGAGGGCATTACACTAAATGAAGTAAGTCAGACAGAGATACTCTATGATATCATGTATATGTGGAACCTAAAAAATACAACAAACTAGTGAATATAACAAAAAAGAAGCAGACTCACAGATATAGAGAACAAACTAATGGCTACCAATGGGGGGGCAATATGGGGAGGGGTGAGTGGGAGGTACAAACTATTAGGTGTAAGATAGGCTCAGGGATGTATTGTACAACAGGGGGAATAGAGCCAATGTTTTGTAATAAGTGAAAATGGAAAGTAACCTTTAAAATTTGTATAAATTTTTTTTTTTTAATCAAAGAGTTTTAGAGTTGAAAAGGACCTTAGAGATCATTTGATCCATGTTTATTGGCCTAAGCTCAAAAAGCTAGATTTGTGCAGAATCCTCCGGGTATCATTAATCGGAAGAGAAATCCACTGTGTTGGAATAGAAAAATGCATCAGGATACATAGTAAGTATTTAAATGTATTTGGGTAGAGGATCTGTAAAGGAATAATTACATGATTCTATTTAACTAAGTTAGTGGAAACAAAATAAATTACATTGATGGCTCTTAGGGAAGAAAACTAAGGCATAAAATATAACTTGGTGTTTCGATAGGATATATGTTTATAAACTAGCCTCTCCTTCGATTGTGTGTGTGAGTGTGTCTGTCTGCCTATCTGTCCTTCCCTTCCTGTCTCTCCTGTCTTTCGATGCCTCAAGCACAGGCTTAGCCAGCCTGCAGCTTCAGCCTTCCAGAGCCTTCATCCAAAGCAAAGGCTCCTGAATTCCTTCACCTGGACTTCGTCACAACCTCGACAATTCGTTCATGAGTCCCTCCCCTTCCATGACTTCTTTTTAATGAGACACTTTTTTTTCCTTCCTAGGGTTCAGGCAAGGAGTGAGAACATGTATCCTAGCCATCTATGTTTTCTCACAGAACAATATGGGCAGATTCTTTCTCTCGTGATTTGCCCTAAAACACTGGAGGCTTAAAAATTTTCTCACAATTGGCAAAATTGTAATTGGTGGGTTAAGTTTGGTGTGAATGATAAAAGTCAAGTTAAGTTTGTCTTAGAAGCTTTCCCACTGCTCCAGCACCTCTTCCTCTTCCTCTTCCCTGGAGTGTTAACCCGTCTGGGCAATATCAATGGTCAATGAATCCCTGCTCCAGTACTGAGAATGACTTTGGGTGAGACCCTGTGGATGATTTACATTTTGAAAGGTGACTCTTAAAGATCAAAAAGTCATTAAGAACCACTTAAATTAAGCTCTCAAGTGGAATGGCAGGCAGCAGAATAGTTACCTTTTAGGCTATTCTTATCCTTCTTAGTGCATCTTCAAAAGTTATAATTTATGGTTAACTTCACTGAGCTGCTTACTGCATGTCAAGCACTGTTTGAATGTTTTGCATGTAGTAACTCATTTAACCTTCACAACAAACCTGGCAGGGAGTTACCATTATTACTCTCATTTTAATGATAAGGAAAGGAACAGGGAGGTCAAATTACTACTCCTGGGTCACACAGGGTAACTAGAAGAGCCTGGATCTAATTCTAGGTATTGTGACCGCAGAGCCGTGTACATAATCACTAGACTCTACTGCCTCTGAAGTCATACCTTGGCTGGCTTGGAGGCCTGACTCATCTTTTGTTTCTTATAAGAAAACTGTTTACTCCAGTGAGTTTTTAATTTGCCTCCATTTCAGATCCCTAATTATGTGTCTATTAACCCATACCAAAAATCGACTTTCTTTTTCTTAATTCATTGTACTTTTTCATGACATTTTTGGGGACTCATCATTCCTCTACCCTTGAGCCCAAACTCTGTGTATTATCCACCCAAAGACGTGTTCCCATTTGTTCCCCATCTGGCTGAAATTCCTTTTGAAGATGGAAGTTTAGGCTTCAAAGAAATCCTTGAACGTGTACCTCAGTGACTCTACCCATCTCTTCCTGCCAACCATATTTTACTCCTTTAATCTTACTCAGGTCCCCAGCTACTCCCTTATCTCCACAAACCTCTCCTGAAGAAAGAACTTAGCCTGAAGCTAACCAGCCCCATAAAGGAAATGGGTAGGCTTCTTAGTGGGCAACTCATGTTGTTTTTCTTCACAGCCCTTCAAAACAGGCAAGAGTGAAAGCCCCATCCACCACCTGCTGATGGATTGAGGAAGAAGGCCTTTGTCACAAACAGAATTAGCACTAAGTAATTTTCCCTTTCTTCATGTAAACAACTGCCTTTTAATATACAACAACCCACTAGGTGTTCAGGTTACAGGCTTATTTTAAGATCTTTTGTTTACCTTTTGATCTTCATAGGTCATTGACATCCCATTTAGCCCTGGTGACCCTGTTTATACAATTTTGATGTAAATTAAAAAGTCTTCTTCGAGATAACATTAACATTCTTGATCTCAGTCTACCACATAAGCAAACAATAGCCTTTGCTCAGCCCTGTATATAATGGTTCAAAAGTTTCAATGCAGACTCCAATATTCAGAGAAAATCTGACCAAATTTGCTTTCCACATTTTTATTCTAAGCAGGATAAGACCCCAGTTTACGTAAACTACAATGAAATATCTTATGGGACCTTTGGTAGCATGAAGTCATAATTCTAATAAAACACCGATAGAGTATTTTAGGTTTTAACTAACGAGAAGAGGCAGATCACTTATAGAAACACTAGGGATCTATTTCTCTACCTTAGCCTGAATTTATTTTTTAAAGTATATTTTATTTTATTTTAATGTATTTATTTATCTTATTTTTACTTTTTGGCTGTGTCGAGTCTTAGTTGTGACACTCAAGACCTCTTGTTGTGGCGAGCAGGCTCTTTCATTGCGGCACGCCGGCTCTGTTGCAGCACACGGGTTTCTCTCTAGTTGTGGCCTGGGGGCTCCAGAGTACGTGGGCTCTGTAGTTGTGGTGCGCCGGTTCCAGAGTGTGTATGCTCTGTAGTTAGCGCACGCAGGCTCTCTGAGGTGTGCGGGCTTAGTTGCCCCGCAGCATGTGGGATTTTATTTCCCCAACTAGGGATTGAACCTGCGTCCCCTGCATTGGGAGGCGGATTCTTTACCACTGGACCACCAGGGAAGACCCACCTGAATTTCAAATGTACTTCTTGTTCACTTAAAACTCAGAAGGTAGTGTTCCTCCTAAGCTTTTTGATTCTCTAGCAGGGATTGATTGGAGCAACATTTTTGGAATTGGCTTTTTTAAGGAGGGAAGCTCTCAGTTTCCATACTGAAAAAAAAATTTTGATAACTACTCCTTTATAAAAGCATATTAGTCTTGTGAATAATTGCAAGTATTTTAAAAACCATATTTCTGATAGCCCTCTCTGCTCCTGTTAGTTCATCCTTTATGAGTACACAATTGAACTAAACCCTTATCCTATTTTTTTTTTTTTTTTTTTGCGGTACGCCAGCCTCTCATTGCGGTGGCCTCTGCCTTTGCCAGAGCACAGGCTCCAGATGCGCAGGCTCAGCGGCCATGGCTCACGGGCCCAGCCGCTCCGTGGCATGTGGGATCCTCCCGGACCGGGGCACGAACCTGCTTCCCTGCAACGGCAGGGGGATTCTCAACCACTGCGCCACCAGGGAAGCCCTCTCATCCTATTTTTAATGAAAAACTGTTATATTCCTGGAAAAAGAATCTAATCTTGCAATACAGATCAATTAAAAGGCTTATATTATCTCTTTTTTTAGAAGTTTATCCTGAGGAAATAATTGGGCAAGTTTACAAGAAAGAGATGTACAGCGTGTTGATTTTAGCATAATCTATAAATGTAAAAAAAAATGGAAACAACCTAAATGTACACCAGTAAAAGGCTATTGAGAAACATAGGGTACATAAAAACAATTGCATACTTTGCAGCCATTAAAAATGATGACATGAATTCCCATTTATTGGTGTGAATAGATGTCCATGATATATTAAGTTCATTATTCTATTATTTTAAAAAATCACCTAGAAACAAGTAAATAAAGACTGTGGGGATGGTGGTGTGCTGCACTGGGTGATTGGGATTGACATGTGTATAAAATTGATGACTAATAAGAACCTGCAGTACAAAAAAACAAACAAACAAAAACAACTAATACTAAACTGTCTTTGAGTTATTTGTATGGCAAGATGTTAATATAAATTTTTCAGACATTACATGAAATTTCTAAAAATCTTATATGTTCTGGTATAATGTTATAAGTCATAATTCTAGATATTACTTTAAAATGTATATCTCAGAAATAACGAAATTTCCTTGTCAATTGCATTATTATGAACTTTCATCAAATCTTTAACCGTGGTCATTATTAAGTCTTTTGTCATTTACAGACAGTTCTGGGTGCACTCTGATGCTTTTGCAAATATGTTCCTATAAAAGGGTTTCATCTTCAAGGAATTCATGGAAAAGACTCTGACAAGTACAGGTTTCTGGTAACTGACTGTACTGCTGAACTGAATGAATAAGCATTTTCAGAACTCTAATGGAAAACTGATGAATTCATAAAAGTACTAACAAAAGATCAAGATAAAAAAATTAATTACATGGGACTGAGTGAACTGATGAGGATGATTATAATTTTTGTGACTTTCTGTTTGAATAAAAAATAAAATCCCACAAGGGCTCAGAGGCAAAAAATAATAATAAAAAAAAAGACTGTGTGAATATACCTCTGTGTGTGTGTGTGTGTGTGTGTGTGTGTGTGTAAAGAACATTGTTTACTAATGTGTGTTCTGAAGAAAGAAAAATTCTATTGGAATAAAACATTCTCGGGTCAAATAAGTTTGAGAAACTCTACATGTTACCTCCCTTTTATGAGCACCATAATACACTTCAACATATTAAAGGTGTGGAGAAGTCTTACAGTAAAGAAAACCTGTTTAAGTACTTTTTTTTTTTTTTTTTTTTTTTTTGCGGTATGCGGGCCTCTCACTGTTGTGGCCCCTCCCGTTGCAGAGCACAGACTCCGGATGCGCAGGCTCAGCGGCCATGGCTCACGGGCCCAGCCGCTCCGCGGCATGTGGGATCTTCGCGGACCGGGGCACGAACCCGTGTCCCCTGCATTGGCAGGTGGACTCTCAACCACTGCGCCACCAGGGAAGCCCTGTTTAAGTGCTTTTAATCCAAAATTTCCTAAGCTTATTTTAGCATAAATACCTTCTTTCAAACGCCCCATAGAACAAACATAAGCAACTTTTGGTAGTAGTATTAAAGATGATTTTGACCTTTGTTTTTGTATATTGTCTAAATTATCTTGCAATACATATGTATTGCATTTATAATTGGAAAAAATAGAGCTAGGGCTTCCCTGGTGGCGCAGTGGTTGAGAGTCCGCCTGCCGATGCAGGAGACACGGGTTCGTGCCCTGGTCCGGGAAGATCCCACATGCTGCGGAGCAACTAAGCCCGTGAGCCATGGCCGCTAGGCCTGCGCGTCCGGAGCCTGTGCTCCGCAACGGGAGAGACCACAACAGTGAGAGGCCCGCATACCGCAAAAAAAAAAAAAAAAAAAAAAAAAAAAAAAAAAAAAAAAAATAGAGCTAGCTAAAATTATTTTTTTAATTATGTTGGGAAAAACGCACATTAACAAAGAGATATAGTTGGAGATATTTAGATATATTGCTATATATAGCAATTGGCAATTTATGAAACATCATATTTAATGTGATAGATCCTCTTTTTTTAAAAAAAGCAATCAACAGAAGTGTGAAAAAGGAAGAAAAAAAAGAGAAGGGGAGGAAGGAAAGAGGAAAAAGGAGATAATTGGGAAAACACACACATTCAAGTTTACCGTTAATATCTCTGCGTGATCGGTGATGGGTAGTTTTTTTTTTTCATTTTACTTTGTTTTAAAAGTGTTTCTCATAAGTATGTATTTCTTTTGCAATTAGAAAATAAACAGTAAATTTTAATGTTTGTGGGGGGTAGGTGTGGCACATGCAGATATTTTTTTAAGGTTTTATTTATTTATTTTTTGGCCACACTGAGCAGCTTGCAGAATCTTAGTTCCACTACCAGGGATCAAACCCGGGCCCCTGTCAGTAAAAGCCCGTGTCTTAACCACTGGACAACCAGGGAATTCCCTATGAGTATTTTAAGAGAGAGAAAAAGAAAGACATGCCCCATCGTCTCAACTTAAACTATTCATGGTTGCTTCTGTTTCTATTGTTAACACAGACTTTATCTTCCTCAAGTTAAACCTATTTTAAATCAAAAGAATCCCAAGTATTGTCCCTTTGAATACTTCTCTCCTCTCTCTCTCTCTCTCTCTCTCTCTCTTTCTCTGTCTGTCTCTCTCTCTCTTAACTATGCCTCTATTCTCTCCAGGAGCCTCCAGCTTCCTCTCTTCCAACACTTGGCTCCATCATGAAACAAACAATTACTTTTCTTGCCCCTTCACTGGTCACTCCCAGAATACCACCCACAAAGGACAGTAGAAGATACTCAAGAGGGAAACTCCTATCATTAAATCTCATCAGGTTGGGCTGGTGAGAGTTTGGGAAATTAGCAGCAAAGCATCCATAGATTTCTTGAAAGAGACGCACATTACAAACCTGTTGACAGCTCCTTGTATTCATCCAAATTATCCTCCTAAGAGGCATATTTTGTACAAGGTATGAATATAGAGTAGTAAGACTTTTTAATGGATCTTAGTTTCCATAACCAAATGAAAGTTGTCCTTCAAAACTTAATCTGAGGAGACAGTACATATTTCAGTAATGTTTCCACTGCTTAATACATTCAAAAAATTTCCTAAATCTTCATATCATATGACATGACCAAAAGATCAGTCCCATTACTTTAACATTACATCTTATTTTTGAACAAAGATACATCCCCAACTTGAACATCTACCTTACTCATTATACATTATCTCCAGTTATTTTGGGAATGTTTCCAAAAATAAGCCAACCACCAAAGGATAACAAAGTGCCTTCCAAGAGTATAAAAACAAACAAAATACAGGAACAACAACAACAAAAGACCCATCACAGACTGGGAAATTTTTCAAAGTATGAAATCCAGCCTGCTTTAAGCACTGATAGCATTGAAATTTGGCAGGAATAAATATTCATGGATATTTGGGAGTCTGTAAAAGACTGATTTTAAAGAATATATATATATATGTATATTTAAAATATGTATATATGTATATTGAATATATATGTACACATATGTATACATACATGCATATGTATATTACCTACCCCCTCAAAATATACATATATTTTGACATATATATATATATATATAAAATCTACCCCAAAAAATTATATTTAGCTTGGAAATATGATTAATAACAAATCAGCGATTGACACAAAAGTCATGAGAGAATCTATCAAAACAAAAGCAAAAGTCAGTCATCCTGATTTACTAAAGCATGAAGCAATGATACTGAGGATGAGTCTTGCATTTGCCACCTTTGTGATGTATTACAGAAACTGTGCATTAAAGCAGACCAGCCAAATTTGTAATTTAGAGCTCTGGAGGTATTCAATTTTTGTGATTACATAGAGACAGACTCTACCAAATGTATGGTACCCATATGCTTCCCTCGATCGAAGCCTGGACCCCACTGGAATTAAGTGCTGAGTCCAGCTCTCTGGCAGAAGGTAGAAATTTTTGTTTAGGAAGAAAGTTATAAGCTACTAATATCAAAGAAGCTTTGAGACACTAACTTTTTGTTTGAGATTGATATAACCTATCCTCACAAACAACTCCACGTTTACATCATGATTCTTCAAAGAATTTTCAAAGGGTTTTCCAATTTAACCTTAAGACATCGAAGTCAAAGTCTTAAAGTACCAAAAATAGGAGGATTTGTTTAATATATTCCAGGATAGCACTAATATCCCCCTTTCAAATAAGAAATACTCAGTTGTGAGGGAATGAAATGTCTGACTATACAGCAGTTGGAAAACTACAACCCAGGGGCCAAATCATGCAAACCAACTACTTTTGTAAATAAAGCATGATTGGAACACAGCCACGCCCATTTGTTTATGTTCTGTCTAGGGCTGCTACAAAGGCAGGGGGGAGTAGTTGCAACTGAGCTCCTATGACCAGCAAAACCTTAAATATTTACCATCTCTGGCTCTTTCCAAAAATTTGCCAATGCCTGGACTAGAACATTAATTTTGTTTTCTGATAAAATAGTTCCTATTGTCACTGTTCAGTAACAGTGAATTCACAAATATTTTCCCATTCCATTGGCTAGAAAACTAAGTTAGACCCAATGGTGCAAGAAAAGCATTAATGACATCATGTTTCCCAACGTAAAGACATTTGAGGCTGGTGATTTATCATCTCAGGCTAGCACCACACCTGCCTGGTCTGGACCCACGCATCTGTATCAGGAACACAGTATGCAATCCACATTTTCTGCCGTTATTATAAGAACGAAGTTTCAATGTAAAGACTTAATCACATATAGTATTTATAATGATATATCAGAATCATCAAGTGAATTACAAATAAGACATAATGAACTGGGGGTTAGAATGGGAAGGACATTTCTCACCAGGTGCTAATAATTTGAGGTAGATTTGACTGCAGGCTTACATAAGTTGATAAAGCACTCCCTTAATCAAAGGATAGTTAAAAAGAATATGAAATGAGCTGACACATTTTGACATGATTGCCGATTGCAGAGCAGATACACGTGCACAGCACATTGGGAATGCATTGGAAAGAGTTTCATTCCCTTAAGTTATGGATTTTAAATCAGTTCCCGAGATGAACATTTCAAACATACACACTTACAGTTCTGAAACACTCACCCAAACCTGGAAAATGTGCATGGAAGTCTTTCCCATTCCTGCATATCCCCAATTTGCTTTGAACTACAATATAAACTATAAAAGAACCAGAAGAAAATACAACTTTTGGTGTGTAAGGTAGGGAAGAATATCTTAACATAAAAGCAAAGGAAGAAACCTTAAAGGAAAACAGATAGATTTGACAAATAAAACTTTAAAATATCTGTATATCAAAAAGAGTTGTAAGAATGACAAGACAAAAGAAAAATATATATACTACGAAAGGCTGTATCCTTAACATATTGCAAGTCTTTAACATTTATGAAAAATAATAAACTATATTTATTAATATTAATAAACAATATTTATTAAATTAACCATTTAAGTGAACTGCTGCCCTAATACTGCTTGGGCTCCAGTGGGTGACCTCACTGTTCCAGGACTGACATGTGTCCGGGGACCTGGGACTTGCAGTGCTAAAACCAGGATAGTTCCAGGCACCCTTGGAGTCAGACAGACTGGACTCAAGTTCTTCTTCCACCACTGAGTGACCTTCAACATGGTACTCCACCTTCACAAGTCTGTTTCCTCATTTTAAAATGGGTGCTAACAAGGGTACTTAACTCTTAGACGTGCAGTGAAGATTAAACAAGATGAAATGTACAAAGCTCATGGACCTGGCTTATAGCACATGAAGTAAATTTTATGATTATCACCATATTATCATCACTGTTTGTCAGTTGTGAAGGCCTGCTAGTTTTTTCTCAATACCTATTCTCTTTTTTTTTAAATTGAAGTATAGTTACTTTACAGTGTTGTGTTAGTTTCAAGTGTACAGCAAGGTGATTGAGCATATATGTATATTCCTTTTCAGATTCTTTCCATCATAGGTTGTTACAAGATATTGAATATAGTTCCCTGTGCTATACAGTAGGTCCTTGTTTACCTATTTTATATGTAGTAGTGTGTATATGTTAATCTCAAACTCCTAATTTATCCCTCGCCCCCTTTCCCCTTCAGTAACCATAAATTTGTTTTCTATTTCTGTGAGTCTATTTCTGTTTTGTAAATAAGTTCGCTTGTATCATTTTTTCAGATTCTGCATATATGTGATATCATATATTTGTCTTTCTATTCTCTTATTCCTGTCTACAGAACCCCAGATTGGGGGAACATTAAACAAATGCTGCTGAATTCCTTGATAGAAGTGATCATCTGACCTAGCTCTGGCCACTGGGGGGAAAAAAAAAAAAAAAAAGAAGAGGAAGTTTTTGGTTGAGACTTCCAAGAAGGCTCCTTAAAATATGTGGATGTGTGAGCAGGGGGTGAGAACAGTCCTAACTAGTAAATACATTTTATCCTTTGCTTTTTATCCTTTGCTTTTTCACTCCTTCCTGCCTCAAACAGAGATGCTGGAAGCAAAGCAGCCATCCCGGGACCCCAAGGGTGACAAGAACATGCTAAAGATGATTGGGTGGAAAGAGACAAGGAAGCCATTTCTCCACTGGCATCATGGAGCCACTGTACCCATCCTGGATTTCTGACATGTGGACTCCACTCTGCGAGAAAAAAGAAAACCTCCAATTTGTTTAAGCCACTGTTTCCAGGTTTGTGTTTTTCACAGCCAAACAGAATTCTCAACCAATATTAGGCACACATTAATAGAAATACAGGCAAAGGATGTAAACGGGTAATTTAACAAAGGAAAAAATGCAAAGATTGGGTAAGTCTGTGACAAAACTTATTACATCATTATTATTATATAAATATAAACATGACACCATGTTTAACTGTCATATTGATAATAAAGAGAATAATTGTTAAAACAGCATATTTAGCCATTAACAAAATGTAACAACTATTTTTTCTTTTCTTTTTTTTTGGTTGCATTGGGTCTTCATTGCTGTGCGTGGGCTTTCTCTAGTTGCTTTGAGCCGGGGTTACTCTTCGTTGCGGTGCACGGGCTTCTCATTGTGGTGGCTTCTCTTATTGCAGAGCACGGGCTCTATAGCGCAGGCTCAGTCGTTGTGACTCACAGGCTCTAGAACATAGGCTCAGTAGTTGTGGCGGATTCTTAACCACTGCCAGGGAAGCCCGTAACAACTATTTTTATTATGCCATGTTTTCTCCTGACTTTTTTCAAAGAAATAAAATTCAATAGATTTAATGGAAGCCCCCCTTTTTTTCTTATTCCTGATCCCCTTTTTTTCTTATTCCTGATCCATTAACTTCCACCCTCCCTCCCCAGGTTTAACCAGTATCCTGAAGGTGCTTTGAATGCTCCCGGTCTAGATGTTTATACTTTTACTACATAAATATATATATATACTTATGCTGTTTAATTTTTTAATATTTATTTTTGGCTGCATTGGGTCTTCATTACTGCGCACAGGCTTTCTCTAATTGCGGTGAGCGGGGTCTACTCTTCATTGCAGTGCGCGGGCTTTTCATTGCTATGGCTTCTCTTGTTGCAGAGCATGGGCCCTAGCTCTGCAGGCTTCAGTAGTTGTGGCGCATGGGCTTAGTTGCTCCTCCACAAGTGGGATCTTCCCGGATCAGGGATTGAACCCACGTCCCCTACATTGGCAAGCGGATTCTTAACCACTGTGCCACCAAAGAAGTCCCCACTTATGCTGTTTAACAAGTTACATGTGGTGTATTTTTAAATATCACATATGTTATAATTCTCTCCATTCAATTCTTTTAAGAACTGCTTTTTCAACTCAATAGTATAACTTTGAAATTTACTTACCTATATACATGTATCTGGTTTATTGGTTTTAATAGTTCTTGTTTAACAGGTCTTCCATTTCATGATATACTGCAATTTATTCATCAATTCTTTCTTAGTTGGACATATATATTTTTGAAGTTTTGCTATTAGCATATCCTTGAATACACATGGGAAAGGCCCTCGTTACTGTTTTAATTTGCATATCATGATGATTTTGTGTTTATTAGTTATTTGGTTTTTCCTCTTCTGTGAATTCCTGTTCCTAGCTTATGCATATTATTTGGTGGAAATTTTACCTTTGTCTTATTTATTTGTGGGAGCTATTTATATATTTTGAATAATGAGTCTTAGCTAGTTATCTATGATCGTTTACAGGATTGCTTCAAATTTTAATATCAATCTTTTCCTTAAATATTTTTCTTTTTTAATTAAGATACAATTCACATATCAAAAGTCATCCTTTTAAAGTGTAGAATTCAGTGGTTTTTAGTATATTCAAAGTTGTGCAACCGTCACCACTATTGAATTCCAGAGCATTTCATCACCTCAAAAAGAAATACCAATCACTCCCCATTTTATCCACTCCCCAGCCCTTGGCAACCGCTAATCTACTCCTGTGTCTATGGATTTACCTCTTCTAGATATTTCAAGTACCGTACTTGGAAATCATGCAATATGTGGTATTTTGTAACTAGGCTTCTTTTCATAAGCATAATGTTTTCAAGGTTCATGCATGTTACAGTATGTATCAGTACTTCATTCCTTTTTATGGCTGAATAATATTCAGTTGTACAGATATACCACATTTTCTTTATCCATTCAGTCAATTGATGGGAATTCGAGTTGTTCCACTTTGGGGTTATTATGTATAATGCTGCTATGAATATCCATGTAAAAAGTTCTGGGTGGACATATGTTTTCAGTTACCTTGGACATGTCCCTAGGTATGGAATTACTGGATCAAATGGAAACTCTATGCTTTGAGGGACTCCCAGACTTTTTTTCAAAAGGGCTGCAGCATTTTACATTTCACTAGCTATGTATGAGGGTTCCAATTTTTCCACATACTCCCCAACATCCAACTGTCAGTCTTTTTTATTATAGCCATTCTAGTGGGTGTGAAATGATATGGTATCTTATTATGGTTTAGATTTGCATTTTCCTGATGGCTAATGATGTCGAGCATCTTTTCATGTGCTTATTGGTCATTTGTATATCTTCTTTAGGTAAATGTCTATTCAAGTCCTTTGCCTATTTTTAAAATTGGGCTATTTGTCTTTTTATTGTTTATATGTAAGAATGTATTATATATTCTGGATACTAGTACTTTATTAGATATATGTTTGAAAATATTTTCTACCACTTCCTTGATAATGTCTTTTGAAACACAAACATTTTTAATTTTGATAAAGTCCAATTTTTCTGTTTCCTTTGTTCCTTGTGCTTTGATGTCATTTCTAAGAAGCCATGGCCATCTCCAAAGTGATAAAGATTTATACTTTTTTCTTCTAAGAGTTTTATAGTTTTAACCCTCATATTTAGGATTGATTCATTTTTTAATTAATTTTTTTATATGATGTGAGGTACAGGTCCAACTTCATTGTTTTGCATGTGGATATCTAGTTGTCCTGTCCTTCCTTAACAATTTTATTTAGTGACTATTTTAAGAAATTCTTTTGCATCCTGACATATTTGCCTATAATTTCCCCTAAAAGCTTGAAATTTAGGGTTTTACTTTTTTTTTTTTTTTCCCGGTACGCGGGCCTCTCACTGTTGTGGCCTCTCCCATTGCAGAGCACATGCTCCGGACACGCAGGTTCAGCGGCCGTGACTCACGGGCCCAGCCGCTCCACGGCATGTGGAATCCTCCCGGACCAGGGCACGAACCCGTGTCCCCTGCATCGGCAGGCGGATTCTCAACCACTGCGCCACCAGGGAAGCCTCTAGGGTTTTACTTTTAAGTAAATTAGATGGATTTGATTCTGTGGTTGGTCTAAAGTCAGGATACAACTTTCTTTCTTCTGTTTGGCTATCGTTGGACACAGTGGCACTTTCTGAATCCTCTATCCTTTTTCTCCTGATCTGTAATGCCTCCTCTGTCAAATAACAAATCTCCATACATGCTTGGGTACGTTCCTGGTTTCTCTATTCTGTTTCACCATTCTATTTATCAACATTTAAATTAGCATAGCTTTATAATAAGTCATTGGATTTGTAAATTTTCAATGATTTTGTTTCATTTCTAGAACATCTATTTGGCCAGTTTTCAAATATGGTTCTTCTTTATCCATAATTTTCTGAGGTTTCTTTGTGATTTCTATTCCTTCTTTATCTCTAATCAATTAACATATTGAATATATAGTCTTGTTTAGATTATTCTATAATGTCTGATTTCAGAACTATTGATCTCCTATTTGTTATAGCTGTTGATTCTTCTTCAAGGAGGCACCTACCTTCATATTATTAAGTCATTCTCTATGGGAGTTCCTTTATTGGGGATTCTCGGAGTGAAGGACATGTATTAACAGAGAAGTTTTCATTTGCTCTTGGTAGGATCCTAGGGGTTTCACCTATTTTGTGACTTATTTTAGGATATTTTATTGACTGGAAGTCTTCACACCATGTGAAAGGGAAACTTCAGACCCTTCTCCTGGTCATGGTGGTTTGATTTCCACCAGTTGACTCTTCCATATTTTTTCACATAGAGCCCAAGTGTATGCCAAAATTATTTGCATTCCCTACATTCAAATCCCATTTTGGCGGACAAGGCACATTTTAAGACTTCCAGCTTTATCCAGGGTTAGCATTAATACTACTTCTTTTAGAATACATGTTAACAAAGGTTGTAAAGGTTCTTCTAAAATACTACAACATAATGAATGCTTGTATACGCCAAGGTTGAACAGACTACTACATTTAAAACAATATTTATTTAAAATAATACCTTATAATGTCATCATACTTTCAAACTTGATTGGAAGGAAAAGAGCCAGGACATAGATCTTCCTCAAAAAATGGGTTGAGGAACAATATAATCTCCTTTTACCTAGAGCAAAAGTAACCATCATTCTGCTTCCTGTCTCTAAAAAAGAATTTCATACCATTTGAAGTTCATTGTTCTAAGTGACAGCTCTTCATGAACAAATGTATAAATCATAGGCATCAAATTGTTTAAAACTGGACGATAGTTGGCTAAATTGGAGGAGAAAAATTATATTTTGCACTTTGTAACACTGACATATACTGACATACATCAGCAAACTTTCAGAAAGATTCTGATCAGTTCTTTTTATTTACTTTTATATGTCTAAAAGGGTAATTCTATGAAGTTGGGGTTTTTAGGCAGTTCTGTTCATCAGTGTCCATCATTCACATATTTTTCAATGTCTGTAGCTTTTTAGATTAAAACTTGTTTGTTTCTTTGAGCAGGACTTATCCTAGTATCATGAGTATTGAATAGATAACAAAAAATTTACATATTGCAGATGTCATAATGTACCAATGACACTTCCAACAAGCATGTGTGTTCCTGAAGTTTTATGCAAGTCAAATTTATTTCTAAGGAGATTGGAAAATACATTATAGAAATAACAATGATGAACCTTTACAAAATTAACTTATAAAAACCCCTACTTTATCAGAAAGTTGTGATTGTTGTTTATCAGGTCTCTTAAGACAAGGGCATTACTTGGAATTAGCCACTAGTAACAACCAACTTTTTGGCTTTTCAAAGCAAAATCCAATGCCTCCTTGAAAGAACTTCAAAATGGTGGAACTGTGAAACAAAGTATGGAGAGACTGCAAGACATACAAGGACTCTCAGAGTATCTTAGAGTAAGTTAAATAATACCGGTTAGAGAAAAACAACTTTTTCTATTTTATTCTATTGTGAGTTCCATTTAATAAAAAGTTAATTAACAAAGACCAATCATTTGCCTTCCTGAATTTAAAAAATAAGTAATCCATTTAAGTATATGCTAAAATGTGCTTAGCATAGCACAAAATTTATCACATTTTCATAGAAATACATGGATTAGTAGCAAGATAATGGGCAATGAGTAACATTTTCTCCCAGCTATTAAATTCTTTTAATGTTCTATGGTACAAGGAAATGTGGATTTAATGTGAGGTTATACTTGTTAGGATTCTTATCTGTATCTCTCCAGTGAGTTGTTATTTCAGAACATTTGTAACTCTTAGTAGAGAAACCTCTCATTTTATATTCTTGCAAGTTGGAACCAAAAGAAAGTGCTTGGGAGTTTCTGACACAGAAAGGTTTAATTTTCCTAGCACAACCGAACTGTTAGAAGTTTGACTGCTATCTAACATATTGAATGCCTTTTATGTTTCCTGTTCATTTTGGATGGGAGCAGGAGAATGAGACTGAGTCATCCTTTAAGTCAGCCCCCAAAGAATAGAGGATTTAAGACTAGAGATTGCATAGTTGCAATCTTAAACTGTGTTCATATTACAGGAGGTGAAGGATGGCTTTAACTACAATTCCAAAAACACAGGAGATGGCCCAGAGTCCAAAGCCAAAACAAGGAGATGGGAGGTCTGAAACACAAGGAGTCTTATTAAACCAATCAATCAAGAAATATTTATGAAGGGTTAAAATGTGTCTAGTGCTGTATTAGGCAAGAAAAGATCAAACCTCAAGGAAAAGGGGAAAATAATAAATACTTGAAGAGGTAGCACATTATATAAGAATACAAAAGTAAACTTAGTCTCACAAAAGGGAACGAAAGAGCAAGAATACAACTAAAACTAGAAGTAAAAAGAAAAAAAAATAGAAAAATAATTGGAAAAGAGAATTAGCTATAAAGGGCTGGTCAAATAACAGTAATGAATAATTTTTCTAAAAGGTGGTTGAGAAAGAGAGTCACAGCTGTTCCAGAAGAGCAGGGGAGAATTGAAGTAACAAGACCAAGTCTAAAATATCATATGATGTCGCTTATATGTGGAATCTTAAAAAAAATACAAATGAGCTTATTTAGAAAACAGAACTAGACCCACAGACATAGAAAACAAACTTATGGTTACCAAAGGGGAAGGGGGAGTATAAATTAGGAGTTTGGGATTAACATATATACACTCCTATATAGAAAATAGGTAACTAACAAGGACCTACTATATAGCACAGGGAACTCTACTCAATAGTTTGTAATAACCTATAAGGGAAAAGAATCTGAAAAATAGATATATACATATAGATGTATAACTATGTATGTTATACATATAACTATATGTTATACATATAACTATATGTTATACATATAACTATGTATAACTATGTATAAATCATTATGCTATTCATATGAAAGTAACACAACATTGTAAATCAACTATACTTCAATAAGAATAAAAGACCAAGTATAAGATCATCTAATGTCAGCTCTAGGAGAGACCTCAGGAACCTCCACCCCCTGCTTCCTCCAGGAAGAAAGGCAAGTGTCCTGTTGTGAGGTCACATGAAGAAGAAGAACTTAGACTAGCACCCATGTCTTGGACTCCCCTGCTGCCACTTGCAGTCCAACTCCAGCTCAAGGTCTCAAAGCAAAAGAGAGAAATCATGAAAGCCATGGCCATAAGAGGAGAAAGGGGCTTGAGAACAGAAAGAGAAGATTGAAGAGAAGACACAGTAGCAAAATATCGTCAGTATGACCTGAATTCCAGGAAGTCCAGCCAAGCAGAAAGAGAGGCTGTGCATTTTGCTTTCCACATGCCAAATAATTCTTTGAGTTTGAAAATGCCCATTTACCTAGGACTTGACCGCATGTGTCTGTGGGCCCTTTTATAGCACCTACTTTTTCTCATTTCAGAAGCACTGAAATACAATTTGAGAAACACTATAGCACACCCGACCTTTTTCAAATCTCCCAGACAAACTCCAAACTCACCAGCTTTCCCCATCTCAGGAGTGTGAAATCTTATTTTCCAGTTCTCTGCTCAAATTTAACAAGCCACCTCCTGCTTAACCTTCTTGTGTGAAAACTGAAAGCACCAGACAATTGTACACCCAACCCTTGCTCCTCTGATCTCCCCAACTCTCCCCATCAGGAGTCCTTAGAGCCACAATTTCAAATCTCTGATAATAGCCCTCGGCGACCTGGAGTGTAACTTAAGGCTTCACTTATGTCTTTGCACCTTAAATACAAAAGAACATGCCCTCACCAAAAAAAAAAAAAAAAAAAAAAAAAAAAAGCATCTTTCTACCCATCTTCCCACCCTTTGACTTTAAGAGAAGCATTTAGACATCATTTAATTATCTCCAAACTATCAAAGACTGATTAAATGAATCTACGCGGAGACTGGGGTTTTGTTGACGATATTGTTGTTTTTACCGCTTTCTGGTGGAGATATACTTAGTGAAAACACTAAGACTCTCAATTAGGCAGCTGGGTGACTTATAAATATATATTTATGTTTGAAGCCTAAGTGGCCATTGGCTTCCCTACTGTTTTACTTAGCTAACAAAACAACTATATCAAAGTAAGTATTATTCCAAAACCCAACTTCCTGTGCAGAATGCCCCCATGTGCTCCATCAGTCTGGCTTTGTGATGAACTACATCGTTTCTTATAAACTGTCCACGGCCCATAAATTTCCAAGCATAAAGGCTATTACTGTGCTGTGCAAATCTGCTGAGAATTTGGGCCTTTCGAACTCCATTTTTACCTGGTTGGAAATGAGGCTGGGAGAGAAGTCCATCTCCAAACTTCCTTTCTTCTCCTCCTTGTCAGCCCCACTCCCATTTTGATCAGGGACAATCATTTAATGTGCACAAGATTGGAACAGGATTTATTTTGACTGATTTTAAGCAGCTTCTGCATCAAGGTAGCATCTTCTTTCTGCGAGTGTTACATATCAGGGAAGGGAAAAGAGAGATTGGGGCAATTTTCTAATTAATCTGGGAAGTGTGGACTGGAAAATTTATAAGGTAAATACAATCATTTTTTCTTGTATTAGCTAAATGAGTCTAGACAATAGTGGAAGAGGAATCACAAGAGAATGCTTTAGAATCCCAGTGAATGGCTAACTATAGTTTATATCGGTGCAAATTACATTACTCAAGACCGTATAATAATCAGAAAATGGAAGGCTGCTACCAGATTTCTGGTCTAAAAATGAATAAATTGTCGGGCAGCATCCTAATCCCCCATTGGCATCATCTGTTCTCATGTTTGTGCTTTACAGTTTATGGTGGGTTCATAGACATAATCTCATTCGACCTTCATGAATGGGTACAAAGGATTTAGAAGGAGAAATGGGGCAATGACATGTCATCATCCCTGAGATTTCTTGACAACTCAGCACCCATTTCCTTCAGTTTCATTTAATGATGAAAACAAGGGCGGTAATATGGATTGTAGGTGGATTATGCCATGCAACCTGGAGACCAGGGTACCACTAAACATTTGCTACAAAGGAAATAAAACCATAAGCTGATGTTTTCCAAAGCTAAGTCACTTCAGTTTATCAACATCAAATTTGATGGTTTTGCGAGTAAATTAATCTACCTTAGAATTTTTAAGGCAGACAGGGAGGACTCCCCAAGCAAAGGAAGGAAGGAAGGAAGGGAGGGAGGGAGGAAGAAAGGAAAGATTTCTGTTTATTTCAGACATGGCGTTTCCAAGGGTTTTTCCCTTGTGCTAAAGTATAGGTCTCACCTTGCCATCCTCTAACCTAGAATCTGTCTTTTCACCTTCCCACTTCCATTCACATCTCATTAAGTAAACAGCGAGATGCTCATGCTATTGTTAGTCTCTTTGGCACAGAATTACAGTGTTTTGTTGAAGAATTCTTCCTAGCATATAAGGAAATTGTGGTTTTTGTGTGATGTATTTAGTGCAAAGGGGGCTAGTAAATTTTAAGGAGAGAAGAGGGGTTTTGCTCCCTTAATCACTTTAAAACCATTAAAAACTTTTTTTTCAGGCAGTTATCATTCTAATGTGAACATATTCATCAAGCACACTAACTGAATCTAAGCTGCAGGATGTGGAGTAGGGGGAGAACAGAGAATGAAATAACATCCCCACATCTCAGTGTCTGGGTCTAAGTACTCCTTTCAACAAAGTCTTACTTACTAAATTACTGTTATGTTTATCATATCATGATAGTTTTTGTCTTTCATTTTTTGAAAAATATTGTTTATTGTACTATAATATATATTCCACAACAACTAGGATTCAGCAGGGCCATATTTTATTTCCAGATGTAATTGTCTCCACTATTTATATGTAAGATTTTCAATAAAATTCTCTTTCCAGAGAAATATTCAAAATTAATACTATAATTTTTAATAAAATCACACCCATTGCATACCATTGAATGATTTTTAAAATCCCAATAGAAAAATCCTAGGTAACTGAAATAAGATGTAAAAACTAGCACAGAAAGTTATTTTTCATTGTTTACTCTGGGATTCATTCATTTAAAGTGCTTATTATGTTGTGCAAGATGAGCTTATTCTCTCATGGAAGTTTTCTTTTAAAAAGATCACAGGGCTTCCCTGGTGGTGCAGTGGTTAAGAGTCTGCCTGCCAATGCAGGGGACACAGGTTCGATCCCTGGTCGGGGAAGATGCCACATGCTGTGGAGCAACTAAGCCCGTGCGCCACAACTACTGAGCAGGCGCTCTAGAGCCTGCGAGCCACAACTGCTGAGCCCACGTGCCACAACTACTGAAGCCTGCGCGCCTAGAGCCCATGCTCCGCAACAACAGAAGCCACCGCAATGAGGAGCCCTCACACTGCAACGAAGAGTAGCCCCCACTCACCGCAAGTAGAGAACGCCCACGTGCAGCAATGAAGACCTAACACAGCCAAAAATTTAAAAATAAATAAAATTTTTTTAAAAGATCATAAAATCTCACTGTGAATATTTAACTGGAGTAATAACACAATGTCAGATAACTTACACAGCATAATGGTATAACACTCTGCATTTTGACATCTGTCCAGACAGATGTTTAAAACTTAAGTTCTTCAAGATTTTTTTTTTTAAGTCTCATATAGAAAGAGCTGGGAATCATTTTTATACTAAAGCTACTTTGTTACAATTTCGCTGTCAACAATTTACTTGAAAAAGAGGCAGAAAATACCAGTGATTTATACAGGCTTTCTAAGAAGAATTTGGTCAAGTTGAAAAAAAAAAAAAAGATCTGCAGCAACTTTTCTTACTGACATACCATCATCAATCACCTTATCTATTTACATGGCTTACATATACATATAAATATAGTTTCTTATTTGGGTTTTTTTTTCTTGATTTGAGTCAGGGTAGCAAGTAATTTGATCTCGAAAAGGAATCATTAACCTTCAAAGCAACAATAGCCATGTTTTGTTAGGATGTGTTCAAAAAGTAACTCTGAGTTATCCTCCTCATATGCCATAATGTCACTGCTAAGTATGAATGTGATATATTTCTCTTTAATTAAAATTAGTTGCATTGTGGTGTGATTTTTTAATAACTTCAGTGTCTTCGGATTTGTACATTTTAGATTCATGTTGGAACTTGTACATCACCACATGCTGATTGCAAAATTCATTAGCCCGTAAATCATGTTTTAGTGACAGTCCTTTAAACAAAGTTGGTTTGATTGCGAAGTGCTCACTGGTTGGCTTATGTATTATGAAGTTTTGTCAGGCAGAGCAGTTAAGTTAATCAGTAACCAATAAAAGATTTAAACCTATAGATATATCAGCCAATTTATTACTAAAAACTGTTTGGGACTTTTGTGCATCTCCATACCACATGAAAAGTTTAAAGGAGATTTCCTAGCTCCTTTGAAAACAGAAAAGAGCATACATTATTTTCTTGAGTTTTATTATCTGACTATATGTCCGTAGAAGGTACTTCAACTGATTTGCTTTAGAATCAATATGCAGTTTTCCATTTCTGTTTTTCTGCATGGCTTGGGGTGTTGCTATCACTTAAGATAAAGTCTTTTCACTTAGCCCATGTCTCTCATAGGTATATAATATCAGTACCTTTCAACAAGGTTAAGTGAATTCACTCTTGGAAGGTTTTGATGTTATAATCCTCTTTCGTAAATTTTTATGGAAGAAAATTATGATGCCAAACATAATTAGGACCAAATTCAAACTGATAGGGAAAAGCTTCTTTTTAACTCTACTGGGCCATTTTAGAAAATAAACAAGAAGTATGAAATATCGTGACTTTAACTGTGGAATTTATGTACAAGCTGTGAAACTTTGAAAAAAATCTTTGGGTCTCAGTTTCCTCATCTTTAAAATGATGCGGGAGAAGGGGTAGAGGATTGAAATAGATCATATCTAAATTCCTTGCAAGTATTGAAATTGTACAATCTTATGAGTCCATTACAATCCCCTTTTAACTCACAGGAGAATACATTTGTAACTCTAAAGGTAACGCAATGTCGTGCAATGGCGTCTTTGCAACAAATAGTTACCTATAGTGATGACTTGGTACTTACAGACCATGTTCCCAAAGACAAAGTTAAGGGAAGATTTCAGGCTTTTGTCTAGAAAATCCAGGTCAATCTAACCTATGACAGGGCCAGACAATAAAGATTTAAGAACAGAATAAACATTCTCAATCATTTTTGGATGAATTATTGAGGTGATTGTTCAAATTTCCACTTCCTTTTGCCAGAGCCTCTAAATATTCGCTCTGTTTTTCTCTATAAGGCTTTGGGGGTGAAGTTCAGGGGTTCATTTTTTTTTTTGTCTATTTTTAACTCTTTCAGTCAACAAAGGAGATACATAAAATATTTTCACCAAAACAGTGTCTTCTGCTAAGTTAAAAATAATTTAAAATATAGTAACCAGGAGACTATGATATTTGGCTGCCTTGAAATGAGTGAGTCGAATTTAAGTGGAAAACTCATTTCCACCAATCTAGGTACTCAAGTACAAAACTATGCCTTTCTAATTCACCTTCCACTTATGCCCAAAGTTCAGTGTATCAGGAGAGCAGAAATATTTTGTGTCACTTTTGTGCTTTATGTTAAAATAAAAATGGGGGAAAAAATAAAATAAAATAAAATAAAAATAGGGTGTGGGGTGAGGAAATACCACCTGGAGTGAATTTTGAGTTTTGTTTGATGCAACAATTTTTATCACAGAAACATCATACCCATTCCAAATCTTTTTGTGGCATGATCTCAAATGTTGTACAGTCTTTAATGGACTTGATAGGACTAGCCTTGGAGGAGCAAGACCCTAATTTCTTCCAAATGCATCCTTCTTTGAATTAAACAGTAAGAAGGGGGGAAACACTGTGTTAATATGTTTTAACTGCTAAATGTTGAAGTATATAAAGGTCCAAAATATTCAACTTGCATATTTCCATGGTACTTTAAAAATTTGTCAGTTAAATCACCCTCAACTAAATACTGAGCCAGTAGGCTCAAAGCTTTGCAGGCTTTCCCAGACATCTATATGTGCCCAGAGGAAGCCAAACATATTTTTGAAAACTGTAATTAGAATTACTTGGTTGCATGTAATAGAAAGACTCAAAATAACAGTGACAAACAAAGAAGGGAAGGAAGGAAGGAAGGAAGGAAGGAAGGAAGGAAGGAAGGAAGGAAGGAAGGAAGGAAGGGCAAAAGTTTCCTTCTCATGTAAAAATAGAGGTAAGCAGCTTAGAAGTAGTAAAGTGACTCCAAGCTGTCATCAATGACCCAAGTATCTATCTTTTGGTCTATGATCCTACCAAGAGGTTTCTATCCTCAAGGTCAACTTCATGGTTCCAGATAGTTGCTAGAACTTTAGCTATCACTTCCCAGTTGCTCCTCTAACAAAGTAGGAATAACAGAAGGGCAAAAGGGTTTCCTCCTAGCTGAGTCAACTTCTTTGAGCAGCTTTCGTAGAACCCCACAGAGCATTTCTTCTCTTTGGCCAGAGCTCAGTCACATGACCACACTTAGTTGCAAGAGAGGCTGGGAACCATCTCTAACTCCAGGTGGCAATGGGCCTGCCTAAAATTCAAGTTCTCTTCTTAAGGAGGAAAGAGTACTGGATATTGGGGTAGACAAGAATCAGCCTCTGCTATGGGAATGCTTAAACATCTACGGTGTGAAATATTTTTAGAGGACTATTCCAAGAATACACTTTTTTTCCCTTCAGAAGGGGGAAGAGGTTTGCTGTCGAAGGCTATCCCTAATGCCAAACTGTGGAATATGGGTGGTGATAGGTGGAGTGCTAAGTCTTAGAGGCTGGACTTCACTAGAGTCTGGTAAAAACCAACTTCCAAGCAGGAAAAGAAATTGTGCATCTGTTGCCAAGTCTTTCAGCTCATTGGAGACATTATAGAGGTGAGAATTAGGCTGTGGCAGTGCCAGACACCCAGGGAATTTGTTGATATTTATGCTGAGCACAGTAGAGAGGAGTGATAGGACTCCACACAGATCCGGTTTGGAATGGGCAGTCTGCATGACTCTCTACATGCCCTGATTCTTTGTTTCTTTTCCTCCAAATAAGCGAATAAACATGCCTCAAAGGGTTGCTGTAACATTAAATGGGGAATTCCATAAATCACATATGCTTAATAAACAGCAGCTATTAAGACTATGATCATGCATGTTTTTAACCTCTGATTTAGAACAAGATAAGAAACCCAGCGTTCCAGAGACATAGAGGGCGTTGTTCACCTTGTATGTGTAGTGTGTATCTCTCTCACCTTTCCCTACTTTTCTTCTGCACTCTTATTTCTGTTTCTAGCCCAGGTTAATTCTCCTTTCCTACCACTTAGGACTCTCAACTGTATTCATGTAATAATATTGTGTAAACCCATGAACTAGTACTCCAACTCTATGAAAAGTGTGTGGTCTCAGAGTCATAGTTATAAGAGACAGAAGAGCATAATGATTAAGACCTTGGGCTCTAGCATCAAACTTGAAACCCCATCATCAACACTTGGTCAAGAGCCCTTAACCTTTCTAGGTCTCAGTTTTCTCATCTGTAATTTGGAAATAATAATTCCTCTCTCATGAGTAGTGCACATAAAGCACTGAGGTCATAGCCTGGCACATGGTAAACAATGAATGAATGAAGGTGATTGTTATGTTGTTAGGAACAAGAGTGGGATGGAAGAGAAGTCACATTCATTGGGGGCCTCCTCTATGCCAGGCGCTATACTTTATCATAAAGCTTTCTATAGCTTTTATTCCTTGCATTGATCCTACAAGTTGTAAACCTTTCTTTACAGATGAGGAAACTGATGCTTGGAATGACAAAAGAACTCGTGAAAGATAGAGAACAAATCAATGACAGTGGCATGACTTGGTCTCAGGTCTGTATTTCCAAAGGTCATACTCTCTCCACTCACTCACCAGGAAGAAGCTGGCATGCCAATTTCTAATTCAACCTCTTGAGACACCAAAGAGGCAGAGAAAAATTTAGAACACAGGATACAATTACTTTCAGCACTGAAATGACCTCAGAAGAATGTGTTCAGCCTCTGACACGAATAAGTCTTCTTTTCAATATAGGGTCTATCATCTAATATATTTTCAATGTCAGAATGACTAAATCACTATGGAACTTTAGAAAACCTACTGCTAGTGTAGTTTTTAAAATTTTAATTTAAATGTTATTTTTATTTTGCCCCACAGCAAAATTTCCTTTATACGACTGCCATTCAAATATTACACATGGATCTGAAACAGTTAAGTAAAATGAACAGTATTTTTTACCGATACCTCTCATGTAAGAAACCTGTGTATTTATAGATCTTCTGGTAATTCTCTACATTAATTCCTTGACCTCAAACTGACCGGGGAAGGTCAGCAATTCCTGTAATGTCCCTGAGTGGTACATTTTCCTCTCCAACTTAGCTGAAAACTACATAAAAGCTCAGGCAGTCAGAAAGCACCCAAATAGCTATACAGCTGAGATGACCCCACAATGCAAGTTAATCCCTCCAAGGTCAATTGTAATTTATGTTCAATTAACTGGCTCAAGAAACCTGTTTTAGACAGAAGCCAGAATTTAGGAAACCCGTTGCTTGACTTTTTAGTGGGGAACTGTTGCTGTGAAAGCCACTATTTGGGCGCAAAATAAGAGGCTAACACAGGCTTTTTTCCTGGGTGCACTTACATCTCCTCAGCTGACCACACCGACTCCCTCCAGGGATGTGCTGGAAACCTGGAGGATTTGGATGGAAAGTCTATTGTTCCTCTGGCTACTAGATACTGTGCAAGGGAATGTGCCTGCCAACCTCAGTCTCTACTTCAACATGGAAGGTGCCCAGTTAAGCTTCCTTTAGGGGCCATCAGAAAGACAGGAGGCAGTGAGAGCGGCTCCCAATGACCATATCTGAGAAGTAGTAGCATAAAAATAATGTACTATTGAAGCAGAACCCATTAAATAAAACAAGAATCCATCAGTCCATATGGATAGAAATAAGTAAATGGATAAATACAGGAGGAAAAAGGGAAAGCTTTTTTTTTTTTTTTTTTTTTACAATAGAATGCCTACTGATAAATATATTAAAATGTTGGAGTTAGAAGACCATCAGTGGATGTGAAAACCAGTGAATAAAGGTTTGATGAGAAAGAAGATAGTTACACAATAATCTCAATCTCTCACTTGGCAGACAACACCTTAATCAACTGAACAAAGTTAATGTCACCAGTACTGGAACAAACAGACATCACGTGCCAGCTGATGCTGTGGACTGAGGGCATCTCATCTCTTCTGTGGTGCTCTTGCCAAACGTGCATAACCTGAGTACAATCGTAAGGAAACATCATGCAAACCTCAACTGAGGCACATTCCATGAAATAACTGGTCTGTACTCTTCAAAAATGTCAAGGTCAAGAAAGACCAAGAAAGATTGAGAAACTGTTTACTCCAGATTTAAGGCCACTAAAGAAAGATGACAAGTAAAATGTCATGTATGATCCTGGATTAGATTCTAAGTCAGGAAAAAATATATATAAAGGACATTGTTTTGGCAATTGATGAAATTTGCATATGGACTGAGGATTAGATAACAGTATTGCATCAATGTTCAATTTCCTGATTTCAATAATTTGTCGGTATTTATGTATGAAAATGTCCTTGTTCTTAGAACATACCCACTAAAGTATTGAGTAGTAAAAGCAGGCATGTCACCAACTCAATCTCAAAAGGTTCAGGAAAAAATTATATGTTATAGGAAAGAGAAAGAGAGAGAAGGATAAAGCAAAAGTCAAAATGTATACAATTAGTGATATCTGGGTAAAGGATTAAAGGATTACAGGAGTTGTTTGTATTCTTGCAACTTTTCTGTAAATTTAAAATTATATCAAAATGAAAAGTTATTTTTTAAAAAAATTTTAAATTAAAACTACAGCAGAACAAAATCATTATTAGTTAAGATACATTCTAAAGTATATGAAAGTGAGAAGAACTGGTATCTAGGGTTTGATGTACGACATTCCAGAATAAAAGAGACAGTGAGAAAAGGAGGGAAACAAGGAGGGATAAATTGGGAGATTGGGATTGACATATACACACTACTATATATAAAATAGATAACTAATAAGGACCTACTGTATAGCACAGGGAACTCTACTCAATTCTCTGTAATAACCTATCTGGGAAAATAATCTAAAAAAGAATGGATACATGTATATGTATAACTGATTCACTTTGCTGTTGTACACCTGAAACTAACACAACATTGTAAATAAATACGCCAATATATACTGTCATATAAATACGTAAGTAAATAAATAAATAAGGAGGGAAACAGATTTTAAAAAAAGTAACAAAATGTCGATCATTCTAATTCTTGAATTTGGGTGATAGATACATGGGGATCTCTTGTCCCAGTCTCTTTACTTTTGTGTATGTTTGAAATTTTTCCATAATAAAAAGGTTTTAACATTTTAAGCCCACCTAAATTGATGCCCATCCTCCAACTCCAGCGATGACAACAATACTAACTCGATACCCTCCCCCCTATACTGCATTCCAGTTCACCCACATTCCTGATAGTCTGGGTGAAAATTCTGGATGGTTTGGCTCAATCTCCAGATTATAATTTGGGTTCAAAAGCAGCATTTTATGGGAATTAAATGACACTTATTGGACATTCACTGATGTCCCAATACAGCAAGTAAGAGCTACCTGCTGCATTCTCTTAACGCACTTTGCTAATACAGAGTGACGGAGGTTTCTGTTCATCATTTCTTCTATTCAGAAAACATGTTCTACAGCACAGCTGGAATCAGAAACCCTAGAAACTGGACAAGCTTTCAGAAAGGCGGCCAGAGGGAAGGAGCTATTCTTACCACCCTCTGAGATGACACATTCCCACACACTGCATGAACTTGACATTAGGTTCTGGAAGATTTCCATTTGAGGCAACATTTATATCTTTGACTGGCTATAAAAATTTAAATCATGGGGAAATAAGTAGAAAAAAATCACTACCTCATGTAAGACTGAAAACAAAAGTCAACATCAAGTTTCAATAGACACTTCCAGAAATATGATGGAACACTAAGTCCTTCTGGGAACCCGGATCAAACAGGAGATCCTCATGTCTACTATGACTTTCATCCCTGAAAGGAGCCCAGGTGCTATTTCATTTAGAATGTGAGAAAGCAAAGTAAAAGGGTCATGGAGTTAAACCATTTAGTAGCAACTGCGGTAATAATGATGAGATTTAAATGTGTATAGCAAGTCTGAAAAAGTACCACCATAAAATGATAAATAAATAAAAAGCACCACAGAGACATTCATTGTTTAATTTCATTCCCACAAACATCTGTAAGGTAGGCTTGGAAGGTAGAATTCATCCCTATTTTACAGGTGAATAAACTGGCGCTCACTATGATTGATGTCACCAAAGTTATACAATAGGGAAATGAGGATGCTAGGATTCATTCTCATAAGATTTCCCAGCTCCCAATTACCCGTATTATTCCCAAGAACAAACACCAGGAAAATTCACGTAGGCAAACATTTAATGAACATCCTGCTGTTCACAGCAGCTTCAGTACCTCACCTGTCATGGTTTCTCTAAAGCAGACTTTACAAATCAGCATAGATTATTCTAAGTCAACAGCTACAAATAGGTTCACAAGACAAAGTCAGATCTGTTTTCAGTAGAATCCGATATCAACATATTATTCACAGAAACAAAACTTGATGCCATGGAGATTCTCCTGTCAACATCATGTGCCTAGGAGGATTTGAGAAAATCATTTTTAATTAAAAGTGCCAAACATTAGAATCAACCTGAGATATTCGAAATACTAAAGAGAATTAACCAGATAGGATGACTGGCCTAAATTTCACAGTTAATAAAGGGAGTAAAATCATTGACTTAACCTTTGTGCTCAGATGCAGGTTTAATTCCTACTAAACATAATGAAAACGCTGCCTGCAAACTCCATAACCAAACTTCATAAAAATGCAGCATTATCATTTGAAATATACTGTATTTAAAAAATGATTCCAATAGAGTTTATGCAGATCTGGATGCACTAGGAGGTGAAGGAGGTTCAGGAAAGTCCAGGAGCAGAGAAGAGTGATGAAGTCTCCTCCCATAGTAAGCACTGCAAAAGTATTTGATACATAAATAAAGTGGAGGTAAATTCAGGGTTTTCTTAGCAGACATATCCTGGGTTCATTTTTATATTAAAAACGAGCAACTGCGACTTCCTTGGTGGTCCAGTGCTTAAGACTCTGCACTCCCAATACAGGGGGCCTGGGTTCGATTCCTGGTCAGGGAACTAGATCCCGCATGCCACAACTAAAGATCCTGTGTGCCACGACAAAGACCCGGTGCAGCCAAATAAATAAATAAATATTTTTTAAAAAGACCAAACCTAAAAGAAAAAAAAAAAAAAGAACAGCTGATGTGGTTACTGTTTCTCAGATTGTTGAGGGATCCAAACTCTTAAGTTTCTCTCAGTATTAGTTTGCTAGGGCTGCTGTAACAAAAACCACAGACGGGTGGGGGAAAAACAACAGAAATTTATTTCCTCAGTTCTGATGGTCCAAAATCAAACTACTTTTGGCTTTGATTTCTTCTGAGGCCTCTCTGGGCTTTCAGATGGCTGCCTTCTCCCTGTGTCTTCACATGGCTTTTCTCTCTGTGCATGTGCATTCCTGGTGTCTCTTTTTGTGTACAAATGTCTTCTTATTTTTAGGACTCCAGTCATATCAGGTTAAGGCCCATCCATATGATCTCACTTAACCTTAATTATCTTTTTAAAGGCCCTATCTACAAATGCAGTCACATTTTGAGGTACTAAGCAACCCCTAGTTAGGGCTCTAGCATATGAATTTGGGTGGCCCATAACATTCCTATTGCCTGAATCCTCAGCCCATTTATGGAGAGTCTTTGAGCCAAGCTGCAACAAATTTCAGATGGTATTTGAACAACTTCCCCAAGCCAAACCGAGTTTCAGATTTTCACCAAACTCATGTTGGCAGGGTTCCCTTTGTACCCTATTTCTGCCCCCCACTGTAAGTATAGAGGTACTTGTTTGTTCTAATAATAGAGCAAAATTTAGAGAAAACATCTCTTTACCTACTTGAAAGCTATCCAATTTCATTTTTCCTAAAAAGAAAAGGCAATACTCCAGATACTTACTTGAATCAACTCATTGGAGTTGATTGCCCCATTTGCCCTGTTACCAGCTAGACAACCACAGAGTTACCTTTATCTTTGTTTCTATAACCAATAAAGGTGAAAATACTACCAGGTAGAAAAGTATATAGTTTAGTCAATGACAAAGGTAAAACATTCCTGTGGCATGTCATTTGAGGGGCATGTGGAGAGAGCCTGCAACTAGACATCAAGAGTTCATGCTGGGGCTTCCCTGGTGGCGCAGTGGTTGAGAATCCGCCTGCCGATGCAGGAGACACGGGTTCGTGCCCTGGTCCGGGAAGATCCCACATGCCGCGGAGCAACTAAGCCCGTGAGCCATGGCCGCTGAGCCTGCGCGTCCGGAGCCTGTGCTCCGCAACGGGAGAGGCCACAACAGTGAGAGGCCCGCATACCGCAAAAAAAAAAAAAAAAAAAAAGAGTTCATGCTGGGTGAGGGCCTTTAGCTCCCTGCTTCTCATCTCAAGCCACTGCTCTAAGTTACTCTTCTAGAGAGAAGATGTATAATGAAGACTTGACTATATCTCACAGGTGCCTCAGGATACTGTGGAATGTTGTAACTCTAATATTTGTCAATTACATAACATGACATGAATATGTCAATGGTGAAGAAAGAGTGATGCTGTACACCACTGACAGCAGAATCTTCCACCTAAAAGTCTACAGGAAAAGCATGAGTGACTATGTATGTATTTGAAAAAAAAAAAAAAAAATCTTCCACCTAACAGGCGACTCCATTTCTGGTGACCTTGCCACTGATTTTCACTGTTTTCCTGCCCCCAGAATGAGATCTCTGACACCGTAGACTTTGCGTTGCAAAAAGTCCTCCAGGAACTTCTTTGGTGGTCCAGTGGTTAAGAATCCTCCTTCCAATTCAGGGGATGTGGGTTCAATCCCTGGTCGGAGAACTACGATCCCACATGCCACAGGGCAACTAAGCCCATGTGCTGCAACTACTGAGCATGTGGGCCACAACTAGAGAGACGCCAGCGCCGCAATGAAGAGCCCACGCACCACAATGAAAGATCCCACATGCCGCAACTAAGACCCAATGCAGCCAAAAAAAAGAAGTCCTCCACACACAAGTGGATGAGTTAACACACTCTCTACTGATATAAAACAACTCAAAATGCTTAAACATTGCTGAAGAAAATCACACAGCCATACACAAAAGGCTGCCCCTTGGTCTCCAATTCCTTTTTTTGTCCTTGACACTGACAAGCAAGCTTTGCATTTCTGGTCAGCTTCCTCTCCCATTTTCCATTGTGATATTAACATTTAACCCTCTCAAGTCTTTCCCTTTCTGCTACCCTTAGGGTGACCAATCTTCCTGGTTTGTCCAGGACTAAGTGGGTTCCCTGGCAGGATATGGGACTTTCAGTGCAAAAACCTTTTTACCCTCCTAACCCCTCAGTCATCATCAAATGACTACCCATATCTCAAAAAAGAAAATTAAGGTTATCAGGTGTGAACTGCCCCCAAATTTTTCCTCCACCAACCCCTACCTGGACATACATCTGTAGCCTTCACTTGCCTTCAGTCTTAGAGGCTAACATAACCCAATGCTGATTCAGAGCTCAATCTCCCACACTCATGATAGATGTCCCCATATTTAACACCTCTCTGTTGCAATTTCAACATTCCCTCCTCTTTCCCCTCATTATACAAATATGCACAAGTCTTCCCCATTTTGAAAATCGGATATCCTCCCCCCACCATGTTCCCCTTCATTGACAGCCCTACTCCAAGCCTTTCCTTCACCATAAACTTCCTGAAAGAGATCCAGAATGATCTCATGTACTCCAATGGCTCCTCCCAAATTTTTATCTCCAGCCCACTCCTCTCTACTAAAAGGCTATGTCTTCATCTTCCGAATGAACATCTTATCTTGATAACCCACAAGTTTCTCAAACTCAAAATTTCTAAAATCAAGCTACCATTCTTTCCAACATGCCCCTTCTTCTAAAGTTACTGCTCCAGCAAATGGAACCACAATCTGCCCAAATTTCCAAACCAGAAACCATGCCCTTTCTTTCATCTTCTCTTTATTCCCCACCCCCTACATCCATATTAGCCTCCTGTCTCCTAAATATCTTCTCTTATTCATCACTTTCACTCCTGGACTCCCCTGTTATCACAACAGCCTGCTCGCTGGTTTCTCAAGCCCCACCTCCCTCAGACTATCATTCATGAGCTTGACGTCTGTGAGGTCACAGATCAAGTTATTCCTACTATGTGGGAGTATAAAAAATCTTTGATTTAGCCCTCTAAACACCAAACTGGCTACAAGGATGTCTCCTTGGGATTAGTGAACAATTTCTAATTTGTTCACAAAAATTACTGGATCAATGACCCCACTGGCTTTGTGGCTGATTCAAACAACAGTATAAATTAAAGTAGTCAAAAAGGCTGCCTGCATTTCTTTATAGGAATGCCATGTGCCAATGGGCTCCAGTGCACCTGTATGGAGACCTATGTCTCTATTTTTGCAGTGTTAGCCCCTATAATCTGTTTTACCCTGGCCTCTGGGGGTTAATGTTTGCTTGCTGACAAGTTGAGCTGTTACAGAAGTCACTGGTCATTTCACACCGTTAGCTGTTACGATTTTTTTTTTTTTTTTTTTTTTTTTGGTGGTATGCGGGCCTCTCACTGATGTGGCCTCTCCTGTTGCGGAGCACAGGCTCCGGACGCGCAGGCTCAGCGGCCATGGCTCACGTGCCCAGCCGCTCCGCGGCATGTGGGATCTTCCCGGACCGGGGCACGAACCCATGTCCCATGCATTGGCAGGCTGACTCTCAACCACTGCGCCACCAGGGAAGCCCTATGATTTTCAACTTATGTCCTACGATATCTCCTCCTGCTTCTCTGCTCCAGCCACAGTGGCAGACTTGTCATTTTCTAAGTAAGCCACTTTCTCTCCCAACCCAGTGCCCTTGCCTGGAATACCCTTCTCCTCCTTCAACATTCTCAAACCAGTCTATTCAGAAATTAACAATAACACTTTTCACTTGGTAAAAGAAAAGACCACTGGAGGGTCACATCTGCCTAGAAACTGTGCTGCTTCTGGTACAGTTTGCAATCAAAGCTCTTCCTTGCCCTGCTCTGTACTGTAGGAGGGCTGATCTGGTGTTTCCCAGGTTCTGCATCAGCTGGTTTCTTGCTGGATTTAGCTGAAAGGGGGTCCTGGTGATGGATTAGAGAGTGAAAGACAAGACTGCAGAATACTTCTCTCTTGCTTATCTTCTCCATAGCTCCAGCTCCACTAGACATGTTGCCCTGTTATATCTTCTACGAGGTGACTGACCCCTGGTGTCTGATACCTGCTTCCTCGGTCCATCTAGTCTACCTGGGGCAACCGCCTTCTGAGATTGCTCAGCTCTGGTTGCCTTCGAAGCCCCTCCTGTCCCCTATGTAACCAATTCACTGTGGTCAATTCCTTCCCTTATATAATACTCAGAGTGGCTTCTGTTTTCCTGGTTGAACTTGGATATTAAAAAAAAAAAAAAAATTCCTAAAAAAAAAAAATTTCCTCATCTCTATTCCTCCTGCCTTGAGCCCACCACAAAGGCTCTCAGGGGCTCTCTTCCTCCAGGTTGCTGGTTTAACTTTTGTGTCTCCACAGCAGCTGTGTATACTGCTATGGGTTGGGACTGTGGTTTTCTTATCAACTCCACCCCTGGCTGAGCTCTTGAGGGCAGAGACAATGCCCTGTTAATCCCAGCACCCCCCATGTCCTGCTCACAGCTTAGGGAACATTAGGTGCTCAAGATTTTAAAACACACACGTGCACATGCATGCACACACAGAGCTTTTTGGGTCTTAAAAAGGATTCCATGTAATATGCTAGAAATATACAAAGATTTAAGGTAAGACCCGGAATAGAATAACACAGGATTTCAGTGAAAGCTAGTAAAAATGTGGATTTTTTTTCATACTGTGGAGTTTTTCATGAAAGGGGAAGGCACGCTAGTAGTTGGGTTTCCTTCTTCTCTTTGGAGTACGGCATGTTGTTTTTCAGTCCACTGGATCACAGTCCTGTCATTGGTGGAAAAGTCACCTTTTATTTCATTGAAGCAACTTAATCAGTACAGGTATTAATTACCCTAGCAACTGCTTTGGAACAATAAGGCACTGTCTGGTGGCCAAGCAGGGAAAATCAAAGGAAAGCATCTCAGGATTCTAAGAGACCTTCACAACTTTGAGGACAGAGGACTATTCCCTTGGGAATCAGGACTCCTCCAGAAAAAATCTGGAGCTTTTTGAGAGAGGAACTTTATTATTATATTCAATATAATTTAAAGCAATTCCTTACCCCATTTTGCAATGCAAAGTGATTTACAAAGCAGAAATATAGTAATATCTTTTAGAGACCAGGCAAAAGATCCATTTGAGATAAAAGACATGATGTTCTAGCTGTAGAGTCAGGATTAATAATCAAAGTACCTGGAAATTTGGTCGCTGATTTAGCACCATCCCCATTGCACCCCACCACCACTCTCCACTGGAGAATCCTTTTCAACTTGGGCATAAGTGTGGTACAACAGTATGTCTCTATCTGGACTGTATTTTTATGGACATCTTGAATTCAATGTACCATAAAATCCTTAAACATTAAAGTCATCGCAGCACCCCTAACATGGCAATATTTTTACTGCAAGGAAACCAGAAAACAGGCTTATAATCATCTCCTTAAGACTGTGGAGGGGTGTGCAAAAATAATTCATTCCCCCTTAATCGTAACAGTATATTTCCTATTATAAAATTTGCCTAGAGTTGACTTCCTGCTCTGGTGTGAATCACAGTGGTGGCTGTCTTGGCAAGGTATGGCCCGTGTGTTGTGTGACATACTGCAGGTACCAGCTGCAAAAAACTCACCATTGTCTTTCTGTAATGAAGTCAGTAGAGACAGCAAAGTGTCCTAAAGTGAATCCAAGTGTGCCTGGTGTCCAAAAGGTCAATCATGGCATGGTGTCAGACAATTGGATTTGCAATGCTACTAACTAGGGTACTTTTTTGTTTTTTAATAAGGTAATGCTAGTCTATTAAAATAAAGAAAATGTATTACAGCAAATATCAAATCAGACATTGTGACACAATGACAGGTCTGAATCACACTGAAGAGTTCGTATTTAATTTCCAGTAAACCCCAGACTTTTGCTTTAGAGGAATTTTACTTGAAACAAGTGTCTATGTCTTATATATTTTTTGCTAGTCTGAGATTCTACCCCTTCTAATGATTGTTATAGCCAACTTGGACTTTTTGTAGTGAAGGGAGTGGGTTTTGAACCAGCTCACAATTTAATTTTTTTGCAAAAGACTTCCAAAAAATTTATTTTACTTTATGTGAGATTTTATAGTCATTTACTTGGATTTTCACATGTATTTCTTGTTCTTTTTAAAGATGTTTTCTTCTAAAATGAAGATCCCATTAGTTTTCAAATGCTCCATGTGACAATGAAAAAGACTTTTTCTAAAAATAAGAAACCAAGATGATGCCACCTTGATGGAAAAAAATATATCAAAATAGTAAATTGTTACATATAAATAATATGTCTATTAAACTAAGGTCCATCCATTTTGTTGAAATTTTTAAAATAATTTTTTAAAAATTTAAAAATTTTTAAGTTTTACTTTTTCCTTTAATGAAAATTTCTTCATTTAGGGCAAAGCTAATTTTTTAAATGACAAATGTGAATTGAAATATAGAAAAAAGTTTGTTTGAATTTAATATATTTGAAAAGATTTTTAAAGTTTTCTTTGTAAACTTTCTATATGGAATTGTAAAAAGACACTAGATATAAATTTTCCTACTTGACACACTTAGATGAATCGAGCTGAATGATTTTTAACATTAACCTTTTAAAACTTAACTTGGTAGTTACAGATGTTTTAATCTTTGGAAGCCATTATATGTTCATTTTCCTTTCAGCATTAATTATACATAATGACCTCCACCTAGCACATACTCTGGACAAAAACTATACTTATTTACATTTTCTAATGCTTTTAAAAATAAAAATAGCTTTCATTATTAGCAATAAGGGCAAATTTTCAACTATTAAAATCTTGGTATTTTTGAAGACTTGTCTTCGGCTATTCTAACTAGAAAATTCTATCGTAAATAAAACTGTTTCATAAATTATCCGAATAATAGCTTAATTACTTATAAACTCTGGAAACAATTAGTTTATCATCCTTTGAAGTGAGTAAGGCAACTTGCCAGGCTGAGAGCAAAGAGCGCTTGTCACTTTTTCATGTAATGAGCTTAGTTTCTTTTTGTTATTTCAGATTATTTGGAAAAGGAAACTCAGTCGAATACACTTTAATGTTCAGAAGATTAAAAGTTGAATCATTCACTTCATAAATGGCTTCTGCAATAACACTTAATAAAGTACCGAAAGAAATACTGAAGGCTCTGAAGATTATAATTTATGTGCTTATGGAAATCATTGAAACAGATATTCTGGTTAAAAGATAAAGTTGTGCTTGAGTGACACCGAGATTGTAAAAGATTGACGAGGACCGCCCTCGTTCTCAGCCTCATAATATCATCCCTCGAACAAACCACCAAATTACTGCAACAGACTCTTCTCTCTCTCTCTCTCTCTCTCTCTCTCTCTCTCTCAGCTTCTTGCTCTCTTTCTCTCCTTACCTGCCCCCACCCGGCTGCTTCATGGTCTCTATCTCCACCCCACCCCCCGCCTCCACACATACCCTTCTCCCTAACCCCACCCAACAGCCCCTCCCTTTTTCTCTGCGACTCTCTTTTTCATCGCGGTTCACTGTCAGGTGTCTTCATCCTGACCAAACATGTCAAAGGAAGTTCTGAATATAAGTGGTTAATGTGAGACTGAAACACTCTATGTCTGAAATTACTCCCCACCCTAAAAAATGAGGAAGAAAGGGGAAAAAGTATCGGAAGAGAATGCTGACTTCATCCTGGCAGGCTCCGATCCGCCTGAGTTGTCGCTGGAGCGCAGGTGAGAGGTGAGAAGCGTTCGGAGGCCGCCTTGTTCAAGGCCAGCCGGGTGAATATTTTTGCAGCCATTGCGTCAGATGGAGCCAATACCTGAGGCCGCCCTCTCCCTTCTGCCCTCGCCGGTCAACGAGCAAGGTCATCTATAATTCCATCACCTGACTCTAGGATTGTTTACCCTGCGCAGGGGAGAGAAACTGAGGGCCAAGAAAAAGCAGACAGATCCAAGAGCCAGGAGGCTCCCCTTGGGACCTGTCCAGCTGGTGAGGGCCCGTACCAGATTGAGGACAGCAAACTTTTTGCATCATTTTGCATATTTCGAAATGATATTAACATATTTCTGATACCGCCCCCCTACTGGAAGTCGTAATTGCAACTCACCATTCCCTTTGTCGGCGGGAATCGCTTTAAGCAGTCCCAGCAAGTCAACCTACTTTGGGGACGCATTTTGCATTTTTCATTGCCCCTCACCTCTCCCCAAACCTATATGTCAAGGAATAGGGAGTTGAGACATGACACATTAATGTTTTTATCAGGGGACGCTCTCTGCTCCCACAGAAAGGGAGGGAGACTGGGAGAAGGTGGGGCTGAGAAGACATCACTCCGCAGCTCCTGCGGAAATTCATATTCAGTGTATGTTCCTCTCTCACCTGAAATAAATTCTGCAGGCCTACCCACACAAACCCCGCAGCACTTATTTATTTGCATGTCATGCTTTTAATATGGTAGAAGGCAAGACGGATCTTTGAGGAGGGGAGATGAGTCTCACCTTTCAGACTCGCTCTCTTAAATAAAAAAAGAATTGTCCGGCTGGGCGCCTAAGAATTTATCTTGAGTTTGTGGTCATTATCTCTATTATATAGACCTGGCAATAAATAAATCGGGAAGTTACTACCCAACAATGAAACCGTAGTGTATGGGACACGTTACTATTACTTTCTTAATAATCTGCGGTTTATTTCACTTTAAATTTTCCCAGTCTTGTCTTCCCGCTTGTCTACAAGGATCTATCTTCACCCCTTCAGGTACCAGACCGCTCGGTTCATTTTTATATTTTGTGAACACAGTAAGTTTTCCTGTCTAGACTTTCTGTTTTTCCTCCTATTTCTAGGCTGCCTAATCTGCTTCAAGACAAAGGGTCGACCCGGATCAAATGTCTTTCCCCACCCCCTCTCTATTTTAACCGCCTAGTGCGTCCACTTTAATGAAGATCGACCCCCTCGCGGCAGCCACCCTTGGGGTCCCTAAGAGAAGAGAGCTACGCAGAGCCCGGGGGACCCGGGCGGGAGAAGATGGTCTGCGCCCCCGTCCGTGGGCACGCCCTTGGGTGCGCACGGAGCCCAGAGGCCGATCTGGAAAGACTCTGCCTGGGTCATTTCTCCCTCTCACGGCCCTCACCCCGATTCTTGCTGGTGTGCCAGCCCACACAGAGATTTCGGGGTGGGGGCGTCCCATCCCTCCGACTTCCCCCGGCTCGCCCTCCGCCCGGGCACAGCGCGCCACACGCGGACAAGAGCTCGAGCAGCCTGGACCCGCCGGAGAAGTCGGTCCTCACTCTTCGGCCGGCTCCTCTGCGCCCGCAGGCATTAAAACCTCACCGAGAGGGCTCGGCCCGGAGGCGCGGACGCGGAGTTGGGCTGGGGGTGCGGGCGCTCCTCTCAGGTGCCCAGACTTGCGGCTGGCGGGAGAGGCTGCACGCGCTCCCATCCGGCCTGGGCTCTCGCACCTGAGGCTCGCCTCCTCTGCTACGGCGAGGTGCGCGTCTCACAACCTGAGCCCGACCCCCAGCCGGGCCCGAGGCGCAATCTGTTCCCGGCCAGAGCCTGCCAGAGTCCCAGGGCCCCCGCCCCTCCCCCGCCAGCCCTGCCGGGAGGATGCGCCCAGCCTACGCCCGGCCGGCGCCTTCCAAAACCACCGCCACACTCGCTTTCACACCAGTGCGAAAAGTGACGCGTACCGGCAAAGCGGTCAGCAAATGACCATCTTATCCGCGAAGCTGGGGAAATCGGGGGAGGGAGTGTGGGGGGGCTGGGGGGAGAAAGGGGCAAAGGGGCAGTGGTAAGCTCAGGAAAGAAAACAAACAGTCCTGCGTCGCTTCCCCTTTTGTCTTTATACTGCTTGTCTCAAGAAATCAACTTAAACACCACAAGCCCCCAGCAGGCTTGTTTTTGTTTGTGTGACTTAGATCACAGATAGAACTCGAGACCAAATCTCTGAGTGTGTGTAAGAGAGAAGAGAAGCCGCGGCCACTCTACTGATGATGAAGGGACGATGAACTTCTCACCTTTCTTTTAACTCACAAAAACACGTCCTTTTTTAAAAATCCACGCTGCCGTGGATGTGTGTTTCACTGTTAATTGCGTTTTGCTGGGATGATCTTTTACGACTGGAAAACAAACGGCTGGGAAGATATTCACATTTGGGACAGAAAACATTTTTTATTTATATCTTTGACATTTAAAAGAGCAGAATTAATTTGTCCCGTCTACATTAGCATTGAGAGAAAGTTTCAGAAATCTACCAAGGGGGAAGGGGGGGGGGGAGAAAAAAGAAAGCGAATAGAAGAAAGGAAAAAGAAAAGCTAGGCTTGGTTTTTCTTATTTCAGACCTGTAATCAATCATTGAAATAGGAAGCAGCAAAATTGTAAAGATTCGATAGATTAAAATGCAAATGAAAGGTAGAAAAAGAAACATTAACATAGCGATCAAAGATTTAATAACCGTAAATCAAGTTTTTTTTTCTGTTGCAGCTGCAGTTTGTGTGTTTATGTTTTAATCATGTTCGTTCCATAAATAAATAATATCTGAAACGAAACTAATTTTTCATTATTTTAACCGTGGGCTATAACAGTAAATATTAAAAATAGAAAACGTACAGGATGCCAGATCCCCAACCAAATAAGAGAAAGATTTGTGTTGATTGGTTAAAATCAGGCGTTTCATTTGCGTGTTTTGGAAAATCAGAGTCGTATGCTAAAAAATTCTATCTCAACTGACAAAGCCCAAAGTTTTATTTTCCCTTTAATATTTTATGTTAACGACACGACACCATTTATAGTAAATATATGCCTGGCTGCATATCCATTTCAGTTTGAGCATTTTCAAAGAACGAAAGTGCCACAATATTTAAACAATACAAAACACATACTATTTCAAAGTGATTTAACAGAATTCCTGGAAAATAATACTTTTTAGAAGAATCTGCTCTAGAGAAAAATTAAATGATGGTTCGACACAATTAAAACTTTTTTTAAGCTTTACTATTAACGTTCTTTTTCCAAAGGGGAGTATTTTTGCCCTTCGTTTGCTATCATTCGATTTAAGGTCTGATGTCAAGGTGTCAAATTATCGGGACACACTATTTAACTAGTCCTCATTTTCTTATATGGTGAAGGTTTTTCATTTAGATCTTTTATTTAAAATATTGATTTACATTATTTAGAAATTATTTCTAGAACTTTAAAAATAAACAACTGGTCCTAGTCTTTTCTTTTTTCTCTTTTTGGTAGTCTTATTAACATGGGAGAATTCATCTTCAGAAGACTGGAAACTTATTTTTGGTAATACAGCCTTGCAATGTTTAAAATAAGCTCTTTGCTTAATTTTGTCTTTGAAGGAGTTATTCACCCTAATGTACTGAGATGATGAATTTAAATTGTCTCAATTTCTCCTCTTTCCACAAATTAAAATGATAACCAACCCTGGGATACTTGTTTCCTTTATAAAACCTTTCAGTTAAATGTGAGCTAAGTTGATGTCCACTCCCTCCATCCCAGCCACACAAGCACAGTTTTCACTGTGACAGTCCAATAATGCATTTAGTTTAAAATTACACTTGGACCTTTCCTCCTTTGTGTTTTTTCATTTACTTCAGTGCAACAAGATGACTTGATTTTCTTGGGATTACATGAACTCCATTCAGTGTTACTGGGACATTTCTGCTCAACTAAATACTTGCCTTAATAGACAAATGAACTTCTTTTTATTTGCTGGAGTTTGTAGAAGGTTTCAGATACAGAGCGTGCAACTGATTTAGTTATTGTTGTGAGAATCGAACAGGCACAAAAGTCATTTATCTAAAACGAAGAGATATGACTCTGTAAAAGGGAGAAGCCAGGGCAGAATCATGGGGAATTATTTCAGTTTATAGCTCTTATTAATTAAACCGGATGTTGTTTCATTCTGATCTTTTAGTACTGACCTTGTTAAATGCTCCCAAATACCTTTCCCCCCTCACCCCAATTTTTTCATTCATTAGATAACTTGGGTCCCTTGTTGATGGGGGTTGCTTTTTCTACATTATCGCACTACGCAGTTGCAGTGTAAAACTGCGCGCATCTTCAGACGATCGCACCCCCGCACCCCTCCCGGGGGAAAAAAAAAAGGAAAAAGAAAAAGAAACGCTTTTCCCATTCAGTTTTAGCATCTTGTTTCGTTGAAATGTAAGACAGGTACTTGATTTAGCATTTAAGCAAAAGGTTACACAAACCGCGTTTTAAAAAGTGTTGGGATGTCCGACAGGGTCAGCCCCAGATCAGATCATTTTTTGAATGCAGACCTAAAGATAATGAGTACTTGTTGTATTAAAGGGGACAAACAGTACTTTGGCTTCCTCTGACCCCAGAATGCACGGCTCGGTTTCATTGATCATCCTCCTTTATGAGATAATGCAATTACAAACATCAATAAGGGGCTGCAAGGGGAATCATTATGCTGTGACAGTGATAAATGACGGTGCAGAAATAGCATGCTTTTTCCCCCCTAACAATCCAGGAGCCCAGGGGCTCCTGGGGCTGAACACAGTCGCCAAGGAAACAGATGACATCCCAAACGGCACCAAAGGAAAAAAAATGAACAGTCTTTCTTTGCCTTTCACTCTTTTCTGTCTTCCAAAGAGTTAGTTTTGGCTCAAGCAGCAGCTGCCACACAGGCATTTCGTTATTTCAGACATTAAAGACTGGAGCGGGCGGTGGCAGTCTCCTCCTCTTCCATCCCCACCCCCACTAGATAACACACAAAGCTCGCTGTTCACAGTTTAGGACTACCTGAAAATGCATGTTTTGAAAATCAGATGGGCCGGGGGGGTGGGGGTGAGGGAAACGGGGTTTACACAGCCATCGCGTTGTGTTTTCCCCGCTTGCATGATTGTCCGGTGGAAACTGAGTCTCCAGAACAAGCTGGCGCCTCGTGGGTCTGCCAGTAAGGACTGGGGCGCGTGGCTCGCCTCCATCTCTCTGCGGTGTCAGACGCTGCTCGATGCCAAAGCAGGAGGGTGGTGTTGGGGGGAGGGGCGAATGGGGAACAAGCGGCTGCGAGGGGTGTTTGCCGCTTCGCTGACTTTCTTTGAATTGGAATTATCAATGGGCTCAGGGATCTCCCCTAGATCGAGGAATCCGGTTGTTTTAAAGGCCCCAGGGTGCCCTCGGCAAGTGGCTTCAAGAGGGCTTCGCTGAGCGATCCCCATCCACCCATGACCCCGCTGGTGGGTGAAGTAGCCGGGCGCCAAAAGGTGATGGGTTACCCGGACTGCGTGCTGGACCTGCGGCTGCGAGGTGGGGGGGGTGGGGGGGTGCCTGGGGACACTTGGAAGGGAAGGGGAACTCGCCACTTTGGGGGCAAGGAGGAGGAAGAGAGCGCGGAAGTGCGAGGGGGTAGCCCCCAAAGGAAAATAGAAGGGAGGGGAGGAAGAAAGCGAGCCAGCGCAATCCCACCCTTCGAGAAGGTCGCCATCCCGAAGAAAGCAGACACAGGGTTCCCTGACCCCTGCGGGAAACGCCCCGGCGTAGAACGCGGGACCCCTGCGCAGCTTACCCTGCCACTAGAAGCCCCCTCCCTGAGGAGCCGGCGGGGCGGGTGCGGGAGCAGGTGACTTTATTCACTGCTTCCCCAATCCGCGAGGTCCCGGGACTCGTTTTCCGCCTGGAGATTAAGATCATTGCTCGCGTAATGAACTTAATGCTTTAGGGTAGAGGTGAGTGTGTCTGCGAGTGGGCAGGGGTAGGAATTACCGACCCGATCAATGGGAGACTGGCTTAAAACTAAATCCCTTTTCTCCAGGGCTTCAGCGCCTGGGTTTCCCCGCGGTGGGCTGAGCGCGCCGGGCGGGTAGTAGGCAGGACGCGGAAGGGCGACCCCAGGGCGCGGCCCGCTGTAACTGAGACCCTCAAATGCCCCTCATCTCCCCACCAAGACCCCCGGGATACCCGTTTTTAGGGCAAAGTCTCTTAAAAGCTCAAATGTTGGCTAACTGATTGCTCAATATGTTGGGGTTTTTTTTGTTTTTTGTTTTTTCCTTTACAGCTCCGCCTTGGGAGAGAACGTTACGGACTCGTAGGCAGGCAGATGGAGCCAAAATGAGACACCCCCCCACCCCACCTCCCCGCCATCAGCGACCCCCTCAAGGGGCGATTTCCCACTCTCTCTCCTTCACCGTTCTGTCCTGGGCCCTGGGATTACCAACGTCGTGTAGACTCTGCACCTGGCCACCTGAGTGCCACGGGCTGCCCCACAGTCAAGTGCGTGAGAGGTGGCCCAGGAGAGGGGAGTGAAACGAGGTGAAATGACCGGCCAGGCAGGGCTCCCCACGACCCCATTCCACGCCACTGCACCCGGCGTCCAAGCGCCTACCCGGGAGTTCTGCATCGGCAGGTTTTTACTGTCTTCACTTGGGCCGAGGACCTGCTGGGATCCGAAAGGCAGGCGAAAGTTTGCAGAGGCTTTAAAGTGATCCCAAGGAGCTCCTGCCTAAGGCGTCGGGGTACTGCCCACGGCTCCCCAGTTGTGCCTGGCGGGCGCTAGCCAGGTCCCAAGTGGCCCCGGGTCCCAAGTTCTCGCAGTCCCGCTCCGGAGTCGCGGCGGGACTCGGACGCAGAGTCCATTCAAGAAGCCTCTCGTCCACCACAAAGCACCCCGAGCCGAGACGTTCGGAGGGAAGGGGGCCCGGAGTCCCCCAGGAGGTACCTCTCCACAACCTTCCGCGCAGACCCGGGGTCGCCTCGTCTCCAGAGACGAAGTCTGCAGCCCCTTAGACTTGACTTTCCTGTTGGGTTGGGGAGGAGGTAGGAGGCTATTGGAGGTGCCGGAACCGATCCCTCACCCCCCACCCCCAGGGTGTTCTGGGCTCTACGCAGAGACCTATCCGCCCTGCAACCGCCCAGGACTCAGGATTAGGACGCAGGGGCCGCCGCGCTCAGGCCCGGATCCTCGCAGCTACCGCCGCGGCCCGCGGGATCTCTCGGCGCGCGGAGGCGGGCCCAGCCCCAGCCCCAGGCCACCGGCATCTCCCCTCCCGCCCCGGCCGCAGACTCGGGGGACGCTGCGCACAGCAACCAACCCTGAGCGCAAAGTCTGCGCGCCGCGTGGGAGACGCGGGCGGGAGGGGGCGGGTGGCGCTGGTGTTTTTGCTTTTCAGAACAAAGTTTCCTAGTAGGCGCCTAGTTCCGGGGGTCGGAGCCTCTCACCTCCGCTCCTTCCTCTCCCTTCTCCCGGGCCCCTAGAGCAGAGCGAGTCGGAGCCTCCGCCCGGGCCTGGCCGCCGCTCGTCCCCTCCCCACCCCGTCCCCGGGCTCCGCGGGGGTGCCTCTCCCCGGGGCGAAGCTCTTCGGCCGGGCGCACTGGAAGGAGACACCCGTTGCTTCCCGAGGAACTCCTAATACCATCCATACAGCTTTAATGCGTTTATAATTCGATAAGTGATTTCAATTTGGAATTGTTAGTAACTAATTTTATGGGTAATTTTTCCACATCAAATATTTAAGCATCAGATTAAGGGAGCCAGTTCCGACACAGGATAATAAGGGGGTTTCCCCCCACCCCTCGCGACCCCCGCCTCCCTCGGATTCCTACCGAGTCGTTTTTCCAAATCCCCAAAAGATGGCAGTCGAAGCCGACATTCTTCTTTTCCAGCGGCTCTGCGAAGGGAGGGGGGGGGGAGAAAGAGGGAAGGAGGGAGAGAAAGGGGGAGGGAGGGAGGGAGAGGCAGAGAGAGAAGGAAAGAGAGAGACGGTGAAAGGAGAGGGAGAAACTAGACGTTGCATGGACTTTTCAGAGTAATTCTTTTACACGTTTCTAAAACAGGCAAGAAGCAGTGGTGAATTTCCTGGAAATGCCCCGGCAGAAAAGAAAGCCAAAAAACGTGCCTTGTGGGCTCAGAGAAGGGGATGTGAGAAACTCAGCGCTTTCAAAGTAAACCCTCAATTCAAAGCAGAAGCAGGAATGGAGAGACTGCGAGAGGGACAGACTGGCTTTTTGATAGTTCTTTGTATTCACATTATATACAAATACTATACAACTCAGCAAAGTGTTTCCTCGACAGGACTCTGCCAGTTACCTAGTGGGGGGGAGGGGAGGAGAGGTGGGGAGGGGAAAGGTGATGGGTTGGGGCGGGCTGCTGTAGGCGGAGGGGAGGCTGGGGCCAGAAGCGGATGAATTGCAGACCAGTTGCCAAAACTTTTTTTTTTTTTCCTGCTGCTGCTGCGGCTGCCTTTGCTGCTGCCTTTGCTTTGAATGTGGGTAACTAGGAAACAGCAAGCCGTCTGAGAAGACGGAATTTCCAACGTGTAAAATGTTCTTAACGGAACCATTGAGCGAGTGCAATAAGGCGTGAGGGGGAACTAATCTTCCCATTTAAATGTTTGTGGCAATTTTATCTAAATGAATTTTAATGCTAAACGAGGGTAATTCCCCATTTGTAGCGCGTTTACCTCTCTTTCCTGTGCTTCTAAAGCAGTCGAACATCATGCAATGAACAATAACAATAAAAATACTGTCAAGGCATATTATTCATTTCGAATGTGTTATAATTGCAGCTGATTAAATATGATAGGGGAATTTTTAAATTTTTTTCGGAAAAGTATTTAAATCATATTAAAAAGTAGACTCATTCAACCGGCGCCCGCCACCCCCACCCCCCGCAAATAAAAATAAAAATCAGGTACAATTGCGTGCCCTTGTTTAGAAGAGGGCGTTTTGTTTTTGCCTTTTAAGAAACATCAAAAACACTCTCAGCACCTCTATTATTTCAGTCTTTCGGTTAAGGGTCCTCAATAACCTCGGAGCTGGCTCTGAAATTTGCAAGAGGAAAAGCTGAAATAGCATTAAGGGGGAGGTAGGGGTGCCCAGGCAGGGGGGAAAAGGACCCGCTGACAGCAAGGCTCGCACAAAACCGGCACGCAGAGGGGGGAACGCAGGGAAAGAACACAGGTTGTTTTATTTTTTCTAATTCACTGAACACTAATGATCTTGATTCTCCACAGCCTCCATATTCCCTAATTCTCCTTCACTAGTACCCTTCTCCTAGTGCCTGCCACCCCCCTTCCCTCCCTCCCTCCCTCCCTCCTCTTTCTTTCCCTCCCCCACCCGGCAAGAGCTTCCTCAAGAATAAAGGCGGAAAATAACCAACTCACCCGGGCACGGACTGGAGAGGAGGGGCAAATCGATGGTTAGTTTATAAAGTTTATTATTAATTTTTAAAGTAAATAAATGGTTGTTAACTGCTAGTAACCACCTATCAAAAGAGAATTATTTCACGAATAGGGACTATTTATGTAGACGAAGAATTGCCACTGGGTCCAAATAGGAAATTGAAACAATCCCATAGATGGGGGAGGGGGGCAGGGCGGAGGCGCGGAGAGGCTGCAGAAGGTTGAGCCTCGCTTTCTTTCGGCTGGTCCACGTGTTCAGAAACAAGGCCCCATAAACAAAAGGTGAGAGAGTGCACGGCCGCTCCAGCAGGTGAGTCAGTCAATCACACGTCACCTAGTAAACCCAACCCACAGCTGGTTTCTCTTCTCAAATAGAAAATAGAATTGTTCAGGGCGGGTTTATAGGGTGACATGGGCCTGAAAGTCAGGCTTGAGTTTAAGGCACTCTCCTCCGACCCATCCTTTGTTTACAAAGCAGTCACTACTAAAAGCCTGATTTTTTAAAATGAATTTGCCTTAATTAAAATATTTGTATATTTTCCTTAGCTTTGGGGAGCACTTTTTATAGCCGCAATTTTATTTCAATTAAATTATAAGCTATTACAGCTTAAACATGTTATTTTGTACCATTTAGCTGGCTGCCATGCAGAAATTCTGTACAGCTGTTCTGGAAAATTGGTTAATAACCAGTTTTATCCAATGAGAACATAGAGCATATTTATAAAAATTAGATTTTGAAGTCTGGTCTCTTCCATTCATGTAGTTAATTTCCTAAAAAACATATACTGCTCATCCTAGGTGACATCCTTAGTGAAAGATGTATCAGTCCTTAGGTTTGCCATTAGGTGCAAGAATAATTTCACTGATATTAAATGAGTAATTCTGTTGGCTGTAATCTGAGTCTACAGTTAGTTTAGTGCCCTTAGGCCTTACATTTGCTGATATTAGTTCATTAAGTCAGCTTAAAGAAATCAGTGACTATTATTAAATAATTTACTTTGTGGTTCAAATTTTCAAATGCATATGTATCTTAGGGAGCTAAAATTAAGTTTTATATCTACTGCATTCATCATGAAAAATTTGGGGGGCAGTAAACAAATTTTTCAAGCAGTGGAGTCAGCATGACAAAAATAATCTTATTTTTATTTTAGATTCAGATTTCATTACTGCACTCAAACGACTACAACTGGGCTTGGCGTTATTATACAATCCAAACTGTTTCCGTCAAAAACGCTAAGACTCAGTGTGCAATGATTGTTATTAATAATTAGCTCCTTGGTTTCTTGATAGAAAAAGGCTATCAACAAGCATTTGTTTATCCACAACAAAAAGTATAATTAGCTTATCCCACTTAGTAAATCTTGTATGCATGCCAACTCATACCAAACTGCTACTTTTACAAAAAAAAATTGCAATAATACAGTTCATTTTTCCAGTCCTTTTTGCACAAAATTTATTTACAATGTCTACATAAATGCTTCAAGGTGGGACTATGGAAAAATACACACATGACCGATGCTTTGCTCAGAAATAAAGTCAACATATTAAAAATAAATCTTCAGTTTATGTTTTTGAGCTGCATAAAACAGGAAGTGATGTATAAGGTGGTGGTTTTTGCATGGGGACAATGATGCTTGATGTGACAATTAGGCTTCTAAACACACGGCCTTTTGGTTTCCATGCCTCCTCCTACCAGTCTCCTTAAGACACGGCCTGCAACAGCTGATTAATCATTGTTGATGACTGCAGTTTTTCCCATCCTTCCCGATTTACATCTGTTCAGGCCAATTCAAATATGGTGAGTAAATGAATTAGACATGCAAATTCAAGCCCCAGGCTAGAGAGAGGGAGAGAGAGGAAAAGAGAGAGAGAGAGAAAGAGAGAGAGAGAGAGAGCGCGCACATGGCTGAAATCCTAGGCAAGAAGAAAGATTCTTCTGCCTGATAGTTATTTTAATGCTCTAAAAATCCTGCAAATCAGACCTTCCTGTCCCTTGCAGGATAACTGTAAGGCTTTTTAATGTAAGGAGGCTTCTGGAGGAAGTGAAGAGCTATGGAAACAACACACATAGTGTGGAAAAATTTCACATTTTTTTTAAAAAATCTATAAGAAACAACGTAATATGGATAACAGTATAATAGCATTTACAATAGTTCACTCTTTGTTCTCTTAATGTCTT